>NC_071342.1:5200000-6400000 GCF_027744825.2 Synchiropus splendidus
AAGAGAGTGAATTGGACTTTGGACTGTAGTAAGACCTGCCATGATGGATGGCAAGAGACAACTCTGAATCAAAGGTGGGAAGCAGAGCTGGAGATGCTCAGGTTTTTCTTGGGTGGAACCAGGAAGGACGAGATCAGACACGAGCACATCAGAGGGACAGTTTATGAGAAGAAGACCTTTAGAGAAGTTCGGGAGGCGGTTTGGGTATGGCCATATATTGACATAAGGAGATAACAGATGGACTTGCTGGTCATGATGAAATGGGGCCACCAAAGCGATTTAAATCAATGTTTTTGATTCAGAAGAATTCTAACAGGAAGTGATCATTTTTACCTGCTATGATCCACTTTAGTGGAGCTCTGTTATTTCCCAGGAGGCCTCTGTGCTTAGTAGTTCAATTTTAACAGGATTTTTAGTCTTTGCCAAGAGTTCAGTGGGTCATTGCAGATACATGACATGGCAGATTATTTTGCGTCTTATAAAAGCAGAGAGAGGACGGACCGAAGAGGAAACCACCCTCACTTATGCAGGGCGGCGAGATGCTCATATAACAGGAGGTATTCTTTCTTTGGCTGAGAAAAATGTGACTTTTGTTTCTTTTTGTTTGTGAGCAATATAGCTAGAAATATTGTTATGGACTGATTTTGATAAGAATTTCAAGAACAAATGAGGTTTCATCAGAAGAAACACAAGTGTATGATGTAATTCTCAGTCATTTCCTTTGTTTGGTGTGCTGATCCATCCAACTCACTGAAACAAAACAATGCCTTTTCTGGAAGCTTTTCGATCAACAGAGGTGTCGCAGCAATTAAGCGCAATTGTCTTCTCATCTCACGTCTTTTTCCTTGTAAAAAAAAGTGTTTTTCTTTGAGGGCGGAATGTTCTCTGCATGATTACTGCTGATTGTAGTGATTGCTGCATAATTCTAATTTGGCATGTAAACATTTAAGGATGACTGTAAATGTGGGTTAAATGTAGGCGCGACGAAGGCTCATGGAAACTTGTTCTGAGTTTCATTTTTATGTGTGTTCCACGAGGAGTAATTGCTTTGTTTTAGTTATGATTTTATTATTTTTAAAATCAGAACACTGCAGCATGCGGCATGTCAATGAGCCATGAGAAATGTATGGAGCGCCTGAAGCCAGAATTGTATGCTAATGTTTGTTTCAAATTACTGAATTGTGTTGGGAAGATTTGACATCCATTCTTTTTCCACTCTAATCACAGAGAGTGGGTGGAAGTGTGGATAAAGAGATGTGAACTGACAGATGACATATCTACAATTTTCTACATTCTTTTTTTTTTTTTTTTTTGTATAAAGTCTAATGCATTGTCAATTTCTCAGCCATTTCCTACTGGAATTATGGGGCTCTTGAGTCTGTTTCACATGTACACAGTCGAAGACACAGTGACAATTTGAAGCCACCAATTGAGCCCTGTTTGCTTTCAGACAGTAGGAAAAAGGCACCCAAGGTCAGATGGACACATAAACTCAAACCTTTCACCGGCCTCACAAGCAGCAACAACACCATGCTGCTGTGGATTTGACTTTAAAATTTGGCAGAAAAAAGTGAAGAACACATTGACTATAAATATTAATTACTTGCCTTTACAAGATAAAAATCAGCAACAATGCCGCTGTTTAGACTGTACTTTTCGTGTCCATTCCTTGTTGAAATATAGTTCAGTTTAGCAAGATGTTGATCAGTATATGTTGCCAAAATACTCATGAATTACGATCATTTTTACAGTAAAATATATTCCATAATGTTAAGTGTGATTGAACAATACAGTAGAGGGGCAAAACCTTTGAAATTATGGATATGGTTTTATATAAAATACATTTAAAAACATTTTTCCTCTTTAAGGAAAAGCATCGTAATTTCCAGAAAATTAGCTGCTAGTTTATTTCTCGCAGTATAAACCCTGCATCTTAGCAACAACACGAGTAATGTATGGATTTTCACAGGCTGAAGAGTGTCATGTTGCTCGACACATCAAACCAAAAGATCACAGGCATTTTATTTTCCTTAAAGCGCTCAAAATAAGGTGTTTTCAGCATGAGTCCGAAGCTCCACCAACAGAGCCAAACTATTGGAGGCCCAGAGACGAGAGGCAGCAGCTGAGGCTGAATGTGGTGTCAGAACTTTGGGCATGCGTGCACTGAGCACTACAATGTAACTAAAAGATGTGAGGAGTTCATGATTCAAGTTCAGAACATTGCATTCATAATTCCATGAATCAGTCTGGATGCTGGACCTCTGTTTTCAAAACTAGTTTAGAAGTGATCCTCATGCATTTTTAAACCGGGTGCAATCACTGACCTTTCTAGAATGCAGACACTGCACCTGCAGCTTATAGACCGGTGTGGCCTATGTATGAACAATATCTATTTTCCCTCTTGAATGTAGTGGGTGTGGCTCTGTAGTCAGGAATATACGGCGAAAAGGAAACAATAAATATAATTCCTGTCTAAAACTAGGGTGACAGTTTAGTAACTCCAGCACCGTGTGCTTACCATATTCTTACATAACTTAGAAGAGTATGACTGGGACTTGATCAGAACTCTAACAACAATAACAGTAGAAAAACAGATATGTGACTCCTGATTTGATCCAAAGAACCAGTTACTTTGTGAGTAAGGCAGACAGTCTGTCTACACTGAGCCACCATTGTGGACGCTGAACTGTCTTTTTGTTCCATAGCGTTCAGTCTTTATAGAAATAATTTGTATATTTTCCGTCCTGGTTGTTTTCCACATACAATAACGGTAACAGGCTATCACCTGCTCTGCCCTCTTCTCTTTCAACATTCATTATTTTTGCCTGGGTTCTGCATCCAGCCGGCTCCATCTGTCTGTGCTCACCACTCTTTGTGGCCGCTCATTGTGTCTCCTGTCTGCGTGATGATGGTAATTTCGTGAAATTAGATTCATGTTCGGTAAGCCAATTTCACCAGATTGCATTGTGCACCTCACCTACTGCTCTCCGCATTTTATCTCCAATACTGTCTTTTTTATCATTCACCTCTGCCTCTCCTTTTGTTTGCCTTTCATTTTCTCATTTGCTCTCTCAGCAATGTCCTTCACCAAACTCAGGTGGTCAATGCTGAAAAATATCAATGCTTGTTTGACTTCAAATACATGCGAATCATCCTTCTGTAAACCATTTTCTGTCCAGAAACCATCTGATGTTCACCAATACAGCCATGTAATCAGCTTATAGAGCAAGATGAGGCGACCTGTTCCTTATTGGTGGAGCATGGCTCCGTCCCTTGTTGACTTCCCACCCGAGGCCAATGTGCTTTTGAGGCAATCTGGATCCATGCTCCTGGGAGTTTTTTGTTCTCCTGTAATCCTTGTAAATGAGTCCTTTTCATGATTTACCAAGAGAGATATGTTTTTTAAAATCGAGCGCTAACTAGACCCATTGGATGTTTTATTTAACATCTACTTTCAAGTTCACTCCAGGGTCCTTTTCCACATTCAAGTCCAAGTGAAGGCGTTTTAATGCTCGTTCCTGTGCATGTATTCCCAGCATAGAGCAACTGTGGAGGTTTAACATTGATATCTGAGCATGTAGCTGCCTCATTCATTTTCTCTCAGTCACTCACACACACTCACAAGGCTCACTTATAGCAATAAACTGCAGCATAATCCATCTATAAAATCATAAGTCACTCCGGGCTCGATGATGTGATTATTATTAATACAGAATTCACTGCCGACGATTTATCCTGCTTTGGATTTCTAATATATGGGACTGGAAATTAAGTTTTAACATGAGCGGCCAGGAATATTTCACGGCTCAATATTGCAAATGCTGTTGCTGCCTGAGCACAATCGCTGCCCAGATGATTGGCTGACAGGGTGAGTCACTAGCTGCTCAGATTGTAACTGAATTACTGTGGAAATGGCATGTAAGGTTTATGATCACTAGGCTGGATGACTTTGTCCTCTGGGATTGACCAAGAGTTACGAACTGGATCATTATGGGATGTAGAACCGACAAATTATAATGGTTTCCTCACTTTTGCCACGGGTGGCCTCACCTAGGGAAGTCTGGTTTTATACACATTTAAACCCTTTTGAATACAGGTCCAATTATTGTAACTATTGAAGTAACTGCAGCTGAATGTAGTTTTTTTAGTTAGGTTGCTGTGAAGGGATAATTCGGTGAAAAGAACTTCAACACGTCTCCCCACGAGCCTCCACCCCCCAAATTCCTGCACCACTCACAAAAGTACACTTTCCCAACATCAATATATTAGGCCATGGAAGTGAGGATTGGTTGACTGCAACAACCCAGAAGAGCAAAATCGTGTGCGGACATTTTTTTTTTGTCTTTTGGCTCGGCAATATAGTAGCAACTGTGAACATATAAATCTGCCTGCAAATATTGTCTACGTCCTTCGTTTGACTCATTCGGGACGTAGCGATTCTGGAAATAGGAATTGCTTAAATCGGAGCTGAAAAAGAATCGAAAGTGATGATTGGCGATGATAAGGTAATCAAGTTGCAGCAGAGATCTTCAGACAGCCACGGCGATCAGCGCCTCTTTCGATCTGTCTGATGGCTCCAATCAGCTGATGAAACAGACAGCAAGATCGTGGGGTGGAACCGTACTCGCACTCACGCTGAAACCTATTTTCACACCACGACTCTGAGTTTCTCTCTCTGCAGATCCATCTTGTCCATTCTGATCCATCTCTCATCAGACCTCCATCCCACCTTCTCCTGCCGGAGGTAATGGGCAGCATAGAAGGACTTTGCTGAATAGACATGATAAAAGACTATTCTGTTACTGAAAACATGCCGAGTGGCTTTGTTGTGGATGAAAGTGGTGGAACAAATGGAAATGACATTTAGATGTGAGAGAGGTTGCTCTGGATACATCGGACACCGCATGATAATTATACATGATTTTTGAGTGTATTATGAATATATTATATATTCATAATACACTGTGTATATTATATATTATTAATTTAGATTTTTTACCACTTTGCCTCAAATGTGAAAAAAGCTAGCTAAAATGAATATATATATATATTTATTTATTTATTTTATATATACCAAGAACTCTTGCACTTACAAGGTTCTGTGTTGTCTGGAGAGCAAACTGTAAAATTAAGTTAAATTAAATGAAAATGATTAAATGCGATTAAAATATTTTAATGCGTTTTTTTGTTGTAATTAAAACGTTTTTTTTGTAGTAATGAATCATAATTAACTTGTTAAAGTCCCACATATATATATATATATATATATATATATATATATATATATATATATATATATATATATATATATATATATATATATATATATATATATATATATATATATATATATATATATATATATTATAGTAAGTATTATTATTGTTATTAATTCATTGAAAGAAGTACTAATTATTTATATGTTATTAATTTGGGTTTCTTACCACCTTGCCTCAAATGTGAAAAAAGCTAACTAAAATTAATAAATAAACAGCCTAGTCTCAGCATACAACTAACCATATAATGACCATATAATAATTCTTGATAATTTTCAGTGATCTGTTCCCACCTTTTCGCTCTCCAGAATATGTTCCCTAACCCAGGTCCCCACTCAAACAGTTTGAAATATAACATAATATTGGACATGTAATTTTCCAGGTGGGTGCTTGGTCAATACTTTGATAACTATTATATCATTCATCAGTGCTACAGCGATAAAGACAAAAAAAAATCTCCATACTGTACTGTACTGAAATGAAGTGGTTAATGTAAAAACAAATGAATTCAAGCATATGTTAAAATGCCAAGGGGAATCCCTCCTGATCAACCAAGTGACATGCTTTCCTTTAAAAACGTTAGTTCGTAATCAGCGACTGCCCTAGCGCCCCCTACTTCTGGATGCCTGCTCCTGTTGGTTTTGTCCATATTTCATTCATGAATTTATCATTTATTTATTTGGAACTGACTGCTGGAAGCAGTTTGTTTAAACAGTGTCACTCGTTTGACCTGCGATGAATAAAACATATTGAATGAATCATAAACTGCAGCATTTACATTTCAGTTATTTATAGTTATGGAAATAGGAAGTGTGTTGATCAGTGAGGGGTGTGTTCACTGTTGTTCTGTCAAGGTCAGAACACAATCAATCTGCTCTTTTAAATTGAATTTGCTCAAAACCGACAGGGAGGTTTGGGATGAACATCACAGTTATAATTTGTGGCCATTCCAGCAGCCATTTACTGTCATGTTCTTGCTCAACACAATCTCACACCAAAGGAGAAACCATTGTCAAATGGACTGTCGAGCTCCAGGGCGACACTGAAGTCTGCGTTCTGGCTGTCAGCTGATTCAAGCGTTACCTATTCCAGGCCACTTCCTGTCATCACAGGCAGTGCGATCCAACATGTCAGAAGATTGAATAATATTTGAAAAATAATAAACATATATTTGGTCTGAATAAAAGCTAAGAGAGCCACTGCACTCAATACAGTTCTTCTCCTATATGTACTTTATCGAGGTGATCATGTGATCATGACTTTGACGGTGTCAACTTTTGCATTCAAAGTCATTCAAAGTCATGATCACACAAGGTACTATATGCATCAAGTAACATCACACGTTAGCAAATGATTTGAGCGTACGACCAATCCCTCAACCAATCCTAATCCCAACCGTTCTATCTAAAAAATAAAAAAAATGCCACAGAAAAGGAGGCATTTCATTCAGGTGAAAAAGCTGCCTTCTGTGGCAACATTGGCAGCATGAAGCCACTCAATGATTGTCCGCATGTGGCGCCTCAGGAGTGTTATATGACAGCAAATGCACTCTTAGAACCCATTTGAGGACTGGGGGCGCTTCTGCCGTGACAAAATAATTATTGAGAAATTATAAGATTGTGACGATGGAACAGCATCATTTTATTTTTTTTTTAAAGAATTCTTTATTGAGTCAATCCAAAATATTAATTTCATCTAAGTATTGACATGTAAGCATATTATTTTATAATTATGTATTTTTCAATATGTATGTATATATCACATATATTTAATCTAAGATTATTTTATATTATTTTATATTTTAAATCTGTGACTGATCAACCGCTCCATGAGGCAGGGAAATTCATTCCAGGCCATGGATATTGACTTCTGAGGCAAAGAAAATCAAACCTTCAACTACTTCAATAAGACCTCTTGCATTTTGTTTTTCTGATATCCCATTTTTAATGATTCCAGCTCAACACTGCAGACCTTAAATCTCCACCACACTACTCCTCAAAGGTTTGCTTTGTGTTACAGCATGGTACCTAAGATCATTGCTGTCAGGGGGCAATAAATCTGATACAAATCAACTTCCTTTCATGGACATCAACAATGAGCAACAATGGACATCGGATGTTTTTCGCCTGCATGCATGGAGTGCTCTGCATCTCTTTGCATAAGCCGCTGCTCTGGCAACCCAGATAACCCTAACCACAACCTGTCCTTTGGGTGCATTTTAGTTGACCACTCAACTGGGAATTTCCCAACTCCGCCCCCTGATGACATAATTCGATGTTGGACTTCCCAGTCAGAAGGTGGCAGAGTTTTCACCACCCCGAGATTGTAATCCAAGATGGCTTCCCGGAACATAAACAGGATGTTTTAAATAAATGATATATACCAAAGGAAACAAACACACTCCCCAAATTTGAATTTAGCCTTCATCCTGCAGGTTTTCTTCTAGCAGAAAACATAATCATCAAACTGTTGCTTGTTTTCGGACAACACACACTAGATAATAGTGTTTGTGGATGTTGCCATTTTTTCCCACTTTGATAACTGGAATGCACTGAACTCAGCCATGACATCTTTCCCAGCACTCACATCCAACTTCCAAGGTAGGCAGCATTTATGTCCTCTTCTGGCGTCCATGTTTTTATGAATGCAAGCAGCAACTCCCTGTGACATAGGTATTCAGGAGACAACATCTGAGGGGCGAGAATAGACAGACTCTCCAACCTGGAAAATGTCAACTGTAGTTGTGTTTTGTATTTGTCTGCAAAGTACATTCAGTTACGATTTGAGTTGGGAAACACATATCATCAATGTATTGCTTAAAAATAAGCAATACATTTCGTATTTATTCATTGGAGAAGTTAAGTTTCACGTACGTCAACAAATAGTCGACACTGCAAACATTCAGCCACTGAACAGATGCCGCAGCTTTCGTACCTGCCGCTTCGTATTGAAGATGAGTTCTACAGCTGCAGCAATCCCAAACTGTCGCTCCAATGAACCTCTTCTTTGTATCACAAGGACTTGTCAAAACTAAGTGAACAATTTTCTCCCATCTTTCTCTGACCCAAGTATATTCACCGTCTGAAGAGTATTTTTATCCTTTTTTTTTTCAACAGACATACACACAATCTCCAAAGTTATTACAACATTTCAGACCCATAATGTCTGCACAACCCCAACACACTTCCTAGTTCCTAGTGGGCACTTAAATAAATGCAATTCCAGTTCACAGGCAGAAACTGCTGTCAGTGTTGATATAGTGCGGAGCTGGAGTCATGCATTAGATTCCCTTCTTTGTGCATAATTCGACCAAAATAAATAGCATGCTGGTGTCCATTAAGCAATTAATAGCATAGCGTGAGTTTTGCTCAGGGGCAAGCACTGACTTCGGGAGGCCTCAGCTCAGATGCATTGATGTCCTAAAAGTAATGCAAATTATTTAGCCCTTTTTCATTGTAATTTTGTTCCAGCATGTGAAGACATACGCTCCTGGAACCTAAACCATTTTCAAGGTTATCTCAAAGGCCAAGTGTTTGCAGTGCTGTCAACAAAGGAAATGGTGGTCACCATTTCCTTTGTTGACATTTCCTTTGATTTACATTTGTGACATCACACCAAAGGAATTGGACATGAAAGCGCTCATTGCATTGTTTTGTAAAAATACACTGAAAATAAATGAATAAAACAAAACAGTATATTCTACAAAATGAAAGGAAAGATCTGAAGTGAATTTTTTGTCCATACGCAAAATGTAATATTTGGCTAAATGAAACAGAAAAATGTTTTTTGTTTCATTTTCTCCAAATTCAGTTTCCTCATGCACTAGTGGTGGGATGCAAACCAAATAGTCGCAATTGATTTTTCACGATGAGTCCAACTTTAATATTTGACTGCAGATCAAAAATCGTCAACATCAGTCAGGGAGGAAAGACTCCAACATTACAACTTTCAGCATAGTTTTGATCTATTAAATATGTAAGTTTGCAATGAGTTAATCGAAATAAACCTCCTAAAGGCCTAGCTCTGAAATGTGCAGAGGATTAGGGTGTTTCACAGTCAGTACATATGTCATGGTCAACATTAAACGTTTTGCATTTATTATCAAAGGTATTAGAGCATTGGATCCTTGTATTTTTTATTCATTTTTAGTTCTTCTTTTACTTGTTTGTGTCCTTGACTATACCGTTTTGTGTGTCTGCTGTTGCCCAAGTGTGTGTTTACATTGTAGCCACATCCATCATAAAGTTCCTGAGTCACCATGTGTGAAATCATCTTTGACATTCATGGTCAGAACATCTCAAGGCTTCTCACTGTGGAGCTCCGCATCTCAGCCCGGAATAATAGTCTGCGCTTTGAAGACGATGATTCAAAGTGATTTTTATTCATTTCGACCAAGTTGGAGGAAATAATGGGCGGAACACTCTTATCTCTCCGTTTTTAGGCTCCACTTTCTGCAGCGCCGCACTTGATCCTTCTGAAAATGTCACAACAATGACAGGGAGCGTCAGCGGAGGAGCAGGTTTTAACCATTTAAAAATGGCTCAGATCTGTTAGCTCACTAGAGATGTTATGTAAAGCAATTTCTTTTTATCGCTCAATTTGGAACCCTTTTATGTAACTGCAACGAAAAGCTGTTTGGCAAATTGCTTTTGGTGGAATTGCTCATTAAAATAATGTATTTATGAAATACAAGACTCAAAGGGAGACAAAACATGAGAGGATAAATTTTAACTTCTTTAAATATTCATCGTTTCTCATGAATCCTATTTTACTAACGCTTCTTTGTCCACTTGAGGCCACCGTAGATCAAGCTACTTGCACTACCTTCTTGAGGTAATCAAACTGAAATAAACCAGGTACATGTTTTTTGTGACGGTCCTCGGGAGGAAGCATGTCATGCTTTTTCATTTCATATCAAAAATACTTAAATAACACAAAAATGTCTCCTGTGAGTATCACAAAGACTGACTAGCTGTAGAATGATGCAGTGATGCACATTGCTGTTTATTTTTTATTGTTGTCTGAGTCATGAGGTGTTTCAGCTTTTAAGTGTACTGTTTTGAGAGCGCTTCATGGACTTTTGTTTTGTTTTGTTTAATATGAATAATATTGTGCTCTGTTGTAGAAACTGTATCAGCTTTTACATGGCTTGATGCTAATGCGAGTTTAGTTAAAAGAAATCAACGACTTGACACCTGACTTGGTATTTATTCATTTATTTTAAACATATGTATCTGTTACGTTAACAGGTGCATATAGTTACACTTAACGACGGGGTCATAACCCAGTGGTGAAGATTGTAATATTGCATAGTGGCCAGAAAAAAAAGAAGTCGATAACATAACATAAAGAAAAGAAATATGAAAATGAATTATGGAAATTAAAATGCAGATGCGAACAAGTGTGATGACACGTCATAAAATAGATATTTGATCATATCACATGATTATTTTATATACATTTATTACTATATTGTTATTCTAGCTCAATAAATATGTGAAGATTCTTAAACAGCAAATAAGCAGTAGCATATATATATATATATGTGTGTGTGTGTGTGTGTGTGTGTGTGTGTGTGTGTGTGTGTGTGTGTGTGTGTGTGTGTGTGTATGTCCCGTTAGCTACATTTACTGACTGTTTTTTCTTCATATTGCGGCGTAACACCATTCCTGTCTCCGCACTGGACCTGACTGTGGAGTCACAGGGGAGGTGCTGGCTCTCGACACCTCCGAGGCTGGAGCGCTCACTCCAGGGTTTGATGTCCCGGTGTCGGCTGGAGCTGGGACAGGGATGAGGCGAGTCTGGGACAGAGCGTTACTTGGTTTATGACTTTGTCACAGCCAAACTGCACAGAAGCGCACATTCAGAGCTGGACATGCACCGGGCACCTCTTCACTTCTGGAGAGACATCACTCACTCGGCAACCCCTCCCACATGTAGCGGCCACACACATAGACGAACAGCGCACCTGCAGCAGACACTCTACATTCACTCCTACAAAAGCCTATTTTAAGGCTTGGAACTTTTTCCATTCATTGTAATGGGAAAAATCTATTCAAATTTCGAACATATATATATATATATATATATATATATATATATATATATATATGCTACTGCTTATACATTTATCCCTCTTACCCCTCCACTGAAACACAGCAATGTAAAACTTGGAAAATCTGTATGAAACAATGACTCATTTGTTTGAAAACAAATAAAGCCAATAAAAGCAGACTTCTGTTCAGAGTCTGGCTTCTCTAAATGGCTGATTTTGTTGGCATTGATCCAATCAGCGGTGCTGGGGGGGTAACGATTGGCCCATCAACACCAATGGTCCAACTAATGAAGTTGTCAAGCTGTTGTCAATTCAGCTTATGTGGATGGTACGTCTCAATAGTGGCTAACAGCTGAGTGTATTTATAACAACTCTACTTTATCATCAGTAGGCGGGTGAAACCACTGTTCAAACAGTGTGCTGGAGTTTATTTCCAGACAAGGGACTGTAACAGAGGAGCATCACATGAAAGTGATGTCAAGAAGAAGACTTTCCTGCTCATACCTCTGAGGAAGCTTTTGGTTAATGGCTCAAGACGGAAAAAATGACTGAGATGAAGAGCAGATAATTCCATGTTTGTTTGTTTTTTTTTTTTGGTTTTTGTTCAACACAATTCTGGAGTTATTTAAAAAGCATTTGTATCCTGCCTGCACCTAAAGTATTTCTGTAGTACTGTATTTCCTCTCTTCCGTTACTGTATTACGTCCACGTGTGAAATTTATGACAAACACAATCATGTTTTCTTCTTGTTCTTCATATTTTTCTTCATATTTTCAATATTTGTATTATCTTTCATTTATTGTATTTTATTTATTGATTTTAAAAATAAGTCAACGTATGTAGACCCTTTCTTATTTTTATTAAGCTTTACAAAAATGTAAAAACTTTGGAAGATTACTGTTCTGAACTTTCATATTTGACATCATAACAGATTTATTAAAATGGGACAAACATCCAACCTCAGTTTGTCACCCCTGCTGCCGCATTAGGGTTTCTCAGACAGCTCCTGAACGTGCCGCATATGGATTTCTCTCTGAAAACGTAATAGAATCTTCACCAGTTTAGCAGCTGCTGTAGAAGTATTTAGCTGGCATTTGTGCCACTATACCCACTTGAATGTGTACAGCACTGTGGTATCAAGAAAAGATACTGGCAGTTGTAGCCCTCAATGTGGATCACAGGTTCAAGGCTTAAGAAGAAAAATGGCCCTGAAAGGCAAATGGATAATGCATTGTGGATATGCCAATATATTATTAAAAAGAATAATTAGAAAATGCAAAGCAGGATAGCCACTCTATTTGAGGCGCCTTATCTCACCCTCAGGAGTTGTCATGCAGGTGCTCATTGACTGGATATGTGGTAGTGTAGAAGTTATATGGGCCGGACCACTGTTCCACTCACAAGGAGCATGGAAGTTGACTCGGCTGCAAACACTGACTGTACTAACATGACGGCCCAGAAAGCCGAATTATTGCTTTTAAAATGCATGTAAACAGATTATTCCAACGACTAAGAGAAATACAAATTTCTATTAGTCGGACTGCACAACCTGGATAATGTGGATTATAGCTTGACAAAGCGAGCATGTAGCCATGTAGCTTGACTGGACTGTGTGATGTGCGGCTGCGCGGGATTCAGCTACGCAGCGAAATGCTGGCTCATGCTGGTGATCTGAAGCGCGACTCTTTACATACTCCACTTCTATCACTCTTGTAACACATATCAAAATCACTAGAACATTTAATTTTATTCAGAAAGTTGAGAGTTTAATCCCAAAACCTGTCATAGGAAGCCTGTCAATGCTGATGGCTGCTCTATGACAGTGACAGCGTTGAGCCATCGCCCCGGCGCCCACATTCTGAATCTCTGAAGTTAAACTAGTTAATCAGTCAGCACGATCGCTGTCTACCGAGTTCAGTATGACACTCTGAAACGGCTTCTTGCTCTCCGTCTGTCAACTCCAATTGCTCTTCCTCCTCTACCCCTCGTCTTGGAGGTGAAGTACTCATATCTCGATCGTCTCTGCGGAGAACTTTATAGCCTTAGTCGGGCTACACTCTGCATATAACTGCAGTCACTGTGGCACCACCAAAGGCTGCACCCTGTCCTCTTCATTTCTGCTCAGCGTAAATCCACCTTCAACCAGAGACCCATCAGTTCCTCGTCCAGTGTGACTGCTGGTCCATGCAAGACAAAGAGCCTGGCTGTGTGGTCAGGTCCCCTTAGAGGAAATCCAGGGTGCAGGCCACACTTTTTGTCTAGATGAACAAGCCAGAACAAGCCACTTGTTTTTTTTTTGTTATTTTTCCGATGTAACGAAAATGAGAAAGAATGATAAACCAGGAAACTGGGGCACCAGCACCAGCACGGATTTGTTGAGTCAAATCTCAACATATGTCACACACACCTTTCTTCCTTTCATCCCAGCACAATGCATCCATCTAGATTTGTGCAGGATCTTAAATGCTGCCGCTGTTCATCATCTCCCCCCAATCGGATTACCTTGATCCATGTATTTGGGATTCAATTAAGTTAACAACCTTTGTTTGATGTACCACAATGGAGTTTTGCTGTTTGAGAATCGAATAAATTAAATGATATTACCCTCCCACTCCGAGATGTCATCTTGCGCTTAATATGCTTTTGGTACGAGTAATATGCCTTTTCTGTCATCCCTTGTGCTTGACATTTCAATAAAGCAATGTGTTGCGAGAGCGCACTCCCACTCGTTCCCGACTTCTTCCAGCTCTTTCATGTCGTGTTCCGCCGAGATTGTCGTCAGACATTAGTGCCTATAAGATTGGTTTTCATTGACAGCCGATTGAAGTTTGTATGCGTTGAAAGACACAGCAGAACTGAGAGCAAGTTAGACCACTCGAAATAAATGGCCAACAATCTGAGGACCCGGTGTCGTGACTTTCGGATACTGAAGTTGTTTCTCCTCAGGAAATGCGGCTTAAAATGCTGCATGTTTAATAAGGATTATTGAAATAGCATCCTGCGGCCACATGTTGACCAGACAGAAGGGGAGCAGATGAGTTCATGTTGAACACTGCTGAACACTGCTTAAAATGATTTCTGCATCAATGTTGAACTGAATGTCTCTTTTCAGTTCATGTCTGGATGAGTGTGAAATGGACCAATAGACTGATAAGTTATTCCTGGTTAGAGTTAGGATTGAAACCGCTAGGCTGAAATAGCATTATCTAAATTAGCGTGAAACATAAAAAGAAGAAAAAGTCTTAAATAAAAAGTCAACAGCTCTGACATTTCAGTGTTTTCCTCCTGGCAGTGCTCCAGTATAATTTGGCAGGATTTGAAACCTTAACTGATTGACATCAGCCAGTCATTAATCCACACAAAATCATTGAAACTGCAACTGAACATCCGCATAACAGCAAAAGTGTTTTACTTAGAAACACCAAAAATGTAGACAATTCAGCTGTGACGGTTACAAAGGCAGGTGTCAACAAACTGACAGAAATCTTGAAGGATAATTCTTTGAAGTGGCCTAGTGGCGATTCAAGAGGTGATGGTGAGCTCCTCAGTGGTGTGTGGCCCCTATTGTGAGGTGGCTGTTGAAGGCGTGGTGGTGGAGACAGGACAGAGATCCTGAGGTGTGGAGACAAAGGTTTGCTGGTCAGGTAGGCAGCCAGAAAATAGTCATCATTATCATTACTAGTTGACAAAGTGCTGGCTGTTGTAGTGTCACCCAATTGGTGGCAGGTGATGATGAATAGTTGTGCTCCGCCCTATTCACCATCACCTGCAGCCTTGCCAATCCAACACATCCATTTCTCACTGGTAAAAAATAATCCAAACCCCTTCATCCTCACCCTAAAACCTGGCAGATGACTGGCACTGTTTCACCAACATTCTGAAACTGGCAACCACTGTTGGGACGAACGCATTATTAAGTAAGGGGGTATAGGTACTACGTTATCTTTTGTAATAACGAGTGCCATAACACGTTCCTTTGCCAAAATTACCAACGCGTTTATCACTACTGTGATTTAAACGCGCTCATTACTTATTTCTTCACATTCAGAACTCTTTAAAAAGCAGTGTGCATAATATGCATTCAAAGCTTCCGTGGTGGATGTGAAGCCCACATTAGTCACGTGACGGCTGCAGTCGATGACAGTCCAGGTCTGGGATTCCCATTGTGGATATATTCTCATTATTTTTCCTATTTAGCTGTAAAAGACCAGATAAATGTTGTAGTGGCGTGTAAGCTATGAGGAGGCTCGAAAACACTATGCAGCACTATCACTGGTCTGACGCCATAGGAGAAGCCACTGCAGCCAAACAGCAGAAGCTTGACTTGGGAACAGCCTTTATCGCAGAAGCATGTTGTGGGAGACATGCTACCTCTGGCAGCTGTGGAGTTGTCACTGCAGTTGATGTTTCCAGTTGGTACAGTTGTGTTGCTGTTGAAATGATCACCAGCATCGGTTTTGCACTACTGTTTGTTCCTGCTAGTACTCAGTGTTCTGTAAAAGCGTTGAGTTGTTTGCACTGCTGAAAGTATAGTTTCTAATTAAAATGGTTACAATAAACACTCCCATCAAAAGTTTCAATATTGTCATTTGTTCACCTGCACTCACAGTGCCATTGCTCCTTTAGGTCACTGAGTGGCGACTTTGTAATGGGATTGCACTTGAAGTGGGTTAGAGCTTATAGATCAATAGATAGCCTTTATTGCGGGACTATCTAGTTTAGTAGGCCATACAAATAACGATAATTCAGTCCAAATGTTGCTTGTTCCCGACCCATCCCGATGACTGTGACTGTTCTAAGATGATTATGTTTGAGCTCTGCTATGATATACAGTTTTAAAAAAGTTACTTTTGCTCATAACCAGTTACTTTGAAAGTAATGAGTAACTTGAAGTAACAAAGTTACTTTTGAACGAGGTAACTAGTAACTTAGCAACTGTAATAACTGTTATTAATTGAAAGTAACTTGCCCAACACTGCTGGCAACCTCTTGGAAGATTTAGTGACTCAGTTAGTTGGATTACTTTGTTTTTACTGGCATTTTGAAGATGCCCTGGCAACTGATGTTGGGCTTGGCTGTGCTTCAATGGATCTGATGATCAGAGAGGCAGAATTGTAGCCCTTTATCTACTTAGACAACACAGCCTCACTCCCATGGCGTCCCTTTTGCGTCCTATACTGATGAAAAAGGCAGTTGGTAGTGCGACACGTAAAACCTAGATGGACGTTGGGGTTAGAGTAAGCCATGGGATGGTGCTCCATTCATTCTAGGTTTAGCAACAGAGGTTGGGGTTAGGGTAAGCTGTGGGATGGAGTCTACATTTAATAGTGTCAAATTGCTATTTAAAGTCCATCAAGCAGACGTGCATTTTAGTCATGGTGACTTTCAGTTCCCTCACTAAGGAGAAGAGCAATGTAAGAGGTTATAAATGGCAACTGACACCCAGACGGCAGACAATGTCGACATGAGTGTTGAAGACTGACTGACAGTGAATGTTTTGAATGTTTTGAAGTAACGCTCAGTTGACAATCTTTGTATTCTATAATTTTACTGTTGGTTACACCCTCTGGAAAATGTAAAGCCACAGGTAAACGAGTGGGCAGCAATACTTCCTCAGGGAGTTTTAGAGTCGAACTTGTGGATGCCCATAGGGTCAGATCAACATTTGATATCTGGTTTCACAATGACCCTGAAAGCATCTGAAACGGTTACAGGAAATGTGATAGAAGAAGTTGAAATCCCTGGTGAAACTGTACTTGTGTGCCGCAGCAGCTTTAGTAATTAACCCAGATAAAGTTGATTGTGCAAGCGGCTCATTTCCCAGGTACGACCGCTTCACAATAACACCAACACAGGATGTAATTAACAGACATACAGCAGGAATACGACTATATTAGATCCTGGATGAGTAGTCCTCTGGGATGGTTTGTTCTTGTTCTTTCACTCTCGTCCCCTCCTTCCTCTCGTGCGCACATTTGTCTCATTGCTGTAGTCTCCGCTCCACTCCGTCTTCCCTCCTGTCGTCTGTTACCCCTCCTTTTCTCATCCTCTGCTCCCCATCCCTGCCCGAGGCCATTCTATAACTGCTGTGATGACTTCATTTTCTAGGTTGTGGAAGTTTCTTTATTAGCCAGCCATAACGCTTCTTTACGATGGCCTAGATACTGCGCTGTCGACACGCAGGGTTGTCTCTGGTGTTGTATTTAACGGGCCTAGTCGTGTGACAACTGATGGACTCAAATATCTCATGCTTTTAATGCTTAGGTTTCAACAATGGTGGTCAATCCTGCATGATGATTTGTTTTTTTTCCCTTCCATATTCCTTTGCCTCCTGCCTTTTGACATGGTCTGTATTTGAAAGGTAGCGATTCAAAACTGGACATTTTCCACTTTACAATACAATGAATTTTATATTCATATCCTTAAGGGAGCCAGACACAAGACAGTCTCTGACAGATAAAAGAATTGCTTCAGCTTATGAAAGCCTTGTTTATGTGTGTCAAAATGGAATAAACACCATTTCAGAGTAGTACCTTGACAACTAGCAATTTGGAAAAAGATATACTGCTCAGCTAAAATTATGTTAATAATTTATGGATTTTATGTACTGTTACTGCTGTTTATGACAGCAAAACATCAGTAGATGATAGGAGTTGGAGTGTTGGTGTTGGTAGTAGTCACAGTAGTAATAAGAGAATCAATCGTAGTAGTTGTAATCGTCAGAACTAGCATTCGCAGAAATATTAGTATTTACTGTGAATGTCAAAACTGTGTCGTAGCAATAGTGATATCATTTGCAGTGGTAGTATCAGAAGAATCAGCTGTAGAAGTAGTTATTCGCAGAAGTAGCAGAAGAGGAGGTCGATTGTGTTAGTAGTCATAGTAGTAATAGTTATGGCAGTTAATAATTGCTGTGGTCGTAGACAGTAGTAGTAGCAGAGGCAAAGTAGTAGTGGCGGGACTGTGACTAAGACAGACAGACGGACATCACACCACACGTTGAATGGTAGCAGTGGCACAACATTAGGTGGATAGCAATTGGAATGACGATGGTATTTTCTCTAATGTTGGAGGTTGAAATCTGACTGTCCTGCAGTGGACTCAGTTTTCTCTGAAATGCAAGGTGAATTTCATCAAAAGAACAACATGCCGCTGAGAGTTGGCTTTGATCAGGAAATGTACTTGTAGTAGTTTGCATGCTAAAAGGCAGCACCAGTTGCCAAGATGTTTGTGATGGGATTGAAAGTGACAAGAATGTTCCTGGATCGTGCCAGAGCACGAGTCCACTGGTCACAAGTTCACCATCATCAACACTGACACACAAAAATAGACAAAACAGAAATTCCGCCTGCAGCTGTAGACCTTGAAAGGCACACGCACAAACAAGCTGCCGTCCAGTTCCATCAAGAGCAAGTGAAACATTCCGACCTTTACCAGTCTGGTTTTCCTTTTTGGGTAAGATCTGTCAAATGGTATCAGTTTATTTACTGATGTATTGTTCCAGGCTTTTCTCACTTATCAACATGTCGATCCAGATCGTCTTCTCCTCTATAGATCTGAGAATGATGAAATGTCTGCAAATAGAGTCAGACGTCTGCTCCTTCTTAGCTCTGTTTCTTCAAACCGATTAAAGCCTCCCCTTCTGTTCGCTCCCTCCCTCAGGCGTCTGTAAATTCTTAATAAGTCAAAGAGAACCAATGAGACAGATTTTCTTTGCCTTGAAAGCGCAATTCATCTATTGATTCTTACTGTCTCTGGTGTTGATGAATGTCCAACCTGCGCTGTACATAATAAATTTCAGATATATCGCTTTGGTTTGGGAGCTTAAGGAATGAATTGTGGATAAATAACCAGATTTTCTTGCAGTCCTTCTTTGTCACTTTGACTTTTGAATCTTTTTTTCTAGAGTGCAGATATAGTGGCTCTCATTCGTCAAACGGATACGGGCATGGGTGGAGTCAAAGGCAGAAATCAGACATGAAAATGTTCTTTATCTAGAAAATAAATAAAAGTATCAGCTTTGAATGATGGGATTTTACTGTCACTCCTTCAAATACAAGTTGCATGTCAGCAGCGGTGTTCTCAAGCATATGTTGCTATCACATGATTGTAATTCCTAGTGTCCTGGCAGGACCTAAATCACATTCCAGTCCTGTTTCATTAGCTCACCATTAGCTCATTCTTGCTCCCAATGCATCAAATAGCGACGATTTTCAAGTGACTTTTGCGTTCTATGTTGACGCGGATGCTAGCCTTCAGCGTAGGTTTGTAATTGAAGGCCATATTCCATGGCATATCATGAGGTCGTGGGCAGCGGGTCACGTAAAACAAACACAAGAATTTGTCACTTGGTAGAAAGTGCCTCAAGTCATAATGACTTCTACAGCATCATCAGTGCATGTAAAGCCACATAATGTGCTATGTATAACATGCTATAACAAGCATCCGGCCATCTCCTTATTGGTCATCCTTAATGGCGGAAGGCCAACTTCTGTGTTAACATGGGAGGCCAGAGTATTTGGCCTCTTTGAGTTGACAGGATTCATGCTCAACACGATGCCTTTGGCCAAGGTTAGCCATCTGGATTAGGAAGCAACCCATCCTCACTCCAGTGGTGTAATATATTGACATAGGGAAAGTGGATTTGACACCAAAGGCAGCCTTCTGCGTTTTTGTCATGGTGATTTCCTTTCAAGCTTTTTGGCACTATGCACTGTCCCACTGACCACCTCATGCTTCTCCTCTCTCCCAATGCGGAGGTCTTCGGCATCAGCATAGGAAGCAGAGGTCCACTTCCTTATGTCGATACATTACATCATGGGAGTGAGAATGTGTTGGAGAAGACCACGCCCACTCTGCGCACCCCAATCTCTGTGATGTGTGGAAGAACCAGTACTTTGCTCATGGGTGATCAATGGCACTTTACAAACCTTATGCACCACTTAAATTGGTCATGGCTACAGACATTTCAGTAAAACTGAAATGAACTTTGGAAAAAGAAATGAAAAAAAAAAGTTGTTGACTGGTCTAATTGTATCACTAATGTCCCTTATGCCATCTGAGTCCACTACAGGTTCTATCAAAAATGTCACTCTCATTGAGCAAGCAAGCATCGCACCACCCACCTACTGTTGCAAATACACCTCCACCCGGGTATCTCAGCATGTCTGTTTACTCTTGAGAATGACTACCAAGAATCCAACAAATGTATTCCCTGAAAGAAAAAAAAAAAAGAAAAAAAAAAAACGATCTGAGGACCCATTTATACATTGTTCTGCACGTGGGGCTGCGTCCTCGTCTGATTGGGCCTCAGTTGTTGACGTCAGTGCCGGTCGCTGGCTCCCTCGTCACCATGGCAACGATCACAAGGCAGGCTCCCCTCTTCCGGACCGAGGTCGCTCTTATCAGGACCAGCTTTGGAGAAGATGGTACTTTCCAGCCTCCTCCATCTGACCTTGGACCCTCTAGTGAGTGACAATGTCTGCTCAGGCCTCCAGTGTCATTCACTCCCATCTTTGTACTCCACCTGTAGCTTCTCTTTCTCACGCACACTCAGCCACACACCCTCATCCAGCATTCCTCCATCTGTAAATAACTTCTTTATTAGTAGCACAAGCAACTCCAACAATATTAATATTGTATAATAAATGCGCAATTCCCATTACCACTCCCCAATCCTTTCCGATGATCGCATAATTGCGTGTCACCGCCACACGCTGTCTCACTTTTATTGTAATTTGGAGATATTCAGCTCCTTTTCTTTCCTGAATTTACCATTTCATTTGTCTTGACAAATTAGCGGCGGATAAAAAAAAGTATTTAATTACACAAATGACTTGGTGAAAAGCTGCAGAGAGGGAAATCCAGTGGCGTAATCATCTCTGTGTGTCAGTGGAACTTGAAAGTTGGGTAATGAGCCCGAGTCTCTGGGCAATGGACAATTAACCATCAGAGTCTTCCTCGAGTGGCTTTTCTTTCTCGTTCCTGCCGTTTTAAGTGTAGTAGAAAGTGGGATTCTGAAGCGCTCACTCGTCGTGTTAAGCTCATTAGCCAGACGACGGCTCTGAGCAACGATGTGCAGAAAAGAGTGATCGTGTTTTGATCAAACTGACCTCCAAGCTACTTGTCTTCACTTCCGAAACGGTCAGTAGAATCTGTCTTGTACTTGTGGAGCCCCTCCTACAGGCCTTTTGCTAACATCAGCACTGAGATTCAGAACAAATCAGTGAAATGATGAATTACTTCTTTTCTTCTCTTTTTATTGACTGAATCATCTGTGGATTCATGCTTGCCATGAAGAAGAGCCACATTAAGGTCTATGATAAACCGTGTGAAAAAACGCAACCTTCCCGGGACAGAACTTAAAAGTAAAAAGTAAAAGTCATAAATCGTAAAATGCTTGCCTCTGGAAAAGGTCACAAATCTACCAGCCTGTGCCTGATCCCCTGCTGAGAGGCTGTGTGTCTGTTGACTGTGCGTCACAAAAATACATGTTCTGGTAAGATTGCAATTGTATGACAGCTTTCATGCAGACTGTGGTCAGCGCTGTCTTCCGTTATATAACTCAATAATGATCCATAATTCATCCATGTGCAGCTTTTACTTCAACTACAAAGGTTGGCCTCCAAACACATGCTGCATAATGTTACAGGGAGTGAACACATGAGCTATTCGTATTCAAGTGGCCGCGCTGGCCGCTACACCACATGCGCATTAAACCCAGTACATGACATTTAGCACAACATTTTCAACTGAATAATGAATTAGCATCAATATTAACCAGGCCTGGCCCGGTTTGACGGACAACTTTCTGTTACTTAATCAGTCTAGTGATGTGAGTCGGAGTGCTGGTATCACAGCCAACCGTAGTTTCAACTCCCCTGGCTACTTAATGAACAAAATTATGGGAAAGAAAATGTTATATTTGAATCACAATATGTTGCAGAAAGATTGTGTGCGCAGTCAAAAACAGAAGGGCGTTGAGGACATGCTAGTTAGGTAAGTATTTATGGTATAATGTTTCATTTTAATATTAAAAAAAGAAACATATGGAGAGAATTTGGGCAGAAACATGACACAACATATGACGATCATATATTATTGATTGCATTAAAAATAACAATAACAATAACGCCATAATTCCAATAATTTTAAGCCATATATAGTTATACTTACTGTATACTATACTGGGGACCAATTCTTGGAAATACACCTCCTTGTGTGGACTTTTTGCTATTTGGGGCTAACTCCTTTTGCCGGTCCCCACGAGGTCAAGCCTCAATTTTAGGATTAAAACTTCAAAATAACTGGGAGATTGTAATTGAATTTAGATCCTGGTTAAGGTTAGCTAGCTGTTTGGGATGGTTAGATTTATGGGGAGAGGCTGGGGAAAGAATTATGGCAATAAAATGTCCCCATGAAACAAAAAAAAAAATGTGTGTGTTACGTTGTGGAGGACCAATTCTTGACAAAACACTATCCTTGTCAGGACCCTGTGACTGGTATGCTTTGCCTGGACCCCACAAGGTTAAGTCACAATTTGAGGATGAACACAAAAACAAAATTCATCTTTATTTAGTTGCTCTCATGCCAAATGCAAAGATCAACAATGTGTTCAACAATTTGCGAGTGATAAGAAACAACTGGAGGGGATTCACCATCAAATAAGCCGTCGTTTGTCAAGATCGGGAGTATATTCTGTATTTTAATTTCGGAATTGAAAAGTCTAAGTTAACAACCTGAGAGGTATTTTATGGAAGTATTTACCATTCACATAGCTCTCTTTGTTCCTTCTTCTCTTTGTGACTTTCATATTTAAATAATAATAAATAAATGTAAACTTAATACAGAGCAATGATGTTTTAAAGAATAGAGATGAAATACAATGGTAGAATTTTGAGCAAAATTCACACTAAATTGTGTGTGATTTGTGACTGAAACGAGGAGCTGTTGTCAATCCATTGTTATGGTAAAATAGTGGTAAGAGAAGCTTTGAGTTTATTTGTGTAAGCTCTCTAGAAGACCCGTAACTCATGGTGCACTTTCACATCATTACTGGTGGACTGCAGACTTCGAAAGATGTTTAAGAGTGATTATTCCTGTCGATGGTAAGATGCTGATCTTTTCAAATATCTCTGAATAATAATGCTAACAACTGACACTGAAGTGGTCGAGTGGGGCGGAGAATGCTGGAGATGGAGGGAAGACGTAAACACAAGCTGTTAATAGATGTGGTGGATGAGATGAGTATATTTGAGTGTAGGTGTCACCACTGAGGAAGCTGAAGACAGGTTACGTTGCAGTAACCAGAAGAGTTGACAACCCAAAAAATTGGGCCAGCAAAACCTTTTTGGCCACCGTGTGGTTATGGAATTTTCTGATCCGTCAGGACCAATGAAAGAGTCTGCAGGATTTTTACACAGAGGTGTGTGTTGCCAACTGTTTGACAGCTCTTCAAATTCAGCGAATGTGAGAATGAACACGACAGACGGCCATCTCAGCGGGCGAGTGTGTGTTGTCACTACAGACAGTTAAAAGCAAAATGATTCCAACACATCACCACCCAATAATTTAAATTGCTGCAGCTCATCAAGCGAAAGACAGCAGGCGGTTGTCCTTAACTCGCACACACAGCCACTCACAACCTTTTAAAAGATGCCATGTCAGTTTTCCATGACTAGTGTGCATCATGTTGTCGAAGGCTTGATTCAAATCTGGCCTGGTATCTATACGCAACAGATCTCTTTGCTGGTTACTTGATTCAAAAAGTAACTTATAACAAGCAACTTCTGCCTCCCTGTTCTTCAATGTAGAAATGTCCTCACGAAGAACCATAGTTTTGTCATCAGTAGCAGACAAATTACAGATGAATTACACTATCACTGTAGACGACGTACGGTAAGTGGTGGTACTGGGCTGGTGAAGCTTCATGAAACCGCCGCCTACTTTTCAGAGCTCACTAGGAGGCGCTCTCGGTGCAAAAATGATCTGAGTTGCCATTTAAATAATTCCTCAAAGCGGAAGATTATAGCGCACATAGTGACCACTGAATATGAGCATAGTGTTTCATAAAACCTTATCAGGTAAAGACATTATTGCAGAATCAGCCAGTACTACTAGCGTGACAACACGACTTCTGAATTGCATGTACAATTACTTTTTCCACTTCACACATGAGTAATGATCCACCGTTGTCAAAATAGCCACCAGATTGTAAACTATAATTAAAAATAAAGCACAATCGCATTTATGACTTGGATGAAAACAAAAATGGACCCGTCATAATTCCCGTTCTCAAAGGGTCCATCTCATGAAGGCACTGGAAATGAACCCAAATTGAACGAGACAAAGAGTCTGAATTACAGCCGTTAAGCACAAATGAATGCATCATTTAGAGTATCGACTTTAGCAGCACTGGCCTTCAATTGTTTGGCTGTCTCATGCAAATCGGTGTTTCCTGTTACGGCCTCCACAAACAGATTAGCTTGTTATTGTCTTGTGGCATTACATCAGCGCAATGATAGCATGACTGGCCCAGGGCTTCAGAACACTGGCCATCCATCATGCTAAGAGGGCCATTTCTATAGACTCACCAGCGCCGTGGCACCAGGTCTAACCCTAATCACCCGCTGTCTCTCCCCGTCCGTCTCTGGCTGTCCCTTTCCCTGGCTCTTCCTCCAGCTCGCCGGCACATGACGGCACCAGCATTAGTGCTTGTGCATCTCAAAAGGCTCCATTACCTTTCCCGGGGTATTCCACACCAGCACTCCATCAGTGACGTCTGCCTGCACACAAAGAACCTGCTTCAGCTCGAACCAGAAATACTCATTAGGCAAAGGCTTTGTCATTAAGAGCATTGCTCGTCATTATTAATCTCAGTGGAGCCTTTAAAAGCCTTTTACTGGGAGGTTAAGACCGTGGGCAGGCTTCTTTTGATAGTTCTTGGTCGCAAATTATGGCAAGTGAGGTGGTGAATAAAACACAGATGTGTAAGCCACACTCTCCTGGCATCCTCAGAGACCAAGGCAGTGATATAACACCCAGAAATGTGCTACATTTAAGATCAACCCAAGCGACTAATCATTTCAGGATGCTGACAGGACTCATGGATTCACACATCTAGGTCCAACAAGCCTGAGGACTTAAATGTGTGTCTCAAATCCAAATCTACTTCTTTTGTCGCTGCCTGGGTTTCATTTCACTATAGCAAAGCTTGGTAGAGTTGAAACTCAGACAATATGAAATGACTTTTGAGGCACATTCCTGACTCCAGTTCCAACATGTCACTGTGTGAAAGGGAACGACTCATCGATGGAAAATCGTCAGTGTTTGGAGTCATAGTTGGACATGGTTCAGCATGGTCCATCGTTTGTCTGTCTCATTCTGCAATCAAGAACTCATGACTGACTGCCAGACTTGGAAGACATTCTCATTCCCATGGCGTAATATATTGATGTTGGACTAGCGTCCTATACTGATGCCAAAGGCAGCCATGCACACTGCATGTTGACGTATAGATGTTTTAATAGATTTAATGGAAATGTTTTCCATGCCATGTAGTGCTCTGCACTGGAAGGAAGGTTACGCATGGGAGGGAACATGAGGTATGAAGTAAGCATTCCTAAGCTCTATTTGTCTCACTTGCTGTTTGTAACCCTTTATGTGGCTCTCTTCCTTAGTCACTGTAGGAAGTCATTGTGAGAGCCTATCTCCAACTATCATCCTTCTTTAATGTGATGCCACTGAAGCAGGGATGTGCTTCAATTGAAAACCCAATGCGTCAACAATGCGCAACTCACTATAGGATGCAGAAGTCTGCTTTCCCAACGTCAATGTATTACACCAATGGACTGTGTTACCTAAGGCATCACATATTGACACCTAGCAAGTGGACTTCAGCATCCAGTAGTGATGCACAAGTCAGCCTTCCGCATCACTTGTGGATGCGTATGTGTTTTAATGAAGCCAAATGCTTCCTCTCCCACGTGACGATCAAAAGAAAGGTTTGTCGTTTGGATGCACAGTAGAAGACGATCTTATCCTGAGCTCTATATATGTCAGTGTGTGTTTAAAGAGTAGCACCCATGTGGCAATGTCCCCTGCCCAAAGTGCCTAGTGAGTGAAACTCATGATCTTTTGTGGCGCAATATAGAGTAACTTGGGCATTATATCCGACTCTACTAGAGCGCCACCTTATGGCACTACCGGAACCCCAACACTGTCATTCTTTTGCGTGACACACTGCCTGAGGCATAAGGAAAAGTAAGTGTGCCCATTCGCAAAGCAGACGTCACATTTCGTCCCAAAATTCCACTTGAGTTGGTATTTGAGGATGTGTTTTCAGAATATATGGAATGACCTATGTTGATGTCCAAGGAGGGGGTCTTCAGGTTGGACACTTCTCACCCATCCGATTCAAAAATGCAATAAAATCATGTCCTTTTTGTGACTATATAAAGTTGGATCTTTCCAACCCTGTTAGCTGTTCAAGGGTTGTCAACTCTTCAGAATTATTTAGTTTCTTTATTCATATATTATGTCACTATGAAAGTTTAAAGAGGACTCATGAATTCAATTTCACCCACTGACAGTCATTTTCATGTCTGTATTTGTCACTAAAGCTTGCTGACCTCTGCCGTTAAACCTCTGCATCATTACTGTGTGTGCCATGATTACAGATGAAACCTTTCTTTAATAGCATAATTCAGCGGGCTGCTGAATGAATGGCATGATTAACTGAAGAAACATTCAGCGTGGAATGGTAAACATCCATTCAGTTGTTCTCGTCTTCATTATCGAATGAAATTATGTAAATCTTTGCAGTTATTTAGTTTATTAACAGCAGCTTGTTTTATGCCTCAGATAGTTTTCGTGAACATCTTGTCCTGACAATTTAATCAGTGGTTGTTTACATTGATAACAGCTGTAGAGGACACAAATGTTCCACATGAACAGCACAGTTTTATCGAAACCAAATTGAGTGACTGAGTTGATCCCAGTTGAAGTTCACTGAAGTTTCTACTCTAAGTACACGTCGAGGGTCATCCAGCGCGTCCTGCCCTGGATCAGCAGCAGGGTTGTTACAGATATGTGTCACGTTCCATAAGTGCCAACACAGGAGCGGTCGGGTGGTGTTCAAGGTCCGTCCCCATTTGACGGAGGCAGTGTGTTGAGATGGATATGACACTAGAGGTTCGACAGGTCAAGGCAGGCCGGGCTGAGTTGGCAGATAACAAAGCACGGGCCTCTGGGAGGCTATCAACTTTCAGGCATTTAAGATGATGAGGTGTTTTATTTAGAGACATTGTTATCCAAGTCAAAGTTGATTTCTTCCTTCATTTGCAAAGAAGATATTTTGGTTTTCAACTTGACAGTTTTTACTACAGTCGTAATTTACTTCCAATAGAGTGGGAATACTTGCCTTTCAGGATATGGTGACACTTTGATTTTTACTCTCACCAAACATGATGGCAATATTTTCACACTTCAAATGTCGAAGTGAAAAAGGTTTTTAGTTTGATCTTTGGTTTTAGCATTTGTGGTTGCTCATTACTTCTCCGCGTTGAGAGAAGCCAGTTGAGACTGTTCTTGGAGGGTTGGTGAAGCTAAAGTTGAAGTTGGATCATTTCTCTTCAATGGCCTGGGAGCGTCTCGGTATCCCCCATTCAGAACGGGTAGATGGAAGAAGGCCGTTTTATGCGACCTTTTGAAGCTGCTGTCCCCGCAACCCGGTAATGGATAAGCGGATAAGGATGGATTGGCTCATTGATTCGTTCATTTTCTGCTGCCTATTCTAGGCTCATGGGTGCTGTAGCTGCTTTGCACGAAAGGCAGGATGGGTTGCCAGGCCACTGGGGGACCCACAGACTCACACACACTATAGAGAATCATCGTGTATACCTGGGGAGTGCCAAGAGGCAACCTAAAAAAAGAGCTCAAGGATTTGTCATGCATGATTTTGCTTTTTGCTTTTATGCTTTTTCTGGCTTGTTGTATATCTTTGTTTCAAATAATGTTATAGTGTTGATTTTGATAAAGGAATTCCCTAAAATTATGATCCAATAAATAAATATAACAAGTATTTAACTAGGTCATGATGGTTCAGTCGCAACTTCCCTGCATGCCCTTTAAACAGCTGAATTTCTTTTGACAAAATATTTTTTGAGTTTTTTTGTTTGTTTGTTTTTTCTTTTCTCCCAGACAGTGAGAACACAGATATATGTCGTTGCTGCCCTTGCTGCCGATTGTGTGTGGAAGTTTAAGTACTCAGCAGTCTGTCAGTGTTGTCTGGCCTTCAGCTGTTTTTCATCCCAAATACAGTGGGTTTTAGCAGGAAGCTGTGGTGTCTCTGAAATGCTCATATTAGCTCCGGTGTATGGTACAACTCAAAGGCTATTCTCACATACAGTATGCCCTGTCTAGATCTCTGAGACTTCCTGATAAGGTCATGTCATTTGCAACTCAAAAATCCACCACATGGAAAGGAAACGCAATTTCAAAGAATGCGATGCTCCTGTGCATCGCTTCAAAACTTCTACTGTTCGCATTCGGGCAAGCCATCTTGAATTGTGGATACAGTGTGGCGAGGAATTTCTGACATAAGCTCATTTGGAGTGTAACGTTTGTACCCAAAATGTTGCAACCAAGTGCCAATATATATATTTTTTTCCTTCTCTTTAAAGCCTAGTTGTCCGCCATGCCCAACCTCATACCGCGCAGACTGTCTCATCGCCACCAAATAACAGTCCAAAATGAATTGAACAGCCATGAGTGGGACCCAGATTGTTTCACCAGCTAGGCTGAAAACAGGAGCAGTTGCGTAGTGCTATCAACTGACGCAGGGCAGGGCTCATTTTTCATGAAGTCACAACACATAACAGTCACACAAACACAAACTTGTACCAGGATTCCGGAGGATGGCCAAACGCTTAATGCTCTCCAACAACTGGACCTGGCGTTAGCATTCACAGAGGCTCTGACTACTGAGTTGATATTCCGAGCGCATTTATCTCCTGAATCTACTGCAGTGTTGCCTCGAGGTAAAAAAGTTGATTTTCATTCTTTGAAATGATGATTTCCAGCCGCATTGATTTGTCCTTTTTGACAGATAAAAAGAGTAGTACTTCACTTGCGCACTTCCAATACCAGTCAAGTGCCCATTCCACTTTCCCACTGATGCTCCATTGATGTGAAACAAATGAAATCAATTGGAGTGCAGAGCTTTTCAATCATCCAGCCATCTGTGAGCCCCTTCAGTTCATCACTGCACTACAGATCAGATTTAGTGATTAAAAGAGGATATAGACGACGCATGAAAAATGAAACCGCGTCAGTGGAGAAGCTGGCAATCAAATGGCTTCGACATCATTTTTCCGGAGCAAAACATAGAATGTGTTCAATGCCCTACCGAGACCCAGAAGCCGACATTGAACCTAAATACTTGCTTGAGTTTCCATCATACTTAAAAAATACTGAGGAGAAATGAGCAGCCATTCGCTTCTAAATTTCCATCTCAGGTTAATGTTGCTTTAGTGCTGTGCTCTAAGTATCTAAGTTCATTAAACTGTTTCAGGAGACATCTGTTGCATACTTTCAAGAGTGATAATTCATTGTGATGATTGTTTTGTTGTGTCTTTTCTTGTTCATTACTTCCTCCTGATATGGAAATGTTACTTTAGTTCTTCATTAGATTTGAATGGAAATCAAATCAAGTCATCCGTTAAACGTAAATTGCCTACACAGCATTGGACCCTCTGTCAACTCAGAATTTAAAATTCTGAGCTGTAACCGCTCCTCGAGCTGGAAGACTTTGATCACATGCGATGGATGAGTTTCCATGTGGTTTATTCATTGCCACTAATTTGTCCCCATATGTCGCGTCCCATTTCAAGTGTAAATGCAGATACTTGTTGTGCTATTTTAGGACATAAATCTACTTGTGTGTGTTTCTGATCACACATACATGCAGAGGAGCCTTCATGAGAACCTTACTGATCTTGTTTACCTGAACCTAAATAGGAGACATATGTTGTGTGACATGCAGGTAGAATTCATTTTGAGCTTCAAAATTAGCATCATTTTTGCAAAAATTACAGCCAGTGAGGTTTGAAAACAAAAAAGAAAAAGTTAAAGGGTTAATACATTTTGGGATCAGCAAATCACAGTCGTTGAGCTGGTTCCTGGATCTCTCCATGCCCATGTGATCACAGTTGTTGGTTCTTGTTATTTTCAAGTGGTTTTGCCCAGTGTCTTTCAACCTTTTTTTTACAGCAGCCTGTGAGTTTGAAATGAGATGTCACGTAAGCCATTAGTTCTGTTAGCTCAGCAGCATAGACAGTCTTTGCCGTCACGGTTCCATCAACGAACACTCCATTAGTCTGTCGTGAAGGTGTATGTGGTCAATTTAGACGCATCAGGCTTCAAAACAACTCGAAGTTGTGCATTTGACCAGCTTCTTCGCTGTAAGTGGGAAGAGGTGCACCAACCTTGGCTTCTCAAATTGGCAAAATGTGACTCATATATATATTTTATTGTGTGCTACTGCCGCTTCCTTCTTTGTCTTCCAGCATTCCCAGTCACCGGTTGCTACTGCTTCTCCCACCTCTACTCTTCATTTCCTTCATCACATCCATGAAACGCAGTGGTTGTCCTCCTTCAATGTCTAACGTCTCAGGCCAACATGTCCCTCCTCTTCACGAGTCCAAAACATCTGAGTCCTTAACAATTGCACTGAACATGTCAGATGGAATCTATCCAGCTAAGAAAGGTTAAGGTCGCCAGTTGGTTATAGACTCATATAGATCTTCTCTCACACCAGAAAAGACAATGTTCCTCAGTAACTCTGAAAAGAAGCCAGACGAAATCACAAAAGGAAAACACACAAAAAAACAGATTAGCATCAATAGCCTTGAGCACCATTTGAACTGTGGACTGAACCACTACCCCACAGTTCTGCAGGAAAACAAATAATTCCTCCATTCTTTATTCTGGCCCAGCAACAGTTCATAGTTAGACAGGGTCCTACTTTTCAGTCCAGTGTGGACTTGATGCCACAATAAAACAGTATGGCTTCTTATTCCACTCAGAATGAAACACCACATAACCTTTAAAAAGAGCGAGTGACCTTCGCTCCCCACTGGTTTGCTGTGAATACGAGGTATTGACATTTGGAGACGACTGGAACCAAGTGTGCTGCTGGGTCTCCTGAGAGGTGAGGAACCCACTACACCAACCTATAGCTGTCCATGTGAATCATGGGGAAATCTTCATCTTGTATGCTGACTTTCAAGGCACTAAAATATTGATCTTGCTTTGAGTTAATATCGGCGCTTATCTGTCTGCGACTCAATTTGCAAGAATACACAGCTTCCCTTTTTTAATATTCAGGTGTAGGTTTGTGATTCTGATCAGAATTTCAATCTTCCTCCACAGACTGAACCTGATTGACGGCATCTTCATCTTTTTTTTATTTATTTTTCCTTCCCCGCCTCTGTTGCTCTTTTTGCAATTCCCAAGCTGCGCACGGAAATCAACTTCCTCACTTTCCATCAGTCTGACTGCCTGTCTCACTCACCCTGTGACTCGCTCTGTTCCACTTTGCATACAATACCGAGACGTGAGCTCAGTCGCTGCGGCATAAACTGTGTTTTCCTTTGTAAAAAAGTAATGTTTGAATGCCAGAGTTTCAAATGTTGTTGGCGAGGAATTCAACACTCATGTCATGAATTATTCATATTTTTCCCACACTTCTCTTTTAAAGGCGCATTTTGTCAAAGTAATTTGTGACAGAACCATAATTATAAATCTAAAATTGAACCAGAAACGTCCTTCCAACGGTCAGCTCAGTCACATATCAGTGAAGAGTAGATTACCAGAGCAAGCTCACTTTTCATTTTTAACATGAGAGTCTAAACCACTGTTAGAGTTTGGAGAGACACCATGAGATAATATAATGAAAGAAGAAAAAAACAAACAAACATATAATTCCTGTGATTTGTGGAATACAATTATTTTAGAAACCAAACTCAGCAATGTTATGAATATGCTTTATGCTGATAATATAATTAGACTTCCGACTTCCACATCCGAGAGAAGTAATAACAGGCATTTTATTTACAATTACCGTATATTCCAGATTATGGAGCGCACCGGAAAAAAAGATCATGTTCCCATATGGGCCGCACAGGTGTATAAGCCGCGTGTGCAGTGGTGATGTCTGCCCTGAAGAAATGTCAGTGTGCCAATTCTTACCAAATGCGTCCTACCTGCTGCAGGTTGATGACGCCACAACCGGCAGATACGGTGTTTTTTTTGTTTGTTTGTTTTTTTTTAAGTGGTTCAATAAGCCAGGGAAAATTGAAATGAAGGATTTAATGGCACTTTCTACCACATGCATAATATTTATATCCGCAAAATACAATGTTTTTCATCAGGTCATTTGCGAAGTATATGTCCGTTGTTCTCCGCGATCTGTGGAACAACGCGTCGTGATTGGCTGCCATGTATTGGTCATTGCTTTCACTTAATACAGCACCAAAACAAGAATCAACTCACCTCGAGCAAATGTACATCCAAGAAGGGGTTTTAACCCACCACTTTCGGGTTAGCCAAACCGCACATCCCTCTGCTCCTCTGCTATTCCTAGAGCTCCCTGCGGCAGCTGAGGCTAGTTGTGGAGGAGGCTGTGGTAGCGATGGGTAGGTGAGGTATCTACTTTTTTGCCAGATGATAATCAACCTGCTCAAATAAAGTCTGACTTGTAATTGCACAAGCGACACGTGATTCACACACAAGTCGCCATGCTCCTCTAATAAAAAAAAAAAAAAAGACCACAACGGCTGCTGGTGTGCGACACAATGTCACAAAAGGTACGAAATGACACTATAAAACTTTACGTGGGGCATTTTTTGAAAATGAAAAAAGCATTGCTTTGTATGGCAGCAGCTCAAACTAGATCACGCCATTCATCCAGTGCACCTCACTCACTTCATCTATTGCAGTCACTTTCTGTTATTAAATCAGATTATTTTCATTGTTTCCTTGGAGGATACGCTGTAGTAATAACACACTTCAATCACACAAACGCCACTTTGTTCTGTTTTTTATTACCGCCTGCACATTATAGTATTTATTCCAAGTGTATCGAAGCTTTCGCACTTGTGACTTGATTTGCTCAGTGCCTGGACCACCGATTGATTAATGCATTCTGATTGTTAAACACAATACTCACAAGGAGTGTCAAGCAACTTCCCTCTCGAACCAATAAACAAGCAGCTGAAGCAGAAGAGCAATGGCTGAAAATAACTACATCGCCGTCTCCCATTTCCACTGTGACTGATGGAAGCAAATCACAGACGACTCCAAACAGAATCAGGCACATTATATCTATATATGTGTTCTGCCACTCAAATGGATTTGATTTCAGCAGTGAACTGCCTCCACCGTGCACGTCCCTCGTCTCGCTAGGATATTTTAATACATTTGTTCAGACTTATATGCTATCGCAGGCTGCGTGTTTGCAACAGATAAAACCCGGCATAGCTGCGATACGGGGTGTAATGGACGATCTGGAGACGAGGAAAATGACAGGCTGTTTCCTTTAAGCCTATCATGGCTGCTGCACCGACAACCAAGGAGGATTGGGCTTTCAAGCCACTCACTGTGTATGATGTTTCAACTGAGTTTCACAAGTTTGAACAGCCGTTTTTTTTTTGTTTTTCAGACATGAATATTGATTGAATCCCCCCAAATAATTTCTAATTCTATTTGCTTCATATTATCAGGTGAAATATTAGCTTCATTCTGATTCTATATGCATGCTTTTCTCTCATCTGTCTCGGCACACAAAAAAAAAAAAAAAAAAAACATCACGGAACGTTGGAATGGAAGAACAGAGCAAAAGAAGAAGAGGAAGATGACCATTGTGATTCTTGGATTACTTGAAGAAGGGTGTAAAGAGGAGGCATGTGAGTAGGGAGGAGAAGGTAGTGGAGGTATTATGGAAACCAGGTGGAAACCTCTGACAGGGAATGCAACAAGACAAAGGAGAATCGTGACGAAGGTTGTGTAATTGCAGTATCGCTTTAATCGTCCCTCTATCCATCCATCCTTCTCTCCCGTTATCCTTCTGACCCTCAGTGCATACATCCGTCTATCCCACTCTTCCTGCCTCCCTTTATCCATCTACCATCCCTCTATCATCCACCCATCCCTCTCTCTCATCCTCCCTCAATCCCTCCATCCACCTGACCCTCCATCCATCCATGAGTCTATCATTCTCTCCCTTCCTCCATCCATTCATCTGTCCCTCTGTCATCCATCCCGACCTCCCACCCTCCTTCCATCCATCCATCTACAGAATAACTAAAATGGTGGAATATATTCCAATAAAATCTTCAGGGTTGGCTACCTTAGAAGTTATTTGTAGTGGCTTTGTTTAGATTCATCAGCATTCAAAAATTTCAGTCAATAGGACAACAACAACTGTTGCGTGACTTCTTCCTTGCACCCCGTATCAGTTTTGCTTTGTGCTTTTACTGCCACCTGTCTGATTGAGCTGATGATATCGCTTCAATAAATGTTGGTCAATAATACTGGGTATCATGGAACTACACAATTTCCTCAGTGCCATCTTGTGGTCTAAATAGAACAGAACCCCTGACCAGCAGATATTGTTGGAGGCCATACTTTTCATAAACATTACCATCGCATAGCCTTGTGATTTTTGTTGAACAAGTATTTCGGAGGTTTCTCATGTCTTCTTTTTTCTTTTTTTTTTTTTTTTATTCATGTTGTTTATTCTGAGGTCTGGCCTGCAGGAGGTCAATTCAGCGCTGATGGTGCGCTTACCACACCAGAGGCTTGAGAATACCGCCATGCCATCAGAGCCAGGTTTTAACTTTGGGCTGTTAACTAGCTGGATGGTTGCAGAATATGGCTTTCGAAAAGGAGTTTTGATTGCTCCGACCTCTGTTTTCCATTCTGTCGCAAACTGAAGGACGAGGCAGTGTGTTCACACATGCCTTCTTCTTTGAGGGACACTGCGAACTTATGTATGAAAGCCCCTGCCTATATCCCTGTATAGTCATTTACTAGTCAAAAATGTTATTTACTTTTCTTTGACATCTTGCTATTGTATCTGTCCATTTGTATTTAATGAATCTTTTGGAGGGTTCACTTTTTTATTGTTTGTTATTATAACTCCTGTTATAATAAACCACATTTTGACATCATAACGTGGACTGATTTTTTTTGCCGTATCACTACAAGCAAGCAGTATCGCTAAATGTGGCCAATAAAGCCAAGTTTAAAACAAAACAAAACATGTGGGCCACCACATAATGGACCACCACTGAACAGATTTATTGGTAAATGTTGAATCGGTGAAATTAAAAAGTTTGAATAATGTTTTCAGTATAGAGAGATCTGCCACCTGGTATATCGTACATTGAGCACTTTGTAATCAATTACATTTTTAGGCTTGAATAAGAATCAAATTAGACAAAGAAAAGTAAAGAAAACACATTTTCTAGTTTCTAAACTATTTTTATTTATTCTTGTGAATATGTTAATCTTTAGTTATTTTCCCTTCATTTACATTCTAGTGGCGAGAAACACAAAATAAAAGCCAATTCCCAATCATTCTTTTTTAGCCACTAAATTGACACAATTTTCACGCTGCTCCCTTCCATTAAAATCTCAAGTTGTAAGATGTTACCCTGCAGTAACAGTTGAAAAGACAGTGAAAAATAAACAAAACACATCATGTATCCAAAAAGAGAAATGACAATAAAATAGGATCTATATCCGCGTACAATATGCACAAAAAATGGCGCAGCAAAACCAAATCTGAAACTGAAGTGCGTTTACATGCGGATGAAAGCTGGCTCTTTCTCTCGAGAACATCAAGGACTGTCATCTGAGAATGTTACATTCAGGAGCAGGACTAATCTGCCTCTGATGTTGACTGGTCAGAATAGTAAGCTACGTAGCCAGGGTACGATTGAAGCACTCTACTCGGCGTCACTCTGGTGGTGAAGTGGAGTTGTTCGCCTCTTCCTCACCCCAAGCCGCCTGCAGACCTCCACAAACACCTGTGACCCGAAGTTCTGCCCCTGGTCACTATGGAGCTCCTTTTGCATACGCCTCTGGCCATTTGGTGAAGTAATCCATGGTGACCAAAATGTAGCGGTTGCCAGAGTCAGTAATTGGAAAGGGTGTCCACTCCTATCCTCTCCATCAGTGCCCCCACCAAGTACTGCTGCAGTGTGGCATGAGAGCACGGTGTTGGGCCCCTTCGGGGGCATCACAGCAGTGTACATACAGTTCAACATCCTGTCTACAGCCTTGCCAGTAAAACCGGTCTCACAGATGATACAGAGTCTTCACATTCCATACATTAGTGTCCTGCACCCACGGAGCTATGGACACTTTGAAGAACGTTGGGACATAAGGCAAGGGGAACCAACAGCTGAATGAGGTCCTTCCCTCGCCAACATACCATCGTGGACCTCAAAGTTGCCCACTGGGAGTGATACGCTTTCACCTAAGGTCAAAGGGCTGACACCTCTGTCCATCTCAGATGCTGTCCTGCTTCAAGCCAGCACTTCACTACAGTCAAGGATGCGTCATCCTCCTGGTGTTGCCTCAGCTGCTCTGAGGTCAGTGAAAGCTGCCCCTCCTCGTCACCTGTGTTACAGGCAGTCGCCACTCTCTGTGCCACCTGGTCTCGCTCTTCTTGTCGACAACAGTAGCGACACTCTACTGCTGCACATGGAGACATGAGAGGGCATCAGCATTCCCATGAAGCCTTTGTCTGTGAGGTGATGGAGCAGGCTGGTGATGGTAGCGAATCCTCTGATGAACCTCCGGTAGAAACACGCCAACCTCAGGAAGCTTCTCAACTTGACTGTTGCCAGTGTAGGCCAATCACGAACTGTGGCCACCTTCTCAGGGTGGGTGGCGACGCCTCAAGCACTGACACTATGGCCCAGGAACTCTGTCTCTTTAGACAACTAACAACACTTTACAGGTTTCAACCGCAACCCAGCCTGCCGGATAGCACTGTAGACCTCCCCAAGGTTGACCAGTGCTTGATTGAAGTCAGTAGCATGTACAAGCAGGTCATCAAGCAGGTACACCACACAACAACTTCAGGGCACATTGGTCAGCACCATCAGTTGATCGAACGTAGCATGACCCCGGAACTGCCACAACCCTTGGTCCATGGTGAAAGCAGTCTTGAGTCTTGCTTCGGTGGTTAGCTCTACCTGCCAGTCACCACAGCAACGATCAAGGGAGCTGAACCAACTGGACCCTGCAATGTAGTCGAGGGCATTGTCAATGCGAGGTAGTGGGTAGGAATCTTTTTTAGTCACGGTGTTGAAACGATGGTCGACACAGAACCTCCAAGTGCCAAGCTGCCCATGGACTGTCCGAAGGCTCAATGACTTCAACAGCAAGCATTTCCTGGATCTTTTCTTCTGCCACCAGCCATTTGGAGAGGGCCAGTCAGTGAGGGCATCTGGACAACAGTGCTGGTCGTCCCTGGTCCTCAAATCCAACTGGTGGTAATCTTCGCCTGTGTACTCTGCTGGTCTCCTCCAACAACAGGTGGGTTGCCGTCATCCTCTGTCCCATGATCCTTCTTTCCATTCGGTGGCAAGTTGCAGTCATTCTCCTCGCTGCTGGCTACAGCGGTCAAGCTCTCAGTCACTACAATATTTTATAAACCTTGTCATAAGTTGACATACATGACTGTGAATATCCATAACATCTTCTATAAAGCCTTATAAATACATTCTGATGTCTCATAAATGTACTATCATGTGTATTGCACAGAAAGCGTATCTTAATTTAATGGAACTCAGACTCACAGCAGTACTGGAGATATATACATATATATATATATATATATAAAAGGAACCTACGACAAGGTGTGATTCATAACACAGAGAGAAAGTGTCACCTGCAGGGGTGCTGAAAACGGTAGCTAGGAGACAACCTGGATTTGTGGAGGAAGAAGGTCCATAGAGTTCCAACTCTATTCATTTACAGCACTTTGATTTAAATTAAGAGGCTAGTTCACTTGAATAACCTTATTCTGAGATGCATTTGAATCTTTAAAACAGGTGAGCAGCACAGCCGCACTCTCACTCATGACCTTTTGTCACACTCTGTACGCTGAAGGAGCCGGTTTGATCACACTGCAGACCTTCGCAGCACGGTCACCTGTAGCTGCACAAAGGCTCTACACCGACAGAAACCAGTCAGGAGGGTTGCAGATATTTCTTCACCTCCCATATGTTATTAAAGACGGAAACTACATCCTCTGCTCCCTGTGGTTTAAAGTGCTTCAGGTGATACGAGCATGTTAAAAATGGAACACATCTGCAGGAAGGACACATCATTTATACATAAAACACCAGAGCTGGTATGCAAGTGTCCATTTCAGCCGTGTGTGTGAGAGGGAGTTCTTGGTACTTGCTGATCATGTGGACATTTAATCTGCTGTGGATGGATGATGATTGATTTCCTGAATAGATTTCTTAGTTCAGTTCTGCCAGACACACACACACACAGACACACACATACAATTACACGGAATGGGAAATGGATTAGTTCTTACTAACCTTTCACCTAAAAGGTTCATGACCTTGGATGAGCAATAAATACGACTGAGGAAGGAAAACAAGTGTGCACGATGCTCCGAATGGGCAACATGTGCAAAATTATTGTTATTGAAAACAGGTATTAGAGCATGAATAACATCCAATTCAAATGTAGGTCACACACCACCATACCATAGAGTTATAAGTGAGAATCAGGGAAAAAAAAAAAGAGTTTGTCCGTTTGAAGTTTGTCTTTGTCTATCCAACATTTTTCTTGAAGTCATACATCTCCTCGTAAAAACAATTGGGTTTTGACTTAATTTCCTGATCTCCGTACAATAATGAGTTATTGTTTCGACTTTTGACTTCATTGTGTTTCACTCAAATTACTGGTACTTCAAATCCACTTTCCCTTTGTGTTATGGACCCCAAAATCCACAATGCAAATCGAATATGTTGCAAAAAGAAAACGCAATAAAATACTGCAATAAACTGCTTATATTCAGTTACTGTATTAGTTTCTCATATATTTCCAGCATCCTATTGCCTGCCACTTAGCTGCTTGTTCAGCTCCTCAATTATTCGTTCCACCTCTAAAATGAAATGTGCATCCTCCACTTCTTCGTCTCACTCACTTCCTTCAGACCACGACCACCACAAATGCCAGCACAATGCGACAGCTTTGTTTCAACAGCAGTGACTTTATCATCCTATGGTTTGTTTGTTAAAGATGTGTGACTGTACAATGGTGTAAACCAAAACACTCCTTATTCTTAAACGTGTTTCTTTAAATGAGGAGCACGCTGGTGCTGTTTGACAAGCTCTCATGATTCAATAGTCTGTGAAGTTGTGATAGCTTTTGTGACGCTAACTGCTAATTCATTTTCCTATGTGCGAGATGCCAAATGTGTGCTGTCATTGCTCGCGTTAGATAAAAACATTTCATGATTTGAACATGATTTTTCAGGCAGCTTCTCTGCTGCATGGAAGGTAAGGTAAGTAAGCGCTGGTAAAGACTCTGGCAGACTCTTTTTGACTTCCGTGCAGTCTTTAGTGTAAGGTCATCTCACTGAGGGTTGAGAATACTATTTATAGAAAGAAAATGAGTGCGAAGACCTTTCCCTCAGAGCCTTTTACATCATAATTAATCTGCAAGTCTGACACTGACAATCCAGTTGAAATTGGGATGTGTTTTGGCTGGCTTTGTAACATCTTCCTGGGGCGCGAGGACGAGACTGAGCGTAAAAGGATCAAGCAAAATGAATCTATGAGGTATTAGCTCTGTCACGGTTGGTTTGAACAACCTGCACCTATGTTAGCTTGTGTTCATCAGAGGGCAAGACACAAATGTAGCCCCCGCAAAAACAACCAAAGATGATCTGCCGAAATACCGTATTAAAATGAGAACGTCGTGAAAATTGAAAATGCTGATCTGTTGACTAAGGCATCAAGTACCTTCACGTGGCCACATTTTAGTAACCTATCCTCACTCCCTTTTGTATCCTATATTGACGGCGAAGGCAGCCTTCAGCGTTGCATGATGACACTTAGGCGTCTCCTTCCAGTGTAGCATTCCAGGCATAAGAGTTTGGCTTGTACGCCGTGGGGCGGGGGGATCATGAGGAGCATCGGGTGCAGGGGCCACAGCTCTCTTCACTGAATGCCATTGGATTGTTATATCTGACCCCTTCTGTGTCAGGAAGTCACGGTGTCAAAAATACACGGCTGTTTGAGGGGTTTTAAATGGCAGTTTAAATAGCTATTTAATGCCCCTGTAGAACAAAAGGAGCACCATCCCCGAAACCCAATCTCTGACTTTCTTTCACATGGCGCGCTGACCACGGCATCAGGATACGCCGCGGAAGGTGGAACATGTGCTTCAATTGAAAGCCTGATGTCAACACTGAAGGCTGTCTTTAGTGTCTGTATAGACGCAAAAGACCACTTTCCAATATATGACGCCATGGGAGTGAGGATGTGCTGGTTTTAGGACGTCAATCAAGCTTCTTCGACAAGTGATTATTTGTTCACAGTAACTATATTGAACTCACATGTAAACAAGGCCCCTGTGAAGTGGCTCTGACTCCGATAAACCACCTTTATTATGCACACGGAGATATGAAACAATATAACACTGAGATTAAGTGACTCAGACAACTACTGTGACCACTGGAGACAGAAAGTGCTTTTGTCTTTGCAACTTTGCAACTTCAAGAAATGTTCACGTCGACTTTGATTCTTCACAGTTACCTGTTACTTTCAACATTCTTACTGACATTTTGATGAATGTCCTGTCCAAATATCTTCAGCTGACCTTATGATGCAGCAGAATTTTGCAAATAAGCCTGAATTAGAAGTTAAATGCATCTGTTTTTTATTACTCATTATTAAGTACTAGGAGCTGCAAGAGGACGGCAGATGTGTGAAAGATAAGATTTTTAAGCAAGGTTTATTTCTTCATTTTAATTTTGTGGACCATCTGTGTTTCAGCATCTTTAAACCTCCCCCCGCCTCCCATCTCCCTCTCACTCCCATCCTTCACTCCTCTCTATTAATTTTTCATATGAAGAAGTGGCCCCCATTCAGGAAGTGTTATCGCAATGTTTTATTAATCGGAGAGTCCACATATATTTAATGGCAGCACCGTCACATCCACAGAGTTAATATTCATTGGGAGATTGTAATGGACTGTCGGCTTTGCGGGGGCTGATTTTTAAACTTTTATTTTAAAGAAAACAGCGTAGCTGAACCTGATATCTTTACATTAAATCCCAATGATAAAGTGCAGTGCATTTAACTTGACATTTTAACATTGTCATAACAGTCTTTAACAATTCCTCAGGCTGTGTGCTTCAGCTACTTTGTCTCGTTTCACCACCCCAGTGTTTGACATTGAATAAATTGGACTGCAACCACGACGCCTAATGCTCAAAAATTACATCGGTAATTGCCATTTAGACCAGAAATGCTGACATTTAACCTGTAGCATGGATTTGAAATGACATTTAAAAAATACATAAATTAATGTTTTCTAATTTTATTCAGTAGAAAGAAATCAATTAAAATTGGACAGATGCTAAAGACATGTTGGTGTTTTAAGTATTCACTTTGGAATTGTCTATTATAACTGTTCAAAAGTATGAAACTTAGATGAACTTTTCTTTAAAGGAAGCACCTCACTATAACATAATAATGCTAATTATAAGTAATAAAAAGGACATAATAATGAAAAAGACCACAGATGACAGCATGAGTCTCGACCAGGGCCATACAACGGCATACTAAAGAGGGTCCGAGTGTAAAAACAAAGGTGCTTTGTTGGTAATTCAAAACATGAAACGAAAATAGGTCCATCACCACAGTGTCCAATGATTATTTATTTCTTCAACAGCACTTGTTGTGAACGAGCAATGTTAGTTGTCAGGACAATCCTGGCTTTGATTTGTGCTCCTGGTTTGTCCTAGCATATGGTAGTTCGCATGAATCTGTGTGTGTGTCTTCTGCAGAAATGAAGTCACACACTGTGCCGATTCAGTGAAGATTTTGCAACTTGATAGGGATCAAAAACAATCCGGATTTTACTCAATCTATGGACAACACCGACAGCATAAAGAAGAAGATGCAGAAGAGAAAACCGTATATGACCATTAAGAGGTGCCTAGTTAGACCCGCTGTTTAAAGTTGGCATCAGTTGTCCTTTGGTTGGAGAATTATGCTGTGTCAACACACATACACTCTATGCCACCATCACTCAACATGTTCATATTCATCAAATTCTGACTATCAAGTGTCAAATAGCGACTATTTTCAAGTGAACGTTTTCGTCCCGAAGTGACGATGAGACCTTCTGTGTTGCATGGTGAAGCATTAAGCGTGGGCGTCAACGTGAGATGCAAAGGTTGACATCTGAGGACTGAGAATATGTCATATTTGGCATTAGTCATGCTTTCAGAATTTGGGCACTCAATGTTTTGCATGACTCTGGCTTGTGTCAATCATGGTGTAGTCGTGTCGGGCTTATTTGTGAGAGACCTCCGAGGGAAATGTTCCCAGAGCATTTGCATTGTCCAAACGTGATGCAGAGCGCTGAGCCAATGCCCAGATGAGATTTCAGCTCACGTCCATGCTGAGTTATTTAACATATAAATCTTTTGTTGGTGATCCTTCTGCGGCAAAGGACTGCAAAATAAGAGACGTTAAAAGCAATTATCATCACAGCGGTCTTCTCTAAATCCTCCCTTGTGTCTTAGTGGGTCTCATTCTCTACACATACATCCTGCTCTCCCTCATTACCTCAGCTTTTGTCCTCCATCTCTGTCTTTTCTGTTTGTATCTCCGGCGTGAGGGTCTTTGCCGGCCCCCTGGTAGCACAGATAGGTTTTGTATCTCTTTGCTCTCAGCTGGACAGAGACACATCAACGCTCTGCTGAGCCTTAAAAACACCCTCCTCCGTCAAGCATCCCCCTCCACCTCTGCATTTGTGAACCCTCTCCTCCTCCTCTCCTGATCGCCTTTGTAGGTTTTCGGAGTGAGAGATGGTAGGCAAGTGTTCCTGCTGCGGCTGCAATCCTTCAACTCCTGGCTCTTGTTTTAGCCACAATATGCCTCTCGGTGCCATCAGTGTGTGCGCGTTTATAATCAGATGCATTCTTGGGTTATTTTCTGTCATAACTTAACGCAGCATTAGATAATTTAAGAATATTGGCTGTTGGTTGCGCCGCCGGTAAATGAGTGTAATTGCAAGCTGTCATAAAGTTGGGTCCCCAGTCCGCACCCCTATCCCACGTTTCTTTGTTTATGAGGAAAGAAACAGCCCAAAATGTGATCACAGATGGCAATATACACAATATTGTCAAGCTTATACTTGCAAAGGGAATCGTGGAAACATCTACTGTATCATTCACTATCAGGAATCGTGAGGAGAGCCAGGATCCAGCGAGCGGGTGAAGCAGCTGCAAGACTGAAGGACCCAGATAAAGATAATAAGACTTTATTTCGACTGCCCGTTTCAAAATGAAACAAGGGTGAAACACATGCTGAAAACAGTCATGTTCCTCTCCAGCTCCATGATGTGTTGTGTGCTATCTTTTTGTTTCGATGCTTTGTTTGATTACGTTCGATCACATGAAAGTCTCCAAAAAGATCTTTTTTTTGATGGCCTGGCGGCTCTCATTGAAGCCGTGGTGGTGTGCCACCATCGTTTTCAACACTGTAGAATAATAAAGACGAAGGTGCAGCTTTTTTCCTGTCTAGCTTTATTACATCATGATTCAGCGTGTTTCAATGAGGAGCATACAGTGATCAGAGCATGAACGTTCACACGTTTATTTCGAGTTGACTGCGGACACAGACATCAGAGTTAGAAACTACTCTTCTTCAATAAGTTCCAGAACAATTGCAAGGGATCATGAAATTTGGCGCTGGTCGTGTATCTCACCAGCTCTTAGCAGGTCTGCAGAACAGCACGTTACACTTCTCCAAGCATAGTTCCAAACATAGATTCACCACATAGTGACGCAGCACACGCTAGAATTCACTTCCTTAAAATTTAAATGTTGTGACAAGTTGTGAAAGTAAATATTGCTGTGTGATAAGAAAAGGCAATAGAAATGAGAACAGCAGCAGATTATAATTCTCAGTAGGTGACTTTCACTGTCAAAAGGCCACGTTTTATTTTTTGGATTTATTTATGGAGAACTAGTGGATATTTGATGGATGAAGACGACCTTGAGGCAACCCATCTTATCAGTCTGGTATCTGAACCAACCTGCGGGCACACACGTCCAAGCGTCAGGTCAGCAGGAGATAAAGAATCCAAGTATGTCTGGTACATTGAATGCAGCAAGAGAACGTGTGCGAGAGCTTTCATTTTAGGGTTTGAAGTTAAAGCCCACTCAGAGGAAAACTCAAGTCATTTGGAGAAGAACTGCTCTCATCCCACCTCATCCACTTAAGTTATATATAGATGATGGTTATTAGTCATGATAATTAAAATGAACCATGACCCTGATTTGACACATTGCCGTCACACTTAATTACACACAGTCAAGTTTGCCAGAGTTAATTGCAGCGGCACTTCTGGAGATGAATGCAGTGGCAGATCTGCTTTTACCACTTTCACTTAAATTTAGCAGCAGCCCTTGATTGGAGCACACAATCAACACAAAAGGTGAACATCTTCTCGCATTAACTGATTTAAAAAAAAAAAAAAAAGAAAAAAACATGATGCCATCATCTAAGTCTAAATATACAGAAGCTTTGAGTAACTTACTGTTTTGTTCTACATGGCTTATAAGTAATACTTAACTCAGTAAAGTCAGCATACGACTCAAAATATTTTTTATTACAATATAAAAGACCTTAATAACTGCATTATTAAACTAAGCATCAGTCCGTTATGTTCAGCATAACATAAATGAGGAGGTGAGAGCTGCATTGAGAGCGACAACTTCCTGTGAGGTTGTGAGGATGAAACAACAGGCGGCATAGACCAGATGGGAGGACGAGTTTGAGAGGAAGGTGACCCAGACTGACATCTGGTCTGAGCCTCACCACATCAAACCCTGTTATCCAGCCAGTTTATGTTGTGCCCCCAAACCACACCTTCACCTCCTTAAGACTCAACCCATTCTCACTCCAGTGGCGTAATATATTGACGTTCAGAAAGTGGACTTTAGCGCCCAGAACAGTCGCCACAGGCTCCATTTAGTTTTGCATGTTGACACATAGGCGCAAAGGAGTTGGGGGATTGCAAGGAGCATTGCACACAAGGCGGTGCAATGGACCTGTTGTTACATGGAGTGCAAAAGGTGCACCATCTCATGGCTTACCTAACCCCAACCAATGGAAAACCTAATGCACCAACATGCAACGTTGAAGGCTGCTTTCGGTGTCAGTGTAAGACGCAAAAGTCCACTTACATCAATATATTACGCCATGGGAGCGAGGACATACTGCAACCCCATCACTGAAGCTATCAGCGCAGGACCTGAGTGGACAAAGCAGTACCATTGCTCCAAGAAGACCATTTTCACCAGTCAAAGGACTAGCAGAAATTGTTCCCAGACATCCCTCTTGCGTCGCATGGGCGGCACATGTCAGGAAGGAAGCTTTCAAAGTATGCAGGAATAGTCAAAGGCTGGTTGGAGACCAAGGGGCCTCCCAGTAGGGAGCAGTTGGAGACATCACAAGATGTATTCCACAAACCTCTCCTGGATGACCCTCACGCTCAAAGAGAGTATTGAGACACCTTGTCCCGCAGGTTTACATCCAGCAATCTTCATTCCCCATAACAGCTCATCAACCAGTAAATTCAGGACTTGACCTTCACCTTGTGAGACGAGATGCTGCACCAATCTGTCAGCTGCTCTCACCCTCCCCACATTTGTGGACAAAAAGGAACTAAACAAAACATCATTAGCACTCTTTGCACTGAACTGTGAAATGCAGCACTTGAGCAGAAAGTAGCGTCTGCTTTTAATGTAGCTTGATAATAAGTGAAGTCATAGTAGGTGAAGGTCAATTAAAGTCAGCAAACCATAAAGTTTTCAAGGACTGAGAATATGTGTAGATAGTGATATGTTACAGGACACCAGGATGAAATTGGAGTCACAAAGATGATAAATGTTTCAGTTGGGAGAAGTTTATTTCTATTACAGAAACAAAGAGAAAGATGGAACCTGAGAAGGAAGTATGTTCTCTGTGCTACACCTTTAAATCTCAGCGCTCCTCTCCTCACTGATGGTAAATTATTCAAGGCTGTTGATTTATCACCTGCAAAAACAACACAGATGCAAGAGTTCTGTATCTTAATAGAAGGCACTGAGAGCGAAATAGTCAGTCAGCTCGGTGCAGGAATAAACGGAGGCCATGGTCTGAAAATGTGTTACACCTTTCTGATTCCAAAACGTGTGAAGTCTCATGATAGTAAATGGGTCAGGGTTGTTAAGGAGTTCTGCACACTGCGTCTCCAGTTACACAGCGTGGGATAAGACGCCTGAAACAAAACAGCCTGCTACTTGAAAATGCAATCCCCAACCGGGGTTACTGCCTTCGGAATATCAGCATTAGTGGTTTGTCTCGGATGCGTCTAAAAGTGTACCGCTATTAAAATCACAGCAGGCCTAATAGAGCTATTTTCCTAGCTGTTAACTGTTCGACATGATAACCTAATGGCCCCCGAGAAAATATACAATTGCAGTCTGTAGCGGTGCAGCAGACTATCACGAGTGGAAGCAATGATTCAGAAACTTTGATCATTCAGTTAATAAGAAGAGTGCAGGGATGTTTTTATTTCCATCCTGTAACCTCCTAAGAGTGTTGTGGTGCCAGGCCAATCTTTTTACTCTCGTCTGTCTGGATGGATTTTGTTCACAAGATGAAGACATCGTGAGCACTAATTGTCGATGGTACCATGAACCTGATACATTTCTGAAACCGTACTTTTGCTAGATTAGTGCTGCTATTACGGAACAATTGAAGATCTATCGTTGGTTGATGTTAAGATTTGAATCGCACATTTCAGTGAGTGAGCGTGAGACCGGATGCAATTCAAGCGAGTTCCACTGCTGACAGGAGTCACTGAGGGACGAAAAGACTGCCGATCAGGCTTTATTTCCCCCACGCCGGATTCTTTAAAATAAGAAGACAGTCGATAAATATGACTTATATCAAACTTAATTGGGGAAAAGTCACTACATGATAAAAATGAGCTGAGGTAAGCATCCCACCAAAAGTTGCAATAACTTTCATACCTCCACCTTCTTCTGCCGCTTATCCGGGGTCGGGTTGCGGAGGCAGCATTCGGAGCAAGGAAGCCCAAACTTCCCGGTCCGCACAAACCTCCTCCAGCTCTTCCCGGGGGAGGCGTTCCCAGGCCAGACCGGAGACATCATCTCTCCAGCGAGTCCTGGGTCTTCCCCAGGGTCTCCACCCGGGAGGACATGCCCGGAACACCTCCCCAGGGAGGCGTCCAGGGGGCATCCGAATCGAATGAACCGGATTCCGTCCGACCCCTGGTTGCGCCGAGAAATTCTGTCCATAAAAGTAATGAACAGAACCGGTGACAAAGGGCAGCCCTGGTGGAGGCCAACATGCACCAGGAACACGTCTGATTTACTGCCGGCAATGCGAACCATGCTCCTGCTCCGGTCGTACAGGGAGCGGACAGCCCGTAGCAGAGGGCCCCATACCCCATATTCCCGGAGCACCCCCCACAGGACACCACGAGGGACACGTCGAACGCCTTCTCTAAATCCACAAAGCACATGTGGACTGGTTGGGCGAACTCCAATGAACCCTTGAGCACCCGATGGAGGGTATAGAGCTGGTCCAGTGTTCCGTGACTGGGCCGAAAACCACACTATTCCTCCTGGATCTGAGGTTCGACTATTGACCGAAGTCTCCTCTCTAGTACCCTCGAATAAACCTTTCCAGGGAGGCTGAGGAGTGTGATCCCCCTGTAGTTGGAACACACCCTCCGGTCCCCCTTCTTAAACTTTAATACACAATAAATTGACAAAAAAGAAAAAAAGGAATGAAACCAAGCATTTATTAAGCGTTTATTTATTAACCCTAACACAGTTGTTTGTCAATGATCACAGGGTTCACTTATATGGCTGTATATTGGAATGTATTTTGCAATACGATTCGTATCCCGATAAAGGAGAGCTGATATGACACATTGTGATGTATTGTGATTCTGTATGTTCAGTGATATATTGTAATAGGACCCATAATTTTATAGGGGAAATCAGATAATGAAGTACAGTATCATGTGAATGAAAAGTAAGTGTATTGTTTTGATATATGTCCAGTTAGACTTTCAGTTTTATTCAGTACTCCAACAGAAAAGAAAACCGTGAAATCAAGTACTGCGATATTTCAGTAAATATATCCATACAATACAGCTTAATCAAGTACTGGGATATTTGAGTGTATTATTATTTTTCTTATACCCCTCTTAAAATGCTGGAGTGTTCAGAAAGGACTGGAGGGACCCCTCTGTGTCTTTCTGTGGCATTGATGGTTGGTCGAAGATGAGGTTTCATGAAACAGTACCGCAACAGTGTCCTAATTTTCAGAGGCCACTGGATGGTGCTCTTGGTTTAGAAATGATGTGAGGTTTCATTGAACTAGTTGTTCAAGTCCAAGTTCAAGTACTCATGTACTCATCACAAATGGATGGAAATTGATGTTCAGAATATATAGAAAAAATGAGCATTTTCTATTAGTACTATATTTGAATAAAGTATAGAGCAGTCTTGCAGATTGATTCACGGTGGCTTTTCTGCATGGACTATGTATGTTCACCTGTTTGTTTATTAAGTGGTGGCTTTATCTAGTTATAAAGACTCAAGAAATCCTAACCCTACACCCCTTCACCAAACCACACTGCAAAGTCCTATATTAAGTAACACTATTCTTTCACATTGTGCACCTCACAGTACTTGAAAAGCCATATTACAAGATCTTCTAAAAGAACTTGCATTGTGGTGTCTAATGAATCCATGAGTTACACACCATAGATGAGACCTATGTACTCAGTGTCACCAAAAGATCTACTAAATGCAAAGGTAATTCTGAATATTTATGTACATGCTGTATAAGGCCAGTATGAGGATAAGAGGTTGCAAGTGTTGGTGTGGATCAGCTTGGTGAGTGGTTTCTTTGCCCGCCAGAGTTTCTTCGTGGACATCTGAAGTAAGCCTGAGCTACTTGCTTGTCCTGCTATGTTATCATTTATATATAGGGGGAAAAAGTAACTGAAGAGGCGGCAGTCAACTTTTTGGTGCAGCCACATGTTAGATTATCCATGGACAGTGGCTTCTATGCAGCAGTGGCTGATTTGACAAGAGGATTACCATGAACCCGAGCCAACTTTTAAGCCTCTTTCCTTCCGCTATCTGTGTTGTGTCCTAAAGAGATAATCGCTAAATTAAATATTTATGATATTTCAAAACTGGGTTTTGATAAGGTCAAAACAGCCGGACTTCTATTGAGTGAAAAGTTTGTAAAGTTCGGACAATGAAAGAAGGAACGGAGAGGACGTCGTACTTTAAAACCCTTTGAGTGTTTCTTATGAACTAAATGATTAATTCACAAGTGTGTGGCTATGAGCTCTGTTTTCTTTTAAATCCTGTCATACATTTTTCATGCCGTTGCAATACCATGATGGGACAATTGGCTTTCCACCCGTGGACACATGGGAGCCCTTAGGTCCATTAAAGTGTGCGAGTGTGTGTGTGTGTGTGCTGCGTTTGGAAGGGATATTTGCTTCAAGGAAGGAAATCCAAGGAGAGAGTGAGGGGCATGGTGCAGCATATGAAACCAAAAGGGATAGGTTACAGTCCACAGCCATCCCACAAACACACGCAGTCCATTTCCATCTGGCAGTATTTGCTTTAGAAAGTGAGAGCACATGCCTTTGCAAAAGAGGAAGTGGATGTGGGAGGGGATACACACACACACACACACACACACACACATATATATTACCTCGCACACACAGAATTACTTCACACATGTGTATATATATATATATATATATATATATATATATATATATATATATGTGTGTGTGTGTATGTATGTATGACAGGTTGTGATAACGGAGAGATGAGAGATGAAGAAACATACTGATGGAAAAGAGCATATTCCTCTGGTGGAGATCTTCAGATTACACGCCTGGTTAGATTTCATCGCCCCCGTGGCTATTTTGCACATTGCGTCTGTCTGTGTGTCTCCCTATCGCTCCGTGCATTTACTCCAGGGATTTCAGCACAAGACTTGAAGATACAAATATGCTTTGTAAATGATATATGCCCTTTTTTTAATCCATGTTGGTATGATACATGATATAGATAACACCTGATAGGAACATCACTTGATGGCAGCCTGGGAAATGTATCTCTGTCGTAGTCACTTTGCAATACATCTTCACTTCAATTCTCAGCTGTAGCAGGACTGCAGACTTGAAAACCCAGACGCAGCTCTCAGCAACACTGTCAGTAATGATGACTGGAAGCCTGAGCAGCCTTCACCGAAGAATATAGCGTCTTACTTTAAACTCTGATGTTCACTTTTGGAGGTTGGTGCTACATGAAGGACAGCCAAACTAAGCAGCTGGATGGTTGGTGTGGTGAACTATTATTGTGTCCCCTATAGCAATAGGGGGTTCAAGAACAGGTCAGGAGTGTTCTTCACATTCATCCATAAACAGAGTGGGTTGCCCGGTGCAAGGCTGTCCCAGGGAAGCATCCCATCTCTGGGGTTCAAGACAAGATCAAGCACAGCCCACCCTCTGTCCGAGAACTGAGCTTGGACTTAAACATCCACAAATTCAGTGAGATTTCTGTCGTGATCTTACTCATGAGAAACAATTGGTTGTACTGCAATGGGTTTCACCAACATTATGCTGAACACTGAAATGTAAACATTTCATTTCATCTGCTACTAGAAATGTATGTGAAATTATCATGGTGAAACTCAACTCTTTTGAACTGCATTCTGCGTTTCTGAAGAGAACTGCTGGTTAGTAAAGCCCACCATTGAATGTATCTATTTAGCATTAAGGGTGTAATGACTGCACCAGACAGTATTGCATGGTTGAAGTCAGTTTCTCATGATTGCTTTGCCATTGGTGAAAACTTCATATTTTAAGCGCTTTGTTGTCGATAAAAGATGTCACGATTTCAGTTCAGAACATTGCCAAGTTTGTTTCATGAGTCAGTCTAGATGCTGGACCCTGTTTTTAAAACTAGCTTAAAACTGATCCGGTGCACCACTGACCTTTCTATCACGCAGACTGCACCACTACAGCCTCAGCAAGATCTATATTCCTTCTTACATTAAGTGGGTGTGGCTAATATTCCGGTGCGCTCTATTGTCCGGAATTTACTGTATATTTTAATGACATCAACATTAAATGGACGATGGATGCATTATGTGAGCGCAGAAAGCCCAAAATTGAATCAGCGCTGTTAGCTGACTCCTGTTGCTGCGGCACGATAAACCAGAATACTTTCATCATCCAAGTGAAGTCGAAGCAAGTCCGATACTTGCCCTTAAGCCTTGACTCATCATGCTTGCTCCTGCTGGGCCTAGCGTTTATTACAAGCACTTCAGGTATCAAAAGTATTTAATTTATAAAACGTTCCAGCCGACGTACACGCTCTGCTCCCACACAGCTTTGGGATGCGTATGTCATGGAAGCGGCACAAAATATTTACCATGTACTTAACATCTTTTATCACAGAGGTATTTGAATGTAAAGCAACGTATCTATACGGATAATAGAGGGGCACAAATAGTACGCTGGAAATATGAGAAGACAGAACAATAAGTCTGTATATTTGTCTCGGTAACAAATGGCTGTGAGGAAAGCACGCAGCTGGCAACAAGAAGGATGAGATAAGAACAAGTGGTGAGATTATCGAGAGAAAATGTTTTAAGCCCACAACCAATATAAGTTGTGCTTCGGGGACAATATAAGCACATTGCCAAATAAAAAGGCTAATAAAGCCAGTGGAAAAAGTGGAAAATAGAAGATGCTGATGACTCAACATTATGTACAGTAGGCATGTAATACTTAAATGATTGAAGGCACGTAACCAAACCAGACTGAGAGCAAATCATGATAAAAGGTGCGACAGCTGTGAAATGTGTGTGACTGTTTCTTAATGGAAGCGATGAGTCATCACAGTTTGGTGAGGGATGAATCGCATTTAATATGGTTTCATGGCTCAGATCCTGAGGATAAGCAGCGTTGTCTGTTACATTAGCTCACGCAAGTACTGCTGCCGAGCGCAGCTTTTTAATGACTGCGTGTGACCTTTGATGTTATTTAGAGACGTTGCTGACTCGTCAGGTGTGTCGGTGTAAAGTGTTCTATTCCACCGCTACAAAATGAAAACTTCAAATTTGGGTGGATTTTGTACAACACCGACAGCAGACTAATTGCAACTGCTAATGTATATTAAATGGTAGTTAAACTGCTAATCACCACAGTAATTCTCCCAGACTCCCAAAAGGCGTTAATTAATCTTTAATCTCATTTTGCAGTTTTATTATTTTTAAAAAATGCCTGATGATTTATAGAGAATAAATCCCCCCTCGCTCTCCTAGACACCACTCCTGAAAATTGGAGCAACACTTAAAGATTAAGTCTTTCAAGTCAGATTTACAAGTCCATCGTGATCCAGTGATATGCAAAAACACTACTTGTAATAAGTAGTTCATTATGAATGAAGATAATGACTTTTTTTTTCTTACGATACCGGAGTGATGATTTTTATTAACCCTTCACACCAAGTCAAAATTAGACAGTATTGAAGGCTTCATGAAGCAGCGTCAGCATCTTCAGAGACCATAATATTTAGCATAGCACAACGACTTGGATGATGCTTCAGATCATGTTTAAACCTATGAGTGCTGCAACCTGAGCCCTGAGAATGAAGACACTGCTTTATGAAGCTTCATCAGCTCATAGGTGTTCGGGACTTGTAGTGACAGATGAAGCGTTGGCCCTGTTTTCAGAGCCCCTGCTGTAAAATTGATGGGGGGGTTCAAAGAAATAGTTATTCAAAGCCAAAGATCATGGAGCAGAGAAACATCCAGTGGGCTATGAAAAAAATTCTCATTTGACGTTTGTCTTAATCTTTTTTCCTTTGTGTGAGTTTGAGTGTTTCTCCTCCACGCAGCGCTTTTAGTTGATCTGGATCTGTTCTCCCTAGTTTTGAAGGTTGACATTGATTCACCTCTCTTTTGTTATAGATTTTTTCCCAGTCCCTCTGTGTATATCCCGGTTTGTGTTTTGGCTCAGGCGCCTTCAGTTCCTGTCTTCGTCGTTTGTACTTGTGATTCTGTATTAAATGTCTTAATTTAATCTTGTTGTCCGTGCCTTCTGTCAGCCTGCAATCATCTGCACCTGAGTCACTTCTTAGGCCATTATGACACCATCATTACTAAGGACTTGCAGTGGCTGATGAAGCTTCATAAGGTATTGGCTCCTCATTTAAAAATAATGGGAGGTTCTCATGAAATAATCTTGAAAAGACAGGGATTATAGGACAGAGCGTTTTCCAGTGTGCTCTGATTATAATGTCACTGCCTCACGGAACATGAAATAACAAATGAATTGTTTCCATTGAAGACACAACTGACAGAAAGTGTCACTCCGCTGTAATTTTGGAGTTGAGCTACGTCAGTGAGCTCACATATAGAAAACCTCCAAACGCATTACGTGACTCGCCTTTGAGGCGACTCACTGTCAAAAAGCATTTTTTTTACTCAGTAAAAAAGTAGATGAGGCAATTGGCATTTTGTAATTATGATGAGCGCATTGTTTTCAAATTGTCTGATTTTCTCCAAAAAAGAAGGGGTATCAGTCTTTGGCTGACAAAGAAGTGTATTTTCTGTGGCACTGAATGCATTGACTAGACAGCAGACCTGCCATCAGTTAAATCTCACTCTGAAATTGTGGGTATGATTTATAGAGTCAGAGAACAGATAATGAAGCTGTTGAGCAACTCTTACTGAAGACAAAATATGTGCTTATCGGTGGCTTTATCAAGTGAGTGTCAATGACGAAATATGAGACGCCGTGAAACACTTAAAAACAACCTGATATAATCTCATGAGGTGATTGTTTGAGATCCTAAGTTCACCTTTGCAAAGCCACAATATGACCGATTGACTGTCAGTAGTGTGTCAGTAAGTGACAGATGGTGATGACGTTATTTCAGTCCATATATCCAATCCATATCTGCCGGTGTTCCAAACAGTTTCAAGTCACACACTCAAGCTCAAGCTGTTCTAAGAATTCCTCTGGACTAGTGTTCCTCGGTTGAGGAGCTTGCATTGAAGTACATGTCTCCTTAACCCAATCACTCAACAGTGTTCCTCGAGGCTTGATACCGCCTCACTGATCTGTATACTGGTTGCAATTTCATTTTCACGCAGCACAGAGCAGCGAGGCCCCAAATATAATCTTGAAAAAGCTGTTGACAACACCGTTGACATTGCCGGTTATCATGCAACTGGTCCGTGAAAGTGGCAATCCAACGGCCAGCATTTATCAGACAACAGAGATACACAATGATACAAAAACAAGAGAAAGCAATATCCCATAGTGTTTGAAGAGGGGGTGATGCTATTGCTCTAGGATTGGACTCCACTTGATCCTCATCATTGGTTGTTGTCACCGTGATGCTGGACTACACTTACCTCAGACTCATAGACAGACACATGCTTCAATGAGATGATGATCTTTTCCACTCACCAGTCTCAGGTCAACTAGCTTGAAATTATTTGGGGATACATTTATCTCGCAATTGGACAATTTTATCTTGCGCAAATGAAGTATTTCATTCTTAAATTTTCAGTCATGAGCTGTGGATCATGAGCAAAAGAACGAGATCCCAGATATTATCAGCTGAAATGGGTTTTCTCCAACGGGTGGTGGGAGTCTCCCTTACAGACAGGGTGAGACGGTCTGTCACTCAGGAGAGACTTGAGGATGCGCCCTGGACACCTCCCTTTAGAGACATAATTCCAAATTATGACTCCACACTAAAAAAAAACCCACCATGGGAGGAAGAACATTATGTCAGTCCCCATCTCACTGTTCACTCATCTTCTAAGTTTCTCGAGTACACTTTATCACCCAGTCCACATGACTCATGGACGATTCTGGATTTAGTAACTGTAGTCTGAAAGCATTTGTTCCTTCAGTCACATGAACTGATTCAGTAATTTTCCTCATGTCAAACTTCTACCTGTTGAATCATTGAGGTCCCAGCGTTACACTGATGCATGAATCTGAACCATCAACCTCACCACATTTATAAAACCTTGGAACAATATTTTTCCTTCCAGCTCAGCACTCAAAAGTAATTTTGTGACTCAGATTAACGCTCACAATTTAGAGTCATTTGGGAACAAACAGCACAAAGCAGGTCTGGCTCGGGCTCCAGTTTGCGTCCCTTTATTCGAATTTTGTACTTGTGAAAACACAGCCGCAGGCTTTGGATGGATGAGGCACTATTAGGCGTTGGGTCTCTCGGGACAAAACATCCCTGCCTGGGGAGAACACACAGTCTCAGCCCCGAGGTGATGAAGGCCTGCAGGTTTGGATTTCACTTCACAGCTTGTCTGTTATACCTACAGGAGATCTTAGAAAATCCTCTGGCTGCCAGTCATGCCAATAGAATTAAATCCAGAGGCAGCAGTAAACAAATCGGTAGGTATTTACTCTGGATTGAAGCTGCTGAGTAAAGAGAAACATCCAGCGGAATCCTGAGTGAAAAGCCTGCGGAATATAAACAATGTATCTGGGTTCCTTAATGTCCTCAGGAGAGAGTGCAGCGGTTAAGGTTAGGCTACTAAAACTACACAGTGTGAAATAGGCTGTGAACCCCGGTCTCGGTTTACAAAGATAAATGTCTTCCACGCCCATCTGCACCCCGACCTTCACACCTCGGAGGATGAAATGCACCAGACATGCAGTATCATTGCTAGCGCTTGACAGCTGGCGCGCATACTGGAAACACTGGGCTTCCAGTCAATAAGTCAAAGTCGCCGGGTGTGATCATCAAAAAGCAATTTTGCTGTGATTGTGTTTTGCTTCAACTTGGAAACAAAGAGTGATGCCTGGCTTCCCTGCTAACAATAACTGCTAACTAAGATTTATGATTCTGCCTTATATTCGAAATATAATCTATTATTCTGAATATTTCCCTCAAACAACTTCACTTTTTAAATGAATGTTTGGGAGAAGATTCTGACTGCAAAGCGTGTAGCCATGTTGTGACTGTGGAGCTTCTGCAAGCTTGAACTTTGTACGCATCATCGCTAATCACACTCTTAATCACTCAAAAATATTTTAATTCAATATTCTAAAATTGGAAGCCTTCTAAATTCAATATAAAATATTGGCATAACAGTTTCGCCAGACAATACTAAATGAGCACAGAGCTTTCATGCCAAGTTATGACACAACAGCACTGGCGCGTCATTTGAATTGTATTATCTGGTGGCACTCGTATGCATTTTTACACTGAATTTTAAAATATTGAATTCACATTTATTTTTTAATAATTGGAATTAGAATAGTTTATGAGTAAAATAAAAACGTTCATTTTGACGATATACAAATTGGGAAATTCAACCTTTCAATCCAGAAATTCTTGAATTCAATAAAAGCAAATTCAACAATATGCAGATCACAGAATTCAATTATTTTAAAACACATTCAATGTTAAAAAGATGATTATAGCTTGACTTTAACTTTGCTTGTCAGATTGACAAAACAATTTGTGGGATTATTTATTTGTTGTTTCATTCATTTTAGAAGAGCAGAAATCTTGTTTGACAAAAACCATCAGCACATATTCACTCTCTTGTTTCATGTAGTTTATTTCCCTCCTTGCAAGCAAGCATCGCCTTCTGCACTGACTTCAGCACCTCAGTCTTGTATTTCCAAAGGTCGGCTGGTGGAAGTCTTTGATTCTCAATATCCGGTAACACACTCTGTTGTCTTTAGACGTATCTGCCAAGCCAGTTTATAGTCATTATTAACCATAAAGTTCATTCATTTCCAAGAACAAGAACTGTGTTTTCTCCCATTGAGACTGAAGGATGTTTAACAGACATGGTCCGCAACACACAAAACCAACCTGATTTTGTTTGCATTCCCTGCTGCTATGTGAGGTGCATGTTGGGATATGATCAGAATGACAGTGCAGATCCTCTCATTAGCTTGCTCATGAACTAAAGGGGTAGTTCGCTTAGAGCTGTTGAAGGGAAGTAAAAAAGCTCTCCAGCTCTCATAAAACCAGACTGCAATGGGCCCGTTTAAAAAAAAATACAATTTGTCTCTTCTATAGTGACTTGATGTGACCTGTGTTGGTGTACACTTTGCTTTCCGCCAACCAATTTTGTGCCATGTCTATCCATCTGTCTGCCTGTCAGGCCACATCTCATTCCCATCTCTTGAGGTGGCACGACCCTAGCAGAGGTACCGCTCTGTGTTCCGAGCAGTTTTGATGTTTGATAAATAGTCTTGAGTCAACAGCTTGCTGGCGAATTGAGACATCGCTTTATCACAGCGTGTACAAAAATATGACCCTTTAAACCGGGTGCTCCAAAATCCAATTTTACAGGGATTCATCACTTGGACTCAATGACACGTATTAAAGGCAGAACCAATACACCAGTTTGATAGTTAAACACTTTCTGTGTGTAGAATGAGAGCTAGGCCCATTTCAGGCTGTTAACGTCACTCAAGACTGTTTTCTTAGATGAATGTCATGTGGATGTGACAGACTGTCAATACGATGGGCCAAATATATTGAAGATTAATCGAAACTAAACTGTGAGACTCCCAAAATTCAGAGACAAAGTAATGGTGCATTCCAGTTCACATCCCAGCTGCGCCCCCTGATGACGTCACCTGATGTTTTCCCATTCGGATGGTGGGAGAATTCTCTCTGTCCCAAGTTTGCAATGTAAGATGGCTTCTCTGAACGTCAACAGTAAGTAGATGTTTGCAATCAATACAATTCTTCAAAGGAAGCAAATTTCCAAATTCTTCAACAGCTTCCATGGACATCGCCAGCTTCTTTTCCGACTTTGATGACTAGAACACTCCGAATTCAGCTGCAGTACCCAGCTCAGACTTCCAACATCCGAGGTAACTGGAACACAGCCTTAGTAGCACTGGTGGTGTGCAGATTCAAATGGAGTATGAAACACTATTTTTCTCTATTTTTGCTAATATTTTTATGGCTGTCGTTATTTCTGTATTCACCCCAACAATAGCATATCCCACCTTCACCATTGCTCTGTTGCTGTTATCTCTCTCCCTGCTTAATAGTTCTCAGTTCTTCTCTTTTTACTGTCCCACTATATTGAGGACCTGGAGGTTATATGGAGTTGTGTCACTGACTTACATATTGAATTGAAAACGGTTCTCTTGACAGTGTCAAACGTGATTGAGTGGCTGGAGGGTGTTGCAGCACAAGACCATGTTCATCCCAAGACGGTGGTATGTGGATTGTTCCCTCCCAACTTGTGGATTATTTTGTGTGTTTTTGCCCTGTAATTTTGGTTCATTTTCTAATTGAGTCAGACATATACTGTACATTCCTTGAAGACTAAAGGTTGAATCTAAAATAGCTGGGAATGTAGTGAGAAGTAACATACGCTGTTGATATTCCAAGCAGTTGTGCTGCATCACATCCTGACTCTCATGGCGTCATATATTGACATTGGGAAAGTTTCATCCTGTACTGATATATGCACATTGGTAACGTGGCACATAAAAAAAACAAACAGTGGTTGGGGCTAGGTAAGCTGTAGGATGATGCTCCATTCATTCTGTGCGTAATAACACGTAATAGCTGTTTAAAGGGCATCAAACAGCCATGTTTTTTAGTCATGGTGATCAGGACCGTCACTAAGGAGAAGAGCCACCTAAGGGGTTACAAATAGCAACTGACATCCTGAGCATATAAGTAGAGAGCACTTCAGCATGTCTTGCTGCGATGCCCCGCCACACTTGATCTCCATCTATATGCTCCATGGGACCCTGTGCAAACCACACTACAGGTTTAGTCCACTGACACACCTAACATTCAACACTGAACACGAATTCCACTTTCCCAATGTCAATACATTTTATTATGCCATGAAAGTGAGGATGGGTTGGACACATGATTGTTTTGGGAATTCCGTCTACACCAAGAGAACCTCTACAATGAGTACATATTTTGTTCTTGTTGTGTATTTGTTTCTTTTTACTTACTCGTATGAGTGTATTTTACTGTGCAGGTATCTCTGGCCCAAGAGAAACACCATTCTTTTCTTTTATTTATCCATTTCCTTTTTGCGTTCGGTTCAATTTATTATTGACAGCACACCGTCCCCACACCTGTCAGATGAACTCAGGTATAATGGAAGTGGATATGGATATAATGGCAGAGTAACAAGAAAGAAAACAACCAAGAACGTATTTGTGCAAATGGTAGCTGTGAGGAGGGGGTTACGAAGTGAAAGCAGATGTCTGGGGGACACCCACCAAATGTCAACTGAAGAGAGAAGAAAGTCACTAAGGAGAGCAAGAGGACACGAGTGAAGCAGCAGCCAGTCCCAGCTGTGCTAACATGAGAGGCTTAGTTGTGAGGAAACACACACTCAGACACACACACACACACACACACACATAGTTGTTGCAACGAGTTAAAACCCTCTGAGTAGAAAAACTGTGATGTCTCTGGTGGCAGGTTGCAAAAAGCTTTCTGCTCGCCTCTGTTGCACTCTACCACTCTGCTTTCCCTCACTTCTTAGCCAGCGTCTCTCTGAAACTGGACTCGGCACCAACTTTCTCTCCATCAGAAATCCTGCGTACTTTTAGATCAGCGTTCGCATCAGTTCATCTTAAGATGATTGGTGTGTAAACAATACACACAATGGCAATGAGAAATTCCATCAAACACTTCTTGCTGTTGTGCAAGAAATGTTTGATGAACCTCTGCATGAACGAAACCCTGGTGCTCACCACCTTTTCAGCGAGGAACTGGATCTTCTTCTTCTAGGTAGTTTAGGCCACTCTAATTTCTACTCCGGAATAGAAATTTTGAGCTCCTAAAAGCTCCCTAGTGCTGCTGAAGATACCACCAAAACATCACTCATCGAAACTTTTGTGTTTGTGTTTGTACTAAAAACTCACTAGCTTTGTGTTTGGACTCATTCTTTTAAAGCAACCATTTTAGATTGTGTGCTCACCCAGCCTCTTGTGTTTTCCTAGACTTTTAGTTTGTTGTGAAGACGACCATGTTTTGGACTTGTAGGGGTGCCCAATGAGGTTGTCATCAGTGTGGGACATGGCCATAGAACACCTGTGCCTCAGTTGCAGCCTAATGGTGACACCCAGGTCAGTGGCCACTTCCCTCTGAGATCATCCTGTTTCAGGCCTCCCAATGGTGAGCTACTGCGATCAGCCAGAAGCAGCCATTCGCTGTGCGTGAACAGAAGCACGGCATATGCGACTCACACTGGTCTGTTGTGATAACAGGCCAAAACACCCCAAAAACCTGAAGTACTGAACTAAACTGTCATACCGGAACCGTAGCACCACCTGACAAACACCCATGAGTACCATCACCCTCTAACCCCCCAAACCCAGCAAAGCTCAAAAGCCCTCAGGTTTGTTTTGCACATAGGCCTGAGAACGCATTTAAAAATAAATGACTAAAATGTTGGATGTCAAAATGTATAATGTTTCAGTTAAAATAAGTATTTCTCCTGTAGAAACAAACCTAATTATATATTAATCCAGGCCCAAAACAACAAACTGTCCCAGTAATAACCTCCAATTACAATTCATTGACCTTCAAAGGCATGGTACCTGTGCGAAAAGGACAAAGGAATTGAATTACGATGCATGAATTAAGCACCATCTTCTTAGGGATAGGGTTGACCCGTCGCAGTGAACAGCAATATCTCGAGACACAACAAAAATCCTTCTCAATTAATCACGCTGAGCTTTGGCCTTGTCCACTGAATGCAAACATAATGGGCCTTTGTGATAAACCGCCACTGTTTTCTCTCAGTGACATTGTTTATCAAGAATCCCGAGGAGGAAGGAACGGTGAGGCTCAGAAACAGTGATTGAGTGATAAAAAGAAGAGAGCAAGGAGTCAGAAAATAGCGGATCAGAGGAGGTTATACTCAGAGGGAAGTCTGGTTTATATTGCTGAAAGAAGGCAGGATATGAGACACAAATTATTAATGCGCTTTCACCAATCTCACGAGGAGGGTCTGTTTGTACCTTGAAGACAACAACCAGGCAGTCGCCGAAGAAGAAAGAAAAAACACCCTGACAAGTGTGGGAAGAATAAGTAATGGCAAACATGAGGTGGAGGCGCTATCAAATATTCCATTAGGCGTGTTGTGGCTGCTGAAACAAAGTGGAAAAGTAAGAAAACCAGTGGATTCTATAGAGGATTCATGTCACGGCTGTCTGATCTAGGTTGCAATAAAAGCGTTGTTTTAGAGAGCTATTAACTGATCAGGCCTCTGTCAGAGGAACGTAAGGAAACACATTTTCATCTCCTGGCTGAAGGAATCATAGTCTCTGTGTTTGCTAAGTGCTCGCCGAGGATGGGAAAGTAATAAAAGCTCTCCTACAGCACTAGACGGTGTATCAGCACACTTCATTATTTCCCGTCGGAGTTGCACTTGATCGAAGCATTGACAGCATCCTGGAAGGATCCTAAAATCAATAATGGATTCTAAAAATCATCAGACCTAATGTTATGACCGTGTTTGTGATGTTGGAGCGTCTGAGGCTTTTCGGACCATAAAACCTGGAAGAACAAACTCATTTTCAATAACTGATTTTGTCCTCATCATCCCAGAGCAGGTGGTATTTTTACGAGTTCACCAGAGGAGGGAAACCTAATGTGGAAAATGTCAAATACTCCATCTGAATTTGCATTTTGTTTAGAAAGTTAGCTTTGTTTTTTGGATTTAATCGAACTAACTAGAAAGCACTGAAAGAGTGCAGACCTATGCCAAGCTGCTCATTGTTACTTGTCGACGCATTGAGATTTGTGGTGCAGACTGTGTCGCCGCTAATATTCAAAATATCTAATCTGTTTTGTGTTATTTTGGCAACAGAAAGACAGACCGCCATGATGCAAGCGAAACGGCAGAGTGTAATCATTCAGCTCCACAATCCAAACTGAAGAAAGAGTGAGACACACCATCAGTATCACCTGATCATCTGGAGAAGGTGTTAAAAAAAAGTGATTCTTGAGAGGGCCAGTATGAACTGAAAGACCTTCTCTCTACTCTGATGCAGTTTATCATTAATATTTCAACAAAAAAGAAAAGATGCAATGCAGTAGATATTATTCAAAATTTAAATAACATAAAGCTTTCAGGAAAAAAATAAATAAAGCCAAATACAAGGTCATAAATGCATCAGTACCTATAGCATCCCTAACTATTGCAGTCATAACAGGCAGATATGGTCATTCCAAACTTCAAGTGTCACCACTAGGACCAGTTTCATTGAAGTTATTTTATACAATATGTCTTTCTTAGATAAGGCGCTCAGCAACATCCTGTAGCATCAGTGCAACCGCCGTTACCATGGTGACTCAACCTTTTTTTTGCTTCCATGTCATTTTCTGATATGAAACCTTCATACTGAGCATGTGTTGACTTGCCTGAAACCATTTTGTGCTGGATGTGAAGTGCTGACATATTTGTACTTTAGAAGACTTGACTGGACTAATTACCACCTAGGTTTCTCTGGAACCTGAGGTGCCCACTCGCTGAGATGAGTAAAGTCCAGTGTTGTGTTTGGGTCTTGCATGCTTTTATTTTGTCATTTCCATTTGGTTGTGTGTTTCCATTTCCTGCTTCTGTTCCAGCTTCCAGAGCAACACGACAGACAGCTAATCAAGCTTTCCCGGATATCTGTACCTTGGTGCCAGTTCGTTTTGCCAGATGGTTACCTCGCGTTCCTACGGTAAACTCCCTTGTCACTCCATTCTCTTGTGCTTCTGAGCTAAATTCTGTGCGTGCTTGACTTTCTTTTCAGCTGCCTCCTTAATTTGTTCTTGCTCCGTTTTCTGTTTCTCACTTCTCTCTATTTAGATTGTGTGTAAGTGTTTTGCAAAACTCACCCTTTTGGTTTTCCTCGTTATTGTTATTCCGCTGGTGGGTGTGTTTTATTCCACCATCGAGTGCTTTCTGTTATTCAGGCTGTGTGAGTTATTTCCGAGTGAGTTTTTGTTGTCCCCCTTCGCCAGGCTTGAGTTTTTCATTCGCCTCTTTTCTGTTGCGGGTTTTTTCGTGCCCCTGTTTGTTCTTTCGTTTTATTGTAAATAAATCTTGTTAAATCACTCTCGTTCTCCCAAGTCTCCAACAATTCAGCGACTGGGTCTGACTCCTAAGCAGCCATGACAGAAACAGCAAATTAAAATCTGCGTAATGGCTTTCTTTGATGAAAGAGGTTTTTCTGCTTCTTTTGTTTAACTGCATTTCCATTCTTTGGAAATCTGCTCTTGCAGAGTGATGACTACAACGTAGGATAAAGTCGATTTCATGACGGGATCACGGCAGGCACATGGTGGTTCTGTTGACAGATGTGAAAACAAAAGCATGCTAACATCTAGGAAGTAGAGTGGCAGAGACGTGGAGGGACAGAGACAGATGGGAGACGTAAGTTAAGTTGGCGCTGAAGGGCAAATGCAGCAGGCAGCTGATCAATGGGAGATGACTAATAAAGACTGTGATCGCAGTGAGCACGTCAATGCTCCTCTCCACGCTGGTGTTATTTGTGTGGTGATGCTGCCAGGGAGTACATAACAGTGTGTATCCTGGTGTCCCGTCGGGTTTATGTGCGTCAGGCTTCTGTGTGCGATGGAACCCGACACCAGCGTGCCCTTCATTAATGAAGAGTGAGTGGCTTCTCAGAGAAGCCTGGAACTTGATGAAGGAAATCCGCCACACCAATCTACATAAGCTCCTCACACAGACTCACACAAAAACAAAGTGCGTGTCAGAGGTCCTTCCTGCTTAAGAGTTTGATAAATAATTCAACACAATTAAAGTTGTCTGAAGCCAAAACTCTTCATTTCATTTTTCAAGTCCATTTACTGCCTCACAATTTACAAATCAGCAGAAGCCACTTTGTTTTAACTGTCTGATGTCATCACCTTTCACATGACAGACAATGGGCAGGTAAGTTGTCGCTGTTTTCCGCTGCAAAAAAAAAAAAAAAAAGTCATGTTGGGCAGGTTTAGAAGAAAAGAAGGTCCCAGATAATGATAGGCTGATGAGGCTTCATGAAACAGCTTGACTCATTTTCAGAGCTCACTATGGTGTTCTAGGCTTAAAACTCATGATGTTTCTTTGAAGAAGTTTCTTGATGTTAAAGATTGCGAAGATTTTTGTATAAAGCTAACAAGTTGCATCATCGGCCATGAAAAATGAATACATTTCCAGAAGTTCCTTTGGACCGAATTGTCAGTATTGATCCTCCTCCTCCATCTTCGAGTGTTGATGAACGCTGCTGGATGAAACACTCTCCAACAGCTTGACTCGTTTGAGGGGTCATGAATTGCATTCTTGACAGCTGAGGGTAAAGGCCAGCTGTCCGAATAAAACCTGAAATTGAAGAAACATGTGACCTGTGAACTTCAGCGGCGAATGATCGCTCTTTCTCTTCCTCACCTTCACAGTCCGTTCTTTCTTCTTTCACAACCATCATAAAATGGGTGACTTTAGTGTGAGAGAATGGCGGCTGGCTGAAGTCTAATGAAGCGTGCCAGAGTTTTCCTTCCCAAACTGAGACACAAGCACACAGCGGATACAAACACAGACACGGGCTAAGCTGCTTCCTGGTGTTGACACTGGTGTCGTTTGTTAAACAGACATCTTCTCTGCTTCACCCACACGCCGACACGTTGACCATTGTGTCTGCTCACAAAATAGACAGGAGGCAGGAGAGAAATGTGAATCCTCTCTCACTGTACAGGTTAAATGAAATGGTCCGGTCATTAGAACTCAAACCAAATCCATGGCTGCAATTTGATTTTCAACAACAAGTTCTGGATTTTACTTTATCAGTTCTGCCTTTCGTTGACATGCTAGTTTCCCCTTGTTATATGACTCCCTTCACAAGACCACAGGGGGCTGCTAGGGAAGTGGTGAGCCCAAAGCATAGCAATCCGACAACAAAAAGCAAAACTGCACACCTTGCAAATGGTTAAATGAACGTATCTGCTCTCTTCTTCTCTACTCTGTATGTTGTATTTACACAGGATCACACAGAACACATGATCATCACTAGTGCCCATCTAATCCAGTAGCAAGGCCGATCCACAACAATCCTATTCCACTGAGACTGACAAGGTAAGACGTGAGGATCATCGAATGATGCTGGAGTGGTTGTGAGGAAAAGAGTAGTTTAGCTAACACAGCAAGCGAGGGGCAGCTGAGGTAAACGCATGAGGCATTAGATAAAGGACTGTATGGCAGAGAGACACCGTCCATCATGTACCCCGTCTCTCTGTGAGCAGAGGAAGGACAACGTTTAAGATAGATTTATGCTCTGTGTCTTGTCTCTGGAATACCACTTTGGGTGTAGATCATTACAGAGGACACAGATGGACTTGCACCCAAGTCAGGGGTCATTTCACTTTATTTTAGACCCTCATCAGAGCCAAGGAAATGGCTGGCTTATCGTTGCCAAGGGGTACATTACTAGCAACAAACAGTATGCAGTCAGGCAAAAACAAAAACAATACAGTCTCACTCCTCCGGAGTGATGTATTGAGGGTCTACAAGTGGACTCTGGTGACTTGTGATCACATGACGTACTGCATATGTCACAAGTGACATTAACATTAATCCTTACCCCAAGCGTTCTTTTACAGTGCCATGCAGTCCGATGAATCATGACTTATGTTATGGATGGTGCCATGGGAGGGAGAAACCACGCACTCCCATGGCGTCAAATATTGATGTTGGGAAAGTTGCCTTTGTTTCCTTCATTGACAAAAAAAGGCAGCCTGTAGCGCCGCTTGTTGACACATTAGCAGCACAACACGTGGAATAAAAGACAGTGGGGTAGGATAAGTGATGGAATGGTGCTCCATTGATTCAATGTTTAATAATGTGTCAAATTCTTTAAGGCCATCAAACAACCGTGTGTTTTCGTCACAGTGGTTTCAGTACCGTCACTGAAGAGGGGAGCCATGTAAGGTGTGATAAGTAGCAACTGATATCTGGTTTCATCCAGTGTAGGGGCCTTCACCATGGACGGCAAAAGTTTTTTCGTCCATTGAAACACCTATGCATAACATTCTATGCTGAGCACTGTATAGTATGCAACAGTCCACTTTCCCTACGCCAATATATTGCACCATGGGAGAGAGGATGGGTTACAACATTTCATACGACTGAAAACATGATGTCGACTAGACCAACTAAGACTAAGCAGATGATTGTCAGTCAGGTGCAGTCTTTTTTCAGCTGCACCTGATTGGTTAAACTGTGTGAGCTTGTTTGGTTGGAACAAAAACCTGCACCACCTCTGTCCTAGACCATGACTTTGAAGGCTCAAGATTGAGTTCAGACCAAGACCAATGAGTGGCGAGACTAAACTGAACGCAGAACAAAGTTTGTTCCACTTAAAGCATTTTCTTGATTTATTTTGTCGGAAATAAATGTGTTTTTGTTTTTCACAAGTATACTTTTTTGGTCTCGCTCTCGCTCCCTGTCATTGGTCGACTCAGTCCTGGGTGAGGTGTTCTTGACGACAAGACCACCTAATGCGTCAACAGGCAACACGGATGAGTGACTTCTGCGTCACCCTGGGGCATAAAAATCCCACTTGACGGTCAACATGTGATGCCTGAAAAGGAACCAGAGTGTCTGTCAGTCTGCAATCAAACCAAGAAGGCAGAGTCGTAGACAGATTCGGTTGTGAATTGTAGCTGTAAAATCTAGCTCCCACGGACAAATAGCTAGTGTGTTCTGGTTTATTTGTTACAGGCCCACATATTTTTGCTTTTGATTGTGCAGACTTTATTTGGATAAAAATTGTGCGACACATTTCCGTGATAAGAATGGTCTCAAAGATGTGGCAGTGCATTATGTATTTGTCCTACCACAACATGTCCCGTAAGCCTATCAATAAAAGGTCATTCTTTCATTTGGACCAATACTTGTATGCACCCAGGAACCCAGGGATTTATCCGCCCGTCCATATGCCCAATATTGACACTCAGGTCTCTCAGCAGTAAACTCAGGGGAGATGGTTAATAAATTGAGCTCAACTCCCCATGGAAGGTGTTTTGCACCGATGACACCATGCAACTTAATGTTGCCAGTGTAGTGTAGTGAGTTCAAATCAAAGCCAGACTGATTCTGAGCTGCGAGGAATTTTTTTTTTTTCATCTCGGCCAAGCTGACTTGTGTTGGGTAGCCATGCTTTAATCATTTAGAGCCGATGTTATGGTCTGGGGAGCAATTCTCTGAGCACTTTCCCAGAATCTGCTTCGTTTATGTTCTCAATAAAATTAAAGACAAAACAACCCCTGCCTAATTACATAAGCGCCCTCTTCTGATTTCACGAATGATGCAGTGAAATTGATATCCACCAAAAACTGCACAGTCAAATTGAAGGAGCAGCATCAGACTTTCATTGCCGGAATTCACTGGGTCAAGTGGGATGTCAGCCGTGTCAGCAGCTGCTGGATTCATACCAGAGTATCCAAAGAGTTAAAGCAACTGTCAGTGGGTTCAAGTATGGTAAGTGTGGATACATCAGACTCCATTAGCGCGACTCGCAGCACATGGTTCCGCAGGAAAAGAGTGAGGCGGTCAAACAGAGAGAGAGCGAAGAAGCAAGACATGGTGGGGAGAGGATGTCTAGACTTGTGAGAGCGTGTGCTGCACTGTGGGAGGCTTTCTGATTATAATGACTGCGGTGAGGTTGCAGGTCTAATTAGTGCGGAGGGGAGGGGAGACGCTGCACAATCAAGCCCCATTACTGTACACTGAGTTCGGATCAAGTCGGAGAGGTTGCGAACTCATGACTGAAACTGCGGTCGAGTCTGGTTTCCATCATCGTCTGATTATTTGGAATCCATTTCTGCATTTTGCGATGAGAGACTTGGGTCCATTGGCAGATTGCTGTTTCGTCATGGATGTCCAGATTCAGATGTAGAAGGTGCTTCATTGTGCTAAAAGTTGTTGTCATTCCACAGTGACCCCAGATAATGATCAATCTTGGGTACTGCAAAATGTGCGATGTCGAGATGAATAGGTGTACACACAGGGTTTTCTAAATCCTTGCTTAAGGTGTTTTATCATCAGAAACAAATGCAGCAAAATCTGGCGTTGATTGTCATGGCTGTGATGCACAGCACCCCACACATATCGATCTAGCAGCGTGTTCAGGTAGAAGCATTGCCTGATCACAGAGGGAACAAAACCAAGTGGTAACAACTAATAACTGACAGGAAGTCAACTGCTACTGCAGGAGTGGGCCAGGTGAAGACGGGCAGGAGATGGAGGCAGATTTACCCCATCATATCAATAAAACTTCACCTTCACATCCTTGTTTCTCAGTTCTCCATCGGCTCTCCCCAATCATCATAAACACCTTTGACATCTATGGTTCTTGGCACGGTCCTGGATAATCTTGTATGTGCAAAGTATTACGGCGTTTGCCATCTCTATTCAAGAAAGGACAAAATTGGGACAAAAACAACCCAAGAATCCAAAATGTATATAGCTTGCTCAAAAACCCAAATTGTCATTGGCAGTATAGTCTTATTTCCTCACCGTCTCCACCAAATAACAGCAAAAACATAAAACAAAAAGCCGTGATACGAGTGAGAACTGGTTACTGCCTTGTCATCGGACTCACTTGATTGACATGTATGAACAAACCAGTTGACGAAGCAGATCTGTCTAATCCATTTTTCGTCATATTGAGTCAGACGTTTACCCATTTTTTAAATAACATTCAAGCGTTTTATGAGGGGCTCAGTTTCAGGCGTGATGTGTCTCTGCGACACACTGAAATGTGTGCAAGCCTTCATCACTCCTTCCAGACTGACTCACTAACCTCAACAATCATTCTTTTTTCTGGGGAAAATCAGCAGAAGAAAAAAAAAAAAAACGAAGGGGTTAAATGGCCGGAGCATTATGGTTCCCTGTATTGCACAGGTGACCTGCATTTAGACTGAGGTGGTGACCGGCAATCGCAATCACACAGAAAGCCACAATTTTCAGAGGACCTTAAAAAGAGTCATTCGGGTCACAGCAGGAAACTAAAATTACCCTGTTGAGCACTGCTACATTTGTAGGAAGTGTGGGTTAAAATGTTTTTGGTTTTTTTTGGTAGACTACATAGAATTTTGTCAATTAAAAACACATCCGCTTCAATCAAACCAACTGAGGGATGTGTGAATGTACAGCTGACTGGAACCTCTAACCTGAGTGAAGATGGGCTTCGCAAGAGTCTGCGATTAACTTCAACCTTGTCATCGTGAGTTCTAACTAGTGGGTAATGACCCAGGGCACGTTGCAGTCCTGTTCCTTTTAGCTGTACCAAAAAAAAATATTCTTGCTGAATGCTGCAGTATTAAAGGTCACTGGATTTGCTTGTGAATTATTTCTTCTATCTCGAGGTTACTGTAAAAGAAAGCCATTTAATCCTCTCGATTTGTTGGTTCTATTTCTTCAGCAGGCAAGCATAGATTTTTTTTTTTTTTACCCCTGATATTTCTCTGTTTTGATTGCTCACTGTCCTGTTGACTTTCATTATTGATTTTCCTTGCAGTGGCAGTTCCAGAGCTGGACGAGTCAGGTTGACCCGTCTGCTAACTCAGCGTTTGTCTTGGCTATGACTTTCTCTGCCGCTGGTCCAGCCGAGTGGACGTGCTGATCCGCCTCTCTCCACAATCTAAACATTTATCTGTTCAAGGAGTCAAAGAAGTACCACAGTGAATCCTGCTTTTCAAAAGCTTCTGTTCTGCCTTGTTAAATGAAGGATGCGGAACACAAACACCAGCACACTAAATATTTGTAGGGTTTTTTTCTCTCACTCTCTCACAATCATTTTATTCTAGTTTCGTGCTGCTACATGGAACCAAGAGGGAAATTTTTCTGGTAAAGAATGTCGCTGCTTTTACATGTCAGGGAGCAAATATGGTTTCATATTTGTCAAAAATTCATTAATTAATTCAAAGCATCCCCATTTCTAATACATTTTAGTTGAGAAACATTTCATATGCCCCTCTTCACCACTCACTGCCACCAAAGTGTTCAGATATATTCCAGTGTTTGCAACTCATCCTCACTCCCACGGCGTAATATTTTGACTGTCATGATGCCGGATGAAAGGACCCAAGTGCAGTCAGTGTTGTTCGACAGAAGACAAGGGACACGTGAGTAAATTGCAAGATTTCATCGATGGAATTATACAAATAAATAGACAAATAACTTACAACTAAGGTGCTGGGAACCGAAACGCGGACCGCGATCAACACACAGGGACTGGGAAGAATCTGGAAAACAAGAGAGGCAGATTAGAATAGGATTCTCACACACACGCACACGAGGGATAAACTAGACAGAATTATAACCAAAAAGTGAGACGAAATAACAGCTCACACGCGCAGGTTGAATGGAAGTTGGGAGATGAACGAAAGTGGAGCGAGGAACGAAAGTTGTGGTTGAATAGGGGTTCGAGTGCGGAAGGAATTCGGAAAAGGTCAGGGATGAGAGTGACAACACGGAAGTCTTAGAAGAGATTTTATCTGAGTGGAAGTTGAAGCTACCATCTGACACACGTAGCTGGCGTCGGAAGGAATATATCTAAGGAAGGATGATGATTAGATGAGCGCCAGCTGCATTTACCTGTGAAGTTGGAACGGAGACAGGAAACGGAAACAACAGGGAATAACAAAATAAAAGCACAGGAAGGGACGCAGAAGGAAAACAATAGTAAAGACAGCACAGATTAGTGTGTGCAGACATGACATTGATGTTGGGAAAGTGGACTTTTGCATCCTATGCTGATGTGGAAGGCAGTCTTTAGTGGTGCAAGGTGACTTTCAATTAAAGCACACGTTCCACCTTCCACAACATATACTGACGTCGTGAGCAGCGCAGCACGTAAAAGAAAGACGGTGGATGGGGTTAAGAAAGCCATGGGATGGCACTCCTTTTATCCTACATGTAACAACATGGCAATTGCTATTTAAAGCCCTTCAAATGGCCGGGGGCTTTTTTAAATTCTGGCGCCATAACGGTTTGAATGTTATGTAGCCCAGTTTTCTCATCTGCAACTCGAGTTTGATTTCCTGTCAACAAACAGTTGTTTGAATGATTCTGTATCATAAAAGTTCTTTAGAATGATTTGATCTCATGCTGGTTCTGTCATGTGACTTGGTGGAAGTGTGCATTGTAACTGTGCTTTCATAGCTGCTGGAGTTATGGCTCATCCATTCCTTTTAAAATATTCTCATCCAGTGATTCTTCACTGGTTGGTTGCAGGCCTTCACCTGTGCAACAAAGACATTGCTTTTATTTAGAAAGGAATTACTTAGCGCCTTTCAATGCGTTGATAGCTTCAACCACAGTCGGACCATCCAGCCTGACTCTGTTTCTGCTCTGAGAGTGAAAGTAATGAAATCATAGGTCTTCCAGTTTTTTCCACTTTTCCTTATGGTTCTGCTTAGAAGGCACCTCTAAACAGACAGCAGGTTTAACATCTGCTTTGGGTCAGTGTGCAGCAGGTAGATGAGAGGAAAGACGGAGGAAGTTATAAAAGAACAACTAAAGAGTAGCAAGTTCCAAAGGTTCAGAGGCATCACCGTCCAAGAAATAAATGTGAGTTCAAGCGCTGTCATGTGCGGATAAACAGAAGGGGAAACAGATGTCAAGAGCGATTCCATGAACAGCAGTTGAGTTGTGGGCCACCGAGGACTGTCGCTGTGCGGAAAGGTAACTGACGTCTGATGCTTTTAAACAAATATGTATCTGTTTACGTCGCAGCTTGACCGTAAATGAAAGTGATCGCTTCAAGCACAAGTGGTTTATTCACTTTGCTGATTATGACGTTTTATTTCTGGGCAAAGAAAAAAAAAAAAGCAGGTACCCCCTGCTGACCTTTCGTCTTTTCCTGCAACCTTTTTCTGTTGTTTTTGGATGAAAGTATAACTGCTATTTCAGAACTTTGAAAGTCACTACACATTTTATTTTATTATAATATGTATGCTGTACTGTGATAATTCTTAACTCTTACAAAAACATGATCCCATTTGGACAGTCAAACCTTGTTTCCAGACCCATGATGATTGGGGTGCACCAGTAGCAGACCACTCTGGTCTTCAGTGGAAGCAGTCTAAAATATTTTCTACCAAGATCTTGCGTCAAATTCTAAAGCGTGCTCTCTCTCAAGGAGTGTTAAAACTCTAACTTAAACAAAAACTTAAAAGATTCTTTAAGATACTGCATTGTCTTCACCTGCAGTGAGATGCATATCTATTTCACGGCTATTATTGAGCATCTGAAAAACACAATGCTTCTTTTACAAGTCTTGCTTACAGAAATCTAAACGCCCTTTTGAAAGGACAGGTATTGAGATAACAAAAAGTCTCCTGAGTAAACACTGTGTGACATTCAGACGTGCCCAAAGAGAAGTGGAACGATGAGGTGCAAGCTGACAAGGCCTTCTTTTATTCCTCTGTTTGTGGAAAGGGCAAAATTGTGTTTCCAGTGTGGTACACTGCAGCGGATTTACTGTTAAATTACAAAATCACATCAAGGAGGTTCTGGTGAGCAGATGCCGTGCGTGCAAGATATACAGCGAATGCCCATCTGGGGTGGAGAAGGGGATTGTTTCCTCTTTCAGTTGTCGAGTTCAAGTGTGTTTTTCTCAGAAGAAACAGCCAAACACATATCTTGTGATAATCGATTGACATTGAAAGTGTCGGCAAGAACAATCAAATGTATTTCGACAAACCTATTTTGTGTTACTTAAAAAAAAAATTCTTAAAAGTAGTAAATCTATCTTGCTGAAATGTCATTTATAAAGTGAATTATTCTTAAGTGAAGTGGGATGGTCTATTTAACTGAATTTAAATCCTGGCTCACTGGCTAAACTTTTTTAGCCTGGTCTATTGCGGGCAAATTCAAAGGCTAAATGGTTACACCAGCACAATATCTCGGTCAAAACAGAGAGGGACTCCAGCACTGTATTCTTTATTTGTTTGGCACTGTATAATAGTGCATTTATTCCACTAGCTCTTAGCAAATCTTAATTTCTATTTATTTATTTCTAATTCTCTTTTCCCTAGCATCCTGAGAAGTCATTATTATAATCATTTTGGCAATAACCACGTATGTCTAGTTAAGAGTCACAGTCCTCTGCTTCTGTGCAAAAGTGACCCCTCATCATGGGAGTCACTTCGACTAGAGGTGTGTTATATGAGAAATGAATTAAAATAATGATAATAAAAATTAATTCACGGGTGCTGAATATTCACAAACATCCTTGGACCTGTTTACAGTCTGAGTCCTCGAGTGCTAATCTGGGGTCGCACCTTAAAAGCTGTCTCCACATACTGACCGGCTTGTGTCACTCGATATGCCGTACACGTCGGCTCACAGAAACAGAGATGATGAGTCTGACTGAACAAGTACCAACTAGCACCGCAGTCAGCATCCTGCCATTTGTGTTAGCAAACCGTCTGCTTGATCTGGAAGGATTGCCTCACTGTGATAAACACAGCGAAAGCGGAGCTGTCTGTTTCAGTCTGCCCTCGCCATCGTCTTGCTCCACCACCACGTCGGGCTGCGTCATATTTCGCCTCATATTTGTCCAATGTGAAGAGACAGTCTGGTGCAAGCAGTGACTCGGTCTCAAACATACCTGCTGCTGCTTGGAGCTATTGAACATGACAGCAGGCTTTGAAGGGGAACGTGTGGGCTTGTTTATATTACTTTGTGGGGACTGTTTCTGGACAAAGCACTATCCTTGTGGGTACCTTATGCCCTCATTGGGACCTCTTGCCGGTCCCCACAGGTCTCTTGTCGGTCCCCACAGGTCCAAACCTCAATTTGACAATGAAGACTTGAAAATAACTGTCATTATAATTGGGTTAAAGTTTGGTTCAGAGTCCTGGTAACGGTTAGACATTTGTTTTGGTTGGTTAGGCTGGGGAAAACGTTGTCAATGACAAACACACACAATATCCCTACAATAATAGAAAAACAAATTGTTGACTGATAGTTGACTGGCAAACTGAAATTGTTAGTTTCAGACCTTCAAAGTTAGTTGCTTGATGCTAATGAACTGCACGACAAACAGACGCATGCAGACTAACTAAATAAACGTCACATGACCCTTTTTAAACAGGTAGACTCAGAGCAAGGTGCCATTGACAAGCAGGACTATAAAACATATTGCACACCGGCATTCTACAGGTCATTTATAGCAAGCAACGTGGTTTGCCTTATTAGCAATCACTGCAGTCAAATCAGTAAAAACACACACAAAAAATCCTTTTTCCACAGAAAGAAATATATAAAAATCATGGGAAACAAGTGTCACGTAAAATACAAACTGACACCATCATGACTGATCAAGCACTTTATACCCTTTTTTGTTGTTGTTTGCCTTGCTATTCGTGTCACAACATCGACAACTACTGTTTTTCTTTATACCCTACTTTTGGGTTAGTTGCATGGCTGTTCGTGTCAGAACTCCAAAAACCACTCACTTGTCCAGCAGGAACAAGGCCAAAGCAGCGTCGGAAGGAAAACCCTCCTCATCTCTGAGCTCATGTCAGCGAGTGAAAGCCGAGCCAGTGCCGATCCTTGATTACATTGCAACCTTGGTTGCTCTCCCGCTTTTTTTTTTTTCGTCTTCTCTGACAAAACCTTCCACTTCTTCGTACCAGCTTCGGCCATGGTAGCAGTAATGGCGATTAGACATTCAAGCCACATTTCAAGCGAGGAAAGGAGGAAGTGACATATGCAGTTAAACAATTCATAACATTGATAGTTTTTTTGGAGTGGCAGGGTTTCTACCACCCTCCTCAAAGTTATTCATTGCTAATAAAATTCATACAAACCTCCTCAAGACCATTCTGCTATAGGACTCCAAAATAATATCCACTTGTTGAATTACCACTTGTTAAATAGTACATATCTTAGAATATATCAGTTGCATATTTCAAACAGCCACTAAAAAATATGTATGCATGTACAAATGACTAAAATGGGCAGTTATTGATTACCAAAATGGGCAGTTAAAAATCACCAAATTGGCCGGTTATAAATCACCAAAATTGGTGGTTTGAAGTTGCCAAATTACCAAATTTGGCGGTTACATATTACTAAAATGGGCAGTTACAAGTCACCAAAATGGGCAGTTAGAAGTTACCAAAATACCAAAATGAGCAGTTAAAAATTACCAAAATGGTCACAAGTCACTAACTTGGGCGGTTACAAATTACCAAAATTTGTGGTTACAAATTACCAAAATGACCGGTAACAAATTACAAACCCAAATTACCAAATTTGGTAGTTGCAAATGACAAAGTAAGTGCCAAGTGTCTCTGCCAGTGGAGTCCAGAAGTTAGCTCCAGCGCTCGCCCCTGGCAGTATCAAATTAAAACAATAACAAATAAAACAATACAAAACCTTGCGAGTACAAACCTTCAATGGTGCGGTCCACAGTAATGTTGACAAATAAGCCATTGACACGTTTTTACAATTCAGGTCTTTCATTTTCAAACACTTGTAGGTGTGCATTTACAGATGTTGACAAGTCAGCCAAATACACTATTTTACAATTCAAATCATCAAACAACACGTGGAGGACTGCATGTTACAGTGGTATGCAACTGTTCAGTCAAAGGCACTTTTTTTTAATTCAAGTTTTCAAACAACACATGGGAAAGGGCCTTCAGAGTTGTGTGCAACAGTTGACAAGAACATAGTCCCTTTGTGGTCTCTGCTGCGTGCACAAGCCCATGAGTGAGGGAGAGATCGTCCTACAAGAAACTATGATACCGCTTCATCCTGTCCACACCATTGTGCCCATGGCCCGGAAGAGCTTGTCTTGGTGGCAGGGGAGCAAGGTCACCGGATCCTTGGCTCTGTTCTCCGTTTTGGTCCCTGGGGCTGCCACAGGGTGACAATATCGTTTGCCTGCCTCTGCGAGACGAAGGGCGAGGGACAACCTCACAACATGTTGGTTGCCGAGGCTATCTGGGCCAGCTACGATCTGCTCCGAGAAAAGGAAAGACAAAAGGTACGTTCACATCAGCAGCTACATCTGCGAGTGGCACGACTGATTTACATACAAAGTCAATGGAGTTGGGGAGATTGACGGCGATCAGCGGTGACCAATATGGCCGTGACACTACTGGAGTGTGCAACGCTATGCGATTTGAGCTACATACGGCGATTCCATCTACTCAAGACGACACAACTGGGCTACTGCGACAGTCACAGTAGTTCAATTTTTTTAACTACCGCGGTGTGTTGACCAATCAGAGACCAGATCCCAGAGTGACGTGTGCAGGAGGAGGAGAAGCAAAACGCTGCAGTTGTTTCCGCCATCTTGTCGTGAGCGACACAAATTGTGTTTTTTTTTCTTTATCACTGGAACATAAATAGAAAAATCTTGTCCAGAGGGAAAGTTCGCCACAATGGTGGCGGTCCTGGTGAGTTGAGACCTTTATTTACTTAGGTTTACTTAAGTTATATTCACCTAAACGCTATGTCTACCGAGTTTACGAGGCGAATGTACTGCTGCGACTGTAGAAACTGCGCATGTATGGCGACGGAATAAATAATTACTGTTTCTGATTTCATTTAATTTAATTCAGATGAGAGGACAGTTTATATGAGGGGAGAATGGTGACCAAGGAGTGGAGTGGTCAGCGGCATCTTGTGGCGTGAAGCGACCATTCTTTGCAGTCCTCTCTCTTCGGAAGCCCTTCATCTCCCACCTTGCGAACCATGACTGAAGATGCAGCAGCAGCAAGGTAGCTGGTCGGTTTGCACGTTAATTTAATGGTGACATTCTGAATACTAGCAAAAAAAAAAAAAAAAACATGTAGCTGTAGTTTTTCTTCTGTGTAGCTAGTACAATAATGTAATCATGCTATGCTGGCAGGAGGAGGATGGATCTTCTCTTGATGGACCTTCCTCTGCCTCACCTGGTGCTGCTGCATCTCCTCCACCTGCCCTTGGCGGCTCTCTCATCCACTGCTACTCCTGATGTATGTAGAAATAGCATTTTCTAGCAATATTCTATTTTTTTATTAAATGTTTTTGTTCTACATCATTCAAGCACTGTCATAGTGACATGACTTGCTTTAGGTTAACCATTGCTGTCCTATACAGATTTTATTTATTAGTACTCATCACTATGGCATGTAATTGAACTCAACTTCCATTATGTGCAGGACACCGAAGGAAGAGACCTACAGAGGAAGGGGTCACCGGATGCTGAAGCTCAGCTCAAACATCTACTAATGAACTCCCTCCACAAACCCAGCTCAGAAGACGGGATAGTTTTCAAGATCCTCGTTCCTTCCAGGTTCCACATAAATTTAAAATGTACACGTCAAATATCTGCAAAATATGAAACTGTTGGTAATACTTTGACAAAGTGTATATCGACCATACAACAGTACGGCTACCTCACCTCATTGTGTCTGAATGTCTTTATTAAACACTCAAGCTAGTCATTCAAGCTCATTTTCATCGTCATCAGAGCACAGTATTTTCGGTAATGACATGGTAATGGCAGGCACAGTGACCTTCCTGTTGCCAAAAAGTGATTACAGGTCAGAATTTAATTCATATTTTTTGTGTCTTGATGTCTTCATTTGACCTTCGGGTGTAAACAGGGATATCTGTTTGTCCAGCATTTCCTGAAGTCCATCTCCTGGTGATCGAGCCAAGTGTCTGGAATTCTGGGAAAAAGTAGGCGTAACACTTCCAGTAATTGAACATGTATGTGTGTGACAATGTGTGTGATCCAGTCTCTATTTAATGTGTCTGTACTAATTGGTACCATTCTCTTGAAATCATGGAGTGGGGAATCAAAGACTACAAAACAAAGTATCAGAGTAAGAAATGCAAGGATGAAAGAAAACTTGAACACAACATTGTAAACTTGTTTAACATGGAAGGACAACGCTACAGGAGAAACATTAAAGAAGGTTTAATGGAACGGAAAAACATCCAAGCAACAATTAGCAAAGCTTCATTCTCTTCCTCAATGTGCTGCTGTGTGAGAGCTGGATGCAGAATTGACGTCACGGTGAAAGAACCAAATTTAATGAGTGGCGGGATGGAGGAGCACAGAAGCTGTGCCAAATTGATGTCCACACAAAAACAGAAGTACGACGTTGAGAAGCGCTTATGAATCAAGCAGTGATTGTGAGTTGCAACAAAGTTGAGAAGCGCCTGTGTTTTAAGTCAAACTGCAGTCTCTTGATGCCCAAGAGGAAGTCATTTCAGTGGAAGCATTTCTTTGCAGTGAAATTGTTTTCATCTCACGCTTTCTTTTTTGTTTAATGTTGATGCTGTCATTGATCTTTGACATTGCAAACCGATGAATGGGCTTTCAACTGACTGGACTATTCTCCAATCTGTTGTGCTTTCTGCTGCAAGGTGGCCGTACCATGCCAGCCAGTTCAACATATTTAGTCCAGTCTGAATGCACCACATCAGCAACCTGTACTGGCACAAAAACTTGGTAAAAGAGTCTGTGGATACCACCACAGATAATAATAATTCACTGGCAATAGACTGAAATGATTGGCACCATTTACAGGGCTGCCAATTTATGACAGTTGTGATGCGTGAGACGGTTAAGATCTGTGGCTGGGGGAACAGCAGTGGGCTGCAGTGCAACAGGGGAAGAAAGCTACCATGGTCTCTTCATGTTGCTGGGGAGCACTTCGCAGAGTATAATTTTCACATGTAGTCACATGGCTACAACTGCGTGAGACATGTTATGTGTGGCGTGAGAACCCTCAATTGCGTGAACATCGGTCTGGATATCACACCAGTCACACCAGTTATGGGGTTTTTTTTGTTTTTTTTACACGGACCCAGTACAGACGGAGGGTTGAGGGATAGTGTGTCATTTCAATGTTTCATTGTTTGAATTGATCTTGGTTTACATGCCACTCAGTACATATAATTGCAGGGCCAGCTACGCAAGGGGCGTCTCTCATTTGGCTGCATAAAAGGTGGCAACTCAATTAGAAGGTGCCAGGAGGGACTGACTCCTCCCACTTTCACTGATGTCGTGGTAGAGAGGTTTTCCCAAGGTGAAACTGAACCACTAATGCACCTTTCCTTTACTCAGGAGTAAACGCTTCAGTCTTCCTTGGTGTAGAAATGAAACACCTAAGATTATACCATCTTGGTATGTGGTTTTGTATTCTCTGACTCTTCGGCATTGACAGTAACTTTCCACGAGCAAAGTAAAGGGTGCGATCACACTATGGGTCATTTGCTCATCCGAGCAGCAAGATTGCTCCCCCTCCCTCCCGTAGCCCCCGCTGGCCTGCACTCACACTATAACCAGACCACACGATTGCCTCTGCCACCTACGTCATCACGTTATAATCTCTGTGATCGAGCCTGAAGCGCTGTGACTCACTGTTGTTGTATCTGCACAACTGTGAGTAACGCGATGAAGAATGAACATGGCAATACAGCCGTCATGGCATATTGTTGTTTTTCGATCAAGACTTTATTTTAAATAAGGGTTTCCACCACACAATAAAGTAGTATGGCGATGCGCCATGCACTAAATGAGAGTCGCCACGGCATCAGAAAAATGATCTCTTTTTAATGTTGAAATCTTATGTGATCAAACATATTAAAACAAAGAGGAGACATCAAAACAAATGCATAACACATCATGGAGTTGGAGATGAATATGATGGTTTTTGCCCATGTTATTCACGGAAAAATCCCAAAAGAAACATCAAAATGACTGAAGTCTATTACTCGCCGAACTCAAGTCTTGCATTCTGCTCGGCCATATGAAGAGACGGACAGCTTGGATTCGAACTAGATTTACTCCTCATAATTAAAAACTAGCATGATATATACTAACTGGTAACGTCGCGGTTTACACTTCCCGCGTTGAGTGCGTGACTGCCCCAGTGACTGTGTGCACATGTGTCATCATGTCATTCATCGAGTCAGCATGGTCCACCTCATCCAACTGTCTCAATAGTCGCTGGCCTGCTGTTACACTAAGTGTAGAATCTGGATTTTAAGGAAAAGTATGTTATGTTTTTTATGTGTAATCGCACCCTAAGACACCTTAAAGTAATTTTCTGCCAACATTTTATTTTTTTTTTTTCATACTTTTTGAAAATGGATGCTGGCGGACATTCAGTGATCTGAATGTCTTCTTTTCCCTCTGGTTCAGCTCTTGGACATCTATCCTCACTATTTCAAAAAGTAACATCAACTTGAGGCAGCGGTGGAGTGGAACGCCATCTTGAGTCAATTTCCTTCCAGTAAACTCACACACATAAGTCTGTGCACATCTGATGCCTACAAAGCAGCTAGATTTTCAAGTTAATGACTATTCACATCAAAGCTACAGACACACGTATGGTGAGAGACAGACACACACTCTCCCTTACATGTCCCCCATCTGCGTTACATCTCCTGTGCCTGGAGGAGAACGAGCACTCACATCAGTGGTGAACTCTCCAGCTGTGAGTTTATATTTATACGCTCTTTTATTCATGCGTATTGAGCGGATGTGTTAACTGTGTGTGTGTGTGTGTGTTTGAGAGTCCAAGCAGGACAGCTGCAGATGTTGCAAGACTGCTGAATCCACAATTTGTGCAGGCATACACCAAAAAAATTGCACACACTACAAGAACGATTAGTCATTCAAAGGATGCAGCAGATGCATCCCTGTGTGCGCCACTTAGATTACGCTCAGCCTCCTCGCCAAGTTTTTAACATCAAAATAAGTGTTGAGGAAAGTGCTAAATATAGACGATCAGAAGGAGGCAAGAGGACGTAATGAAATTACTGATGGATTTTACTGAAATATTCTTCAGTGCCGCTCGTCCCTCCCCCGGCGTTGTGTTGTTGTTTGAATAATTGATGCATTGCCCTGATTACAGTCAATGTATGTGCTGTAGCAACTGTGGAGTTTATTGTATAGCTAGTTTAACTCAACATGATGGAAAATGAAGTGTGAAAAGCGTTATCATCTATTGGAGACTTAATTAGACTTTATATGAGGTCTCAGTCGACAGGAAGTCGCCTGTCTGTTGTACACATTTAAACTGTCTAAATGTGTCAGTAGAAGTGTTGTGAAATCAAGTAACCACATCAGAGAGTGTTGAGTCTTTGAGGAAAAATTGAATAGAGCTGTGAGCTATAAAAGACGAACGAGTCAGTCGGTCAAGTGGTACAAGTCATGTGACCAATTGAGTTTAACCATTTTAGAAAGCTCGCTTGATTTGAGTTGCTATGAGAAAAGATGCCGCGAGATTCAACATCATTTTTAACAAGAATACTACCTTGGATTCTTTTTGTACTTCTTTTGTACTTTTTGTTTGTGCATGTGGATATTTCTCCAGAAAAAAAGAAAGAAAGAAAATAATGACAAGACGAAAAAATTCAATGAATAGTTAGCAGGATTTTTTTTTCTTTTGCCTTTTTGTCAACTCTGACTTAAATCAAATTTCAACTTCATTTGGTTGCCTCCACCTCACATCCAGATTCCCATTAACTTCCACCGTGTTCCCTCCGCAAATCACTATATCATCAGCAACCATCACGGTCCATGGAAACTCCTCCCCTGACATCATCTGTCCATGGTCCTAGTCTGTCTTAATCCCACATTGAATTCATCCCACAGCACACCTGACCTCCGTTTCCTGCACAGCCCTCACATACATACGCCTGACTCCCTCACGCACTTCCCTCTGACTTAACGTTCATATAGACTGAGACTCAGTGCAGTTGAGTCTGACCTCTGCACTTCTCTATCAACATCCTCAGTAAAAATATACATAAATAATTAATAGATATACATAAAAACAAAATGCCCATTGTTCAAATGTTGTTTATAAGTGAAGATGGTCAGTTCAGTAGTAAATTAATAAGCTAAACTCTGCTAGTACTCTTGAAGCTCATGAAGTGGATCTGAGTACTCACTTTTTAGTGGTTCTCACATATGCGCAGTGAGTCAGACTCAAAGAAACTACCAGGTCTGAGATGTCAGGTAGGAGGAAATCTAACCCTGGAAGCGAATAAACATAAGACATAAGACATAAATAGCCAGAGAAGAGCCAGCTCTTTTGCTGAAGTTGGGTGGCAATGTTAAACCTTGAACGCCAATAAAAACTACAGGCATTTTGAACGTACTGACGAAATAGGGACCATAGATTTTTCAGTAAGGCGCAGCACCACATCTGCATATTCTGCAATGAACTGTCCACTGTGTTCCTCGACTCTCGCTCCAAGTAACTGGGATCAGCGCCAGTCTGAATGTACCCCATTAATGGCACAAGCGAAAGTGAAGATGGGTGTCATCACCACAATGCTTGGAAATCATCAGCAAATGATCTGTGCTCAAAAAGAAATGCAGTTTAGACATTTGAATGTGAAGTCTGGGCCTTACTTTTTACCTGTCTTTGTGTACAAATAGAAAGACTAAGAAATTAATTTACCTTAAAAAGAGGCATCTTTGTGTGGACACTGAATATGGTACCAAAATATGAAAAAAAATATATATATATAACAATCTTTTACTTCTGTAAACAAGAACAACCTGCTCTTCATGTTGAGCCAAGTCGATGTATGAATAAAAAAAACCCAAAGCATGGTTTCTTTGCCAACCTAAGCTACCTCAGCATCCTGCTGTTTCTGAATGTATAATTTAATTCAAGTCTCAGCGGGAACTTTTTGATTTGTGCGCGGCTGTTGTTGTCACTCGGTTCACTGCTGGAAAACCAGTGTAACATGCATGTCATCGGCCTTGCGATCGTGGCGTCAACAAGCAATGCTGCCTGAGCTGAATACAGTCATGAGTGTCACAGAAGACTCTTTTCGTCAGCTGACTGCCTCTCTCTTCAGATGGCTTGGGGTTCATAGAGCGACGGGGCCTGATTAGATGAGCACCTCTCTTTAAACCACCATATTTCTGGATTATCCCCATGTCAGGGCCACATGCTATTGCTTTTTCAATTGCTTTTGACTGGTGATGTCAATGCAGGCTGCTGTCGACTACAACTTTGAACCCAGCTACAAACTTCATTATTGGTTTCATGCAAAAATTCTGCAAATAATTCTTCAACTCTATATAATAATCAATAATGACATTGGCAGACTGACGGTTGATTTAATAGGAACTAACATGACAACAGATTGCAAGAAAAGACTGGTTTACGGCTCAGTATATGGTGACAAATTACACTTATCAATAGGCCTTTACCGGCAAAGACAGTTTATTCTGGCTGTTTATTCTGGTAAACACACCTGAGCTCCTGGAAGAAATATGAAAAGTCCACACCTTGGGGTCACAGTTTGCCTTGCAGCAAGAAGGTTGCAGGTTCGCACCTTTCTGCATGGAGTTTGCATGTTCTCCCTGTGTGTGCGTGGGTTTTCTCCGGGTTCTCCGGTTTCCTCCCACAGCCCAAAGACATGCAAACTAGATTAATTGGACACTCTAAAATTGCCCCTATGTGTGTGTGAATGGTGTGTATGTGTGTGCCCTGCAATGGACTGGCGACCTGTCCAGGGATTATTTCCACCTCTCGCCCAATGACTGCTGGGATAGGCTCCAGCACTTCCCGCAACCCTGAACAGAACTAAGCTGTGGTTAATTATGTGTATGTATGTGTATGTATGTATGTATGTATGTATGTATGTATACTATCTGTAGTTTTGTTATGTTTTCTCCTGGAAGCCTTCATGTTGTGTGCATCTGATGAACTTCACTCCTATTAATCTTCTTCCATAGATACTCTATTTGCAGGTCTTGTATGCGCTCCATTTTGCGAATCCCTTTTTTTTTTTTCCAAATGTATTTGTGACTGATGCATAGATAAGGTATCATGAAACAGTATTGCAGGGTTGATGGTGCAGTGTCCTAATTTTCAAAAGATACTAGATGACGCTACTGGTTTAGAAATGAGGTCAGATTTCATTGGATTAGTTGTTCAAGTCCAAATATTTTGTAGCAGGCAGTGCCATCTGGTGGCCTCTGAAAATCAGGACACTGTTTCATGAAACCTCATCAACCCTTCAATTCTGTGTCATGAAGCCTTATCCACCCATCAACTCTACATCTACTGTCAATCATAAAGCATTTTTTTTTAAGTTTGTGTTACTTATGGAATGCCACCTCTTCAGGACCTGTATGCTTCTAGGACCCAGAGACGTGCAGATCGGATCAGAGTCGACCCTTCTCACCCTGGACATGGACTGTTTGTTCCTCTTCCCTCTGGCAGGAGGCTACGGTCCATCCAGACCAGAACCTCCCGTCACAGGAACAGCTTCTTCCCCTCGGCCGTCAGACTGTTGAATTCGTGAACAGCCTTGTTGTTATTTTATTTTATTTACTTTTTGACTGCATGTTATTCAAAACACTTTCCTAGTTAGTGGGCTCCCCACTGACCATGGCAATAAATTTGATTCTGATTCTGATTCTCCATTACTTCAGAGTTGAAATTCAATCAGTCACTTCCTGTATCTGAGTTTCTACCTTTGGGTCGCCACCTGTTCCCGATGCAACAAACTTAACAGTCTTCATCAAATTAAAATGTTTAGAAAAAGTGCATTAAACTGCAATAGTAACTTATAAATATACAATTATCACTTTATATTTTCAAAGACTGCTATATATTCAGTCGCTTGGAACATTTAGAATCTGATTTGAAAGTCAGCGTTTTACAGCTTTTTGCCTGTGTCAGAATATTTCCTTAGCAACACAAATCATGATCGAGTGAAGGCCTAAGAGAATGTGGCACTTAGCGACAAAACTATTTTAACTCTCAACTGGTCGGGTGTGACCCCCGCCCCCCAGATTAACATCTGCTTTGCGACTCAGACCTCCAGCTCTGGTCACATTTCCATTTTGACTCTAGAGCCAAGCAATATTCCACACTTCCCTCTGAAAAATTTGAATATCTCACCAGGTTTCACAATTTTATCCTCATTTGCATTTGTCTCATGATATCCCTAAGTTTTCCCAACTTGTGTTTGTTACCTACTGCATTTTTATGAAGTCGCAAACTTTTCTCAGCAGCAATTACCAGGGACAAGGTTAGTATCATTGAATTTAACAGACTCTTATCCTGATTTAATTATTAGTTTGCAATAAAAAAAACTGCTGTTCCTCCACGTTCTCCTCTTGTCGGCCTGCCAGACTTTTCATGCATAACAATGAGAGACCATGTTTCTGTATCCGCCGCGAAACACTCTAAATGTATTCACTTTTTTTTTTCATTTCCCAGCAGTATTCACGGATTCCCAACACTGTACGGGTATTAAATATGCGTAGAAAGCAAGAGAAAGAGTCTGGGCAAGAGGACGAGTGAAGGAATAAAAGAGGATGTGACAAGAATGTGTGCTCGCTTAGTGTGCACAGAGACACAGAGGATGTTGCAGAGTCAAAAGACGAAGGGAGACAAGTGGGTTTGTGCTTCAGAAAGACACCATGCTGGTGTGAAGAAGCCAGGTAAAGAGCAGAGTCAAAACTGAGCTCACTTCTTTTTTTCTCTGGTTGGTTAATCTCCCCGGACTTGACATTTGAAATATTCTCCCCCTCTCTCCACGCCTGTTATCCCTTTACCCCGTCTCAGTGTGCCAAATCCAGCGCTACAACAGAATAGAGTGAACTCCTCCTCGGCTCCAAATCCCTGCAGAAAACTGGTAGGACAACCAGCGATGGAACTCACCTCTAGCAAGCCATTCGGGCTTTGCATTCGTAATATGGTGGTGGGGCAAATTGTGGACAAGAACAATGAAGGTCATTATGAGAAATGGTAAGTGTTGCTTGACAGCATTGAGCCCCACGGAATTACATTCATATTGCACCATCTGTGGGAATTAGAGAGTCAAGTACGTAGTCAAGCAGAAAGCAGGAATGTGGAGGTGAGTTTGGCCATGCGTTTCTCATTCACCTCATTCAATGACCTTCAGTTGTCACTGGGATTGTTCCCATTCATGAATGAAGTGGCTGGGAAATGAAAGCCCACAGTGCTCACTCAGAAATGGAGGAAGTTCCCCTCCAGGTCAGGAAAGAGTTCCGGCCTGAAGTGGAGGAGTTCCACCAAAGACATCGGTGAAGGGCAGGATCTAAACATTGGTGCACTGAGAGAAGCTGAGCGTCTAAACACAGAATTTTGAGGGCGTCCGTGTTGCTTGAGACCGTTGAGTTTGGGTGAAATATATGCAGAGGCCATTGGTGAGAAAGATGCAGCAAATTCCCCGGGTCCACTTGTGTAAAAATCAGACGAGCGACGTTCCACACAATGTGAATGCACACCTCGAGCAAGTGTGGATGTAACAACCCCTGAAGAGGGTTGCCCCCCTTTTGCTGTTCCTCTCCCTGACAGAGGTCTTCCACCGAACTCTGCACGCCTGCTTTGGTCATCAAGGGTGGAGATGACAGGTGGGACGGAAGGCAGCAGCGTTGGATGAAAGTGAAAGTATGTTCTCCTCCATTCTTTTACGTCAAGGAGCAGACATAACAGTAGATGAGGCTTAAATCAATAGTGGGGGTGGGGCAAAGTGCAGCACAGGAAATCAGCAGCTAACCCTATTAAGTATGAACTCTCACCTGTGAATGTTTTTGAGTGAGTGTTATTTTGGGGACATTACTGGTGAAAAATAAGGGTCATTTGCTGTCATCATAAGCTACATCACTGACAAAAGGAAAAGGGACTGATCTCTAATTCATTTTCTGAATTATGAGCGAGCAAGCAAACAAAACACTGTCACATCTAGTTGAGATATGTGTTGTTAAGATATTAACATCACAAAACCACCAATATCAATTTCCTCCACCAATCACCCTGAGGCAGTGGTCAACGCCACTTCAGCACAGGCCCCTCCTTATACAGCTTAAATACTTACTAAACCCATTGTTGATCATTTGCGTGTGTTAGACAGTGAAAATAACTGAACATCCAACACAAAATGAAAATCCAACGCAGTGTGCAACTGAGCTAAATGAAGACGTCTCAAATGGCTGCTGACGCACCCAAGCTTTTTGCTGTTTGAAAGATGCCTGTTGGCTTTGTGCTTTTTTTTTAAACACAGGTTACAAACCATTGACTGCCCCTAAGTGTACTTTGGTACCTTCACCATGACTTCGAGGGGGGTGGATTCTCAGAGACAAGACCCCTTTAGTCGGATATGCTTCCAATTATTGGGGGCGGGGGGATGCTTCAGGAACCCGTCACCTGCTGGAACCACATCTGCTGGAGACGGGCACCAACAAATCCACTCTATTAAACGTTCCAGCAGAGACTCAGAGGGAAATCAGACTCAACAGTCGACATGAGGATTAGATTAAAACATCAACCCCTAGTGCGATTGGGAAACTTTTAATTCAGCCTGAACAAGAGCACATTTTTATTGGCAAAACTCATAAAAGTCTTTGTAAAACAATACTCTGCTCCTCACAAACAAAGGCTGTGACAAGTCATCTGCAGAACTAATATTAATCAAAGCTCCTGGTTAAGGCTGGAGAAGCCATTATCAGAGCTAGAGTCGTGTGAGCAGACGGACTCCCATATATCATGCCTTTAATGTGGAGTCTGGTTTTGGGAGGGAGAGCTGAGAGACAAAGCCCCCAGTTCTGGGCTTGGGTCAACTTTGAGATAAAACATCCATGTGGAGGATTATATTGGTTTTCTGCACCAATACAAATCCAATATTGGTATACAAAATTGAGAACGTGAACTTTACTCAGAACTCAGGCAGACATGCAATATATTTCTCCAAACACACTTTATGTCAGAAGCAGGGAGGAAAAAAAAAAGCCTCAGTGTGAGATTTGGAATGGACGGACTGAATCAAACTTCAGGCTGTGATTTGCTGTATGAGACGGGAGGAAATTCATCCCATGGCGCGTCCACCAGCGTGCATGTCGTTGACTATACAGTCTTCAACTCGCAGTGACCCACTTCCACAGATGTAGGAGGCTCTGATGAAATGTAAAGTGTGCGGACTGCGGTCGCACAAGCCTGTGCGCACAGAGCTCGGGGGTCAGCTTTGAAGTTCTCTTCTAAACACTCCATTTGAGTGGATGACCTGATTGTTTTCTTCAATAGTTGTCATTAGATGCTTTTACTTTGGTTTTATTTTGCAACAAGCTCCTCTTAACCTGGCTAAAGGTGCACAGAAGGAACTGAACGTCTTCCAGAGGCTTTAAATCCACCTGCATGAGTGCCAGACCGTCAGTGCTCCAGACTCATTAATGGCCTCCCTCTCTTGTCTAGCTTCATGCCTTAATGGGTTACATTTTGAATTTCGCCATGTTGTGTTTTTCCTACATCAAAAATATGTGTTCCCCGCTCTAAAGCGGTACAGCAAGTCTTTCTTCCTGAGTTTGTTGATGTTTAAATGCCCTGTTTCCTGTTGGACATTTTGCTTTCTATTAGATTCATTATTATAGTTGGATTTATGTATTGTGACTTAAGTTATGAACCTTCTCTGACAAAGGTCTTGAACACATCTGACTGGTGGCCACCAGAGGCAAAGTCTCGATGAGGCCGCGGTGGAGTGGGAGTTTGGTCTGGGAGTTTTTGCCGCATATGATCGGCTATTCTGTTCCATCTTAATCCTGCAATTACAGCAATATGGATAGTAATCTGAGAGGTGCTCATTTATTTTCAAAAGTTGTCTCTAAGACCACTTGAGAGTTGAATTTATAACCACTTGTTGACCAACGGCAGTCTTGAATAACGTTGCACAATGACTCGAAGTATCCCAGCATGCAACCGCAGGGCTGAAAGACTGCGCTGCGCTACTCTTTGAATGTTTATGGAATTGTTTGTGGTAGACATTTCTTGCGATATGGTTGTTTTGCACTGTGAAAGAAAGTACTTTCAAGAAAAGACCTGGTCTGCAGTGAGCAATCACAACAATTGAGGCGTGGTCAGGGCGGCGCTTGGCTTAGATGTATTTGTACTGTGTGAAAGAGAGATATTAGGGGCAGTTTACAAACTTCCTCTCGTGCTCCAGAGGGATCCATACAAGCAGGGCAAGCATGATATGGGGTCATTTTGTTAGCATTATTTTGTGTTTGACAAATATGGAGTGCTAATCTAAAAAAGCCTCACTAGGCTTCGCTTGAATTTATTTAATTCCAAGTCAGGCAGGAACCCGGTAGTTAATAAAACTCTTTATTTTTATTTAATTTTACCATTCTAGAAAGAAAATGTTTTCAAAGTGAGACTGTCCTTTTGGTTCATTGCTTCAGCCCAGTTGTAACTACTGAAACATGTAAATAAATTGGATCTAGAATAGAGTCTCGGCTCAGTTAAGACTGATATAAAGTAAATAAACAATGCTGTGACACAAACTGAAGTTTCTGAGCTGGTTTACTTTCACAATCTGTTTGTGTCTTATATCTAATAGTGCCAGATAGCAGCCGTCAATCACAGAGATAACTGGTCTCAACACAAACAGCCACTCAGTAGCTCAGTCACACACACGTGCACACACACGCACAGGACCACCCTGCAGCCAAGCAGAGTGAGAGAGAGGCCAGTTGTTGTTGTCCAGCTGAAATGGCCCTGGCTCAGAGTCATCTGTCAATGGAAGACTGAGATAAAGCCAAGAACAAGGATAGGGAACGAGTCAGGAGGCATCTAGATGAGTGGACAAGAGGAGACGGCTCACAAAAAGAGAGAGAGAGATTTACCCGGGTGGGTGTCCAACCTGAACCTTGTTATTGTAAGCAGTAAACCCATTTCTATTCAAATAAAGATGAATATATGTGTGTGTGTAATTTATTTATTAATTTATTACATTATTTTTCTCTCTAGTACATTCTCAAGTCGCCCCACGAAAGTAACACATCTTTTCCCTCTCATCACTTTCATATTTTCAGATGACTACTAATATTTCAAGATTTTGAGACAGATTTTTTAGTAAATAAAGAACACAAGAGTCTCATCCTGATAAAAATTGAATCTCGGCATCATGCCAGCACATGCTGGCTCCTCCTGTCAGAGACCACATGTTGCTTCATCTATGAATATCAAGTCTCAAGGACTGCGGAGAGTTCTTGAGATCCCGCTGCAATATACTGTATAATCAGCAATCACAGAGAGTGTCTCTCTTGTCAGAAAGCCCACTCACTCTAATGCCATTCAAGGATACATCTGATATTCCTCAGTCGGACTGCAGCTGGAGGATTTAATATTTACAGCCGAGCAGCATCAAAAAAAACTTGACATTTAAATGTATTCAGTATATTGGGAATGAGGCAGCCGCCTGCTGAGGTTTGTCTGTCGAGCAGATACAAACAAGCCTGCTGTGATGATAGAGCAGACGTCATTTCTGGCATGTTACAGGGGCCGCTCTGATGACAACCACTCTAGAGAATATGATGCTCACCAGTCTGGAGACGTCCAAGTCCAGAGGAAAACAGACGTGTGGAGAAGAGGATGACTTATCTGTTGTTACAGAGAGACTGGCAGGCAGATCAGAGAAAACTATTGTGGTAGTGGCACTGAGAGTCCAGGGGCCGGGTGGTTCCGGGACCTGCTGCTGTTGCTGCTGTCAGTGGTTCAGAGTGAATGGCAAGGCAAGGGTAGCCACGACCTCCAAACCAGTTCTGGAAGATGCAAGGTTCTCCTGGTCTACAGTTTCAATATTGCCCGTGTCCCGTCTACATCCATAGGTTGCCGCAAGATGAAGAGGTCATAGGGATCTCTGAACAGTTCTTCAACATTACATACAGATACGGATGGAGCTTCCTGTCCGTGCTCTGCATTCATTTCGTCTGTATTTATGCACAAAGCTTACGGATACGGGACATCGGAGCAGTACCTCTGGAAACCACCCGATACGTAGCTCTAATGAGACACGAAGAAGACATTACAATGGCAGAAATTTTGTCCAGTGGCGATATATTCAACAGCCTCACTGACCACCAACTCCTACAACACTTCCTCCATTTTCCTCTTTTGTGCAAGAGGTACATTATCAATATACAGTCGCCATGTTTGTTGTCAAAACATTTGACCCTGGGCTGCTTCGCCAGGTGCAAATATTGTTGAACAGCAATACCAACATACAGAACACATGTGAAATGAACATTTTTTTACCCAAGACAAAAATGTGAAAAAGTTTAACAGATTTGTGAAGATTTTTTTCAGTTTTGCTGGCTCCAAATGAAGGTAAGCACCAAGGCTGCGTTGGTAAGAAACCATGCAACAACTTGAAAATGACAATATACAGGAAAAAAAAATTGGTGACTTAAATGAAAATCCCAATGAAAGTACATTGTGACATGTAAAAAAATTAAGAAAAACTTAAATGTAGTTATCGCTACAGTAATAAGTAATAACGAACAGCATTATTTCACACCGGACCTTAAAGATTCTTCATTTATCCATCAGTTTGTTATACTAACACGGCGAGGAAGCGTGGGATCAGACTCCAAAGTTAGATGAACGTGAGCCATATGCACCGTGTTTTCATCCTTGTCTCACGCCACTGGCCTTGAAAACAATATCAACGTTGGATTCAATTTTCCAATTGACATCCGTGTAATGCTGCGGTTTCACCGTTCAGCTGCGGCCGCCTGACATTTTCTCACATTGACTGGCTGAAGAGGAGGTGGTGAATGCTAATCACTGCAAGACTCCATTCCAAGAAACCCTGAAGAAACCTCTTTCCCAAAATTGAATCTTAAAAATAAAAATACTAGAGACACCACAGCTTTCGTCATTGTTAATGTTGAGTTCCATTTTGTTTCTTTATTCGTTTTGTTTTCTTAAATAAGCTAATATTTGTTTAAATGTAGAAGTAGTTTATTTTCGCAGGCAAAAAAAAAAAATGTGCAAAAGAAGATGTGAGATAGAACAACCATAAAGTGATCATTCCGAATCCCGAAAAGTTCAAGTGGCGCCTGTATTCTCCTCCACCCTGCCTTCCATGGGTTAGCGCAGCTAACGTGGCTATTTTTGGTGATAGTCTCTCAAGTATGGGAGGAAGAGAGAGTCGAAGACATGGCAGCCTAATAACTCACCCAATTCCACAGTGGGTGGCAGTGTGACGCTATTGTGTTACCAACAAGACAAATCGCTAAAGCACCTACCGCTAATTGTCGTCTGAGCCGGGAACACCTGCGCTTGCTGTGGGTTAATTGTCACCCAAAGGGAACGCAAGATGCCGCGTAAGTGAGTTCAAGCAAATAAGCGCACGGAAGCCATCTTTTTATTAAAAGGAAATCCATAAAGGATTACTGATCATCTGAAAACAAATGCGACTCCGCGGGGAATATGCAGAGTCTCACATTTGGAAGCGCTGACTTTGAGACACTTAGCACCATTTTAGGATTTGATCAAATTCGCAAATGATTCTTCCAAAGCACGTTTAAATAGACCAGATGAAGACATGTCTTGACGTTCTCTCCAATTTTAATGATGAAATGTAATCCCTAATGTTCAGTTAACCTCAGTGATGTCAAAAAAGCAAACCTTTGTTTCTCTCTTTGACCAGCAGTGGTCAACTAAACATCCCAAGAGGCCCTACCGTGACCGTAGTGAGGGGTATTGTTTGCATCACATAACTGTATTCATTTGTAGTGTGAGCTATATTTTCTTTGATACTTATTTATATACAGGCTACTATACAGGTTGCAGGTTTAGCATAAAGCCCACCCTGTGGTTCCACACCGGAGATTATTAACTTCTTCATGAAGAAGAGTTAGACGACTTCATCTTCAAGATCTCACTCCACAGAGGAGAAGTCAGAACATCCTGGAGCGAAGGAGTCCCACCCTGGAGAAGGAGATTCCCGCCTTGACAGGACGGGGAACAAGAATATATCATCCAGGTCTGAATCACTGTCAAGCCGTTCTAAAACCATTTCTGAAATAATGTGCCTTTTCAAGGACCAGTAGGGATATTACTGAATATTTGAAAGCATTCACAGTTTTATGTGGCCCAATTCGATTCTTTACTAGCCATTACTAACTAACCAGCCTTGAGCTTCTAATAAAGACGTCAATTATAATGACTCCGATTTTCTGCTTTTAGTGCAGCAATTGTGTTTCTGATGAAATTTTACACACAGAGAGTCACAAAAAAGCAATGGCTCTTTGAACACAGTCCTGACTCAAGTTTCTTCCAAGACCCTCGGATGTCATGCTGTTTGTGATTCCCTCATAAGTAAATTGCATCCTCGGCTTTTTCTATTTGTTTGTTTCCACAAAAGATTAGAGCCTCCACCATCCAGCTTTATTGTTTATTCATCTCTTGCTTGCTACCCCACAACCATGCGCGTGGCCCCCTCCTGCTGGTTCGAGGTGCTCTTTAAGATTGGACAAAAGTGAGAGGGAAAAAGTACACATCGCAAATGTGTGTTTCATCTAGGAGGGTACGATTTGAATAATTTATCAGGCACATCGAGAGTTTAATATCAGAGCAGCCTCCAAACTGCAGCGAGGAGAACTTTTGGTTTACACCTTTGAACGACTGGCAAAAGTGCTGTTTAATTCCAAAGTCCTCGCCAGTGTCTTAACTCCCTTTGAATTGAAGATCTGAATCACTGGAATGCTTATTTGGCCCTGGCATCCACCTTTTATGAAAACATAGTAAAAAGCCTGAGCTTGCTCTTTTACTGCGCACCACTTCTAACTCTGAAATCGACTTCTTTATTCATAACCATTCTTGACACATTTTAAACAGAAAAATCAAGTGACAACATGACCACCTGTTCTTCTAATACCTTTTCAAGTGCGAGAAAGTATTAGATGATTATTACCCAAAAACTGTATATATATATATATATATATATATATATATATATATATATATATATATATATATATATATATATATATATGTGTATATATATATATATATATATATATATATATATATATATATATATATATATATATATGTTGGGTTTTTTTTTTTTGTTACAAGATTTATTTTATGTCCAGCTTAAAAAAATACATAACATAATGTGCAAGTTTTATTGCCAAATTATATTTTGATTAATTTTATTCATATTTTTCGAATTTTGCAGGATTTTTTTCTGCCTATGCCATAGTTACCCAAGTCATTACCAACTAATTTTCCATTCAAAAACTCAGCTGTGTCTCAGCTGATATATAATTTTTGGTTGAAACTCTAAAGTCTAAAAACCCCTTGAAATGCAGGATTTCAAAAAGGAAGTGTTTCATGAACTGAAAAAAATAACTTTTGTAAAATCACCTTTAATGCTTTGTTTATTTCTGCATTAGTTAATTCTATTCACAGAATCCCAGATGAATGTAACCGCAATGTTAAGTGTGAATAGAGGTCGTGGTTTTGGAGGGAACTGACCCACAAACCAAAGGTGTAACAAGACGAAGAGATAGTTTGACATTCTGAGAGAAGTGCTCTGTTTTCACTCAATCATTCCCGTTATCACACAACCATGAGGAGGCAGGCACCTTTCTGTCACTCTCAGGGATAAAAGAGACACGTGACTGAGGGGTTAGGAGTCCTGCTGAGCGAGGACATGTACAGAGACGACGCATAAGACGCTTCTCATTCACTCAAGTACAACAGTCAGTAACGGAAAGGCAAGTGTGCACTACTTTAACTTTACTTATAATCATTTTTTAAAGAAAAAAGGGAAAAAGAAAAAAAAGGAAATGTGAATACAAGGAATTAAAAGTAAATATTTACTCTCCTGTTTTTGCTGCGGCTAATGCAGTCACTCTTAAATTATCTTCCCTGCTTTAGAAGAGATAAGCAAGATGAACATAAACAACACAGAGAATCCCCCACTGATAAACAAACACACCCTGTGACCCAAACCCTGAGTCTCCACACTCTGTGGTGAAGACAAGTCTTTTAAAAGTACCTCAGAAATTATAATTGGAAGGAGAAGAAATTATGATGGAATACATGATATAAAATAAATCTTAATTCAGTTAAATAACAGAACACTTTTTTAATCTAAATTACAAATGAGGCACAAACTGTCAACAGGAAGATAAGACAAGACAGTAATCATTTCAAATCTAAACTCACCATTTAAACTGTTGTCTCCTCACGTCCCTGGACTGCTGGAGTATTTGATCAGCATCACACTCACAGAGTGTATCCACAACGACCTGTTTGAAATGAAACTCACAGCTCATCATGTATTGAAGGATCCTTGAAGGAAAGCCGACACCACAGAACATGCGCACAGACACACAGGGGAAAAGTAATAACGCTATGATTGCCTGAAACAACTCATGTATGGCATTTAATATATATTTATAGTCAACAACTCAAACCTGCTTTATTCTGTGGAAATAAATCCACTCATGTGCCCATGTGGGATGGAGACGACCTTTGGGAGATGAGACTAGTGAGTAATATTAGGAAACTTCCAGGAGATTTCCAGGCAGCAGTCAGAACAATAGGTGGCATTATGAACCCGTGTCAAAGAGCGCCAGTCGCTTTTGGATTGATCCACCTCTGCTGTGTATACAGAAGAGAGTTAGCTGAGAGAGTTTTCTTCAATGAAATATTCCCCTTTGATATCACTATACTGAGAGGCTCTCACTTAAGAACGGTTAAAGATGAAGGTGTACTGTAAAGGACAACTTGACGATGGGAGTAAGTTGACTCATCTAATGTGTATTTTCTGACAACACCATGCCATAGTCAATTATACAGGTTTAACAGATTTTTATGTGATTCACAAGTGACTTTCTTTCATCTTTGAAGCAACAATAATGGAGGTGATGATGGCCAGGAATCATCACATCACGTTCAAAGGAGCAGCAAAGCTGCTGCATTCACCCCTCATTTTACGGTACAGTACCTCCATCACGATTGACCATGGATCTGCTCCAGAAGGTGATTTCTGTCTTGCTCTAACAGCGTCAGTAAAAACACCATTGTCGCTACGACCAAGTTCTGTTTAATTTTTTTTTTTTTTATTCCGAAAGTCGCCGCTCAGATTGCAGTTACAGGTGTTGCCATTTGCTTGACAAAGTAATAACTACACCAGGCAAGGTGTTTGCAGATTGGCTTCTATAAATGCTGCGATGATACCTGCTGCAATTTTGAAACTCTAGCGTCCAAACGGTTAACAGTTACCTGGTACTCAAATAAAAAAAGGAAGGAAAAATGAATAATAAAATAAATAAAATCAGACAGGAATGTACGGCGGTGCTGGTATAGAAATGAACATGAAATAAGGCACCTCAAGGACAACAGTTTTAGATGTAAAATCACGGTCAAGTTTGGAAAATAAACATTTCAAAGAGTAATTACAAAAAAACATCAGCTACCTCTTGAACCCAGTGTTGGGAGACAGAAGAAGTTGGAGGAGCGTAAACAAGGACTCATCAGCCACAGCTGTTTCCAATCAGTCATCCATCCCCGCAGGTGTGCTGGAAGTGGGAGGGGCTAAATAACCCTGCGCCTGTCAGTCACTCCTCCTGCTGAGCTGATGATGTCAGCCTTGTCCTCTTGTGTGCCTTATTTTATGGAGCAATGTCAGTTTATGTTTGAAAATAATCAACTTCTGCGTCCTCTTAAGGATAAGACAAGGAGATCTTTAAGGCAGTCGATGGATCAGAGCGGACGGAACTGTGGAGACGTTTCTGCCCTGGCGTGAAGACTTGCTTAAGTTCTTGTGAGGCAGAGAGACTGGAAAAGAGCAACGCAAGAGAGATGAATTCCGAAGCAAATTTGAATCGGTGCGTTTGAAGTTTTGCATTGGGAGTATGGAAGGACAGAATATTAAGTTTGTAAAAAGTAAAACAACAAAAAAAAGCAGTGGGGAAGTTGACCTTTGCACCCTACACTGGCGCCAAAAGCAGCCTTCATGGTTGCATTTTGATGCAGAGGCATTTCAATGGATTTAAAAAGGCAGATGTGTGGATTGTGACGCTATCCTCCACACTGTCGCTTCGAGGTTCGGGTTTGCAAGCCATGACATCATCGGTGTGTGTCGTACTCTCTGTTTACAAAATGGGGAGGATGTACTCAGACAACAGTCACCTCTGCTAAATGCAGTGCCTACAAACACACATTTGTTACATACTAGACGCATCAGACTTAATTCTATGTTTCTAACAACCTATAACAATATAATATACGATACTTACAACTATACTATACTTACAACTTATACTGCGATGTATAAGAGACATTTGCACTTGACAAAAAACTGCTTTCAGTTTTATGAACAATCTAAATTCAATATATTCAGTTAATGAGCGAGGGTTCATGAATCACATAAACAAATTCCGCATCATGGTGCTCCAAAAATCATCTGAAAATCTGTTTCAAAAGAAAAGGGAAACAGTATGCAACAGGAAGAGACAAAACTTCCCCTCTACTCATATTTGCTTTTGATATATCCCCATCCTGAGCTTGCACATGATTGAATAAAGAATATGAATGATTGGTGTCCTAGATATTTCAAACCACTGGCGTCAGCAGGGACCTGCCTTTCAGCAGAATTGGGAGTTCGACCACTGCGACTTGATCACTCCAGCAAATCTAGTTTGAGGAAATATTTCTGTCTCCCTGGAGAGTCTCAGAAGTAATTCCAGCATTAAAAAGCTCAATTCAACCAGAGGTGACTTTGTTTCGAAACAAAAAAGTCCTCACCGTTGACGGTGAAATTACAGCTGCATGAAAACAAGTCATAGTGGTTATGGATCTCATAGAAGGACTACTTAAAAACGCTCCCGAATCATTCAGTGACTGCGGCTGGTGGCCCACCCCTGTCAATACCATCTAATTGGAATGAATTAAGGGAGAAAGAGGTAAAGGGCATGCTGGGAGTGAGAAGAAAAAAGACGAGGAAAAGTCAAAGACCGTCAGCGGGAGAGGGGAGGAGGAGGGATTAAGAAAGAGACACTGGGAGTAGCTGTGCACACAAAGATACTTGTAGGTCAAATCCAATTGTCAATACATTGTCAGGAGTTTAATCTTCCACGTCTGGTGAATGTGTGAGAATGCCATTTTGTATGACACGGTGCACTGTCTGTGCATACCGAGTAGCTGCAACACCCTTCTATCTTCAGCCTAAGAGTCACTAAAACTTTGCCATCTAGTCAGGATACACTAACAAACGTAAGCCATTTAGGACAGGAACTAGTCCCCTGGAGTCCTGACGGTGTTGTGCGCCATGAGGACATGCATGTTCCCTGTCCTGGTGTCTCACCAGCGACAGGACACAATCTGAGATGGAGAGCAGATGGATGGAGAAGATTGACGTCTGTATTTATTAGATGCAGAGTGGACTCAAGTGACTCTCTTACAGTAGTTATATTGGCTGACAACTTTCACAAGACAGTCATAAACTACATGATATGGATTACTTGACATGTACAGTTTTATTCATATTTGGGATGTCTGTCCATCTGAGTGCATTATTTTATCAGAAGTATTATAGTGGTTAACATGCATTCAATTCAGACGTTTTGCTGATGTAGCAATTTGTATGATTTATGAATATTTCATGCATTTGTACTCATAGGAAAGTCATCAGTTAAATCAGGTCTGGTGTTTGCGAGACTCTTGCTTAGTGTTGTAGTCTAGACTGTGTTTGAGACCAAAGCATGTGGAGACCAAAGTCTGAGACCAAACTAACTACAGAAGCATATGTCTGTTAGTCGTACAGAGACACACATTTATTACTAGTCATGTAGACATTTTTGTCCAAAATAAATCAAGAACTGAAATGCACAAATAAAACACAAACAATAGCAAATATAAAACGTGAAAAAAACCTGAAACCTGAAAATAAACAAAGGAATGCAAGCTGAAAAACTGGGAGAACAAAAACACTCAGGCCCAAAACAACAAAAAACGCTCAGTGGTGGAAAACACACACACATTCAAGGAAGAAAAAACATGTACTGAACAGAACACATACGGTGGAGTATACAAAAAAAAAAAAAAAAATTATATATATATATATATATATATATATATATATATATATATATATATATATATATATATATATATATATTTTTTTTTTTTTTTAATCAAACATTCAACATTACAACATTAAAGCTCCCATGAAATGTGAACTCAAAGCAGTAGAAATACAAAACTAAAACCTTCCTTTTGGAGTTAATCCATGTCGCTTGAGATAACTAGCAAGTTCCCAAATTTAAACGGATTCTGACATGTTTAATAAGTCAACCTCAAAATCCAATGATCTTTCTCTCGCTGTGTTTGCCGTCTACGACCTCTACAATTCAACAGCCTGTTCTTTCTCTCCTCTCTGTTGGTGGGCAAGAGGAAGGAAAAAAGTCAGAAGTCCATTTTCGGTCTTTGTTCAGCCTGGCTCCAGGCCTGGCATTCACCCCCTCCCCTCTTGAATGTCCACTTGTCTCATACCCCTGATCCTCAGCAGATTCATAAAGAGCAGGCAAACACACAAGGGTTTTAGATCTGATTAAAGCGGCCCAGAATGAAGGACTCCAGCTAATGTTTAGCGTTGTCTGGCTGATTAAAGCATAGCAAACAAGTGATTGCTATGCAGTCGAGCTACTCACAGCGAACTCGTACACAAGGCTCCTCTGTGTTCGGCCTCTCCATCTACAGATCTCCCTCTAATTCACTGTCTTTGCCCATTTGCCTCACTTCTCCTCACGCTTCCCTACAGTCCCTACGCCGCGTGGAGATTAAAAGAGTCATGGAGTGCATTCGTCTTTCCCACCGTTCCACCAGGAATAGGTATTTTTACATTCTAGGTTGCATGTTCCTATAATTTAGATGCCATCTCCCGTGTGAGGACAAACTTAAGTTACTTTCAAAGACAACGCAGCATAGAAATTAGTTTTCTTTAGTTGCCAATTATTCCCACTAAAAAAAGTAATTATTGAGTCCCAAGCTGTTCTGCCTGTTGTGAATACATGTGAGAAGTAAAGCTATGGATCAAATCAATTTTGGGTGTGTTTGAGAAAAATCTGATTTCAGGATGCAATGTGTTCATGGGCTTTCCAAGTGTCTATGGTTCAGCAGTGGGGTTCATCCATCTAGTGTGGGGGTGCCCTTTTCTCTCTATAGAAAAGCAAATTGATTTGCAAGTCACAAATCTGTTCTCACACTTGGTAGCTTAACAGGGCAGATCTAAGGCAGCAGTTTGAGCGTACTAATTTGCGAGCTATTACTTGAACAGCAGGTGAGCCCATCAAGCAGTCGACCGCAAGGTAGCATGCGTAGAACATCAGCCAGCGAGCCGCCTCCAGGATAGACACAGACATGGAGACAGTTCAAGAACGCTGGGAATAGACGTGTGCTGCCACTCAGCTCTACTGTGAGGTGTGTCCACCGACTGCCACGAACCTTACGTGAAAAGCAGTGGTCACAATACACTCCCACACTCACCCAGTCAACTCACTCCTACCTCTGTCTTTATGTCAACATGCAACACCAAAGGCTGCCTTTTTCATCAGGATTGGACACAACTTTCCCAACGTCAATATATGACGCCATGGGTGTGAGGATGTGTTGTCCTGGTTGATGTCATCCAGGTAGAACAAGAGACATGAAAAAATATACTGTAAAAGCATTGTTGTCTCCTTATTACAATTAGATTGCTGTATGTATACACAACACATTGTTTGTGAGATTTGAGGCTAAAAGAATAGGTCAAAAAGACATTTTTGAATCAGTGGATATTAACCCTAGTTGCCCTTTTACACCTTGTTTACAAACATAAACATTTGTGTGGTTCTTTTGGTGAATCACTATATATATTTTTTTGCCCACCTTTTTAGAACTCTAAACTCTGATAACTCTGACCTACTGTGGGTTAAAAATCCAGTTGGCTCACTGGTGTGGCGACCAAATAACTGTTCGTGTTGACTTCCATCACATATCTGATTAAATCAGTGAACTCAAATGACTTGCAGAGCGCTGACTTGGCAGTGAGCAGACATGCTCAGATGGGAAATACTATGAACAAAGCAAGTCTTTCTTTGGCACACAGCGGACACACACGCCTGGTTGACCCTGTTCTTCTCCACAACTTCTCCACACCTGAGTTAAGTACCTGAGTTACAAGCTGGAAGTGTGTCTGCTGTCACCTCACTTGATAGTGAAGTTTGACAGCCCTTTTATTCTACTCTTTTCTTTTATAGTTATGACGCTGCTATAATAATGATACATACATGCATTATCAGTAACCACCGCGTAGTCCTGTTCAGGGTTACGGGGAGTGCTGGAGCTTTTTAGGCAGAAATACACCCTGGACAGGTCGCCAGTTCATGGCAGTGCACCAGGCTTTTAGCTAGGATTTTGAAACATGGTGTCCAAAGCCCGAACCCCTGCCCAGTCACCTCTCAGCACCACACGTCAGCAACTGACTTAACAACTTGCTTTGTAAAAAAAAAAAAAAAACAAGCTGTAAACATCTATTTGGACAAAAAATAACTTTTTATAAAAACAAACATCTGAGTCAAATAATCATTAACAGAGATGAACTCAGGAGCTGTTACCACAACAACACTATCAGATGCAGGAGTCTTCAGGGCAGTTGTTTTACTGGACTGACCCTGATTAAGAAAAAAATAAAATAAAATCATATTTTTAAAATGATTCTTTCCCTTACTAGAAGCTAAATGTCTACAGTTTTGTTCATCTTCTTTTATATATTTATGCAAGATAAGCACACAGTTGTATCAGCTGTGAATCTGTCTTCCAAACATTCACACATTGATTCAAACTAATTTTACATGATAGAACCATGAATTTAAATTGCTGTTAAACTATTTTGTCGCATTCTGTAAGCGCTGTGTGCTGTGCAGCAAGATGCAATGCTAACCTACACAGCTCACTGCATGGCAGTGGGGAGCGGGAAGAACAAGCTTTGTGCCAAAAGACACTGCAAAATATTCTTCTGATTATAAAGCTGTGTTTGTTTTGTAAACAATTGTTTAAAGTTTGGAACGTATCTGCGGATTCATCCCGTCATCAGCATCAGACATTCCATCTATGACAGCGCGCATCCATGGCGCGACTCGCAAGATGTGGATAACCGTAAGATTACGATGGTAAGAATCTCCAAATTTTTATCATATTTGTCAAAATTACCGGGCACCTTTTTCATGGAAACCAATGTGATGACACTACGTGACGGGCAAGCACGAGGAACAGGAACTGAGAACAAGAGAACAAACATTTGAAAATAGAACCAACCAAAATACTCTGGGCAAGCAGGGCAAAAACCAGGAAAAACACACAAACTAATAGTATTATTATTAATGTCAATATTATATTATTATATTATCATGGATTTTACTTTAGATTAGGCTACATAAAAGCATTTGTGACAGTACATGTATTGAGTGAAATATCACTGTTCTTTTGAGCTGCAGATATGTATCCCTTCTCATAAGACTCTTTGTCCACTTCAGACCATCATAGATCAGTTATTAGAGCTATCTAGTGACTTGCTGATCAGGTGGAAATAAACAAGGAATAGGTGTTTTTTACATTCGATGGACAACAGGACCGCACAAGTCATAGCTACGGTTTGCTTTTGCTGCTAGTTTTCATTTCTTTTTCTCTCTCTGGTGAGACCGTTGATCTATGTATCTTGGATGTGTGCTGACGGTAGTCAGTGTTGGAATTTGATATACTACTGAAAATAGCTGGGGTTACAAGGGCTTACAGGATTTGCGTGTGGCGGAGGTGGCGGATGGTTGCTTTGATGGTATTTCGATCTGTTCTGGGTGCCTCTCACCCTATGTAGCTGGGAGGGACCCAAGGTCATCACACTGCTTAAACTCAACAAAGGTAACGGAGGGCTAGTTTCTAAAGCGGCCTTCAATTCCTGTCGCACGGTGGAAAACCACCAAGGTCCATCCAAACTTCACGATTCATTTGCATGAGCGAAAAAAAAAAAGCAAGATTTTGCTGGACGAATGACTTGACCTCGTTTTCCCTTCCCCTTCTCTCTCTCTGACTTCAAATGAAACTGCATGCGGCGTCCCTCTAAGATGGTCCCGGCTGCCTCAATATCCCCTGCTCAGTTACCGTGCCGACAGCTCAAATTCAATTATAGCAGTTGGCGTGATAATCCCAGCCAGCTGATTGGCCACTGTTGCCCTCCATTAAGTGAACACAGCAGGGAGGACACAGGAAGGAGAAAGAGGAGAGAAGGTTAATATCACGAAAGTGAGGTAAAATGTGGAATGAGGGGGAACAAAATGCTGGGGTGAAATCTAAAGTACGGCACTCACTCTTTCATCCTCTGAGCTTCTGGTATCCTTCAGGCTCAGGCTAAAACAAACAACCCTTCCCTTAAAAGCCCAGTTCATAATCCCTGTGTAATCGTGCAGACAGCTTTGCCACACAGAACCAAAACACGGGAATGAAGACAGATTTACACACAAGTGTTTTTCTTTCAAACAAACTAGCCAGTCAAGAATCAAAGACGTCCATGCAGAATGAAAATAAAACTGTTATTCACCTTGGAACAAGGCTGCTCATCGAGTAGCACCAACGGTCTCTGGACATGGAGGAACATGGACACTTCCCATCAGCAAAGCAAACTGTGAAGATGGCACCTCTGGTGTCTCTGGAGAGCATTTTCTCACCTGATGTTCTTCAGCATGTTGGACACAACACGACAAAAGTAGATTGTGAGAGTCAGTGACAATATAAAACAAGTCATCATAGACATGCATTAGAATACATGTTCTGGTACTTTAACAAACAAAACCAATTTCATATAAATGGCAGTTTAGTTCCAATTAAAATATGTCTTGTGTCGCTTCCAAAATCCAGCTAAACAAATATTTTACAGAGCTAATAGTTTACTGAATGAAATGAAATGCATCCATCTCACCATGAAATTAAACAGAGATGGAAGTGGTTCATGTTTATTTGGCCAACATACATTCTCTAAAGAAAAAAAAAATTGGTTCAATCTCTCGGGTGTTTTCATTTTGTGCAGCTCCTAAACTACTGTAGCAGTCAAACTACTGATCCCAGACAGGATTTTAAAATAGAGCTGAAACGCCTGCAGTGAAAAATGTTAATATTGACTTTTGCTCCATCTTTTGTTTTGCAAGCAATCTTTTTTTAATTCTGCGTGTGTATCAGATGTTTCCCCTCTGTGCGCTGTTGAGTCTGTGACTAGCAAATGTTTCACTGTGGTTTCGCATGTGTTTGGGTTGATGCATTCCATGTGTGATGTATTCCCGTTACTGGGGTCGAAATCTCTGCAGAGATTTCGATTCAGCTGCGTGGCCCTTTGTAGACAAAAGTGGTGAGCGAGTGGAACAAGACCAACAGAGATCAGTGATTGATTTCCATTTTGTTGGATTCACGATCATTTTTCATATTTGAGGTCGTAAGAAAAATCATTATGCGTCCATAACAATGGAGGTGATTTGTCTTCATGTTGGAGTGTATGGGTTCAGTGATCTGTGCAGGGCTTCCCTACAGTAAAAGGTGACTAAAGCACGTTGATGCACAACAAGTTTACATGCTAAATACATCTGGATAACTCAGTCAGTTATGAGTATACATAAACCATCAAATACCCCGCCTATTTTGCTCACTTATCCTGATTGGTTCCCAGATTACTTGTGACTGTGATTTGCAAAAGAATGAATGCATGAAAACATTGAAGATGGAGAGAACTGGCTCATTTAAAAGAGCCCACCCGCAACAGATTGTTTTCTACATCAGGAAGACAGCGGTAGGTTCAAATACCACGTTTGCATGATACGTCATCCTCACTCACACAGTATAATATATGGACTTTAGGAAAGTTGCATCCTCTACTGACGACAAAGGCGGCCTTCAGCCTTGCATGTTGAAACATTAGATTCTCCATTGGAGCATGTTCTGCCTTCCACAGCAGCACAACACGTATTGGAAAATGAAAAAAAGATGACGGACGTTGGGTTAGGTAAGCCAGGGAATGGCACTCCATTTATTCTACATGCGGCAATGTGTCGATCGCTATTTAAAGCCCGTCAAATGGCTCTGCGTTTTCGCCATGGTGAGTTCCAGTTCCGTCACTGAGGAGGAGAACCACACAAGGTGTATCTAGCAAGTCTCCTGCCTGCCATGCCCATTCTGACCAATGGGCTACAACCTTGCTTACATTGTGCAGCCTGTCATGGGCCATGGAGCTGCATCCCTCAGGCTCAAAGTGCTTTACAAGTTTCTGACCCCCTTCTCTGCTATCTAACAACCTAAAAACTGATTTGATTAATATTTTTAAGTACAGAGTTTTAGACATTATTGACATATAAAGACATACACACGCAGTCAGGCATGTGTAATATGTTCCTCATATCACATATTGTTGTGGTTTTGCTGAATATTTGAGGCGTACTTGCAGACATATGTAAAACAGACATAAAAACTCACTTCACAGTCAAGGGAATGTAATATTTTGGTGAGGGAATTGCATGCTTTACCGTGGAGAGCGTTAAGAGTCAGAATTTGTAGTTCGAAATTCAGTGCGGTTAAATCATATCCTAAGCACCATCTCTTCTACATCACATCTTTATTACCCATCTTCTTTATCTGTTGTGATTAAAAATGTGCTCTCTTAACTCCACCAGCGGCTCATTGCCGACTTATATTACAGCGCTCTCTCGTCATGGTCAGCTGCTCCCCTCAGATTTACAGTCCAGAAGCCTTAAAGGGAGCGAAGACGTGTCTTTTCATCATAATGATGCCCTAACACGATGCACTTGTGTACTCGTTCAGCTTGGCCGTGAGCCTCCCGCCCTCCGCTACATATGCATTTGTGCATCAGTTTCCTCCCCAGCGATCTTTGGCAGCAAACAAACCAGGATCCACTGAGGATGACGCAACATTAAAACTGGATTAGAACTGATGTCACTTCACGCTTTCCTCATCTTCAGATATTCATGAGATGAAAGAACATTAAATTATAATAAGCTTCCATGATGGGACATATTGATACTCAGTAACTAGCCTGTCAGCGGTTGTGATTGACCATCTGGCTTGAAGCTAATTTACTCGTTTAAATCCCGAACAGTGATATATATATTTTTATCTTAATTCTTGAAATTGGGGTGGTATAATGGTTAATATAGATTGAGAATGGAGTTATTTATAATGGCTCAATGTATCATTTAGATTCCAATAAGCAGCCTGGCGTGGAGAGCAGTGTCTTGGCCGAAGACTCACAACTACCCTCAACATGTGATAAAGATCCTCATCGTGTTCTGCTTGAATATGATCTGAAACTCTTCATGTAGCGGTGGAAACAATTTAATGAGATATTACTGAATGCATTAAATCACAATTGTCAATTTCACAAATAACTGAAATCATTTTAAATTCTGGCTTTTAAATACATGTCACGTTTTATTAACCAATTCGTCGGTTTTATTTTCTAAATGGCCTTTTTGTGAGTAATGTGTTTTTACTTTTCAGTTCAAATATGTCAGAGACGCTGGTGTTTTCACATGATGTGTATCTAATTTGTTATTTTCCATTGCTATATCAATGCTGGACTGTGGATGTCATATGGTGGATAGTCGGTTGCCCTGCGACTGGCAGGTCACCCGTTCGATTCGGGCTCCAAACGTGTTTTTGTTGACACATCTCTGAGCAACTCGATCTCTGATTGCTCCTAGCATGTGCTCCTGCCATTAGCAGATGTGTGTGAGCGATTGGTGGGTTGGCGTAAAGCGCTTTGGTTGCTGAGTAAGCATTGAAAATCGCTATATTAGTAAAAGCCTTTTGAGTCACTTAGCTTCCCAGTTTTCCTGGGTGTCACTCAACAGGGGTTCTTGCAGTGGTGGAGTCAGGACTTTGGCCTGGGACTCTTCTGCCACACTAAGTGATATGCACGGCCCTACCGCAGTGTAAGTGTCCTCCAAAGACAAGAGAAGCTCTAGCACATCTGCCTCCCGCTAACCTAGCCAGCACTTGAACCGTGTTATTTGCAGCTTTATTTAGAATAGTAAATAAAAAAAATGTGCAAAACATGCACCAGCTTGGCTCCATAGGCAAGGAGAACGTCTTAAAATCTGACCATGCGAACTAGCTTGACTTGTTTTGCTGTGGGGGTCAGATTCTGCTGGAGAATGAAGGTTCCCCTTGTGTGGTGGAAGCCAAGGGCTTGTCTTCCTAAAGACATTCTAATATGAAGTCCATTGCTCATGCATACAGACCTCCACCTTAGGCTAGAACAGAGGATCTCCAGACTCAAGGATGCCGATCTTCAGTAGTTGAGACCGCTACTGTGAGCCAACATTGCTTGCTCAATTCCTTCTGACTCTCCAAATACGGCGCCATCCCTTTTCCCTTCAACGTCCCAGCATGACATTATAGTACAAAGTAACCAAATTCAGGTTGCTATAATTTGAGTCAAATGAGTATTTTCAACCCAAAAACAAGAGGTCTGTGGGGGGGGGATGGCCAGAGTTGTTTACATTTTAATTAATTAGGGACAAAAATAGCCAGTAATTACATTAGACAGGCTGCCCTTTATCTTAATCTAATTATGTCATTTTGCCTCCAAAGTAATAAAGGCTCGCCGAATGTCATAATGAGAATGTATATTATTGTCCAATGTTCCCCACTGAATGAAAGGCCCCTGTCCGCCTCGCAAATGAGCCTGTTCAGGAAACCCTTCACAACTCAAGCACACAGAATAGGCAAATTTACGCTCAGCCTCTCGCATGGCTTTGTGCTCATGACGGTTCACTAAGTGACAGCAGTCAATGACATTGACGTCCAATTTTACATGATCTGGAAAAGATTTTTAAAAACAGTTTTTAGACAGCCAGCTCTTCAAGGATGTAAAACTGAGGTCTAAATGTTTAACGTGACCAATGCTCAAAACAACAGCGGTGAATGTCAAGATTAGGTCCAATTCAACTTTGTTGTGTTACTTCCTGTTGTGGGATTCTTTGTTCAATGTATCTCACTGCAAAGACAGAGTGCATTTGGCTCAAAATTCCGACATGCAAATACATACAAGTGAGGTTTCGGCCGTGGACTTCAGACTCCCACCTGAAGAGCTCCCAGGAACCTCTCCGTTGTGGTTGTTTAATAACTCACGTGTTTTGGGATTTGTTAGGCTGATAAAGTTAATTCACAGACAGATTTGCTTAAATGAATAATGCCGCGCTCTGCAGTAACTGTTTTCACTGCTGTGATCTTGCTGCAGCGCAGCTGTCTGCATGAGGAGAACATTGAAGAGGAATGACGCTTATTTTCCTCATGTTACAGAAGATTACCAGACTATTCATTGATAATTTCTGATGTCCGCACTTCACTGATTAAAATCTTCTTGATCGTCAGGAATCTCTCTCACTATGTTAAACGTATTGTGCATGCGGTGTGGATAAATCAAAACGCTCCTTATTACACAGCATGTTTCACAATTTTATTATTATTATTTTGTAAAAAAGACATGATAACTCTCTTTCATGTTTACATTTGGCTGTGAAACACTACACTCATTTACATCTGTTACGGAGCGCAGTCATCAGTTAATATCTGAGGTGACGATGACTCATAGTGAAGTGACAGAGAAATAATGTGGTCAAGCCGATGGTGATAAATAGGTTGTCGCCCGGCTGATGACGACCTCCTTGAGACGTGTTTTATCATGGGTCACAAACCAGCTATTTTGCTCATGGTGTCGCCAGCTGTGGAGAAAAAAATGACATCGCCTGAGGCGCAGAGTCAATAAATTCTAATTATTTCTTTAATAATCACACCAAACTTGCCAATTAATGGCAAAGACACCTCAACTGTTATAAATGTAACCTAATAGTAGACGTTATCAAAACGATAGTGACCAATAATGTTTACGATATTCTGCTGTTGGAGTAAACACGTTTGCATGACTAAAGCATTATTGGCCACTCAAGTGTTAAAAACAGCTTCCCTTGAGCTACATTTAAAACAGACAATTAATAAGTAATAACACACTGTAATAACAATGATTTGTTCCTAACTGGTTCTGAAACGCTCTCTACACCTTGGTCTTTCTGGCCCTTGTCAACAACGGCCCAGTGATATATAAAATACATATTTCTTACCCAACTACCTCGCAGTCTGCGCGGCAGCTCCTCCCTGGTACCTTGACCTGGCATCTGATTGGCAGCTGGTGAAATTCTAAACCAGAACTGCCAATGGGAGAGGAGCAACTGTTGCATGCGCTCCCTCCCACCACCACCTCTCCTCATCCCCCCTCCGCTGCTGCTGGGTCTCGAATGCAGCAGTCAGCTGAGCGCTACCATATTTACTCTGCCGAAGCAGTCGACAATCACCCCTCAGATCTGACTTGCATGTCTTTTTAAGTCCTTGGATTTAAAAAATAAAAAGACAATCCTGGGGTCAAACTTTGAGAAACTTCCACACGCGTGTCGTCATGAAGCACCAGAGGATGTGATGGGAGAGCTGCGGTAGTTTCCAACGCCCTCCATCGGTAGCAACCATTCCTCACGCCTCCCTCCCCTCCACCAGCCCCCCCTCTCCCTCTCTCTGCACGTCCTGTCTCTCTCTCCTTCACATCGCTCCTAAGTCTCTCGGAGGGAGGACGGACGGATAATCAGCGCGCAGAGCGGATTGTGATACCCGGAGGAGAGAAGGATGCTCTGATGATCTCCTCTGTCTCTCTCCTCTCTTACACCTCTCCACTTGGTTTTCACATTTTTTTCAGCGTCTCTGGCGCTCGGCCAAATTGAAGGAGAAAGAACATTTTCGGATCCTGACAGTGGTTCTACTTTGCGTCTGTTGTTTGTATCTTGAGTCGAACTGAAAAATAAACTGGGGATTTGATCTGTGGATGTGTTGGACAGACGCTCTTCAGAGGGGATTTTGCTTTCTCTGAGTCGGACTGCGCTCTTTCCAGAAAGAGAAACGGTAAGACTTGTCTTCACTTATAGTTGGCGTTTTTTTTTATGTTTCATTTTTCTCTAAGTGACGTTTGAACGCATCCACACGGGTGCGTTTTGCAGCTGATGCTGAGACATTGTTCGGTTCGTGGGGTACGGAGGGGATTGTGGTCTGACTCTTAACAGCTCACTGTTTAGTTCCAATTCCATCCTTTATCGTGGGACTTGTGAATCAGTCACCTACGGCAACATTAGTTTTCCAGACAGTGCGTTGAACCGCTGAAGACTTTGAGTCGGTGCGTAACCGCTGAGTTACGGATGGATTCGTTGTGCGTTTACGCCGCGCAGGCTTTATTTACTTCATGTTGGCGACGTGCATTTACTTGTAAATGCTGGGAACATCTTACCGTGCCTGTTTGGGTGCTCGTAAATACAGCAGGTTGAATCGATTCGTCGCGTATTGTCGTCAGAATGCACACGGCCATGAGCCGAAGAGGCTGAAAACTTGCAGCGCTGCGCTCGCATTCGTCTCTGAAACGCAACTTTCCCTTTTCTGTTCTGGAACAGCTAAAATAATCCCATTTGGTGTCCTTACGTTCGTTTTTCATGTAAATTTACGGACTAAGGATGCAGAGTGTCTTTAGGGCGCGTTAGGGATTCATTGTGAACCCGTCTGCTTTTACAAACGCAACTTTTCGCCTTTATCCAGGCGCACACTGCCGATGTAGTTGCATCTATTGCCTCTAAATTGGATCCACATCGGATAATAGACTGTAAGATGCATTCATGGCTCAGCGTTGAGACCCATGAGACGCTAACATTGAAGTGTTTCAAAGGCAGCCATCAACCCTCGTCTCGATATTCTAATAATCAGGTGTATTATGTCCATTTTTTAAGGTGTTAAGATGCCTTCAATATGAAACCCTTCTGGGTGCTTCGGAAGCTCACAAGAACTACCATTGCAAGCTTTTGCTCTTAACCTATAGCGAAATGTTTTAGTTGTTGCACAATGTTTATTTTAGTGTAAAAAATGACGGTCACTTTGAAACACCATAGGTGGATCTTTCAAATGGAATGTTGCTTGTCAACATCTTTACAAAGTGATTCACGTTTGTCTTTTTTGGGAATTTAAATGAGTAATAAGGTTTAAAATAATTTACAGCACATCAGAAATCACTAATAACTTAAAAATATGATGTTCAGTCGGCACTTTAATTAAGTAATTACTGTGTCTTTATTGTGCTTCATGTGCATTTGATTAATTTAAATGGTGCAGTCTGTGAAGTCTCTCTTTGTGCGCTGGTGCGTTTAGGGCTCAATCTGCACCCACTTATTGGTCCGTCCCTCGTCCCTGCTGGGCTGCCGTTGAGGCTTTTTTTTTTTTCAAATGTAGCACGGACTGTGCTTTTCACTGGTCCAGTCTCTTGTAGAAATAATGACGGGGTGGATGAAGAAGTGAGTCGAGTAAGTGAGATCTCAGGGTATAATTTGGGCAGCTGCAATTCCGCAGAGAGGGTGGTGATGAAGAAACAGAGGAGAGGAGGGGGTGTTGAGGTCTTTGGTATTCATGGTACAGCTCAAGATTGCTGCTCTCAAACGGGCAATAATCTCCCCCCTCACTTGCATTCACTCTCCCACAGTGTTGCGTTTCGGAAAGCCTGCGCCTTCGTCCCACCTGTCCCACTTTTTCCTCTACCTTCTCTTCATTCCATCCCACCTCCTGTTTTCCTTCTTCTCGCCCCCGACTCTCCACTCCTGTGGGAGCCATTGACAAAATCATTTGCTGCTCTTGTGTTTCATTGCTGTTTTTGGTCTCTGTTGGTTTTCTGGGCTGAAGTGTTGAGGATGGAAAAATAAAAATATGAGGTGGTAGATTCTGGTTTGTCTCACGACATCTTTTTCACCGGGAGCAGTTTGGCAACACCCCAACAAGCGTTAATCCAAAAAAAATATTTCCCCATAGTCACTTTCTGAGTGGTTTAAACTCAATCTAAAATGCCTTTGCTTTAACAGTGATGCATCTCAATGGCAACTGTGCAACCATTAGATGCTTGATTCTAATTTTCTTGTTTAAAAAAAAATAGAAATAATATAATGGAGAAAAACTTGTGAAAAAAAAATCTATGCACTCACACTTCAAATATTCATTTTTGGTCAGTCATTTTCTCAATCCATATATCAGTCTTGCGTCATCTTCCCCATTAATGAAGCCACTTGAAACACTCAACACAAAACGATAGTGACCAATAATGCTAAGAAAAGCAACACAACCATCATCTTCCTAAATTATAACCACAAATAAAGTGACATCTTAAATGATGTTACATATCCACACAAGAGATTTGCGTTCATAAATAAAGATGATTGTACTTATAGACATGTGAAAAGTCATGCTGCTCGGAGAGCTGCGAGAGATTATGTGAGGTTGTAATCCTTGACATTTACGGAACCTACAAGGTCGGGATGTCTTTTTTTTATTGTGTAACTATGCTCTTGGTTTGGAGTGTGTATTCCAGTGAGAAATCCATCTACGAGAGGTATGTATTTTTATGTGACGCAAAGGTCTCACTTTAGTTATTTTGAGATCCACAATGGGGTGTTCACCACCTTTAGTGCACCAACACATAATACAAGCTAGGAGCCCTGTGACGCTACTGCCGCCTGTTGTCTGACTGACCTAGTTGCGATAACATTTGTAAGGTGATGGTATTGGTTAAAAAGTGACGTGTGTGGAAATGGTATGATTTCTTGTGAGTGCCCTTCTGGTTATTCTTGCATCAGTATTTTAGTCACATCTGCGTTTGGGTAGAGGAGTGTAGTGATCAAGGATCAAGAGGAGAGGGTGTGAAGAGGGAGGGTGCAGCCAGCAGAGGAGATCAAGTGGAGAGCGGAGAGAAAAGAAGGGGACAGGAGGAGATAAGAGCATGACTCCTATCAGGACAGGAGGGAGGCGATGATGAAGGTGTTGTGACTTCCATCAGTGTACCAGGAGAGGCACAATAGTTCGCGTAACCGCATACATATCAATGAGCTCTAATAACAACTGTCAGGTTCACAGTATCTTGGGGTGAAGGAAACAGAAACTTGGCTCCAGATGACACGTAAAGACGAGTTACACGCCAAAGTCATGTTCAAGAAATCAAGTGGGCACCTGAAAACGGTGAAAAGGCCTGCAAGAATTTCTGCTGAGAAGCACGGTGGTGACGTATGGCTAAGTGGAGACAGCAGAGAGAGTTGTTTTATTTAGCTGCTTTTGTTCAGACACAACTGGGCCACAACGCTCTGTTTCTCAGAAAACCAACCATCAGTTTCATGTCAAGTTCATTTGATCGTAAACATGTGAAATGAATCCAGAAGAAGGTTTAATTAAGTGATGCAACAACAAAAGGGCAGACAACAAACAAGCCCAAAACACTGGTATTCAAAGAAGAAAAATAACCTGATCACTGTACAGTTTTTTCATTGAAGATAATTGGGGAAACAATGCAGTGCAAACTGCTATTTGATAAGTGTTGCATCAAGTTCAATGATTTTTTTCAGGTCATCTGCTATCTGGACTGAGTTGAAGACTATAAACTGACTTGTGATCTACAAAGAGCAAAGAAAAATATTGATTTGGGGATTCCACATTAGTAGTCGAATATGAATATGAAAATGAACTTAACTATATTCCCTCTGAGTCTGCACAAGGAAGGTGAAGGGTTTGACGGGGTCTGGAATCTAACCTGGCTACTTGGGAGATGAGGCAGGGGAGTCGGCGGGACCACTGACAAAAACACCTAATTACCTCTGTATGTCTTTGGATAGTGGGAGGAAACCAGAGTGCCTAATGGAAAATCTATTGTAAAATGAAGAAGCATGATGGATCAGCCACTCCACAGAGCAAGTGAGATGTCGTGTTTTGTGAAAGCCCCAAAATGGGGTCTTTTGTTCTGCATGTCCCCATTTTGGTTCGACAGTTTCAGCTGAAGACAAAGTAAGCTAGTACCGGCTGATGTGGACACATTCAGAAATGCACTCACCAGTCATGATTATGTTAGTGTTTAGTTACTTCATAATCATTTACTCTCTGATGTTGTCCCTTGAAGCAAACTCTGACAAGCGTTCGGGAAACAGAGTAGTAGTCGGGGGGAAAGGAAGAAAGAAATCAGTACTCAGTACAGGTGCAGATGAGATCCAAAAGTTGTGATCATAATGGATGGATGTGTAACGTTAATTGAGCTGTCATTACTAAGTAATAAACAATATACCTGATCCCTAATGGGAATGTGCTTGGAGTTATAGTCAGTTTATAAATTCAGCAAAAATGATTCAGAATAATGTATAAAATAAACTGCATCTATAAAAAAATAAATAAATTCTGCACCACCATTAGATCAATAAAGTCCCTCGATTCCACCATATGTTGATGATGTCTTGTTCTTAATGTTTTTGGCAAATGTCTTTACTTCAGAAAATCAGACCCTTAAACAATTGTTTACTTGCACCGTTATAATAATATGGTGTGTATATGGAGGATCCTGTATATAGAAACGTGTGTATCTAAGGTTCTCTATCCAAGACTTCCAAATGATTTTGTGTTTTGAGCAGTTCATTTTGTTCTTTGAGTTCAGAAGGTAGTGGAAACAAAGGGGAAATAATTACTCGATTGACTTTAAAGAAAGAGTACAAACAGTGGGGACCACTGGGGAGGTGGTGAGATGGAGGGATTCATTTATTACACTGTAATTTAATTAGCCAGCACCTGCTCGTTTGCAGAAGTTGTGGCGTTGTAAACAAGTTTCTATGAAAATGCGTGTGAGGGAAATTGAGGGATCAGGCGCAGTCGGAACCTGCGACAAGGAGGGAGGGTCGTAAAGGGGAGGGGGTGGAGAGCTGGATGACGATAGAGGGAGCTGTCGGGCTTCACTGACGCCAACGCCGCAGCTGTCTCTTTTCCAACCCCCTTTTTGTGTGTTTTTCCATCTCCCTGTGAGAGGGTCAGTCGGAGAGATGGAGAGCCGGTTAGGCTCCCCAGGGATGCAGGTTTCAATCTTCACACACTCAGAACACACACTCGCTGGCTGAAGTCTAGTCTGTCTGGATAAGCATGTCCACTGTGAGTGACTTCTGTTACCTTCTGATTCACATTACCACCCAGAGAAGGAGGGAGGGAGAAGAAGGGGGACGCCTGGGACAGAGAGTTGCTTTCTCCATTTTGTCTCTACTTGACTTTGTTGTGGTACTTCCAGACTCACCGTCAGGTCAGTTGAGTTTCTAAAGTTGAGTCGTGGTGCTGGCGCTCATAGGAATGGAATAACAAAATGCTGCAGATGGTGATGAAAACAAAAAACGCATCTGGTATCCTTTTAAAATGAGAGTGTGTGTGAAATTAGTGGTGCACAGAGCGCAACTGCAACCGTTGGTGGAAATTAACTGTCAAAGTCTACAAACTATCACAAGATACAGATGCGGAAGTTACTAATCTTCCAGCTGTTTCCTTTCTTATCTATAGAAATCTCCAGTCAGTTCTTCTGTAATGTAAATGTGTGCTGCATCAAGGGTCACCAATATCGCAGAGACCAAGGGAGTAGCTAAAAAATAATTAAAAAAAAAATGTAATTTATGTTTTCATATAATAACCATCTTATTATGTTTGATTTTGTGATTTCTTTTTGTTACTCCATTGGTAGTTATTGTGAAAACTCAGCAAGTATTTGAAAGGAATAGCGTTTATCATCCATTATACATTGTGATTTCAGAAGTGTGTACTGAACCGACTGTAGCCCTTCGGGTCACACAGCGTGTAGTTGCTAAAAAGTTGGTGACCAACACGTTTGAGTGCAGGTTAAATGCTTCATACACAACTGGTGAAATAACTCGAAGAAGCGACAATAACTTTCAGGATTAACATGAATTGTCTAGAACCAAAATGTGAATCTCTGACCTTGCAGCTAACACCCGAACGCAGCATGACAGTGGAGCTCCAGGTAGATGTTCGATCAAGTCATTTCCTGTGGCTGCAGTAGATGGGATTATAACTTTAATCTCTGCTGTCAACTAGATTATACCAGCGAGCCTGTAATTAGTGTTTTCTGACCTCTAATCCCGTTAGCTGCCCCTCTGAGAGGCCAGACAGTGACTGATTTGTCTGCGAGCAGTAGCAAGGAAACGGTTATTGGCGAGCTGCACACAGGTGCTGGCTGTTGTCCGTTCATGACCTGCTTTTCATTTCACTGGGATTTACTTCTGGTTGTTGTTGCATCCGCACATGTGGTTTGACTTTGGCACACGGCAGCTTTTCACTCTGCACTTTTCTGGAAGAGTTTTTGATGGTCCGAATTAGCTCCAGTCATTTATTTCTGCGCTCCTAAGCATTCATGATGTCAGGAGGTTCCCAGGCTCACTCCTGTCTGGTATTTATATTGAGTATTTCAGGAATCCTTTGTTAATGAAAACAAATATGGCTACTGAGTATTTATGTCACCAGTGATTTGTACGAAACACAAATAATCCAGGAAAAGCTATCCAATTAGTCTTTCTTTATTTTGACACTGTATACGGAAAGAATTATTGGAAAAACACAGAAATAAACTAAATGAAAGTAGTGCATTTGGAGTCGAGTATTTTGAAATTTCAAGGATATTTTTTGCACCACATCCAGTTCCTCATTAAGTCTAGGAGAAGCATATTATTGTCATTTTCCACTGCTTAAAAAGGAAGCAAAAAAGACCCGAGTGCGTTACAAAGAAAAGTTGCAAATTAGTACCGTATTAAATACTATGTTTCCAGAAGTCATGGTACTGTCAAACCCGTTCTCATAAAAACTTGGGTACAATTTAAGTGCAGACTTTTTAATCTAGCCACTTTCCTTTGCCTATCTAGGTTAGGGTTGCAGGGCTGTCTGTTGAGGAGAAGAGGCTCCAACTCTCAACAAACCTCCTTGTGGGGGAACATGAAGTCATCCACAGTCCCACTGTGAGCGTCCTCGCCAGGGGTCAGCCACAGGGCTTGATCTCAGTTAGACATGCCTAGAGCATCTCCCCAGGAGGCCATCAAGGAGGCATCCTGCATAAGAGATCCCATCTGATGTCTCTCACTTCTACTTTGAGTCTCTCCAAGATGACTGTCTAAGGAGAGGTTCCGCCATTGTGTTGTATTATGTGATGCATATTACAAAATCAGTGACCATTGATCATTGATCGCAGATTGATGGGTGAGCTGAAAGCACGGCAGCAGACCAGCACATAGTCCTCAGTAGTTAACCTGACCCATAAAAGCTTGAACTCCTCCCTTGATATTCCATCCTTTCCCCCCCTTAAAATCATGTTCATGGATTTGGAGGAACTGATCCTCTTCTTGGCCACTGCTGCTCCACTACAAGCTGATGGTTCACATAGAACCGGTGCAAAGAACGGTCACTAGACAGTCCAATCCACAGGGACGAAATAGTCCATAGTAATGGACTTGTTTCTCTGTACCCTGAGGGAACCTCCCACAAGATACCCTGCACTTCTCTTCTTTTCTATGACCAGGAGGAAAACCACTCTGCTCCTCTTTAATATCAGGTCGACTGCTGGATGGATCCTCCTCTGTAGTACCCTTGAGGAGACCTTACTGGGGAGACTGAGGAGTGTCCTGTTCTACAGGAGTCTCCTGTAGTTGAAGCACTGCATATTACAACGGAGAACTAGCACCATTCCTGAGGCCCCCCAGATGGCCATGGAAGGTGCTAGGATTCTGATAAATAATCTGGAAATTATACCTGGAGATTGTGAGATTTGAAATGCTGGAGCTGCAAACAGCAGCAGAGTGGGCTGAGAATTAAACGTCACCACCGATACTAGCCGCCGCTAACTGAGATGTGAAACGTTGCATCAACAAACATTCCTCAGTTGTTCAGGAAGAAACAACGCACTGACCTTTTTTGAGTTTATTGCCAAGTGGCGTCGCCGGCGTGTAATCGTGATGACTGCCGACGCTTGGGTCGATGCTAATTCCGCTCTAACGGCCCGTTCTATTGATCCCACTATTGATGATTAGAATAGGCTGTTGACAGCGACATTGATCGGATTAAAATGAGAATTGATTGCTACAGATAGAGGGAGGTGCTGGAGAGAAGGTGTGGATGTGTAGCAGCCGACAAAAAGAATCACTTTCAGCAGCAGAATGAATCTATGAGATTCCTTAATGGATCTGTAAACACACTTCTTCAATGGGTGTGGGAGAACAAAGCTGTGATGAAGACAAAGATGACGTCATTCCAGATTAGGATGTCGAGAATAAATCAACAGAAAGGCTTTTGGTTTTTCAACAAAGTGGAGTGCAGAAGCTTGAGAATCATAGTCAACAGTGTGAGTTCGGGGGATTTCCATCTGACATTGACACTCCCTCTCATCCTGGGGCCAACTGAGCTTTTCACCTGTTATGGAAGAAGTCATTTATCAATCAAACTGGTGAAATTATTTCTACTGGCCAATGCTTTTTTGCTGATTCATATGCTTGCACGATAAGCAGAATGTGTGTTTTTGTCTTCAGAGTGTTGCCCATTACCATAATTAACAGGCTTATGGTAATTGTTCGCACCTGATTCCGCTGATGGAACACAGTGGCGGAGGTGAGCCCTGTGTGTGTGTGTGTGTGAGCTTTAGCTAAGGTGACTTGAGTGAGAAAACCACAGCCAAAATTGTGTTAAATGTTGAGTTTCGGCTGCATTCACTGAGCACAACGTTGTCAATATTTGAGTCATAAAAAGTTGGACACAGTGAGAGGGGGCTTCTAAAAATAGACTTCTGAGCTGAGCACACATCATTTTGTCGGGTCTTTTTCCCTCCAGCTACATGTTATTATGTAGCTATTTCTGTCGTCCCTGTCATTCTGTTTAATTTCACACTTTCTTGTTAGAGGGAGGAGAAGAAGAGGGGGAGGGGACGTGTCAAGTGACCACACCAGACAGAGGTCACCTTCATGTTTTGAACTGACCAGGGGCCAGTTCTTCTGGTGCTACAGCCGGCTTATGTCAACCATGTGAGTTTAGGGCAAATGTGTCCCCCTCAAAATCTGGATATACTTAACCTAATAAATCTGGGAAGCGTTTAGTGCAACGTTTAATGTGGTCATTGTTATTCTTGTTGTAGTCAACAAACATTCTCTGTTTCATTGGTGTTAAGTGTATGGCGGAATCATGTCTGCACTTCAAGGACAGAATTAATCCCAAGAATCTGACATCAAACTCCAGGACTGATGGCTGGAAAGGCTCTTTGAGCGTGAATGGCTCATGTCTGTGTCCCTGCATAGGGAGAGCTGGGTTGAACCGGGCTGCAGCTGTCATCATGAAAAACAAACCAGTAGCCTTCTGGTCGGGTCTCAGAGAAAGCTAAAAGCACTCTGGCTGTTGATGCTGCAGACTTTCAAACAGAGTCATGTATCCCTCCTGTGTCATTTCTTGATGTGGCATGTTAAAAAAAAAGCAAGTTTAGGCATGGGGTGATGCACCATGATGTTTCACTCTTGAAACAGTGTTTCATGCCACTGACCATGCGCACTTGAGAGTGGGCCTCTTAATGTTCTATACATTATGTTGGCAATTTGACAGAGCATGCTATATGTGAAATCAGTTGCTCAAAATGTGGTGTGGTTTGCTTTGCAAGTGTTCTTTAATCGGTGACGTGTCCATTTTGAAATGTTGCCACTTTTGGGTTGCCATGGTGCCTGTGCCATATTGCCCATGCATTCAGTGAGAAGAGAGCCAAGACGCCACAACTAGGGGACTCATGAATCCCTCGGGGACTAATTTAATAGTCGACGATGTGGAATTGTCATTGCAGCTCCACTTTATGTAGTAAACATTACAACTGATCTCAGCTGACAATTGCCTGAAATGCAGGTGAAGTCTTGAGGAACTCCCGGAATCAGGCAGAACTCAAGAAAAAATGACACTCCTGTGCCACACTGAGCTTCTTCCTCCGTTTCTTCACTGAGAAATTTAGATAAAATGTGTCAGGTTCTACATGGTGATTGTGCTCCCTGCTGCCACGTAGTAGGAGGTAATGACAGACTTTCTCTGGAAAGCATTTCCAGGCATCGTTGTGTGACATGAGTGGGAGGCTGTATTGGCCCACACAATCTACCTGTGTTTAAAGCGCAGGTTTGAACCCACCAACTGTCGGAGCACGGCGGAACACATCTTCCTTTAACCTACATCTCTGAGTGTGTTTCTTGGCGTTTGCAGTCCACTGGCACCGACCTGCTCGTGATGTCAACATGGAGCTTTGATCACTCTGTGACTTAACTCCTCTGCTGTCTTCCCGCTCCTGCTCTACCTCCCCTCCAGCCTTCCCTCCATCTTTTCCTTCTAATTATTTTCCTCCGCTTCCTCTTCGCTTCCACAGCTGAAGACCATCGCAGCACCATCTTATGTAGATTGTCGATGGAGCTCATGTCCTCCGCCTCTCACATCATATCAGCTGGGGTTGAGCCAGTAACTCTGACCTGCCCAGGAGTCGCTGGAGATGAATAATGGAGGGATTTATGTTATGTTATGCTATGGCAATGCACTAGTGCAGGGTGCCCGAGAGGACTGATGTGTAATGATGAGTTTGTGGACTACATGAATAATAAAATATTGTCAGCTGTTAGCTTGACATATATTCTACAACACTGGATATAAGTGAATCAGACTTTTGGACCTGTCAACAATAACAAAAAACAAAACGAAATATATTTCATTTTATTATCATCACTACTATTATTATCATTTAACACTGACTTTTGGGTACAATATGTTTTGAATTGGATTTTTCATTCAAAAACAAAAATAAATAAATTTTATGTTGAAAAAAAAACATTTTGTAAAAAATAATAAATACATAAATAAAATGCAAAATATAGAATGACTATTCAAATATACAATAAATAAGTAGTTATTTAAAATGTTCCTAATAATATAAAAATGCATTATACCAGTAAAAAGTGACCAAAAAAACCCCAAAAACATCACAATATTAGCCATTTTTGTGTCAAACACAAGTTTGAAAATGAATATGAGTGTGGTGATGCACCTACTTCTCTTTACCAAGTGTGGATCGTAACCAGATTGAAATGACTGATTTCTGGCTGACCACCAAGACGAAGCCGATGGGCCTCTGGACTGTAGCATGCTGTGATTTAAAATAAAGTGCTGGGCGTCCTGGCATGCTGCAGCAGCGGCAGATGACGGCTTACTCGAACCGACACACGTAATGGCAGAACACAGTGCACATGGGACTGATAGAGACATAATTCACTCACAAAAGCCTGTTTTCTTTTCTGGCAGACAGAGCATTAGTGCACGCTCGACCTCTTTACCATAATAACCCCTCTCCTCTTCACCTCCTGCTCTAGTCCTCTGTTTGTTCGACTGTGTTTTCTTTATTTCTTCACTGTGCTTTCTCAGCTATCCACAATTCGGGCCTGTCCTCACGGTGCTTTCGCAGTCCGCTTGTTTTCATGCTTCATCAAGAATTTTAATGGCTCGGCATGGTTCAGATGTAGGTTTCCTTGTGAAGGCTCTGGGTTTTGAACAGAGAGGTATGTGGTTTTATCCAGACTGGCCTGGAGCGAAATACTGTTCAAAGTCTGAAGGAGCTTCTAAAAATGAATTTGGAAAAAAAAAAAAGTGTGACATAAATGTTAGAGCTGCTTGTGTGCTCTACACTAGTCCAATAATTACACAATAATAGTGATTATATATATATTGATTTTGTTGTAGTAATAAGTCATGGTATATTTTAGTCTATTTAAGTCTTATTTTAACCTAAAACTAGAAAACCACTAGTTATTGCCACACATTTCAGTGCAAGACTTACAGTAGACAGTGTTTATGCTGTTGCCATGACATTTAATTTAGAAGCATAACAGGGAATTCGTCATTTGCACCTTTGCTGTTGTTCACGCAAAATTGTGAGCCATCTCTCTGCTTATGAGACTTCAAGAAAATGGCTTAAAATGTTTGGGCTTGACCGAAAATAAATGTGTCTAAAACATAAATATTTTTGTATCACCATGTGTTTTTTAAATCTGTACGAAAATGTTTTTTTTTTCTATATATATATAAAGTTAATATCTTCACTGTTATGATGTTCAGTTTTTGAGTTTCATAGCTGAACTGATGTCGTGTCGTGGGGCAGGCTCCAGCAGGTGGGTGGAGAAGGTTGAGGTTTTGCCTGGATTTTCATGTCCTTTGCATAGCTGTGGTTCACCAATGACAGTGTTGCCACCACAATACAGAGATGCTCTGTTCATGTTCTCCTGTAGATGTCAGACGTGATGGTGAGGTACGCTGAATCTCATGTGGTCCATGTGGACATTGGTTTGAGCCGAGATTTTTTTCACAGCTCTCACAAATATAGATGAAAGTAGGTGGAACAGTTGGATACCGTTCATTTTGTCAAGTGTCAATGTCACTAAAATCAATTGAGTGCTTTGTAAAGGGTGATTCAGGTGTTTGTGTGTGAGCAGATGGCTGTTGAATTTGTATTGATGAACGAAGGCAAAAAGTGACATGCAAACCAGATGCAAAATTTCTACTCCCCACTCTAACCTACCCGGCCTGCACTCATTCCAGTTTGACAATTAACAATCTAGTTGTCCATTAGACAGAGTGGCGGGGTTAAACTCAAATGTCTGGTTAGTCATCAGCAAGTGCTACATTTCCATATGTGACACACAAGAGTTCTGCGCAGACTAGTTTCCTCTCATGCTATTCTTTGCACGTGTGTCGTCATGTGAAGCCAGACATGAGCGGATGAACAAAAACAGCTCCTCTTCACATGTCATACGCGAGGTCACTCAGGGTCGCGTTGGCGTTAAGGCATGCACGTTATGCCGACGAGAACCAGATGTGCGCCAGACTTTGACAGCGCTTAGCAAAGACTTGGGGATGTTTGCTGAAGCATTTGCTCCAGGTGAGATGAGCTGGTGAGGGGATTCGTGGAGGAACAGCTGCGTGTGAAGTGGATTCAGTCTGTTCAACGTTTTGTACGAAGCAGCCTGTCGGGATGTGGTGTGTAAGCACTTCTCATTAGGAGATTAAAGTCTAGCAAATATTGCAGTCAAGCGGAAGTTGAGCTTCCTAAGTATACACAACACAAGTGAGCTTCAAGTGTGCAACTCTAACCCAGTACAGTTGTGGAACCAAGTCAAGTGATTATGGGTCAGAAATATCATGACAAAATCTCATCAAAAATTGAATCCTTGTGAGGCATTTATGCAATGTTTTTGAGGGAATAAGTTGGAGTCCTGCAGCAATTGTGTTTTGAATCTCAGCAAAAGTCTGAATGTATTTAGCTATCATTTATTGGTGGGTCTGGGCCCAAAGGTGAGTCACAGAGCCACCTTTAATGGACCTTTTCCTTGGCAAGAATGAGTGTAGTAAAGTATAGTATTGAGTTATATTGTGTTGTATGTGAGGCACAAGCAGCGTGTTTTTATCTTATGAAGATATTTCATTATGTTGAACCCCGTACCTTCAGTGACAGCTTGTTATTTATGATCCGGATGGTTTGATTTTCAGTGCCCACCTCATGGCACTGGCTGACCCAAGACTGCCTTCTGCTGAGTTCTAAAAATGCTGATGGTGTTTCATGAAGCTTCATTAGCCTATCGCTAATGGTGGGTCCCTAAGCAAGGCCAGTTATGACACATTAATGTGGTGGAGGTCAATGTTTAAATGATTAAAAAATGAGGTCTTTCTAATTTGATTTGTGTGTTAATATCGAGTGATGGAGTATCATGAAACACTATTGCCGGCCTCATTATCTGATGCCACTACATGGTGCTCATCGTTCAGAAGTGATTTAAGGTTTAGTTTGTTCAAGTCCAAACGTTTAACAACCGACACTGCCATCTGGTGCCCTCTGAATATCAGCACACTGTTTCATGAAACCTCATCTGCCCTCACTAATAATAACTAGTTATATATATATTCTGGTTTGTTGTGAAAAACCCTGACTGAAGTGTGTCTTCACCACCTGAATGATTTCGTATGAAGAAAACAACACCTCAACTCTCTGGTGTTCTTCAAACCTCTTTAACTTCTGCCATGTTTATCAACAGAGCAATTTACCTGCTTCTTCAAGCGCTCCAAGGTGTGTTTATAAGAACTTAAAGGTCTTAAAATGGAGTCTCAGAAACACACGTCTGAATACTGAAGTGCTCTTCTGCTGCTGCTCCTCAGTCAGCTGAGGACCAACAGGTGTGAATAAATTCATGAGATGAATACTATACCAGAAGAAAAAAAAGGGATAAATAGCAAATCTTCGCCAACGAAGACCTTATTTTCGTTCACATTCCTCAAAGCCAGATCTTTTCTTTCATTTATCTCCTTTCATGTGGAGAGTGAAACCTGGTGACGCGGCGCATTCATTCCGACAAACTGCTCTTCTTCTCATTGAGATTGGAGGGTCTTCCGTGAATAAAACATCAGGACCTCTGTAGAGAACAGGTGAAAGCACTTGTGTTGAAGGAAACTGATATTTTTTTGGATATTTTTCTTCCATAGTGTCGGCTCTCGATACAGAAGCAAGTTAATATTTTCAGCTTGACGTACATTTCAGCAAAGGTGTTGACTAGGAGATGAGAATGCATGAAAGAGTATCCTCATTTTCAGAGACCACCAGATGTCACAACTATTTCAATGACCCCACAGTTCATTTTTGAAGCCAGAGCGCCACCTATAAATGAAAACAGAAAAACCCTATCTGCATGGAGTTGGCTGTTTCTGCACCAGTTTGTGTCAGATAGGCTTTTGTCCTCACAAATCAGTCAGTTGAACCAAAACATGGTTTTAAAACCAGTTCCCTGAGGGTGTCTTCACCCATAGAACCAATTTTAAAAGCATGACCTCTTCGCCCCGTCTGTCAAACAAGTGAGTTCATTTGAAATATACAGGAAAACCTTCAGCATACGACCATTGTGATCTGGGCTGTGTATTGGCGATACCATACATATCCCCATTCAAAAGTGACTATACAATATTTCATGATGTATTGTGATTAGCTTGAGCCTTTTTTTTAAAGGGAAAAACACCACAAACAAATTGTGGTCAGAGCAGCATCCACTCATTCCATGTGAGTTGTTAGCGCTTAGGTTACATTGGTGCAGTAAGTTTATTCTTTTCCCGTTGTTCTGCACTGTAGCATGATACAGCTTACAAATGACATGGCTCTTGTCTGTTCTACCCTTTCAATGCCACAGGTGACAGCCTTGTCCCATTAGATTCGTGGCTTGCTCACGCTCTCGTTCCAACAAGGACTTGTTGTCTGTTATTTGGGGGAAGTTAAATTACTTGTGGTTGGCACTTCGATGAACTCAAAATGTATTAAAGAAAGGCTGATATAGTGGACTTAAAACACAGATACTGTATCATGTCACCAAGTGGCATATTTTAGTGTGTCAATATTTTCAATGTCACCAACATGCTGTGGAGGTTGAGAAGCGCTCACAAATGAAGCCAATGAGAAACACAACAACGGTTTCTCAACGTATCGAAGGAGTGTGCAGTGTGTCATGGCAGATCTGCTCAAAAGCCTCAGAAAGCCTTGCAGCTCTACTTCATCCGTCCTCATGACCTTCTTCATTGCAACGTATGAGCAGTTGATCTTCTGTCTACTGGCTGAAGCCTCTTAAAGCCGTTGTTAATGCCTTGCCGTTTTCTTTGTTTGTTGCAAGAGCATTACCACCACATACAGGCCTGACTTGTGTATTTCACCATGTTCTGTGATTCGTGCGGACACCTGATAGGCTTTCATCATTCCTGAAAAAAAAACACTTTTTGTCCTTGGTTGTCTGGAGTGGTGAAGTAAGAGATATGAGGACGTGATAAGTCGATTGAAAGAGAACTTTACATTTAATTCAGCAGACATTGACAGGGTAGAGGCCAAGACAAGAAGAATCAGCGCTTCATGTTGTGGACTGCTGTGAAAGAGAGGAAGACTCACAGCAATAATCAAAAAGGAATGAGAGAAACCACTGGCTGTTTTGTGGACCAGCAGGTTTCAGGCTGGTGTGAACTCTGGAAGCCAAATTGGACATTTTTCGGACCTGGTTCATTTAAAATTAGGGAGGTAGATGCCTTCAAGACATCGGTGCAACTTTGAGATGCGGTTCCATGAGTCTAGCACTGCCCAATAGCAGCAGGTGTCGGGCATAAAACTCCCGGAGCTGGACTCTCAAAGTGTCACAAACACTGCACACATGGTCTGAATAGTGCAGTCTGTAGTGTCTCTTGTGTGTGCAAAGGTGGATGTTAGTGACTCGGCCACTTGATGTATTCGTATAGTTTCAGTTAGTTTGTTTTCAAGGTTAATTTTTTTCTCATCTACTTTGATGACTTTCATTACTAAATTATGATTATTCCCCCCCTTCAGTTGCTTATTTTTTTATACTTTTGAACCATTTTTAATGAATTCATTTTCCACATTTTCTGTTGATTTTTTTTCTTGTTAATATTTTCTCTTTGTTGTTTTTTTCTGCTTCAAATATTAAAAAAATACATCACACATGATTTTTAATGTTCTTTGGGTCTTCATACCTGGATAAAGTTATGATGTTTAATTGGCAAATTAATAGGCAAGTTGTTATCAAATCAATCTTTGAGTATTCCTTCTTTGTTAAGAATTTAAAGTTTGGCTTCTAGTTCTTCAACGGTGCCTGGCTTCGCTCGTCCTTGAACTCTTTGCAGCATGTGTGCTTTGTGTGCTGTTTATAGAAAAGCTTCTCCTGCTTTAAACAAGACAGTGCTTGCAGTGTGCAGGATGGGATTAGCAGTTTGGCAAACCTCTGAAGACTGGAGACTGGAATACTGAAGAACAAACAAATATGTGAGACATTATAGTGAAATTTACAATGACATAACTGTAACAATTATTTACATTAAGTGGTCAAGTCAGACCATCTGTTTTGTTTGGGAATTTCATCATGCAGTATTTTACATTTAACATAAAGACAATTGATAATATACTTGTATTCTACATGTTTTAGCATAAATTGTCTACTATGTATATACACAAAATCCATAAAAAGACTTTTTTCATCAGTTGGTGTGACTGGCCTGAAGAAAGAAACCTTCGGAACATGAATAGTCACCTTTACTGGTTGGTTCTTTGGGGAGAGTTCGGGAACAGCAGCGCTCACTGAGGTATGTCATTGCGTCTCAGAACAACAAGGGCCTCTGTGTGTCAACCTTGAAATAGGAGGGAGGGGAGTTGGCTTCAACCAGCCTGTGGGGTTAGGAGGAATGGGGGTGCTATCAACAAGGATCCGGTGCATTGGTTCATGGTAGGATGGGGAGAAAGAAGGGGTGGGTGTGTGTGGGGGGGTGCAGACTGGATCATTTTGCAGGAGGAGGACATCAACGCACAATGACTCTTGTGTCCTTCGCTCTCCCACTGAGTCAAGTGTTTATCGGTGGGTGATGGGTGGGAGTGCGCGATTCAGGGAAGTAATTAGGGTCATTACACATGCACAGGGTGTGTAATGATGCGCAACATTGCTGATCAATTCCAACTTCCTGCGACCAAAACACCATCATGTTACTCATTACTCTGATTCTACTTCATATTATTGAGAGCCAAGATGTCGGCCCAAAAGTGCATACAAGTGCATGGAAGTGGAACCTGTTGAGGTTTTATTGTCGACGGTATTGCATTCAGTTTATGAGGATCAGAGGTCAAATCAATAGCAAAACTGATTGAGATATTGGAATTGATGCGTGTTTTATTGACCATACGAAAAGCCTCAACCTTCTGTTTAAAGGAGCATGCATGGATTGAGAGTTTCATTTCAGTTATGTCTAAATTACCTTTGCCATTTTCAATATTGAATCACATTGACTTCCTCTGTGATCTTGTTTCTAATCGACATGCCTCAAAGCAAGTTTTAATTTTTATGTTTTGGTGGGCGGTGACTATCATGGATAGTGTTGTGGTCCTTCACAGTCAGCGATAGCATGAAGTGAAATGGTGGTGACCAACCAAATCCCCTGTGAGGCGTGAGTGTGTTTGGCCAGCGAGGTCACATCAGGCTAATGTGAATATAAACGCAGTGTCAGTGACTGCTTGAATAGGATCTGTGGGTGGAGAGGGGAGGGGGACATCTTGAGGGTGGAGGGGGTCTTTAACGGCTTAGTAGCATTTGGTGAGACCTTCATGTTCTGCTCCGTGCCTCCTCGATAGAGCAAAGCTAATCTGGAGCTGCTTCTTTAGGTCTCTTTGCCAAGGAACCCCAAAGGAAGCTAGTGTCACGCTCAAGGGCACTTTGGAGAAAGGCATAGTTGTTGGTGGGTGAATACTCAAGGGTAAGCGGTGCACCCCAGGGTTTCAAAAACACTGTGGAAAAAGAGTCAGTTAAAGATATGGCATCCATGCAGTTTTGTGTAGCAGGATTTTGGAGGTTGAAGAGTTGGTCAATGCCTTGAACATCGCCTATTGTTTGTGTTTATGGTGGTGCCTCATGGCCTCTAAGATCTGTGCTTAAAGTAAACATTTACAAAAGATTAGATAATTGTGTGAAAGATTAAAAAAACTAAGTGATAAACTCACAACGAAAGGAGTAGACAACTGAGGAGAATTGAAGCCCTCATGCTTGCTCACAGGCCACAACCTGGAAGTGGAATCAGTCACCACCCTGAAGTATCCACCAGAAATCATGCAAACCACCAGAACAGTGGATTATAGATTCAACCTTTCACTCTCCACCTCCTTGTGGGGCGACCCGACAAGCTCTCCCGGGTCAGCTCCTGGACAATGAGACAGCTGTATCCAGATCAGCTGGAGCGTGACCAGTCGCCCCCCAACATCTCGGGGGTGGTATTAAGCCAATTAGTAGCTGCCAATCAATGTGACATGTCACGGACAGCTGGATCAATATGAGGATGCAGATGAGGGCGGGAGAAGCGCCTGGAGGCAGGCTGATATGAATATTGAGGTTCCGATTAGCACACCGACTGTGCTCTGTATTTTGGGGGCAAAATAATGAAAGAAAGAAATATCTGCTTTGGTAGAATGAGAGGCTCGACATCATCCACAGACGCCTGTCTAAAAGTGTAGATTAGACTTAAATCTTTCAAAACTGCTCAGGATTGAACTTTTAGATGACACCCTGTTCCTATGTGCATGACATGCAACCATAGTTGTTGATTGTTGCTCAAAAATATCACCCATTTTTTACATGGGTTTAAAGCACATGTGCTAAGCATCAGCATGAGGTTCATTAAATTGGATTTCAATTCAAATTAAAATGGCTGCAGGGCACAAACGCTGCAAAATATAAGTATTTTTGGGGGGTTGGTCTTGCTCAAACGTTTGCGAATGTAGCAAGCCGTGCTGTCTTGGTTATGCTGCTAAAGGGCCTGTAAATGTGAAATGGTGCTGAGGAAAAAAAATAAATAAATTGAATGAAACGCTGCTAATCAGGAAGTAATCCCACAGACATGCAAGTACATAGAGCGGGGTTTCACTGTGTTGTAAGGACAAATGTTTGCGATGCATCACGCAATGTATAGGAGGAGCTTGAAATGATGACTGATACAATGATAATGATGACTGTACAATTTCCAGCTCAAAATGTAGACTGTTTTAATGACAATTTAAAAAAAATATCATCCACAAACTTTAAAAAACACCAGAATTTCCAGACCATATCGGGCGAGTAGGCAGTGCAGTGACAGGAGTAGTTATGTCACTGAAAAAGGGATCATAACTCCAAAGGCAGCCACATGGCGGCCTAGTGGATAGCATGCTCTCCCCGTTTGCGGTTTTCTCCAGGTTCTCCAGTTTACTCCCACGGTCCCAAAAACATGCTCTGTAGGTTAGTTGGATACTCTAAAGTTGCTTGTATGTGTGTGTGTGTGTGTGTGTGAATGATGTGTGTGCCCTGCGATGGACTGACAACCTGTCCAGGGTTATTCAAGCCTGCCGCCCAATAACTGCTGGGATAGTATGTGTATAACCAGGGGTTTGGACAAAATAATGGAAACACCTAAAAGCTAAAAAAGCGTTAAGGTGCTTCCATTATTTTGTCCAACCCCTGTATGTATATATTCCGAAGGCCTGGTAGCTCTCCTTGATCGCACCATGATTTCTATGAAAAATATAACTAAGCGTGATGAGAAAAATAATACACTGGTCCTTTTTAGTACCTAGTTGTTGTGATGAGTTCAGCAACCCATTGCGTAACATTTTGACGCTGTGCAGTTTTGCATCCTTGACAGCGAATTCAGCCTTACATACAGTGCATTTGTTGATCTAATCTCAAAGACGAGGCAGCATGGTGGTTTAAAAAAAAAGTTATCGTGAAGTGGTTTATCCTCAGAAAAATGCTGAAGGTCAGTTGAAGGACGATATCTGTCTCTAGATGATATTTAAAGAGAGAAATTGGTTAAGAGAAGAAAACCCGAAGATAAATAACTGTGGAATAATAAAGAGCCTGGCGCAGCCGGCAATCCCAGGAGATGTTCAAAAATGAAAAGGTGTGCAAATGATTCCCCCTTATTTCCTCCCGCCGAGCGCTCCTCATCATCTCTCGCTGTCCTCCAGCTTTTTGCATTTACATATTTGTGAGTGCGCTATGAATTTTTTAGAATTTGCTTATCGTTGTTGGGGACATCAGAAGATCTCATCTTCTCCTGACAGCCGAGGAAGAGGGAGAAAAATGTGCAGCCTGACAATCGATAAATCTCAGAGGAAGAGTGACAGCATGGGTGGGGGGATTTTACAAGCAGAAATGATGCAAGAGGAGAGGAAATGAGATGGAATTTAAATGCAGATGCACTATAAAGAAGCATTCAGGCAATTATTTGGATACAAAATAAGAAGGAAGTTAGACTGTTAAAAGGCTGAATAGTGGTAGGAAAAGCAGGAAATCGCTGGTGCAGCCGTCGTATGGAGAATAATTGAGAATGAATGAAGTTGCCAGGAAAATATCCTGACTCTGTCTTTTTTTTTGAATGGACTGTAGGCTGGCGGGAGCTAAATAAAAAGGAGAGAGGATGATGTGCAAACAGAAATAGCGAGCGAGTGAGTAGAAAAGAGGAGCAAGGGTGGCATCAAAGAGAAACAGAAAATGAGCATAATGCAAGAAACGAAAGGGTGATATAGATACGATGGGTATGATTCCGGGAAAATGCGGATGAAAGGAAGGAAATGAAGAAGGTTGTGAAGGGAACATCTGGCATGAAAAAGTTCTGAATGGGTGGATGTGAAAGGGGGGTGTTGGGTTGGGGTGTGTTGGTCTAAGAGCATTGAAGCACAAAGACTCGCCAAGCGGAGCTGCCACACTCACTTATGTGCGCCTGGGTGGAGTCAGAAACACAGATCGAAGGTTTGAAAACCTTGGAGAGATGAAACACTGAAGACTGGCCTCTGATTTGGAACACAACAACAATTTTTCAGACAAAAGCATGATGCGTTTCACGTTTCATGAAACAGTATTGTGACTTTCCGCGGCCGAAACATGGCTCTCTATTTAAATAGCTTTGAAACTTTGAAACAAATCATTACACCGGAAGAAATCACAACAAGAAGAAATTACTAATCGCAAAATGAATTAGTTGACACACATGAATCATCAGAAACGATACTGAAACAGGTTAACAATACACGTCACACTGTGATGAGGTTTCATGAAACAGAGTCCTGATTTTCCGAGGCCACCAGTAAATGTAAAATGTTTGGACTTAAACAAATAATTCAGTGAAACCTCACATCATTTCTAAACCAAGAGCTCCATCTAGTGGTCTCTAACAATTATCAACACTGCAGTACTGTTTCATGACACGTCATCTATGCGTCATTACTTCACACCATAATGGAATGACAACTCGGAATAACATGGTAGTCTCCAAAACATCTTAAAGTAATAAATAAAATAACAAAACTTTAAACACTTTAAAGCCGAGTCTAGTGCGACAAACGAGTTGTAGCCACTGCAGTACTTTCCCTGCTTATTCTATAATTCATCCCCGTTTGATTTATTACAACCTCAAAATAAAGTATCCACAACTATTTTAAAATATTCATTACTCGTCTCTTTAATGTGTTTTATTCTATGCTATCACAGAGTCGGTTATTTTTTCGCCCCCATTTTATAGCATTTTTAAATATTCCAAAAGCAGTCTTCAGGACATCTTGAATAATTCATTATGTTTTTGCCGACAACACATTGTTTTCACTTTTTAAATCCAGTATTTTTGTATTTTAGAAGCTTTTAGCATGTTAAAGACACACATCAGAAATGAATCGTTGACTGGTGGATAGATTTTTCCTTCTTTTTTATTTCTCAACGCCATTGTTTTGTGTTTTTCCTTTTATCTTTTGGGGATTTTTACGTGCCTATTTGCGATCTTAACAAGCGCGTTTTCCGCCCGTTTTAACCCTTTTGGTGGCGCTGAATTATTCATTGGGTTCGCTCGCACTAGTTCTGCTAATGGCTCCGCTACAAAGCCATACATTTGTAAATGAGCTTAATCCTCCACCTTCATTGATGCGACTGGTCTCCGTGTCTCTGTGTGTGTTGGTCCTTAGACAGGTCAGCGTAAGACAAAAGGGCGTTTTGTCTGATGAGAAACTTGCAACGGTGTGTGTTGTAGCTGTCGAGTGCATCCAGGATTTGTATCTGCAAAGCCACAATGAACCTTTCATACTGAGAATTATTGGTTGGTGTGTATGAGAGCACGACTTAATGCGTGTATGTGGATGTGAAGGCCTCTTTTTTTTTGTGTGACCCAATCTCTTTATTTGTCCAGAACAATACAAGATGGATGCCTGCAGGCAGAGACACTAACGGACAGATGAAAGACACAGAAGACAGCGTGAAGATAAGCAGACTGACCGACTCAAACGGACAAACAGAGCTGTATAATTCAGGTCACTGGCCCCGACACACACACTCACACATCTGTAATCGGCGGCTTCTGGCTCCACTATCACAGGTAGCAGGGATCGCAAACAGGACAGTTATCTCACCGCTCATGTCTCAATTAGAGTTCTGAGAGGGCGCTAACACAAGCAGCACTGGCTGTTGTGAGAAGCTGGGAGTCCCCTGAGATTTGAACAACACGAATATGTGTTGCAGGTGGAGAGCAAAGTGACCTACATGACAAGCGTCAGGTGACCCAAGATATTTTCAGCTTGTCAAACACGTAATGATTTGTATTTTGGTTGTGCATATTTGAATTTCAAATATGTAATCCACACATGAAGAAATTTTAGTTTTGAACATGTGAACATTTCGATGAAGGAAAATCGAAACCACAAACCAACTCAGTTAGAAATTGTCAATCCAAATGTTGTTGTAGATGGTTTGGGCTAAATATTAATGTAAGTCAATTTTGTGTTAAGAGCGAAAGCATATCTTAACTGAAACAGAATCATAGTGTGAAAAAGCCATTTTAAAAGTATTATTCTTTTTGTTTTAATTGATTATTTTTTAAATGTTTTTTCTAATCAATAATTTCAATTGATCATAATATTGCTTATATGAGTTCCGTGTACCTTACAAGGGGATGTGCGTGCAAGACTACCTTGCATGGTTGACTTGGTCATGTGGTTACACACTGCTAATAAAACAGCATCCGTGAGTAAGAGGCGCTCTGGTGAATGTTCAGAGCCCACAGCAATGATTGTGACAGAAATGAATGGCAGGAAAGGAGCGAGGACTGAGAGAAACCTCAGAGAGAAGTAAGACTTGTACTGTGTTGTGCTTCTTTGAGTGAGTGTGTTTCCAGTTGTAAACAGCTCGAGTGAGACAAATCTTCTCTGACAGCGATCACACAGACTCAAATCTACCTGCTCTGATGCCGTGCCATTTGGGCAGATTTCTCCATTTCCTCTGTGCTAGTCTTTTTTTCCGATACAGAAACAAACTGTACAAATTAACACTAACAATGCAGCAGCGACTCGCATCTTAGCCTCAATTTACAAGACAGGAAGTCCAAGTGAATCCTACAAATCCAAGTGAATCCCTGCCACGTTTTCTGATAAAATGTGTTTTCCACTGTGAATACTGCTACAGCTTTTTTGTATCATTTCAAGAAGTCTAAATATGTACTTTCAAATAACACAAATAACCGTGTAGATTTGGGGGAGAAGTGGCAGCTTGTCTTGAGGTCCTCTGTTTAAATGAATAAATAAATAAAGCTTGTAAACAAGCTTGGAAAATGTTTCCAGAGGGCCAAGTTTCCCCAAAATTTTACATAGATTATACTTAATTAAACATCAAAACTTTATTTGAAAATGTTGCCTTTGAAATACAGTCTTACATCAAGAGCATTGAGAGTGTCAAACAACAAAAATATGTTCAAACTGAAGAGGAGAGGAGCATGTGAGCTTTTATATATATATATATATATATATATATATATATATATATATATAGTGCCCTCACGTGAGCTCATACCATTAGAGAGCCACTGTTTCACACTTCGTCAGACTATCACTTCTAAGCAGACGCATATAAATAGATACTTTTTAAATTGTTTATTTTTAGTCAATAATTGTGATGTTTTGAACACCAGCAGGTCATGATATAGCTTATATGACTTATGTAATACATCATCTACTAATCTAACATGGTCGAATTGGTCATGTGGTTACACACTGCTACTAAAACGGCACCTATTAAATTATTCAAAATTGTGACATTAAATCCAAACCAAACTTCATGAAACGAAACGTGCTCCTGCACAGATTGTTAATCAACAGTACAGTGTTTGATCTAAAGATGGGAAAGGATTCAACATATTTTAGGATCCAGTGAAGCCTGGATTGTTACTGCTCCTGTGAGATCCTGGTGTCTTCACAGTAAAGTCTGGGTGGTCTGAAAAGAGGGTTACATTGTAAACAGCTGTGAGTTAAACAGTCCTGACGTCGGGGTCAACTGGAAGAAGTCAGGAGTTGCTGGGGTTGGAAGTTAGAGGCCCTGAAATGTCAGTCATTTACATGACACTACGTTTACCACAGTAGGAGGGTTGTGGATGCACACATGCAGTCAATGGCTGAAAAACGGCCGAAGTGTGATGTAAATGTTTGGTCTTTTTAATGTTGGCTGTTTGTTCCCGTAGCAGTGTTCCTTTCGAAACCCAGACAGTGTTGTTCAGGAGACACAAACATATGGATAAAAAACGTGTGACAAAATCTGTCATTCATGAGTGTGACGTTCTGATGCAAACGCAATATTATTGTGGAAACTGAAGTCGCAAGTTCGAGCGCAATAAGGTCAACGCATCATGACTTTTTTAGTTTTTCAGTTTACAGAACACACTCCATCACTTTCCCTGACAGTTTTAAGGGTTCAGTTTTGCTCATTTTCAAGTCGGTTCTCCTTCAGGAACATGAATCAACAGTTCTCCTGTAAGCTCATGTTTTATTCACCGTGTGCCATTTGCTTCAACAGCGTGAGACTGCGAATGAGGGTGTGTACCAGGCTTTGAATCTGAAACCTAGTAGTAGTTTTCAGTCGGCAACATCGGTTGGTCGGGTCACACCTCTGGAGATGGAAGAATGGCCCTCACCTCATGGTTTTCTTCTTTTGCTGCTTTCATTCCAGCCTCTCTTTGGATTTAAAATACTACAGCGTAAAATGAGAACTCACTACTTGTTATTAGATGTTTCACATAGAGACTTTGTTTCTACAATATTTCCAAATGTTCTTTCTGAGTTCGAAAATAGTTTTGATGAGCGTGTCTCTGTGGGGACGAGCAGCGAGATGTGAAAGAGATTCTAAAAAGTCTTGCGTATGGATGTCATCATTCACGCTCTCAGGTAATGATACTTCTCCCTTCATCTTTGGGTGCGTGTCTGAGTGTCAGCGTATGTCAGAAAAGTACGATGGAAGCAGACAAAGTTGCCTTGTTCTACATGTAGAAAACATTTCAAAAAGTGTCTCCACAAAGGGATGAGAGAGAAGTGAGTCTGCCAGACTGTGTTTGTGGGAGTTTGTCTGGCACAGATCGGGTTTGCATATTCAAGTCTCATTGTATAGGGAAAGCCTGTCATTACGCCGTCCTTGGTTTCTCTGCAACTCTTGAAGCTCTGTCTTCCCAAACGTCACATAGCCCACGCAGCAGATCAACCCAAGGCAAACCCTCTAGTCCTCTTACTTATCCTCACGGGGTACGGTAAACAACTGACAGTGCTTAGTCTCACCCGTTCTTGCATGGATCGCCCTACTCTTTCACATCAATATCTCCCTAAGATGACACATGCATTTATATCACATCTTCATTAACAGACACTAATGCAAGCAAGTATGCTGGATTGTCACTCAGATCATCGGGTTTTACCTTTGACTAGGAACGTGTGTCAAACTCGTTGGCAGCACTTGACAAAGTGGCTTGACACATATTTAATCGTACAGTCTTATCATGCAGTTGTGCCTCCATCTTTACATTTCAGATCCCACCAATAGTGACAGGCTCACAAAGCATTGTGCAACAATTTTGACCAAACCTTTCATCATTTTGAAACCCGGAGCATCACCTGCTGAGTGCTGAAATGACACACAGAAGGCACTGCTTCATGAAGCCTCGCCATCCCCAAATCAAGGAAAACCACCTTGTTTATGGAGTTGTTCATTTAAGAACCATTTATCATGAACGGTATAAACAGACTTCAGGCGCATTTCCAACGCTATGTCAACTCTTTTTAGTTTACTGCATCAGTTGTCTGGGATACTCACATTCAGTCTCTCATTGCCAGGTCTAGGAAACATGCAGGGAGGGTTCTGAAAACTGACAGATGTAGCCAGACGAGTGTGGTGAAAGCAAGACTCAATGGATTTGTACAAGTTCTGAAGAGACAGTAGGTTCTTCATACTCTGTGGATTCTAGTATTCCCCCTTTTATTATTTATTTATTTTAATGTTCAATTTCATTTTTGGGGTCACAAAATTCTATTTAAATGACCAAAAATAATTAAAAACAAGACAAACACACGATCAAGGAAAATTTGCCGGTGTGTATAATAGACAATAAATAATTTAAAAAAAAATCAGTGATATATATTGGGGGTTCACAACACAGCAAAACCTGGTGAGAGCTTTACTATTTTATTTTTTTATTTTTCATAGTTTTTTTAGGGTGTATTATAGAGTTGTAGTTCATTTATTTTAGAGTGCACTACAATTTAAACTGCCAAAAAAAATTAGTGAAGATATTATAACTCATTTGTCTACATGAAATATAATAAAAATAGGATAATGTTTTACTATGAGAGGTTAAATGTTATGTTCAATAATTGCCTTGAAATATGGAAAACATTTCATGCATAACTAGTAGACAATCATGATAATATTTACTCTACTACACATTGACACTTTATTTGCTCCACCGAGAGAAAAGCTAAATGAGGTTATAGGAGATGACTGAATCAGGAAGAAACATGAGCCAAAGAGCACTACAAACAAACTTCCCAGTCATGTAACCCTCCGAACGCATGATAGCCTTGAATGAGTCAAGCGAAATTAATGAATAATCTCAATGCATCTCAGTCAAAGAGCACTGCAATGACTTGTAACGGATCCAAATGAGCTAAAGCATTGGGAACCAATCAAGCCAGGGAGCGGACTCCACGCTGTAATCCTGAGAATGTGCTTTTAACCTCCCTTAAATTGCTCTGACCTCTGGTCAGCGTGTCTAATCATGGGCCGACACTCTCACTCCATCGATCTGCTGGAATGGCCCATGTTAGTAAACATGGCAGTAGATCCTCATGGGCGGTCAGGGATTTCATCAGGCTATTGCTAACACAGTTCAAGCATGAGCCTGGTCTCGCTGAGGCTATTGTCTTTACAAATGTTGCCAGCTAACGTCACGGCAGGGAAACAAAAACACTAAAGAGCCTTTGAGATTCGCTCTAGTGACACAGATGCCTGGAAATGAATGAAAGGAAGAAAGAAAAGCTGCTGACTCCCCTTCTGTGGGGTTGAGCTCGCAGTGCGGTCTCAAGTTGTGTTGTTTGTAGCACGTTTGAACGTGAGAGGAATATTCTGGTCTCAGGAGAGCTCGGACTTTGAGACGTGGACTGAAGGAGTAACTGGCGTCCTGGTGAGGATGGTTGTTGTTAAAGGAGTTAAACTGGGATTTGAGAAATCTTACGTCTTACTTTCAAATCTTACATCTTACTTTGACAAATCAGACTTTTCTTCTTAGAATTTTCTGTAACTGTGTGCTTGTTTAGCTTTTCCATTCTTTAAAATATAGTTTTTTTGTGTTTCTGAATGTTTCTACGCTGGAACTGGTTCATTCTTCTGCCTGTACATTTACTTTTTATTGTCTGCTAAATTTGCATTGTCTCTTACTCCTTTTTGTTTGTGGCCTGCTTCAGGAAGCTTCATAAAGCTTTGTTTCCAAAGGTCAGTTTTTAAAAATGTGAGGCTTTGTTAAAATAGTTGCTCAAAGATAATACAACAGAGAATACCATATGGTGCGCTCTGAAAATTAGGCTTCATGAAGCACATCACCACTAATTAGTGAGGGGCTGATGAAGCATCATGATACAGTGTCCTCAGTCTTTTACTTCATCTCATTGTTCAGGCAAAGGTGCCACCTACAGAGATCTGAAGTACTAAGTAGAACATTTTCGTAAACAGTGTGCACATTGTCAGAGGAAATGCAATATTTAACTACAAACAACAAGTGTGCCAAGAGTGCCACCTACTAAGCTCCGAAAAGTAGTGCACTGTTTCATGAAGCTTCAGCAGACTCACACTACAACTACTAATATTACCCATGAGTGATGAGCACATGTTTTCCACCTTTTGAATATGGGCTGTTCTATAATCCCCCATAATCCTCACACGTGTTTTAGGTAATGGAAATGGAGTGTTGACCCAAGCCTCCCGCTAACCCGGCTAACCAGGACAATCCTTTTGCAATGCAGGTTTCAAGATGACCTTAAAGACGCTGTGTTGCCGAGATCATTCCGACTCCATGAGAAAACGTTAAGAGGCAGCGATGAGACCCACATTCGCTGCCCTCCCCTGCCCCCCCTCGCACCCGGCTCGGTTCCCCAGGGGCGGTTTAGCAGGGATCTGTGGCGGGTTCTGCCGTGTGTGTTCATGTAGCACAAGTAGTTCTAGTAGTAATGACAGGCAGATGGGGTTATTCATCAGCAGCCCCATCACTGCGAGCAAAGCAGAAGCTCTCCCTCTCCGCCCATTTATCTCGCAATCTAAATAATGCATCTGAATAATGAAAGATAAAAGAAAATCCTCTTTACTTCACTCCACTAGTGCCTTATATTCTTTTTGACTTCCTCCTCCTTGTTTGACCTTGTGCAGAGGAGTGTGTCCCGAAGCTTGGGCCACTTCTCTCCACCGCTTTGTTTATGAATGTTAATGACCAGTGAATTGTGGATCGTTCCAACGGATGTGCATGTGAAAGTGTAAATTAATGGCTCCAAATGGGAAATCCATATGGGAAGACATTAAAACTAATTGTAACCCCATTTTGGGACTTCACAGTTCGCCAGGGTGCAAATGCAAATCACAGCTCAACTGTCGATGTCGATGACAATGTTTTTTTTTTTATTCATAAAACGCAAATAGGTGAAACCTTTGGTCATGCAGCTTCCCTTAAAGATGACAGCACATACGTGAGCGCACACATATGCTCCATTATTTTTCTGAAGTGTTTTTTCAATTCCACGGCTGATGCTGTAGGGTGTGTGTGTGTTTATGCGTGTGGAGTAGACCATTTAGAGAGCTACCGTTGACTCAGACTTTGCTTGGGCTGCACAAGCATTAATGAGAAAAAGAAGTTAGGGCAGATGAGATCAGTTGCGATGTTCACTCAGACTTGCGATATTCCAATGCCAGCCATTGAAATTTGGATCAAGTCTTTCAAAAATGTGGACCTGTCTTTGGACTTTGAGTTTCCCACTTTCAAGTTTTCTGCCAAAAGGAATGCCAAAATACTCCCCCTATTACAAATTACACTGATTTATTTTTTGTCTTTATAATTTCTTTTGGTTGTTTATTAGCACCAGCTAAGTGCTTTGCTGATATTTTACAACCCACAAACCTTCACTAAATCAATTCCTTTTTGTACTGAGAATCCAGAGTTCTCAGGTAAAAACAGTTATTTCCCTGTAATTTCCTCGGCAGGTCTTGTACACGCTGGGAATATTGGCTGTCGTAAACATTGCAGATACCTGCAGACAACAAATTATTCTAAGGGGATGACACGAAACCTCTGTGATCCCAAATGCGCACAATTACCTGAAGAAGCCGAGCAAGCAAGTATCCGTTTAACACCAGAATGGTGCTGAGTCAGCGATTGTGCTCGGGGACATTAATATTGAAATCCTGCTTCATACGTCGGCCTTCCTTTTGTAGAGGAAGTGTGCGACCTGTGGTGCCACACACTCTAGCGAGTCATCCAACACATGATGGATACGCTCAAAGATGCCAGTGGATGCTCACACAATGAACATTCTCTACGTGTCTGCAGCAGCACAAGCAGTCAAACAAGGACAAATTAAACACCCGACGCGGTAAATAGCTTATTACTGACGGCAATGACGTGCAGGAATTAGGATCAATGTGTAGAGAAACCCGTTAAGAAGCTTTAAATCATCCCTTAATGATTACTCAGTTATTTTAGGTTCAGGCTGGTCAGTTTTAATTACTCTTTAGTGTAATATTCTGCTGATTTAGCAGTACAACCTGCATGGCATTGGGTTCCACTGAAGCAACCTGCTGGGTAGATAAACAAGATTTGAGAAAAAAGTGACGGCACTCTCAACCATCTATCAAAAAATGTGTCGGGTCAAAAAGTCGAAGAGTGAAATCGACTCAAGATGCTCCAATGGTTGTTGTACTGCAATTCCAGCAAGAGTTAAGAGCTGAATTGATCACGGCGCCCCCTATTTTCTACGGGCAGCCTCATCATCGATCCAGCCAGTATGACGCTTCAGCTGCTGCTCAGCTCCATCATTACTGTTCACAAGTGCCACACTTCGCTCTCCAACTAAAATACTCTGATCAGAAGTGCAGCAGGTGGCTGAGAAGTAAAAGCAAGTCAGAAACCAGACTGTTCAACTTGCAGCGAGATTCATGTATTTTCTCATTCTACCATCATGCTATTGAAGTTGCGATGAGGAACGCATTTTATATTCATTTACAGGAATCGATGTTAGCCCTGCAGCTAGGTTCAATTTTGCATTGTCATTTAGCTCTGTTTGCCCTTAGCTGTCACAGCTGCGAAACTCTGTTTGATTCTTGAGCTATGTTACTTGTTTCCGCTTCATCCTTTCCTTGGCTATGTTAGACGAGGACGTGCTCAGAGAAACCCCTAGTGGTGCTCGAGCGGGAGCCCTTTTTCCCTGCAGTAGAAAAGTGCCCCTTCTGGTTCCCAAATTCTTCGTTCTTAAACTATTGAGACTATTTTGACGTAAAGTACCTTGAATTATTTGAGTTCATATTTAGCTGGCTCAAGGAAAAATGCATTCAAGACATAACTTGGACAGCATACGCCCAGAACCACTTTTCCACCACAAAGATTAATAAAAAGGTGATCTCATATTTGGAAATGTATCACAGATTTTTGTTGCAATACACGCAATAAAGTTGTTATCGGTAACTAAACGATCCAATTACAACAACGTTCTCTGGGATTTGGGCCCCTTCTTCTCCCTTGAGTATCAGCTGGGGATGGGCAATATGGAAAAAAAAGTATCACAATAAATGTTAACGAAAATTATCATTAAATACATTTTCATTCCGTTCCATGTGTTGGACACTACAGTCTCTCTTGAAACTGTTTTGTGATGAAACTTATGAGTGGAGTTTGTCTCCAACATCATTATTTGTTTATGTTTAGACATAATAGTGAACTAAGTGTAGAGATGAGTAATTCAATGTTTCACGTCTCTGGTAGAACCCGGTCGTGTCTGACAGCCTGCTCTGCCAGCTTTATTTAGGGGTTAAATTGAGCCGTCTGTCTGCTCTCCCCAAGGCATCTCATGTCTCTTAACAGTTGACTTTAACTATGGACCCATCTGGACACATTTCCTAGATGCTATTGAAGAAATATTACAAATAATAATTCTCTCTCCTCAAATGATCCCAAATTAGAATGTGTTCATGGTCCCTAACTGATGCCAGTTTGTAGCAACAGCGCTGCCTGTGTGAGTGTGTCCCTAAGTGAGTGAACCCTAATGGGGATGCGGAAGAGGAATATCCAATTATTTTCAACACAGTGTGTCACCAGCGCAGTGGGAGACCCTGCGTGTGGGAGCCAATGCAGACAACGGTGTCAAAAAACCCATTTGGACCACTCAATCTAATAAATCAAAGACAGATCCAGAGACTCAGAGTCGACCAATGTCATTATGAAATGTTTTCTGCATTAAAAACTACCATCGTCAAAAAAGTCTGCCAAACTCTCAACTCTGTCTCACAACTGCCACCCGCCGGTGTTGGCTAACAAGCGCGGTGGACCTGAAGACAATTATGGTCTCTGCGTTTTCATGTATACAAGTCCAAAGCTGCGAGGGCGCAGTGTGTTGATGCAGAATTCTCATTGTGGGGTTTGTTTTTGGCAGTTTATCATGCACAATAACTTATCGTTGCTCAGCTGTGTGGTCTGTGTGGTGTGAAGCCTACAGCTAAATTTGCTCGGGTTTCAAGTCATAAATTTCAAGAAGATTCATCATGGATATTAACAGGTGATTACATCAAACACGTCGTAGAACTTTGCACTGAAAAATAGTCTGTATTGATGTTGCTAAAATAATATTCCTTTTTGTGATGATCAGCAAGAGAAAAACAGGATTGAACAACTTTTATGTCTGCAGAATGACAAAGAGCCCAAAAGGTAGACATTTTGTCACCAATGGATAAGAGCTAATTCTGTAGCTCAATGGCTTTCATTAGTAAGGAGCAATGCTGCAGACATTTTCAGCTGATTTATCACAGCCGCCGCCTTCCAACTGCTCTGAAAATAAATGGCTGGGACGCAGCGAGCCTGGAACGTCAGCTGACGTACTCTAATTTTCATATCAAGCTGCTTATTAAGTCCACAGCGCTTCATGGTCCAGGCCCGCGAAGACTCTGGCTCGCTCCCTTGATGCCTTTTAGAGTTGTCATTGGAGAATGACCTGCATTATCTATCTCTGACTCTCCCTCGGCTCGCCTCTGTCGCCGTCTGAATGGAGATTTAGATAACAGACTCTGAGCTGCAACAGAGTGGCTGCAGAATACCAAGAGACGGCCGGCCGGAGGGAGAGCGGGTGGAAGCGCGGCAGAGCAAGTCCAGGCGCCGGGTCGGAGACTTTCCGACTCAAGCTGGTCGTGAACTGAAGATTTTGAGAAGTTCCTCTCCTATCAGGACTGACATTAACCTTTTCCCAGAGAAGGGCGAGACAATTCCGTCCCATAAGAATGAGATCTCATTGACAAGCTTTATTTAGGGCTGAGGACAAAATCTCCAGCAGAATGTCACCTGAATATCTCTCACAGTGGGTTAGCTATGTAAGCCTGAGTAGTCTGATAGCAATGAGAATGAGTCTTGTATTTACTCATCTGTCCTGCGTGATATAAAAACTCCCTAAAAAGTGCGGTGAAGACATTATTATTATTATTACACACACACACGGTCATAAACATGATAATAATGCCACGCTTGAAGGACACAGGGTTCAAGCCTACGACCTTCTGCCTTTGGAGCCACAATAGTGCCCTTTTTATCTTCTCAAACTGGGAACTTTTTTCAGTTATGACTGAAATGATAAATCCATCCGGACAATATGCACTGTTTTTTTTTTGTGGTGTGCGTATTGTTGCGACAGGTAGACATTTTAATCTGGATGCCTCTGCATATGTGAGACACACACACACTCACACACACTATGTCTACCATTAAAACACAACTGATCGATGAGGTTGTGATGGAAATGTCATCTGCTGCTAACACATTTATCATCGCACGTCCAGGATCATGAATTTCTGCTTTTTTTTCCACGTCATTTCTGCTTCTTCACCACAAGAACATTGGAATGCTGTGATTCATCGCCGCTGCCGGCGGTTTCTCTCTGAGCGTCCAGTCATCCTGCCTCTACTCTGGGCTCATTAATTAGCAGGCAGGACAACGATAGTCTCTGTTTACACGCCGCCGCGGTAAACAAAGCAGCCGACCGAAATCTCTCATCAGAGAGCGCACAACAGCCAAGGATCAATAATCACTTACAGGAACTTTAAAGCTAAATATTCAAATCGAGTGAATTGTTCTTCTCATCACTTTTGTTCTCAAAAACTAAGAATAGACGACGAAGTGCCGGAGAGGTAATTGAATATGTTATTGATCACAAGAAAAGGAACTTCTCATTTTTCTTTGTCAGAGACGTGCGAGTGCAAGATCAGCAAGTCTGCAGAAGAACAGGGCAGGCGTTGTTTGTTTATGAAGATCTATAACCGGAATCGAAGACACAGGCACGAGTGAGAAAATCTGGACACGTCTGTAAATTATGACATTTGGCATGATGGCAACATTTTAAGCAGTCGCTTTACTGCCCAGGTTCAAACTCTGATCCCCAACAGGCAACTCCCCACCGAAGCATTACTTGACCTGTAATGGTAAACTGGTGTCTCAGCTGTGCTAGTGATTTAGCTGTGTTAGTGAAACAATTATTACTAGAAGAGAGGGCAAACCTCTGGCAAGAAAAATCCCTTGAGCCAGATGGTGATACGGATTGTTCCCGAAACTGTATCACGTGTTCCATAACTGAATTGACAGACGAAATGCTGCTTTGGCATCATGCTGCCCCCAACAGGCTGAGGAAGTAGCTGCATTAAGGAGTGTCCCATTTCTAAGGAACAAAATCTTCCTTCACACTTTGTTTTTAAGAATGAGGTTGAGGGTTAAAGATTGAGGATTGAGGTTGTGGGTTGAGGAACGAATTGGAATTCACCCATAAGCTCCTTGGTGGATGTAATGACGCAGGTTCTTTACCAACTTCTTAATCCAGCTGCTTCTGTTTCAATTCCTGGTCAATTCTGCTCCAAAAACTTCAGTAAATTTGTTTTTGTTTCAGCATTCGTCTTCCTCTGACTTTGAATCCTCTGCTTGTCCTCCAGCTGAAGGACTGCCTTAATTCCACACGGGAGCTTCGACAAAGAAGTTATCAAAAACAAAAGTAGTATTTCTAGATCATTGTGACATTGTAGTCCAGAGTGATGTCGGGAATCCGTGAGGTTTCAGACTGTTAGCACACTTGATAGCATCACTGCACGCCGCTGAGTCTGTACACAGCAGCTCATCATATATTCATACCGTCGTGTCTGCGTAGACTTGTCTATGTGGGAGCTGCCGGCTGATGAGTAAGAGAGCGTGTTGTACAATAACTATCTATCTAAATGAAAATCAGCCATGAGTGAGGCGAGTCATAACTGGATTGCTTTCCGACGTGAGAAGGCCAGAGGAGCGGAACAGAATATGTAAAAGAAGAATATTTATTTTCAATCATGATCGCCCTCGTCTTCTGCATATCTACCATCTCTTTAGCCCCCTCTTCCCAGTTGAAATATCGACTGTTGCATCTCTCTTTGCTTTTTGAGTGTCGATTAACTTGCACATTAACCTGTGAACCAAGAATGCTCCTCTCAGATTCTCTCACAGACTGTAATGGGACTCGACATGACTCTATTTTTCTGATATGGCTCAGGTTTGGTGAGCATGGCCAGGCACACAGTCGAGTGTGTAGTCCAAAATAATTCAGAGGAGATAGTCAGGAATTCGGAAGGGAATGTAAAAATGTCTGTTTATTAAATAATGTCTTCAAATCTGTCAAACAACATGCCGCAGGAACATTGCTTGACAATTATTTGGTAAAGGCAGCTTCAGTCCAGGGAAATATATCTTAATAGTGGGGTACGAGCTCCTGGATGTGTTGAAACGGAGCACTGAAGATTTGCCTCATATGTGGTTGTTTATAAAATGACTCGGGTCTCCCATGAAGATGAGAAGTTCCAGTGTTCCTGTGGCAACTGTTGAACCTCAGCGCAATATTGTTCTCTTGATAAAGTGGCAAAGGCTCCTGGATTTGTCCGACATTTGATGGAGACCTTTGGTGTCCGTTGTGTACACAGATGGAATATTTGGAATATTTATTTGCGATCACTCTCATTAGGAACTAGGGTTCATTCAATCCCGTATCCTTCAACTACAAAACAGATGAACACGTCTACAAACCTGGAAGCAATTTCATATAGCCCATCGCCGTCGATTATATGATAAAGACAAATACATGTAGGTCAGTAATATTGGTTGGTCCAGGTTCTAAACCGCAGTGGATTTGCTTACATCCAGCCAAATAAGTTGGCGATCAGACTCAAGAAATAAACTTTGTCATTTTCCTGCTTTATTCTCCTCAGTAGTTTTCCAAAGATGTAGCATTTTAAAGTTGTATATAAATATCCTGCCCTCTATCCTGCAGGATTATCTAACTGCATGAAGCTATTTTCAATACCTGACAGAGACTTTTTTTTTTCTTCACTCAGGCAGAGGAGAGGGCCATGGCTGTCTAGAGCAAGTGTTGTAGGAGTAACAACTGGATGTCTGAGCTGCAGGATCTTAAATAACAGTTCGAATAAAAGCCAATCCTCTTTAAAAAGTATGTGACCGCAGCTTGCACCTGCATCTCCTGTATGTCTTTTTTAAATTTTTTCTTTATTTTAGTCTCTGAGTCACACAGACGAGGAGGAGGAGGTGGAGGGGGAGGAGGAGAAGGAAGAGGAGGTGGATGCGTACCTGAAGGGAGATAATATGAAAGGAACCAAAAATAAGTTAAAAGAGAGCTGATGGTTCCATAGATAAATATGGCAAAGAGACAAAGAACAGCGATGCGGGGTAGAAAGGATGAGCGCAGACAGAGTTACATCACACATCCATGCTTTTTGAAAGTGTTGACTCTGGGTGGGTTTTAGCTTCTAACAGAAGTATCAGGAGATTAGCGATGTGTCAATCAAGCGCTTGGTATGAAATATTGAGGATGTTTTTTTTTTTTTTTTTTAGTCAGGTGATTTTGTTAAATACAATAACGGTTCCGTTCCATGATTTAAGAAGTGTGTTGGCCCACGGCAAAAACTTTGATATAATCATTCCTACAGTCTGTAGCTTGACAATTGCTCGAGATAAACACATACCTTAAATTCACTACAGTGTAGGATAGAAGTAAATTCCCTCATAAATGTGTTTTTTTCTTTTATATGTTTACTGATGTTTATCTGATCCACTGGTGATGCTCTTCCTCATCTCTTGAGCAACAATGATGATGATGCCTGGGAATTATCATTGTCATATCCGGTGGGTCTATTAACATCACTGCAGCCTCCTCCACTATTGGCACTGAAATTTCTCCCGTGGCTTCTCCCACTATTTACGGGGAACCGTACGCACAACACGGACACAGAACAGAACCGGCTGCAGTACGTGCTATTTGAGGACTGCAAGGCAAACGGATGCCCGTGTCACCAGAGAGGTTACTGTGAGTCAAATTTTCTGGTTGTCTCCTCAACCAGGAAGCGCTTTTCAACCTCTCTTTGCTCCAAAACCTTGACAGAAACATGCCAACAAGTGTTGCCGGGATTGAAGTTAGAGTGACTGCATCAGGCTCCATATTTGTAGTTTGGATTGTTTAAATGCTGCACTGTTGCCTGTTGGAATTTTGCAATCTCTTATTAATAACAAAGCATGCATAATATCAAAAGACTAAAGGAAAGAAATCATACACAGCGGCACTGCGTGTATCAACTAGCAAGAGTCAGTGTAGCTGTAAACGCACAATGGCACACGCACTCTCACAAATTGGATCCAACTGTGTTCGTCAACAAGTGTGTATACTGGTGTGAATGTGTATATGTGTGTGTTGTGTGTGTGTGTGGCGACCAGCTGTGCCTACTGTTGTGATCCTCAAAGCCGCTATCATATTCTGCTCGCATGGTTTCACTGCGTTCCTACTGCGAGTATCAAACTCATTAACACACGCTCACTGTCACAGGTCCACGTCCCCCCGACTCACAGGCATTTAATCACTTTCTCACCTCAACAGTTGGTGGTGTCCCGCTGACTTCACAGGCATTTTTCAGGTAACGCTAATTCCTGAAGTGTGAAGGGAGCGCCTCGCATGAGCAGTGTGAAACGTGTGCACTCAATTCCTTTATCGAATATTGATCTTCAAAATTCATTGTTATTTTGGATGGTTTATGTGATGAGCTCTGATGAAGTTCTGTTGCAGTAATAAGAAGATAAGACGATCTTGTGACTCACTTTAAACTGGTAGGATTCATTTGGCGCAAAGGCCTGTTTTGATGTGTCGTTTTCTGAGTCACCCTGCACTGGAGGTTTTGTCATTTTGTGCATAATTTTACGGATCGGCCTACAGTTTTCCGTGGCTAAATCCCAGTTATGGACTTTGGGAATTGGTCATATCCTCCTATTTTTTTATGTAACAAAAGGATAAAACAAGACTGAACATTTTTTGTTGTCACTGTCAGGGGGCAGTGGGCTCCAAACCAGGTGGATCTTGGTCCCAAACAGTGATTCCAGGGATCTACATTTGAGATCAATCCAGCATCTGGGGAAAGGTTTGGTACTCTATGTGCTTACGAGGGGTTTATAGATGAAGCTTGGCTCAGGTGTCCCAACTCCATAGATCCCCTAGGGTCGTGCAAACCCCCTGACGGGTGGTGGTAATGACAACCTCTGGTTATATGTTTGGGGAAGGGTTTAGGAACTATTGGTAACCTCAATATTGGACAAAATATCATGCACATTTCAAGATTTCAACTTATGGCATGTCAGTAGAGGGGTCTTTGATGAGGCTAGCTCTGTGAATATTGGTCCTCGATGTGGCAAGAACCGCAGTGGGCTGTAACCCTTTGAAACAATTAACGCAGTGCTCCCAGAAAAGATGATTCAAACTGGTAAATCCGAGCACTTTAGTAACCTTCGGGTGCTCTCAATGTGTAGGCCGTCTTAGCTAAGAAAACATGACTCTTTCACAGGTTCTAGTCCCGACTCAGAGAAAAGAGCCAAACGGCTATAAAGACAACAGATTCTTTAAAATCCCACCATAAAACAGTGGAAGATCCTGGACAACCAAGTCAGACCTGCTCCTTTCTCCTCACTTGTAATAGAGGAACCAGCAAACAAAACGAATATTCCATCTATCTTGCTAAAGGAATATCACTCCTCCGTCGCCTTTGGAGAAGTTTGGACCTAATCCAGATCTGGCATCATCACGGAGATTGTGGCTGGCTGCGATCAAAAATCTGGATTTAGACGCTCAGATTAAAATCTGGTGTTTCATCTCAAGAGCATAATGTGTTTGGACTGAGCTCAGTGAGAAAACTATAATCAGAATAATTATTCTGGTCCCACTCCAGCTCGGGGCCTTTTAGCTAATGACAGACACAACACTGATGGCTGGAATTCAAGCTCCCTGTTTGCATGAGGCTGCTTATCAGTGTGTGTTTGTGTAAGCGAGCGTTTGCAGGCAGAACGTAAAAAAAAAAAATGGTGGTTCCAGGCAATAATGGGTCACTCAGTTGAGAAAATGATGTTGCTCGGAGCTTGTACCCTCAGACGACCTTCCACCGGCGGCTCTGGCACAAATCACTCCACACCTTCGTTGTCACCCATCAACCCCCCCACACTCCCACTGATCTGCAAGTCATTTAAAGCTCCATTTTTAAACTGAAACATGTTAGATTGAAGCAGAAATATTGAACTGCTTTTATCGTGTGGAATGAAATCTGGGCAATGGCTGGTGCTTTGCCTCGGGCTGCTTGTTGTGTTAGCATTTCAAAAAACAATGAATAAAAAGGAGTGCAGATATAAGCAATACATTTATCATATATTTGGCATTATTCCTTTGTCTGAAAATCCTCCCAGTGTTTGCCGCAATATAATACCGGACCAAACTTTGATTAAAAAAAAAAAAAAAAAAACACACTTCATCACAGATTATCAGATATTTTTTGCGATAACCAAGGACAGCAACTGAGCGGTTCACACCAGTGATGTTTGACCTTTTGGCCGGGGTCAAATTATTAACCACGATCCTGGGTCATGGATCTGGGTCCATGCATAGGAAAACAGATCTACATGGTAGTGAGTTAACCCAGCGGTGAGGGGTACATTTCATTTTAATTGCAGAAAATAGTTTTCATCAACAAACAGTTCACAATGAAAACCACAAAATTCAAAATGAAAAGTAGAAAGTCTCGAAGTCATCTGCCAGCACTGCGAGTTGTGGCTTTGTTTAGACGAGTTTAAAATTTTAAAAGGCATCCACAATTACGCTAGAGAGATTTGTTGTCAGATGAAATATAGTGTATCAAATGAAAGTGGAAATAAAAGAATGTAATTTAAGATGAATGATATTAAATGTTCAAATTACCTGAATTGGATTTCCAAATTTTCAAATGTGACTATAAAAATTGTTGTGAAAGTTGTTGGTGGAATGCAGAGATGCCTTATTAACACCTAAAATCCAAAGTTAAACTTAGACTTCTGTTAATCTCTGGGGAGTGATGGATTGACGAAGCTTCATGAAAAAGCGAAGATGTGACTCGCTGCATGTAAGCAAAGAGCAGCACCTACTGGGCTCTGAAAATGAGTGCATCATGTCATCACTATCCGAGTGCTACCAACTGGGTGAACCTAACTCTCAATGGTGATGAGGCCCTTGATGTGAACCTGGGCAGGTGTCCTGGACCTTGACAGACAGGGTTGTAGAGATGGTGTTAGAGGGCATCTAGAACAAATGTAACTTGCAAATATATTTTGTTTTCACCATGCAGAGGCGGCTGAAAAAACTGCTGGAGTGAAACAGCTTTTCTTGCGCGAGCTTTATCAAAATAAATCAATACCAGCATTTGTGGCCGTGGTGAAAGTGTAATCGTCGGCACCGTCACACCAATCAATAGCCCTTTATTCACACTTTCTATTATAGATAAATTCAAACATCACCTTGCTAGGTTGTTGAAATCAATTTTCCTCCACATAAGCAGCTGTCATTTTCTGCTTGGAGTAAGCTCAATGGCCTCAGCATACTGAGCAGTACATTCAGCCGCAGGATGATAAGGAGTCGGCGGAGATTTGTATAATTCAAGTCCTGGCACTGTGATAAGTAGCTTCTGATATATCCTCATCTGTGTTGTAAAAGACCACAACGAGGTTTGTTTCTCGCAGCGTGCGCTCTGTCAGTGTGTGATGTCGGATGTTGGCTTCTGGATCGAGGTGAAAGCGGAATACAAAGCAGGTCCGTTCTCTGAAGATGATTAGCGTCCTGCTCTGGGGAGTCTATGGATGGCGAATATAAATGATGCCTTGTAATGGTGGTGAATTCATGTTTAAGATTGAAATGAGTTGTGGACTTTGATAAACTGGTTCCAGCTTTTTCGCATCAAGATTCAACTGTTTGTCTGCCCTCTTCTGGGGGGTGGGAGAGCAGCTTATAGCTTTCACCGAAGAACACTTCAAAAGCCAGCTGGTCCGTGAAAAAGTCAAGTTACATGGAGTCCCCACTCTTCCAAGGGCTCCCCCAGTGACATTTGGAAACTCTGCTCTGTAGAGAGTAGTCCATCGGATCTTCTGAGAGTCTCCAGCCAGGGCTTCAGTCATAGTGTGTCAAAAGACCGTGATAAATCCCAGTTCTCTCCAGAGCCACACTCTGTGTTCTCATCTTAAGTCCATTAATGAACACGTTAGAGGGAGAGATTTCAAAAACATAATGGCTGAGTAGCAAAAGGGCAAATGTGGCCTTTATCATCTGCAGCACATTTCTTTTCATCCCCAACTTATAACTGTGCAGTGAGATTTCACCACTCAAGAGACTCCATGGTGATTAATCGCCCCCGCCATTTTTACTTCATCTGCTATTATCTTCAAACAGAATTAATGTGAAAGCTGAAAAAAAGAAAAGAGTGACATTTTTCACAAAAAATATGGCCATTTTGTTTGCTGCTGTTCCCTAAAAAGACGCGATCCTGCTTATTTCATTGACTGTTATTCATGTTTGGACCCCAGCTAGAATTAGTTTCTTTTGAAAAAATATCGACATTTGAAAACAGCCTCGGTGGGTGGAGTCATCGCTGGATTATTGCATGAACCTCCTCTGTGAAGTCCCATAAAGTGGACACCTCAGTGACCTTTAAATTACAGGCAGAATGGCAGCAACTTGAAAATTATTTACTTATTTTATTTAATTAATTATTTAATTATTACATTTTCCTGACAACTCATACAGCTTGCACATAGAAAAAAAGAAAATACTAATAATATCAAATAATATTTGAAGCAAGTTACCAAAACAATCCTGGAAAAAAGCTAAATTAATTACAATGTTAAAAAATAACAATAATAAAATTGTTTTCCACAATTACTCATAAATGAAAGTGTGTACGTGTTACACTACAAACTTTGCTTTACTGGAATAGTAATTTTTGTCTTCTCCGTTTTGTCTTGTGGAAAAAGTTACAAAGTACTGTACTTGAAAATGTAACTTTTCAGTTTGTATGCTACCATGTTTTTCCCACTCAAGGATAAAGAGTGAAAAGTTCTCACAAAGACAAACCTGCTGCGGAACACTGCAGTCTGAAGCTTCACAGAAAAACAAACTGTAAAGTAGCAGAGTAGTTATGCGTGTACAGCGGATGATAACTCTCGCAATAACTTGCTTCGCTCCATCTGAACGACATATTGTTTCACCAACATTAATCTTTTTGGGGGGTTTTTTGTTTGATGTGATCCCTTCGCTACACTGTAAATGCAATCTGTTTTAACACCTAGCATTGCCTACCTAATCTCCATGGGAGCCCTTGCAGCCTGCTGCTGCCTGCATTAATGTTATTTAGCAGAATGGAAGTATTTTTTTTTCAAGAGTTTAAGAAGATTAGAGGAGGAAGCTGTCAGATTTATGTGCATTTAGAGGTTACACAAGGTTGTTTTTTGAAGACGTCTGAATTAGTGTAAGAGGCTATTTTAGGGAGTCTTCAATGTTAAAGAAAAAAGCAAAACAAAAAAAGTCAGTCATCCCATCAACCTGAGCTGTGGTAACACGTGCACTTCATCTAATTCTTTCTCTCTGCTTTGTCTTTCTCAGGCGGCGACTGAACCCTGCATCACATGTGACACCGGTAATGAGCTAAAGGTTGGTGCTGCCTTGTCTTTCCCCGCACGTGTTTGTATGTGACATCAAACGCTGCTAAATTGGCACAGACACTGAGACTGTTTAGCATTCCACCACACCGACTTCCTCTTTGACGATGCGAATGTGAGTGATGGGTGGAAGGACTTTTTCTCTGTGACCCCCTGAGCCATTTCTCATTGACGCGATTCTGTCTTTGAAGAAGCTTTTTTTATGTTCCCTCCAATCTTTGCATTTTTGCCTTCCGTCCTTCATGTCTAATAGGAATTACTGAGGTCGCGTGTTTGTATTTGCCCAAAGCAACTTGTTGTCATGTAAAAAAAAAAAAAAAAAAAAAAAAAAATGGCCGTTTAACAGGATCCCATGCTGCTTACAATACACTTGCCCTCTGGCGACATGTTCCCAAAGTCACCGTATCACACCCCTCACATCTCCCGCGGTAAGCGTTTTATTTTTCCATTCGCTGGGGAAAAGTTGAATAGATTAAAAAGGTGTATCTAATCGATCCCCAGAACGCTTATCAGTGGCTGGCAGGCTGACGAGCAGATTCCAGAACAGTGCATTCTAATCCTTGATCTGCAGGTGGAAAACTGTGAGCGACAAATGGGAGGAGGGCCACGCACTCAGTCAGATACATTTAAATAAACTCCAACTATTTCCCGAAACCTGCTCCTGCTAAACTACTACATTTGTCCTTGCTGTCATGCAGTCATAGCTAGCATTTATCTCAAAAGTGTGAGACTACAGTTTGTCTAATAAACTCTCCAAGTACCAGTTGACGCGCAAGCATTCCAAAGCTATTAAGGTGAAACACATCGGAGCGTCTACATGCAGTAAGCTGTCATTATTGTTTTGTGTATGACAGATGTATCTTAGAATTATATTTAGGCCAAGATGGCACTGTAGCAAAGCTGCTGTTTATCGCAAATACTATTAACATTTGCTCCCAAAAAAGGATGAAATGGGTTCCTTGTTATGTAGCATTGGATTGGGTATAGCTCTCGCAGAGTTAGCCACGGATAGAGACTGAGCATGAAAATAAAGTACCCTTCTATGTTGGACAGTGCTCATGTAAATGGATGACAAAGGCTGTAACTATGTTCTGACGAGAGGAGTTTTTGGATACAATTTTTTAATCTTGTTTAATCGCACTAAAGCAAAATTAAGTTGTGATTAATCGCAAATGAAACTAGAGTAGATAAAATCTTTCAATAAGTCTCATTTGAACCTGAAAAAAATAAATGTGATTAATGGCAGGTTAACTGCTTGAGTGCGATTGAACAAGGTTACAAATTGTAACTTCATGACAGTCCTTGTCCTGACATGTCATATATCATTTATTATATATATGTATAGTGCAGGATTGGCTCAGTATAGTTTGAGTTTAGATTAGGTTAGCTCCAACCATAACCAAATACCATTTCAAATGTGTTTGATGTTGTATACGCAGTTAAAGGCTAATAGAATATATCTCTGTATTATTACTAATAAGAGGGAAAAAAGGATAATAACAATAATAATTGACATAGAAATCGGTGTCAGTGGAAACACTTTGCTTGTCCACAGTTTAATGGATCGATCTCCTCCGATATTTTCTGTACTTGACAGTCGGGACATGCTGAAAACATTGTGATTAGTACCCATTATTGAAAGCTGAAACGCTGTCCTTCAAAAAGTTATATCTGCCCGACATGAAAGAGGACTTAAGCTCTCGGTCCATCTGGATTAGTCTTTGTGCTTCCATATGAATGTGCCGCCACTGACGTCTATTGATTCGGCCGCTAACTTATTACAATTCTCGCTTTAAAAAGGCTTTGGCTGGGCTCTGTGCTGATTGGATGTTTAACCCTAGTGACCTCCAAACAGAGATCTGAGCGCGCCACCCTGTAATAGAACGCATTTATCCGGACGACCTCTGCTGCTGGTGGGACGAGAAACTGACCAGGAAACTGGTGTGTGTTTGTGTGTGCAGTGGAAGAAAAGAGAATGATAGAGCTGTAAAGATATAGATCAGCTCTCATAATCCTTCTTGAACAACTTCCTTAAAGAGAGTGTGGAGTGTAAGTTCTCCATGAGAATGTGGCAAAATCATGACGTTTGATTCTCAGCTCAATCACTTTTGTCTTTCATCTATTTAACTGAAGCTTTTTCCATTTGCAGTCTGTATTCTTCAGGAGGAAAAGTTGCCCGGAATAGCTTCATGCTGTTATTCTAACATCCACTTACTGCAAAACAAACATTGCCCCAGAGTTTTTGGACACGAAATAAGAGCTGAATTACATTAGGTTTGAAAGATATGTAACGGATATAGACATATGAACATTCAAAATATTAGTATCGTAAAATCAACAATGAAGAGTGATCATGTATATACGTGAACATTCAAGAAAGAGTCTGCTATGCATTCGGGTGATCCAACTGCAGATGTGCTTGGAGCCATCGTAACTACAGTTAAATGGGATGTCCCGGTTCTCTGCTTCCACAGCTAGAATAAACATGATTGGTGTTTTGGTTATTTGAGATGTGCTCATAAAAGCGACAGGATTGTCAATTTCAGATTAAAAGACAATAATGAGAATGAGAATATAAGACACGCCAGTTCTTTCAAATCAGCAACTCGACAATACCCATATCTTTTTGTGACCATTTCCCAAAAAACAAGAAGGCTGGAGTCCTTGACAGCAGCAACCAGACCACTGTGAATAACATTAAGACCACAATTTCTGTAAGAAATCAGTCGGTCTAGTTTTGAAAGGCACTGAATTTGACAAGTAGTTGCAGAGATAAGCCATCTGTCAACATACAAGGGCATTTTTTTTTTACTTCCTATGCAAAGAACTTAATTATGGACAGCAAGTAAACACACCCTGAAAAAAGGCTGAGGCCTCAAGAAGTTTAAACTGCAAAAACACAGAGCAGAGTTTTGTCGCATCGTAGTGGACAACTTGCTTCTTTCGCATGTCAAATTTCTATTTGGAAGATGTCCTCTCGAGGGAAGACAATATTTACTTGTCCACAGTTGATGTCGCCGCCTGCAGGTTCAGTTTTTAATACCAGCTTCAGAAACACAGCCACGCCCACTCATGTGTTTGTCAGATAATTCTACTCCACGCTGATTCCTCCTGAGACCTTCCCCAACTGAAAAGCCCGAGGCCCTATAATCTTGTATTGGCACAGGAGCAGCAGAAAGTCCTCCAATCGTCAACACTGGTGTAGCAGTCCAGACGCTTGCCGTTGTCGGCTATGGTTAAATGTCAAGAATTAATTGACATTTCTTGCAGATGGAAGTTAATTTCACATGAAACGCTCCGCCGCCGCCACTTTTTGTTCAGGAATAAAGAAACAGGAAGGAGCGTCATATAAATCAGAGACGAGCAACAGTCTTTAAAGAGTTGGAAAACGCTATTTAGCTATCAGGCGCATCCATCTTTTTAAGAATGTGACAGTGATGGGTGTCTGGCCGGCCAGATAAGACGGTATTAAGGAGGGGACTATTTTCCCCCGGAGGGTTTACACCAGCACAAAGTTTTAATGCCCTTTACCATTATTGATTAGCCAGCCGAGTGACTGATTGAACGCTTGATATGGCAAAGCCCACATCAATAAAAGAAATACCTGGGGAAGGCTTTCAAGTCGCGCCCACTCCAATCCATTCTCATACGACCGGCTTGCCAGTAACATTTTAATCACAGCTTGTGTCCCACCTCTGGTGAAGGTGAGGAATCCGTGTTGGTTCCACTAACATGATGAGAGGGCTGCCAGTCCGGAGGTAAACTATCAACTTCACCAATGTATAGCTGCCAAAATAATGCTGTGAAATACTGTGCGGACAAGAGCGCTCCCATGTTTGTGACAGTGGTTTATAACATGTCAGCATCCAGTAGTGTGCGAGGGAGGCATCCTTGGAAAAGGTTAGATTATAGTGTGGAAATTTCAATTTTCTTTTGTTCCTCCCTCATGATTTAAGAGTCCGAAATATACACACATGGTTGTCAACCTTTTTTAGTGATGTACCCTTTGTAAAATAATTTTCAGCCAAGTACCATGAGGCATAAAAGGCATACAACATTCTTCACAATATGAATTAACACAACACACAAATATGTCGTCACACTTCAGATTAGGGAGATAAACAACTTATTTGGACGGGTATCAGCAACGTAATATAATATCATGATGAAGTACTTAGTGTCTTGTTCAACCTGACAACATATTACTCAAGAATGTGTCACGGGTCAAGACGTGGAGTGGGACCCAAGTGCAGTGGTTTAAGTCACAGGAGGCAGAAACGAGTCAAAAAAATCATTAACAACAACAACAACCACAACATAAAGCGTCACCGAACAGGGAGAAACAAAGCAAAGTCTGAATGTCCAAAACAGAGTCACCAAACTGGCAGAAGTCCATAAACAATTTTGTTTGATTCCTGTGTTAGCTTCCCTCAGCATTCTGTTACGTCTCATTACAAATGTATCCCGATAAAACCTGAGGGTGCCACGTGACAACATAAATCACCCATGTGTTTGGGAACTGTTTTTTAAGATGGGCTCCATTTTGGAATTGTGCAGGATGTTTATTGAGTGGGTGTACCCTGAGAGACACTTGAACTCTCCTCCAAATATAGCGAGTAAAGTTCATGTGTTAACGTCAGGCAGGTCTGTGTGGGCTGTACAGTATATTCCTGATTCAGCTCAACATTTTTAAACCCCCTTATCTGCTTGACTGTGAGCTTTTATCGGCTGGATTGTTTTAAGGCAACGGAGAGAAAACACTGGCTCTATGGGGATCCTGCAATGTTGCTGCAAAGACACTCCACCATTGTTACACCGATTCAAAGGGAGATGATGAAAACTTGACCAAGTGAGAATTAACAGGATGAGCAGGCATTCCAATGTTAGGTTGCCTGTGATGCCCTTGTTTGACTTGTGATGAAACTCATGACTTCAGTTACAGCCTAACCAGCCACTGAAATTCACTCATGCCTTTTAAGATTAAGGTATGCCGCCGTGAGATACAGAGGAATTTCTCTGTGGGTTCATGAGCCTAAGGCTTGACATGGAAGTAACGTATGATTGTTCTTGATTTTAAAATGATATCTGATGAGTGACATCAATCTGGATTTTCTTGGTACCAGTTTTCATGAGGCGAAATAGCAGAGAAACATGTAGAGCTGCATGATGGTTCGGAACAGTTCCTGCTGTCATCACCCTCGGGAGCAATAATCGTCCTGTGAGCTCGGTCAGCTCTGCGGACTCGCCATCTGACAGAAATTCACCCCAATTATGGAGCTGCAGTCGGATGCTGATGGTGCTCAGAAGTAGCGAAGTAGTTTCGCTCCAGACCGGACGGAAACCTTTTTTCAGCTGAAACAGTGAGGCGATTCTCCATCAAGGCTTTCATGGCCCATGAGTACAACAATGCTTACGCCGTGGTTTTGAACGTGCGCGACTGCTTAAGCTCCCTACACCATTTGCACTAAGAGCATCAACTTCTGAAAAGATCAACTCGTGCAGCTTTAGCTCAATTTCCGAGCAATATGGTGTTCAATCTGTTTGAAAGCGGAGCAAAGGAGGATTGGACTGATGATTTGAGATCTTTTACGTCATTTGCAAAGACTTGTCACTGCTTGAATGGAGTTTCAAATTAACCCTCTGATTTTCTGTCAGCTTTTGTGAGCAGTGATGAAGCTGTAACAATATAGAAATGTTCTGGAGTGAGCAGAAAGATGACATGAATGAACTGAAAACAGTTGTTCCTCATAAATGAGTGGAAGTAGCCAGTCGAAAATGTGACTCAAATGAGTGTTTTGGTTTGTTTTTTAATTGTTGTTATTATTATTTTGTTGTTGTTTATACATACTATTTTCAGACGTTTGCAATTTGTGACCGATCAGTCGGAGCATTCCTAATATATATATTACATACTAGGAATGCTCAGTTGTGATCGGTGAGTGCCGATCCTCGGACTTCCTCGGATCAGATGCAGAATTTCTGTGGAAGTGGAAGTGGAAGCGAAAACCCACACCTAATGTGCAAAATGTCAGGAGTGCCCCAGAGTGGTGGAAATGTCAGCCGTCTGCACTACATGTTGACACATTAGGCTTTGAAAGGATGCAAAAGTCCATTTGATGATTGTATGTGACTCCTGAGAATATAGCAAAAGGGAAGGACCTGTATTCCAGTTGGAGCAGTTTTCTTTAAACTGCAGAGAATTGCAATTATGCCTTCATCCCATAACTAACCATTTTCAAAGCTTACAATTGCAATGTCTGTGTTATTGTATAGTGTTTTGCCACAATAACATTTCTCTTTGCAATGTTATTCTGCATTGCATTAAATCTGTCTCTCAAGTTTTACACTTCTGCGGCTTAGTGTCAAATCAGCTGCGCTTCTGGAACAGAAACCGGGTAACAATGTTTAATTTAAAAAGATATCTGTATTCCAGACAACCACATCAGCCCAGAATTGAAGTGAAATTGCTTTTCAAGGCGCAAAGGATGCAAGATGTGGAGTTATCCGCCGATATGAGATTACCCACCTGTCGACGTGCAGCCACCTGCGCTGGATATTCAATAACTTCATGACCCAAATGAGGAAAATAGATGAAAGCGATCTTGTGGTCACGCGACTGATCACACTCACGCCACGCTTGGACTGCACCAATGTAAACATTACTTTGGTATGAGCAGAGACGTGAGTGTCGGAATTCGAAGTGCAGGTGGATTGATGCGTTTGCGGTTCGATAAGCACATCGTCAAGGTGATGCGAATTTGGATGTTGGTGACAATGAGTGGCAGAGACAGGAGAGGAAGAGCCAAGCTCAGCAGGGAGGAGGAAGGATGTCAAGAGGTGCAGCTCGGGAAATACAGAGCTATCCGGAGAGAAAAAAAGCAAATGTAAGCCCCCGAGGATTAACTCTCTCAGTCCTCTTTTGGGAAGAATAGAAAAAGAGGATTTCTACGCTCCATCCTCCCTCTGATATGTCGCACTCTGCCTCATATTCCTGCATTCCTGCTCTGTCTCTTTGTCAATTTCCGTCAATCGCTTTTCTTTTTGATCATAATTCCAGGTGTTTGTTGGCTGGACTGAGCAGCAGCATGTGTTTTTGTTTCTTCTCCTCGGGCTGGCAGCTGTCTGACGGCTGCTGCGAGCCAACACGAGAGCCGGATCGCCGTGAACACTTTAAAGTGATCCGCTAACAAGACGGAGGAGCAACCTGCTGATTAGTTTATTGTGATTTCAGCAGTCCAGCATGGCGCCGTCATTTACAGCTGCAGCAGCAGAGGCGTTCGCTTCATTCTGAGTGCATGTTTACACAGCAGCAGATCATAAAGTTAAAGACAGGAAATTGAGGTGGCGTACTTCACAAGGTGGTTAACTTCCAACCACAATCACACAGGTGACTCCACAGCAGACACAAAAACAGAGGAAATAATTGGTTAAAATATTGTCTTTTACAAGCTGCTTTCTGGTCTCTCGAGTCTGATTCAGACTCCCGAAGTAACCAGGTGCAACACAAATCCACCATGCCAGTCTTCAACGCTGACTTTAATTTCCCTAAGTGCAGCGGATATCTCAAGTGAAAGGTGAAAAAAGTCTATAAACTAAAGTAATAAGCATAAGTCGTCAGTTCAACTTAACACACAAGATATACTTTAGATAAATCCCAATCTCTCTCTGTAGCGTGTCCCCACTGATCTTGTCTGTATTTACTGGATTTTTACTGATTGTACATGGACGTGTTGACAACCAACATGTTTACCAAGTCTATTCCTGACTGCTGAGTCAGCTGGTCCATTGCATTTTCTGTTCTGCCTTGCATATCAAAAATGTTAAACCTGGTCAATACTTTGAGAGAGTCAGGTCCACCAGGGCCTTCATTTTGTACAACCACCTTCATTTGAACCGAGTCAATGAGCCTTTTTTGTTCGAGTCGTCTGAGATCAACAATGGTGTTCAACTTCATAACGGACACTCTGGTGCTCAGTTCTGGCTTTGTTGGACTCATGAGCTGTGAAAGTCCATTCATGTGTGACTTGTGGGTCGATGTGCTGATTGGGTAACATAGATTTCACCAACACAGAGATTAAACGGGTGAACCAACTTGTTGTTTGGTTCGAGCAGACGCTGCTTGTGTTTCCACTGCTGACTGTTAGGCAAGTCATTATTTGGTGCATGGAAAGTTGACAATAATTACTACGACATTATTAGACTTCACTGGAAACCTTCACAACAACTGTTCCTTGTCACACGAGAAGATGGAAATTTGAAATCAGCTAACTTCTCCGCCGGCTTCCGCTCGCCCACTGACTCTGTCAAGGGTGCTTAACTTTCGGGAAACTCTCAAGATCATTGAGGGAGTGACCCCACGGATAGACACAGAAGGCCTGGTGTTTGTTCCCCCCGCGCCCCGTCTCTCTCCCTCCCTTGTGGTTATCTTCCCCTTCACCCCGAGCCTTTAAGAATCTGGAGCATTTTATTTTTCCTTCAGCCTCAAATCAATTCCAGACGGCACTGTTTCCTGCCCACTCCTCCATCCCCCTCAACCTCACTCTTTCTCTCCCTCCCTTTGGGGCTATAGATCAAAACCGCACACACACAGAAATGAATTGAGAACGATGGAGTGTCTCAAGTTGGGTCTGTTTTTCCATATCATAAATTCTTCCAACTTTTCTTCAAGTGTTCGTTCCAGACGACATTTTTTTCCCCTGTTTGCTTTGGCACATCTGCCGTGAGACGGATCTGGATTTTTACGTCTCACTCAGATAAGAAGGACGGACACTGTCGTGAATTTGTGCGGCTCGTGAGAGTGAACTCTGACCCCCGCAGCTGTCCTTAATCAATCTCATCCTTTCAAATGAGAGTTCACCCAAGAATAATTCAAGTATTATGGATGAATACAAATGCAGCGGAAAATGTCGGCAAGTGGCTGAGAGTCACAGGCGATTGTCAACATTTGATGTATGATCGCGAGTGCTAATATGTGGCCTTCAAGAATGTGAAGATCCAGTTTCCCACAAATGGTTATTTGGACTGACGTAGATAACCCGACAAGACAAATGAAAGAATAATATCAAGTATTTAATAGTTGCTTACATTGGTGTACAGAGGAACAGAGGAACCCGAATAACTGTTGTTGAATGTCACCAAATGTTTGTGACACAAGAGGAAGTTGCTCTGACTCATGGACTCACCAGACTCGACAAGAAGGTTCAAGTCTGTTGTCAATAGATATTTTTTGTGTAGGGTCTGCAACCAGCAACTATTATGTTGACTAGACTCTGATGTTACGTCCTGCATGGGTAAAATGAAAATTACAAAAAGGTGGAGCATGTTGTCGTTACTCAACAAAACTTTGACACATGAAAACAAAACGAAAGAAATCTGGTTGAGAACAAATGCCTGCAGCACAAATGAAAGGCATTTATCAAGCATGTTTAAGTCAATGAAAGGAAGTGCTCAGTAAGAATAAGGAAACGTCCATACAGGCGTCGTGATTCATTGTAGTTTTGCTTTCTCTTGCAGTCATTCAGCTTTCATGCCCTTGGTGGTTCAGTCATTATTATTTTTAATGTCTCTTTTCTAAATATGTTACGTTCAAATTAAATGAGAGCCATGACTGATGTAAACCAGACTGTTCCCAGAAATGCGGACAAATAGTGGAATGTCAGAAACAGTTCAAATGTGACCTAATGAACAAAAAACTTCTGACGTTGTTTTTTCAGTTTTGGCCCTACAATTTTTTCCAATCAAAATGAAGTAGCTGGTCATAATTACCACAGAGCCTCATTATTATGGAGTTTGTAGCTGCAACTGTGTGAAAGCAATGGTCAGAAGTGGAAAAAAAAACGTGTCTGAAGGGGACATTTTCCGGCAGAAAAGGCGATGGACAGAAGAATAATTAGTGGCATTGTCTTGTTAGAAGCTTTACAACATCTCATCATTCGTTCTGCGGCTCATTCGGAGGCGCATTGTGAAGCTGATGGGTTCGATTATCAATGCTTTTAATGGGAAAAGATTCCAGGGAAATTGAAAATCCGGAAGAAATCATAACCTCAATTGTCACGTTTTATTTGGAGGAGGAACATTGTTTGAATAAGGGGGTATAAATGAATCGGTTATTTAAACACAGAAAAAAATGAAAAATAGAAATAAATCTGTAAAATAATGTGAATAAAACAATGAGGAAGAAAAAGCTTTGTCCACTAATTTTCTTTACATTCATATTGCAGAAGTACTCAGAAATTTGGTCCCACAGTGGGAAAAATAATGTGGAAATTTAAAATACTATTTGAAGAGAAGAGAGGTTTAAAAATAATCAGGATGTGAAGACATAAAAACATGGGAACATTTCATAACAGTATTTCTTTTGAAGATAAACAATATTTTTGCTGAAAATATCACTACACTTCACGAGATGAATCAGTTATTTAATTAAAGTATTTATTTATCTTTGTGTTGTGTATCTCTATGTTTCCTGTTTACTTTGACAATTGCATGGACATTATCTGTAATCTCAATGTGTCACCGAGATGACAGTTCCCAAACCATCCTCCGCTCCTTTGCTTTCCTCCAACTGTGGCTCAATGGAGTGACAGAAGCGAACAACAAAGGAATAAATATGACTCAAAGAGTCTCCATGACTGCGCGTCGTTTACCACACGCTGCAAACAAGCTACATTCAAATGAAAGCGACTCTCTGGAGAACAAGCAAAGGAAAACATCTGCTACAGACTCACTATTTGACTGCAAACAGACTGGTACGAACTCAGGACGACAACAACACACTCTTAATTAGCCGCCAGTAGCTGAGCGCAAGCTAATTGTCTGTTTGTTTTATCAAGTGTAAAGTTTGATGTCTTTATCATTTTCACTGATTGCAAATTAAGACGAAGCGCCTCAAAGGCAAGCCATGTTGGAAGCTGCGTTTCATTGACCTCATTATTTTCTATTAGATGTGATTTGTTTTGTTTCTTATGCTCAGATTGTCTTTTCTTAATAAGGCTGGATACGTAATTAATGGAAAGTGAAATGTCATAACTTTGGTCAGCTTTTGTCGTCTCTTCGATCTTCACCCTCACCTCCTCCGAGCTGGTGTTGTGCTGAAGCTTCATGAAACAGTGTCGTCCTTTTCTCAGTTCAACAGGTGGCGTTTTTGCCTTTAAAACAAAGTGATTTTCTCATTGAAATTGCTGCTGGAAGTTATGTGGTGGCTCTGAAAAGGAGGGCACTCTTTCATGAAGCTTCAAGAACCCATCACTCACATGAGCCAAGGCGACCCTACAGATCAGTCTGCGGTTGCCATACCACGACTTGGCTGTAAAGACATTCATGTCGAAATCTAAGCCTGCGTTGTTGATGCCATGCTGGTTTCATAAATCCAGGCCCCTTGCTATAGCTTCATGTTTTATTTCATATATGGCCATGTTTATGTACAGACAGGGATCAGTAGGTGTCCTTTTGGGATTACTTTACCCTCTTGCACCCCTTTTTCTCAAGACTCATGTCTCGTGAAAGCGACTCTGCCTCTCTCACACAAGCGCATCAGTTTCCTTCCGGTTGCTTTTGTGTCTCCCTGAAGGAAACACATCTGCTCCAAGCGAAGTAACGGACTGTTCCCTCCATCAAAATCCTATCAAACCTCAGTGACACAAGACCTATTATTTTTTCCCTCACTGAGACGACTCACAGGTGATTTTTGTCCTGAGTAATGTGACTCTGCTGCAGATCTATTAGAGGTGAATTCATCTTAGAATCATGACGAGGGGAGATGAGTGATGGTCGCCTCTGACCGCTAATGTCTGTCATTGATGTGAAGTGTATCATGACTGTTTCAAAGTTTAAATGCAGCCTATATTACAATGGTCATGCATGATGTCCAATTCAGGTGTGAAATAATGTTGGTACGAGGGTGACCAGGGTCAGTGCTACGTGTAGGTAAAGTGGGAGTAACACAGTTCCAAAAATCGTCATAGTCTCCACCTTCTTCATCTCTCTCTACCTGGCGTTGCATTGTAGGTGGTCATCTATTGTATTCAGACTGTGTGGTCTTCAGATTATTTATTTTTAATGTGTGTGTGCTTGACTTTGAGGAGAGTTGTGGGAAGTAATTATACACGGGAATTATGGTAATGACTGAGTAGCCATGACTCACCTACTCACTCCTAAAGACCACCTACCTCCCCGAATAATAGCAAGTTAACCGTCGTAGTCAGCTTGTCTCATTAATACCTATTTTGGTAAATGCTGAGAAAGCTTCTTTCTAACCTCTTTTCTGTTATCGGCTCAACCTGCACGTAGACTTCTGAACACACTCCTATTAGTTCGTCTAATTGAAAAGCAATTAAGCCTCAGGTTTCGTGGTGTGAGCCCGGTGTCTGTTTTCAGCATGGCTCTGTTTTTAAAGCTTTTAACAGACCACAGAGTGCCGACTACCGTAACGGGACACTGGGAAATGAACTCGGCTACCGTGCGTCTTGTCCGTCTCCACATTTTTCTGTCACTTAGAGGGGTTTTTTTAGAGACACTTACATGCCTTCAATCTCTTTGATGTTGCTGCTCTTATATCACATTTCTCGGAATGTGTTAAATTTGATAACCAATGTCAAGGACTTTCAAGATGCTTTTAGTGGCTTTTTATTGGACAATTTGATCTGGTATTATCTGGTAAAAATTTGAAACTCACTTTGTGTTTTCTGCAATATTAATAGGGCTGGGATATTTTGCGTTTAATTACTTTAAAATAGTTTCACTGATTCTTCGGACCCAGCGGCTTCATTGGCCTATCCTTTGCATGGGACCGCAGTCAGTGATCGGCCATTGAGCCAGTCAGTTGGTGCCAGTCTCTTTGGTCCATGAAGAAAGAAGCAAGTCCTGTTACTCCACTGCAGATCTTCATCATGGAGAATTGCTCCCAACACTTCTCTGAGTTTGGTTACAGGTATTGTAAAGTGAGATTTCAGTCATTAATTTCAGTGAAATGTTGAATGACCAAACCAAAGTTGTTATCCACCACAAAGTTGCACATAAAACAATGCAGTGGTATTTTTTCCCCTTTAGGCATATTCACTCCATCCACCTTTCTCCTTGTCAATTCTCTCCTGTCACTTGAAAGCACCCAATGTGAATAAAAGAGGCTTTGCATCTAGTGGCGAGTCACTGGGGGATTTGTTTTTGGAGAGTAGGAGGGGATCTCTGCAGACACAGAAAATCTCATTATAAACCGAACATGACCTCTTTTTTTCTTCATCCAGAGCGACTATGGAAAAATATAGCACATCTGGTCGAAATAGGTTTGGGCTTTGAGGAGATGTCCAGTGGTCGGATGAGAGATGTGAGCTAATGGTTTGGGGGAAATGGCCAAGCGAGTGTGAGCTTGCCCAGTTCTTGAAAGAGAGGGGGGCACGTTTCCAAAGACAGCATCTACAGGGATTTTTCAGAGGTTTTAGTCATCTCTATCATTGAGAAGAGTAATTTTGATGACTGTATAATCATAGCTTAGACTTAGCTTCTTCCTCAATGCTCTGTTTAAAGAGGTTCTACTTAGAGATTTGACTTATGATTCAGGATCTGTTTGACAAATTCGTAAGAAAAGCAGGGTGCAGTGAGGTTATGTAATAAACGTTAATGGATGTTCAGATAGTTATTAACTTAATCTGTGACTATGCATCTGGTTCTTTGTGTGCTCGGCAAGTTTGAAACTTGCATTACAACTCAAGCTAACTCTTCCTCTGCAGGGAGAGAACTGAGAATTCCAGAAGGAAAATAGGCGTTACCATGGGTTGAAGAGACAACCCATCCTACTACATTGACCTTGGGAAAGTAGACTTTTGTGTCCCATACTGATGCCAAAGGCAGCCTTCTGTGGTGCATGCTGATGCATTAGCTTTTCCACTGAAGCAAAGGTCCGGCCTTTCACCGCATATCATGACGCCATGGGCATCGCGTCACGTAAATGAAAGATGGAGGTTGGGGAATGCATGGACGGAAAATATTTGTTTATCAGTATAGGCTACTAAAGTCCTTTTCCTAATGTGAATATATTGGGCCATGGGAATGAGGACGGATAGCTAGCTCTGACATGGTGTCATGGTCACCATAAATTACCAACCGCTACACAGATTTGAAAAGGTTGACCTGTTTACTCGACAGTGGGAATTTCAGGAGAGCAAGAAGGGAAGACAATAGTGGTGTGGTAAAGCAAGGATGTGTAAGATGACTGTGGCAAACCGTGACAGATGCCAAAAGATAAAGAAAAAAAGAAACTTGGTAGCAGGTGGTAGTTGCAGACCTAGTGGTGGTAACCTGATTGATCATTCAGGTATCTATGTCAATGAGTAACCCCTTTGCTGGCTATGTACTTGAGGTTTTTTTTTTTTTTTTGTTCCTGTGCCCATAGAACGACATTTCCAGTGGAATGAAAACTCATTTCGTGGCTTGACATTTTCCATATTTCCATAAGGGAGTCTGTTGTGGTGAAGAAAGAGTTGAGCTTAAAGCCAAAGGTCTTGATTTACAGGTGGATGTCCCTATCCTTATGGAATATGCATGAAGACTGACTCCCAAAAGTAGGTTTCTCTCCGCTGATATAGGTTGATGCACATGGCCATCTGGAAGATTCCACCTGCCAACTGAGATGACACAGAAACAGGAATCACAATTGGATCTCTGCCTTTGATGGTCCCAACTGTTCAACTGGGCGTTTGCTTTAGTACAGAACTTGGATACGCTGGAGAAATTATGTCTCAGCCTACAAGGGAATACATCTGTATTACCTCAGAGAAGCTTGAGGGAAGGGGAGGTCTGGGCCTCAGCCTGCTGCACAACAGTAGATGGTTGGGCTGATGAACAAAACACCAATGGATTAAGTCAAAATACACCCCCTCCAATTGCTCTAAAAAAGTCACCATCTATTGTCTTCATCCAGACCTGAGCGGAAATCCATCTTGTACCAAAACTGCACAGCTGTGCACTAAAGGGGTTGGGATATACAGGATTATGTGGATCTATGCATCTTTTTCTGCAATCTGCATTGAAAAGGCACTGTAGGAGGTGAAGAGAAAATAATAAACTGCTGTTTGATTTTGTGACTGTGAAGACATTACCCGTCGTTGGTGCACATACACTATAGGTAGCATGCGAAGAAAACACATCAGAGTCATCTATACGCACCGTACACTATCACACATATGCAGAGGGGAGAAGGAGATGACCACGTGCAGACATGAATGAATCACATATTACTCACGACTGTGGAGAGACAGACGAAGTTCAGTGGAAAAAAAGACAGGATTTTTTTCTTTACCATTTAGGTATTTCCCAATGTTATTCTGAGAGCAGCTCTGGTTTTAGCTGAGAGAAATAGAGCTGGACGCTGAGGGTCCTGAGAGGCCGATGGACAGAGAGCATGACTGCCTCAGATTGGTTCAAGTCAGAAGCTGGAAAAAAACATCAGCAATTTCGAGTCGTAACTTAAGAAGAATTATGGCTTTCGTTGTTCCTCTTTGACAAGGTGGGAACAACTTATGCCTTTTTTGTTGTGGATAATGTTTGCACCAAATTATGTCGGAGGTGAATAAAAGAAAACTTGACGTGTTATTATGCACAAAGAAGACACCCACTAGTTAAAGGATGCTGGAAGGATAAAAAATCTGAGAGCTGGGATAAAGAGCTGGGGTTTGAATCCCAAGACTTGTTTCTGTAATATCACACAATAAAATATGGTTTTGTAATTGTACATGAATTTGCTTCCATGTGTCCGAAGTATTTCAAAGTGCTTATATTTTGTCTAATTATTCTGTGTCAAATAATATCCTCTTTGGGAAAATCAAGACATATCTATGTATTAGAAATAACTGAGTAAAAACGGTATTTTCTAAAATCAAATGTGCCACATAAGAATATGTGGGTTTTAAATTAAATTAGGGCGTTACAGTTACAGAATGGATGTCAGAAAAACAAGTCTAAAAAGACTAGACAGTCATTTCTCATAAAATAAAATGCATAGATGACATAAAATGGGTCAGACTTTCACCAGGCAACTTATCAACACAGTGATCAACAGTGGTCTTCATCCAAATACATTCATTTAAAGTTCATTGTTGGTCTCCAGTGACATTGTTAATTGAGTCAGTATATTCAAATCCCATTTTCATGTGTCAAGAAATCCTCTTCTGCAGCCCTTAAACAACATAGTGAACCCCAACGAAGTTAGGTACCACTGGGAGATGCTTTGTTCACATTTTATGAATCAATGTTTTCCCTCTTTATTCCGTCGAAGACACGAGGCGACGAGCTCCAACAGTTTCCAGCCTTGCTGTCAAAGATGTCTCTGACTCGTTCCATCTTTTTCCTGAACGTTTGTGAATACGAACGTGATCGCTTCTTTGTTCCGTCGCGGTCAACAGCACAGCCGTGGGAACATTTTCCTCAAGCTTCTCTCCTTCAGGAATCCAAGTAACCTACGCTGAGGCAACACATCCTCACTCCCGTGCCGTAATATTTGGACGTTATGAAAGTTGCCTTCTGTGTTCCATGCTGATGAAAAAGGCAGCCTTCAGCAGCATTGCATATTGACGCATTTGCCGCACGACACCTAAAGAAAGGACGGCGGTTGTGATAAGCCATGGGATGGTGCTACATATATTGTACATCGAATAATGTCTCAAATTGCTATTTAAACGCCATCAAACTGCCGTGCGTTTTCGTGACGCTGAAGGAGGAGCCTCCTCCATCCAGTCCCCTTCTGTGAGGAGAGTGGTTTCAACACGTCTCCCCACTATGCTCCACACGCTTGAGCATTACCGCACCTCCGGTGTGCTGCTCATCTTGTGCATTCCCACACCCCTTGGGTGCTACTCAACACCCCCGCTTGGAGCTATACGGGAGTGTTTTTTTTCTCCCTCTCCTGTTACACATGCTGCCCTGCACAATGCACGACCCACGCCGCCTGGAACGCTATGGAAGGAGCCAATCCATTGAAGCACCTATGCAGAAGGCTGCCTTTTCAGTCAGTATTGTGTGTGAGTGAGGATGGATGGCTGAAACCTCTCCAATGGAATTTAAAGCAATAATCTTCTTTATTGTCAGTTACAAACTCTCAAGGTCTGTTGAATTTTCATCGTCAAAAACCTGTCTGTCAACCAAAAAAAAACAAGACAGAGCTCTTTGCACATGCGTTGTGAACCCCAAAACACAGGTTTAGCCTTCAAGTTCATGATTTTTTGCAAATGGAAAGACAAATAAACCTCCTTGGTGGAGGCAGCAGTATTCAACTCAGTGTTCACTGATGTGCCGCATCTACACGTTCCTTCAAAAACATGGTCGACATGTCGGCATGTGGCTGCTCAATAAGAGAGGATGTTTACTGTTGAAATGAATTCCCTTGCCAACATCTGGAGAATTAAATCACATGTGGAACTTCTCAGAACTCCACTGCGCCGTCAGTACATAAAACCACAGGCTTTGATCATCCACATAAATGGAAGCCTAAACGATGGGCAGCTTTAATGAAAAGCTCCAGGAAGACAACATAGACAATGTAAAGAAAAGTGGAAGTCACCGAAATGTTCCTGGTCTTGTTCTGGAGATAATCACGGTGATTGCCTCTTAGACTGAGGGGGCGCAGCGGGAGACGTCCTTGGAGACAGACAGTAAAGAGGCCGTGACAAAAGGAATGTAGCTTGTATCCAACACATCTTTTCATTTCTCAATAACTCCTTCACTGCGAGACCCAGATTCTCTGTTCAACATGATTAGGGCGACAGCAAATCATCCCCAGCTCCTCATTTTAATAGAGTTGAGACAAAGTAGGGAAGCAGCAAGGGGAGAAATGAGGATACTGGAGTGCTAATCTTTACAGCTGAACGAAGTAGGACAGTGGACGTTCGTGCTTGTTGACCGCTGGTGATGACACATCCTTAATTAAGGAGAGGAGATGTGTGCATCACCACGTCGCCTCTCACGATCTGCATGTCTCCACATGGGTTGGTCAGAGTCCAAGGAAGGCCCGCAAGTCTACGAGTCTCCTGAACCATGGATGGAGTCCTGCGTCATTGAGAATGACAATACTTCTCAAATGATTTCAGCGCTATTGTCCTTTGTATGGCACTGACACAACAGAGAGGCGGTCGGCGTTAATGGCTCCCTGGAGGGGAGCACGTCTTTTAGCCAGACCACTTCCTCTGTCTGCTGCGAGTCACATTAGAATATTCTGTGTGTGTGTGTGTGTGTGTGTGTGTGTGTGTGTGTGTGTGTGTGTGTGTGTGTGTGTGTGTGTGTTCACCAGTCGCACAGGGCCGTAGTGATACTGCGAATCCATGAGTCAAGTGTTGGAGGAGACGCCCGTGACTCATTGGCTAACTTTAGCGACCAGCTAAACGCACACTTCCACTATACGAGGCACCTCCATGAGGCCCCTTAACTGAGCACATGTGTGGAGTCATTTATGTAGCCGTGACTCACTTTTTTTTTTTTACAGGCCCATTTATATCCTGTTGGCGAACCGTTACCAGTGAATAGAAATGTGCACATAAGATGATTGAGTCATCATCTGGTAGTTATTTGGCTACAAATGCAAGCGTAAATACTCATTTTGATGAATAGGCCTGTATTCTGAACGTCCAAAGATTGTTTTATTTGGTCGCATGAGCGGAGGATTTAGAGCCAACGCTCAATAGTGGGGACAGATTCAAAGACTTGAAAGAAAGCATTGCTTGGACGACGCATAAAGCTTTTCAATATGGAGGTTCCATTTCTGACTTTTGAATTTCGAATGAATGTACCTATGAATCTATATTTCTTTTTAATAAAGGACTGGTTTATTGTTCTAATATCAGGGGTAGTTGTTCCAGCCTGCTTTAATTTTAGCTTTTGTCTAGTCTTTGCTTCCAGCTCTCATTGTATTTTGTAATAGTTTCATTCATGTCCATATACCTCTCAGTCCAGTCCAGTTTTAGTCGACTAACTGTCTCAACATCTTAGTCCTGGGTATCCATAGCAATTTTAGTTGAGCCCTAGTGTGTGCAAATTGAATGTGTGTCTCCTTTTATAGTCATATAAATGAATATATATAATAAATACAAATCATACTTGGGGTACATATTTTGTCTAACCATCGCCTACTGACTTGTTTTTGATAACGAATGAGGATAAAATAATCACATTTTTTTGCCACCTGAAACATACATTTTCAAGAATTGCATTTTGATGATGTTACCCCTCTAGAGGGACTACGTCTCAGGATCCCTAGGGAGCAGCTGGAGGAACTGTGCCCTGACCGAGAGGTTTGGGCATCTCTGCTCCGAACTCTGCCCCCGCAAAACAAAACATGGTGTAGCATGGCTTTTATTTGGAAACCTCGTTTTGTCACATGACCTACATTTATGTCGCATCTTGTCTTGCGGTGATAAAGGTTCATTGACAACGCAGTCTTTCGTTGACGAAAGCAACACTACTTTTATCGACAATAGATCACAGCGTTCTTGGTCTGGTTTCTTTTGTCTTATTGATCTCTCAAGCTTTCTACAATTTCAGAGTTTCACTGGGAAATAGCTGTTACCTGTTAATAGAATATTAGTGTTGCTGGGTCCAATTTGACGTCTCCAGGGTTACCGTCTGTCATGTTTTCACTTGAAACACTCGTTTTCCAGGGATTTTCAGTTCAGTCCCAAAAGAATTCGTTAACCAGCTATTACTGCTTTAAAAAGGAAAAGCGCTGTGAGGCTTGTTCAGATAAGTGGTGCACACACACCAGCACACACACATCAATGTAGAGACTGCAGGTTAATTAATCTGCATGAAGAGCCAAACTGTCATGTCTCTCTGCCCGGCTGTTTGGCCAAAAATGCCCCGAGGTGTTTGAGGTATTCAACAAAAGGGTGATTTAACGTATGTGCACAAGGACCTGTGGTGAAACAAGACAGGCGAAGCCTCGGAGGATGAGAGGGGAACCGACTTCGGTGAGGAGCGATGGATGCAATGCTGTAACAGCTTTTCCCCACAATGTCTCTCTGTAACGTCCTATTTTTTGCTTTAAAAACCTGTGCTACTGACTAGAGTGACTGGCAACTGTCTTGATCAGAGAACCAATTCTAAAGATCACATATCTTCAGCCCTTACAGTACAATGCACTTCTCCCATTTTGCTACTTAATCTGAAGCCTGATGGGTTGAGTTCTAACCTCAAGAGTTACCTAAAGAATAGCAGGCTAAAATGGACCGGCGGCTGTCAGAACACTATCATTTTGTGTGTCAAACCAATACAAATTTCACTTGGATTGGACACTGTCAGCAATTGTAACCGATGGCTTGCTAGCTATGTAGCCTGCATTGGTAACTTCTTTTTTGTTGTTGCGTTGTCCTCCTTGGCTGATAGAAATGGCCTGGGAACCCCGTTTTTTTTTTTCATTTTATGATATATTCATCTAAAGCTTTGACCTAGACAACTCCCTGCTAACATTGTCATCTGACAACTTTTTTGATAAACATGAGAAGGAGACAAGTTGCTACAGAGTATTAGACAGCTCTGCGTTTTCTGGTGGCAAGTCTGTTTGTCATGTTCTGCCTGCTATGCTAAAGTAGCGCAGCCTTGTTTTTTTCTGCCTTTTCGCCCAGTATTTGTCACACTCCCTGTTATTGTGTCGTGATTTAAGCAACATAATCTTTGTTATTATAACAGGAATTGATATTTGAGCATTGAATAAGCACATCTTCCCAACGAGTGACCTTCTGCTTGTTGGTAACTAGTGGTACTTCATACCAACAAAAAGAGAATTGTGCTGTCTTAATTGTGTTATTTCAAGGCCACAGATCTGACAATGGATGTTGAACAAAACAACAAGGATGTTATGGAAATGATTGGACTTGTTGACACCAAATGATGAAGCACGATATCAACAGTTCTTGTCTGCAGCGAGTGATTTCACTTGTCCATTCACTGCCAGAACAAGCATCTCTTGAATCCCCTCTTCTTCTCTTGAAGAGCCGTCCCCCGCAGATGTGCCACAACTCCTCTGAACGGTCCACCCCTTCCTCTACGCTCATTTACATTCACCTCCACTTGTGGCTAATGATTTAGCACTTTCACGGCGAGTCAGAGCCGCTGATGGACACGTTTGACTTCAGTGTGGATCACATTTTCTCAAAGCTGCTGATCGGCTCAATATCTAAGACGCTTGAATCATCAGCCGCCAATCAATGTGCTGAAACGGCGACGGCCACTTGAGGTGGATTCTTGACTCGGCAGCGGTGACGATGGCCTTGTTTCTGATTTTCGACGGGAGCTGTAAAGTGATGCCAAACATGAGCTGACTGAATCCATCTCTGTCTAATAGAATTGAAGCTAATGAGTGGACAGGCAGCATTGATGGACTAATGAAACAAGCGTCTGTGAAGTGCAAGCTCAACTTTAATCTGCCACTGTAACAGAATAAAGACGACTCGCAGTCGATATCAGTGTGTGACTGTCCATTTCTTTTGTCTTTGATTGTTTCTAGGCTGGTGAATCAGGAGTGATCGAACAGAGGCAGGCCGACAGCCACAAGCAACCGGTTGAAAATTGGGGATGACTGTTAACATCAGCGGCAGACGCCTCAGCTCCTGAACTACAGGGTTCATCAACATTCCGTGAGCAGCAAGAAGAAAAATCACCTCAGTGGCTGCGGCGCTCCACTGAGAGGAACCAGAGCATAAAGGGGGAGGAGGCGAGGCCAAGTGCACGGTACCTCCGGTCACGGGCAAGATGACGATGCTGATAACCAAACGACAGAGCCTCGGGCTGCTCAGAGCCGTCCTGGTGCTAGTGGGCGTCTCTGCTCTCTGCAGCGGTGCACTCGGAACCCGCAGAGGAAACGCTTCCCTGGATCAGAGGTCCCACAGACACAGACATCCAGGTGAGTGACACTTAAACTGATTTATTACACAGTTATCTGTGATCAAAGTCTGCTGCCTCTTTCACCCACGAACAATGTCTTGAAGCACCAAAGAGCCTCCTCCTGACTTATCGCTCAAGTATTCAAGTAGAAATGCTGTCTTTTGTGGCTTGCTAGGTCACGCATCGCTGCACAGACACAGACAGCGGGCGGGAAAAGAAGGTCAGGTGCTCCACAGGTCCAAACGCGGCTGGGTCTGGAATCAGTTCTTCGTCATTGAGGAATACACCGGACCTGACCCCGTCCTGGTGGGAAGGGTGAGTGCCGAATATAAAGCCTTTTATTGGATGTTGAAGAACAGCCCAGTAGCTAAACAAGCGTCTGAGACTTAATGAATAGCTGCGTCGGCCGCTGGCAACTGTGGTGGCAGAGAGGCGTTCAAGGTGACGGGAAATAACGAGCTCCAATAGGATTTAAATGTGTTCAACCCCATTCATCAAAGCGAGCAAGACAGCCAGAGAGGAGGAGGGTGTTGCGTTCAAGGGTGAGGATGATTGGTGGCCCTCTTTCACTGCAGAAACATCACTCAGCCAACGCTGTTTACAGGAGGCCGTATATCAGCAGGAGGAGGTCTCCGACGAGTCATCGCTTGAATTCAATGACTGTCTGAGTGATTTATTCACTTTTTTGGCTGCAAACATCAATGTGATGTTGTGATGATTAACGCCCCCTACTGATAGGATTTGCCATTTACTTTGTCGAAAAAATATGGTCAAATATTTCACCAGCAATTGTGCAGTTGTTCTGACCCATGAATCATCTGAGACCTGACAAGAATTATTGCAATGACCAGCCAATTGAATATATTCAGAAAACAGATCTATTATCAGCTCTGCTTGACTCTACTTGTACTGTTGGCTAAGAATATGCCTAAGAAACATTTGGTTTTCTGACTAATTCCTCCTTTTTTGCTCCAGCTTCACTCAGATGTGGACTCCGGTGACGGTAACATCAAGTACATCCTGTCTGGCGAAGGCGCAGGGACCATCTTCGTCATTGACGACAAGACGGGCAACATTCACGCTACAAAAACCCTGGACCGCGAGGAGCAGGCACAGTACACGCTCACAGCTCAGGCTGTTGCAAGGGACACAAACAAGCCTCTCGAACCGCCGTCAGAGTTTATCGTTAAAGTTCAGGACATCAACGATAATCCGCCGGAATTCCTGCACGGACCGTACTATGCTCGAGTGCCTGAGATGTCAAATGTTGGTGAGTAGTTGGTGGCGCTTGTCTGGCAAATCGTGATATCATGTTGTGGCATCTCGTGATATCATAAGGCGTCTTGGACTTGGGTTTTTGGGTTTTGCGCAGGGCTGAGTAGTTCGTAAGGCTGCAACTTGCTACTATTTTGATACAGACTAGTATGAACGACTGGCCCTGGAGCATCAGTCATTTCTGGTAATGTGCTCCTAACACATGTACACGAAAGAGGGTGATGATGTCATGGCGTGTGAACACATTAAGCTGTCGATGACTAATTTAATAGTCGAGTATCGTTGACTATGTCGATTAGTTGTAGCAACCTAGTCAATATATGCAAAAAACTACTCACTACCTTGACAATGATGATCTGGAGAACAAGTTTCTGTCCTTCTATGCCTGTGCAAAGGATCGGTTCCTGCCCAAATGTGGTCAGGGAGACCAATTTTTTTCTGTGAGCAAAAACACAAACTCCGTGATCAGTCCCTTGGACCACTGTGAGCTATGAAAGTCTTTCAATTGTCTTCAGTTGTCGTTGAGTTGTATAGACGGAATAATAATGTAATATATTCTATGTATTGTATATCTAGAATCTTCGAATACAATAAGTAGACTAACTCTTGTCATTGAAGTCATATTTATCCTTTCTCAAATTGGTTAATAAGGTTCATGAATCTGTCTGCTGAGCAGCCTGTTATCTGGCTCTATAACAAGCTGACATGACACAGTTCACAAGTTTCTCCTTTTACTTTTGAGTGATGTTTGTTAAAGAAGCCACCAGTGGAGGCTGTTGTTTTCATGCATAATTGATGTTGACTGAAATCTAAACGGAAGAAGCGCGATGGCTGGGGTTTGCCAAGTCATCACACAAGTCCTTTTTCATTGTCATCGTGGAAACAGGATTTCAAGAATAGCTCGACTTCTTTTGACGTGTGACTTCTTTTTAAGCTGACCTGATCTAGCCAGAATCACTGAAAAAATACATGTTTTTTCTTCAGTTGAAACAAGAACACAGCAGCCAGGCAGGGAGTGGCTGCCATCAGTCTCAACCACAGAAGTGGAACAGAAATAAAAAGCTGTAATTTGCCTAACCGTCCAGATTCTCCTCCTGGATGCTGGATTTAGAAGACAGAGAAGTCTCTCTTTTACAAATTATCCTCCTTGGTCCTTCATTCGCCGGCTGCCACATGGATGTTTGAAGATTACAATGACATAGAGTTGTTTTGGCTGTTCCCGTGTTCACAACAAGAAGTTGACTGAAAGGTGGTTGTGTAATTATTTCATAGCGCCCAGCGCCGCGCTCTTCGCCAATGTAATCCAGCTGCCAAAACAGAGAAGCTGGATTTCCACTGGACCCCGAGCCACCTATGTGGAAGCCGACCAACAATCATAGCCTCAAATCCAAGGCCTGTGTCGTTTTATCACATTTTCAGCTGAGTGGAGAAATACGCTCCGGTGGGGCTTCCGCTCGCATGCTTGCACCACCTGCTACTTATTCCTGCTTTTTTTTAACACTTTTACATCAAAGCTTTTATGGAATTATGGTAATGGATCCATATCAACACAGTCTGACGAAAAAGGAGGTAATTGACACAAACCCAAACAGTTGGGGTGGCTGAGTGCACAGGAGCAGTCGGGTGGAACGCAAAAGCTGGGATCTTTCCAGAATGCCACTGTTTTGGATTAATTGTTTTCAGAGGAAAGAGATTCTCTTCTGAAGCTAGAAGACTTCAGTTATTACAGCAATAGATTATACAGTCAAGCGGAGCTGATCCTAAAATAGCGCTACAACTCATGTACCATCCCCGTGGCACAGTTTACTGAAGCATATTAGTGAACAGATAAAGACAACAGCAAACACAGCTACTAAATATTTCAGACAAATCGCTGCATTTAAAAGAAAATCACAAAAGACAATGAGAAGGCGCATTGCTCCTCATGCAATGAATCATGAAACTCACCAAGAAAAAAAGCTTTATGAAGTCTCTTTTACTGAACCCACTAGGTGGCACTCTCTGCTCTATTGTAACTATTTTAATGAAATACAGATTACCCTAATAAATTAGAGCAGCAAATGAAGCTTCATGAAGCAGTGCCCTCAGCGATGATGGCGCTATCAATCATATTTGGCTCTGAACATTTTGGAACCTAACTTAGCCAAGCCCTTAGCAAGCAGTGAAAATCTGGGCACTGCTTCATGAAGCTTCATTAGCCCATCACCACCAAACAGCATAGGAAATGAATGAAGATCAGTTACAGGTAGATGAAGCTTCATGAAGCAATGCCCTCAGAGTTAAGTAGGTGGTGCACTTGGCATTAAAAGTCTCATTGAAATTGTTGTTTCAAGTTAAATGTTGCAGAGCAAAGATTGCCCTCATGGCCCTCATGAAGCTTCATTAGCCCTCAGTCCTAAAGATCATTCAGTTATGGGGCATGAACAATGCAAAGAACCACAAATTAGCAGCAACAACTGCAATGTAAATCAACAAAACAACAAAATGAATACTGACTTAACCTAAAATGGAAACAAATTGCTCATTAAAAAATAATAAGGCAAGATTTAAAACACCCACAGCAAATCCACTTGTGAAAACAATGAAATATTAACTACTTTTAGACAACTTATTGAACACAACAATAAAGTTGTATCTACACAAACACAACGCAACTCTTCAGCAACAAACCACTTTGCATATTAAGGGCCCATTGTGTGTGAATGGTGCTCTAAATGCTGGTGTAATACTGTGTGAGGCCAGTAAAGCGAATGGCATGACTTCATCACGTGACAGATTAACGCTACACTTTAACATGAAAACATTTCACTGACACTCTCGTACTTCTGGTCCCTCCATCATCCCACCTGACATATCTATTTGTTTACAATAATCCTAGTTTAATCCTCAATAGCAGATAAAAAAAAAAAAAAACTTACCTTTTCTTTCTTTTTTTTTTACTGTGTTTATTTTTCTACTTGGTTAATCCGTCCAGAGTCCCTCTGTGATGTAGGTGATTTTGTCTCATATCAAGTATAATGAGAGCCTCTGACTGGGGATTTGGGTTTATTTTGTATTTTTCATCAGAGATGAAAAAGTGTTTTCAGTTCATGGGTGAGCTCTTTTAATGAGTTATGTCACATTGGAGGCAGAGATATGGAATAGAAATGTTTAAAGTTAAGTAGATTGTCTTTCACAGCTCCGCAGATTTAATTCATTTGCTGAGTTTAACCGTGTCGCTCAGTCAGAGGAGATTTGTTCAGCGCAAATTAATGTTGTCAGATGAAAGTATTAAAGTCTCACTGTGAGAGAGAAAGTGCCTGGAGGCTGATGCATCTCTTGGATAGCTGGTGCTAAATATTTAATATAGTGGAACTGCATATGAACAGGGATGACGGGAGGTGAGGAGGAGAGTGCAGGCAGGCTGGAAGAGGGTGTGGAGAAATGAGCAGGAAGGCGGGAAAATGGAGTTATCAGCTTTCGGAGGAGCTGGTTTTGGATGTGGTGAAGTCGCTCTATGATGGAAAGTGCCGCTAGACGAACATGAAGCGTCACTGTTGACCAATCTTTCGCAGTGAGGACAGACTTTTTTTATTTCCCTTTTCTTCTCCAGCTGGTGCAGACAGGTGGATCTACTCAGTTTCTTCACAAGCTGGTTTTCCCAAGTCCCCGCTGACTTTTCTGTGTGTCTGTCTTGCAGGTACGTCAGTGATGCAGGTGACAGCGACAGATGCTGACGACCCCACCTACGGCAACAGCGCTAGGCTAGTGTATAGCATACTGCAAGGACAGCCGTACTTCTCGGTGGAGCCGCAGACAGGTGAGCAATAGCATCTTCAAAGACAGAGTATTCTGTACAGTTATCAGCAATTTTTCATTGTGGTTTCACTTCCAAGCTGTTGAGCCATCGACACCATTTAAACAGAGTAATATTCAATTTATAATTTAAATTAGAGTAAGCATTTTCTAAGTGTTGCAGATATGCAAATAATTGAAGTGGGTGTTTCATGAAACAGTGTCCTCATTTTCAGAGGCGACTAGATGGCTCTGACTGCTCGCCTATCTAAGACTGCCTTCAACGTCATTAATTGAAACTTCACATCATTTTAATAGTGCCACCTACTGTGTTTCATGAAGCTTCCTCAATTTAGTATTTATTAAATATTAAACATTTCTGTTGTTAACTGTGATGGTCATATGATGCTTCATAAAACAGTATCCTCATTTTCAGAGGTGCTACAATCTTAAACTTCAAACAACAATTTCTATAAAGTTCATGTACATAGCAAAAGTTTCGTGATGATGATGTTTCGTGAAACACTGTTTGTTTTCAGAGCTCAATAAGTGGAGCTCTCATTTTAAAAATGACACGAGTTCAATATAGTCCAGAAGTGCCCTCTGGTGGCTGAGAAAAAAAGGAGCATCACTAGTTTTCAATAGAAACATCCAGGGAGGATGGTGTTTGAGGGGGGGAGTTCATGGAAAGAGAGTCCATTCGGGCATGGAGAAGCTTTGGAGAGATTTGGGCCGAGTAAATCTGGCTCATCAAACCAGTGTTGGATATTTGACTGGCTCAAATCCACAGCTCACATTTCTAATTGGTTTGGAGATTAGTGGCTTCTCTTGCTGCGACATGCATGCTTGCATATATGTGGTGGATCTGCCAGAAAATGACTGACTAGAGCTCAAGTCCTGGACACTGTAGCATGACATTTCGAGGCAGTAGAGAAAAAGGATGGAAGCCGCACAGTGGGAGATGAACCAGACAGAAAGATTATTGTGGGTTTTACTCACAGACGTTCAACTGGAGACTAAAATCAGGGCACATTTTGTTATACAAATATAAGCATTTGCTTCTCTGCTGACTTGGAATTGCTGCTTTTCGATGCTGAACATGAGGACTACCGTGTGTTAGAAGGTGTTGTCAGTTTCCTGCATGAAAAGTGTCATTGTTTTCCCAATGCTTTACCTAGACCGGAGAACTGCTCATTTTCTGAGATCATTTAGGGGCTGCAGTGGGTGCAGGTATTTGTTCCGACCCGTCACGCACACACACAGGTTAACCAATCAGGTGTGGCCGACACATGCCTCACCTGACTCACGCACAACTGATTGGTGAAAAGGTGATACTGGTTGGAATGAAAAACTGCACCCACTGCGGCCCTTTGAGGACCGGTTTGAGTTTAGAGCAGACCGCACAGTTCCAAGATGTGAGCCCACACTATTATTGGAATGAGTCACTTGTCTGAACTTCCCAGAAATAGACAAAGCATACACGGCCCGGGATTAACTGTTGGTATTTTTATTCTCGAGACACTGTGAGCTGCAGCTGACTCAAGGTGCTTCATGGACTGGTTAAAAACTGTTGCTTCGCCTTTGTAACAAAAAATAGTATAGCAAATGGCTGCACTTTGCAGATTCTTTAGTTTGTAGCATTGTTTCATATTAAGCTCAGTTTTAGTTTACACAACTCAAAAAACAACTGCTTCACCTGCCATTAGCTGAGAAGCACATTTCAACCGCAACTCTATCCCAAGTTCAAGATCAGAAATGCTTTAACAATTTTTGCCGATGATCCAGTTCTGCAAATTCAGCATTTATTTGGCATTTTTTACCCCTACCCTTCCCCCTAACAATATCCATTAAGTCTTTTCTAAAGTATGAATGAGCAACAGCTGTCAGCGTTAATGAAGGCGGCGGTGAGAAGTGTGTTAATCTAGTGCTCAATCCGTCCCACCAGGTATAATTCGGACTGCTCTTCCCAACATGGACCGCGAGGCGCGCCAAGACTACGATGTGGTCATCCAAGCTAAAGACATGGGCGGTCACATGGGCGGTCTGTCAGGAACGACGGAGGTGAAGATCACGCTGACGGACGTCAACGACAATCCGCCCAAGTTCCCGCAGAGTGAGTACTCCTCTGAGTGTGACACACATGTCACATGCGTCTTAGACTCCACAGGCTCCTCTCCTTCCTTAAATCCAGTTCTACATCTGCGTTCTGAGCATGTGTGTGTGTCAGAGTGGAACCCAGCAAACATGTCAGTGTTAGTACAGCAGCTGAGGAAGTCACTGTGGGAGGCACAAAAGATAAGTTAAGAAATCAATTATTAAAGCTTCTTACCGGCCCCCTGCAATGTCCTCGGGCGTGTGTGTCTCTGTGTGTATAAGTGTGCGTCTGCTGCTGAGTTAGTGGTAAAAAGTCTCGCTGGGACATTTGTTGAATTACTGATGTGCTCAGCAATAATCCAAATGTTTCGCTGGGACTCAACCCATGGTTTTGGTGGAACATTTGAGTCCAAATAAAGTCAGGTTTTTGGAGGCTTTTCACAGCATATATGCATTTCCAAAACCATCCAAACAAATGGAAAGTGATAGTCACTTTGCTGATGTTTACACAATGAATAAATTTTTAACTTTCAGACTTGTAAATATTTATCAGACGATATGAAGCCAGGTTCGTTACTAATTATATACAGTGGTTTCTAGTATATCATTGCCGTTTTTAAGGAAGGAACACTACATTTCATTATCATTTAAAAGAAATACTTCGTCATTTAATTCTTTATTTATTGCAGATTTAGCATTCAAGTATGCAGTCATCTGTTTTTATTACTTACTTACTTTTTTATTTCCTATTTGTCTTTAGGCTCAACTAAAAATAAAAATAAAAGAATCACTAGATCTACTTTGGGAATGAGATGTTAAAAAACAAAATCTTAAACCAAATGTTATTTTATTGTTTTTTATTTTTGTGTGTTTTTCATCCTAGCCTTTGAAGTCTGATTCCTGGTTTATTTGCTTTCATAAAACATACAATTTTTGAAAATGGCTACCAGAAATAAATTCTTCCAATTTATGTCATGTTTGTGCTTTGTTTTTACTTAAAAAATAATTTTGTCTCATTTTTCTTGATGCATATTTTAGTAGAAATAGCTTATGAAGTGTTGTTTCGGTTTTGTTTTGTTTTTTTCCTTTATTTCCAGTGTAGATTGGCAGAACACCCTTACTTTGGAAACAGTATTGCAATTTTATTACTTTAACATGTTTGCATGATAATACTGAGAAAAAGATTGTGGTAAGAACAAAAGTAAATATCTAGTCTATAATTCTTCCCTTATAGAAAAGCTCTCCCACCACTCGGAGCAGAAGCAGAGGCCAGCAATGATGTTGTTCATCGACAGTACTGACTTTCCCTCCTGTTCTTGACTCCTATTCTCTCTTGTTTTCTGCTTCCTCTGTTGGTGAAAAGAGTCTGGTACTGATTCAGTCAAGTGGCTGCAGGAGATGGGAACAAGAGAGAGGGTAGACGTGGGGAGAAGGAGGGGACCTGGGCTCAGGATTTAGCCTGTGGATAAGCTGAATAGGCGAGTGAAGGCAAAGACATGAGCAGAGACGAGCAAGGAGAGAATGTACCAGACTGAGAGAATCAGAAAGTGACTGTCAACAGCATCAGTCCAGTCCAACTACACTCCGACTGTCAGGCCTGACAGAAGACACCCGATTTTCTCACACTATTCTACCCACCATCATCTCCATAGTCAGACCGCTTTTCCTGGACCTTGCCAAAGAATTAATACTGAGAGCTGTCAAGACACTGAAGATATTACAGCCCACTTGATGTGTTTTAATCAAAGAACAGCAGCCTTGAAGTACCACACACAATTACAGTTACAGCAATATATTTTCGGAAACATGAAAATGCAAGTCACTGCGAAGCGTAGCTGCTGCGACAAATTTAAATTTAATAGCAATGACAGTAATAACAGCAGTGATTCACTCAAAGCAACAACCAAGTGAGTTGTGTCTTCAGTGATGCAGCATTTGGTAGTTTATTCAGCGGATGTGTTTAGTAGTGATGGGTGATGAGGTATCATGAATCACTGTTGCATGATTGAGGAAACAGTGTCCAAATTTTCAGGGGCCACTAGATGGTGATCTTTGTTTAGAAATAATGTCATGTTTCATCGAACAAATTGTTCAAGTCCAAACATTTTACAGCTGGCAGTGCCATCTGGTGCCCTCTGAGAATCAGGACACTGTTTCATGAAACCTCTCTTTTCTGAAATACTGTGTCATGAAACCTCTGCTACCCATCAGTAGTGTTTAGCACAGTTGGACCAAGCAGTTAAAAATTTCAACTAAATTGCTTTCTCAAAAACTACAATCAAGGAATCCCGGGATTTGTACTTTTATAAGAAATAAAGAAATTAATGCTAGATAATGGATTGGTCATCAGAATTGATTTTGAGAAAGTAGAAACTACACATTAATTACAAAACAAAACTGTGAAATTCAATTGAGGACAAATAATCTAAGCAAATTTTATTTTATTTTACTTTTATTGTATTAATGCATTGTATATTTATATACATTACTGATTTATTTGGATGTTTTGTGTCAAGAATTTGAGGAACGTGTGTGGATAATATTAATATTAGAAATATTATTCTTAAAATTAATAAATGAATTTACATTTAAATATCAAATTCTAAGATTTTAAGAGTTCATACAGCACATTCAATGTTTCGAGACACAATGTTATTGAGAGGCTATATGAGGTTTGGGTATGATGAGTTCTTCATCATTATTTGTGACTGGCTGACTGGAAACCAGGCAGAGTTTCTGTTCTGCATGAAAGAAACTTGTTTAAAGAAAAAAGTGGAGAAAAAGAGCAACCATTTGCCATGAAAACGAGGCTCCCAGATGGTGTGAATGAGGACAGTGATTACTTATTTAGCAGTTTGGCAGGGAGATAGAACAGGTGGAGAGAGACGGAGTCAGGATAGATGGGAGAATGAGGGAAGAATGAGCAGAACCAGGGCAGGAATCAGGATGACAACCAAAGTGATTCAAAGGAGAGGAGAGTAAACAAGTCAATAAGGGATATAAACACGCAGCGGGGCGTCCGCTCACGTCATCCACCGGTGCCTCGCTTCTCCGTCAGCACCTTCGCTTGTCCTGGTTTCTCTCCGTCATCCTGCCGCATCAAGCGCCGCAGCCGCTTATCAGACAGGCAGAACAATAACTGAAACAAGTCTTCAAGTTTGACACCACAGTTTTTTAAAACACCATTAATTTGTGTCAGCTGTCATCTTTCTTAAACAAAGGCGGTACATTCAAAGATGTGTGGAGTAATCTGGGTTTACAACAAGCACATCAATTATCTCGGGTGTCGTGTCGAATGACAGCCATTTCTGTTCACCTCACAGAGAAGTCAGATCAGATTCTGTTCATGAAAATACTGAAGGCTGCGCTAAAGCTCTTTCAAACATTTTTATCTTTGTGTTTCCAGTGACTTCTTCTGATTTGTTGGAGAAATTCTTTCCAGGCAACATACAGTATACTGCAATAGATAAACCACATGTCCCTATGTGTTTCAGCCAGTTATTACCGATAGTGAAGTATATATTAGAGTCCTCTCTGGTCTCTGCAAGTTTACTGCAAACAACACTATAATAACTGATTGTTAACGGTAAATAAGCCAGTAATTCATTAATTCATTAAAGTGACCAAAAAAATTTCAGATTTAAGTTGGATCGGGTCAGTGGAAGGGCCTGAAGTGTCCGGTGAACCCAAACATACAGTCAGGTGTCGCCTGACGTTAAACCCAGCGGCCAGGCGCGGCTGAAGTTAAGCCACTTAGTCAAAGCTATAATAGAATGACGGGAGGAGAGAGGGAGGTACAGAAGGCAGGGATGAGGAGGAGAGGATAGATGAGAGGAATGGAAGGCGATGGGGAGGTGAGGATGGATGGAGAGCTTTAAAAGGGAACGGACAGAGGAGACATGAATGTGTGATGGAGCAGGAGGGCAACATCCAGAATAAGAAATGAGTTTAAAACAGCACGGACGGCAAGAACCACATGAGGTGGAGTTGAGACTTTGCCCGCAATTGATGGGGACATAAAATAGAAGGTTGGAGAGGTGACAGGAGGGATTTGGGCTGGATGGATCAAGTCTGGGGGAATCACTCCTCCGCCCGCTCCAGCTCAGCAGCCACATGACCAAACACATTTCACGATTCAGAGGACTGCAGAAACCTGGACGAGCCGGATAAACATGCGAGCTCTGCGCGCTCAATTAAGTGGTCTGTCTGGCTCCGCGAGTGCAAGAGGACGTAATGTGGGATGAAGGACAGAGGGACAGGACAGGAAGTGGCCCGGGGAGGACAAGGAGGATGTGCAGTGAACGGAAGGACTGATAGGTAGAGACGGCTGGAAAAAGACAGCTGTTGAGATATGCATGGAGATAGGCACCTGAAATATATAATAGACCGCAAATATACAGTTGAGTGGGGATGTCTGAAGTCCAAGAGGTTAAAATATATGTACATGAAAATGCCTTACAAAAATAAATATGGAATACTAATTCAGACCATAGAGCTATGACAGGAAACATAATGAATTTATAGGCCATTGTCGTCAGAAAAAATGAATAAATACAGGAAAGAATGATGTAAAAACTTGAACTTGACATGGGCATGGTTGAGTAAAAATATTTTGTCCGTATGAATAAAACAAGATGTCAAATACACCAAACTTTATTGGAAGTAGAACAAAGATAATACAATAAGAATCATTATTATGGTGCTACAAAAATAAAGTACAATACAAATAATTTGACAAATAATTAAAAGAAAGGCAGAAAAGGTGTTTAAAAACCATTGAAAAAGCAGGAAAAAGGTGACTCTAAAAAGGTTATTCTTGCCCTTCAAAAGCATCTCACATTCGTTTGATCTTGAATAATAATAATAATATTTTTTAAAGAGTTATCTATTTAAAATTAATAAAACATCTATTTATTAAAAAAAAAAAGAACACTACGTGTATGTTTCCCTCTACATTGTTCAGTTTAAACATTCAGTCATTACGGTCCAAAAACACAAAGAGGCAAAGCTGTTTGTGTGGATGAGCAGTTTTTTCTCTTCTCTCTGTATATCCTGCTGTTGTGGGCGACCTGAAACTATCAAGAAGACAAAAAAATTACATGAAGTAATTTCCATCAGTTAATTGAGGTGTCAGATGAACATATTCTCTTCGATTAAGAAATAAACCTACTTCACATTTTCATTTTCCCAGTTGACCTGTAGAGCAACAGAACCCTCGGCGATCAAGAGTCTGGTCAGTCTGAATGTGCTGAAGTTGAAGTAAGCGGAGGGAGAGCGGACATATGGTGGAACTGCCAGGTGTCTTAACCTCCATCTCACTTTCACCTGACACTATAAGAGATATTAATATCCTTTTGGCCATATGAGGCAGATGGTATAGCTCATGATAATCCCTCACCGCTCTGCAGAACTGACCCCGTCTGCTGATGGCAAACACATGGGCCCAGGGTCTCAGAAGACTGACCTGAAATTGACACGCAGTGAAAGTGGAACCATTGTGTCTTTACTTCCGTGCAGGTGTTTACTCCATGTCGGTGTCGGAGGATAAAGAAATGGGAGAGGAAGTGGGCCGCCTGAAGGCCAAAGACCCTGACATGGGAGATAATGGCCTGGTGAGCTACCGCTTGATAGATGGAGACGGACTGGGATCATTTGAGCTGTCCACCGACTCGGAGACCAGAGAAGCAGTTATTAAGCTCAAGAAGGTAAGAGACACCAGGAGGGGGCTGTTTGCCTCTCTGAGGAAGTATTTTAATATGTTGCTGACAATCACTGGACAGCTGTTCTCACAAGCGTCAGTTTACATGCCAGAAAACCTCCTACTTATATGATGAGATAAATGTGGCTTAGAACCAATGCATGTTTCAGTATTGATGTACTGCTGATTGAGTTGCACATGGTCAACTCTCTGAGTTACTTCTGCCCTACTTTAGCTTTTCCACAGTGATGGTCAGATGTGGTTTCATGAAACACTACTGTGATTTCAGAGCCCAATATGTGGCACACTCTAATATAAAATCTTTGGCTTTGGACAGCTATTTCAAAGAAGCCTGCCATCATCTCTAAAAGGGAATCTCCACCTGCTGATGATACTGTTTCATGAAGCTTCATCAGTCCATCACTACTATCCTGAGTGTCATAATCACTTCCTTGCTTAGATGTGTGGACCCGATACGACGAGTACAAGACAAATTCCCATTCAGTTTCCTGAGTCCAAGTCTTTGCAAATCTACTGGTCCATCCCAGGGTAACGTCAGTAGAACTTTGTTTCGCCATTGTCTGCAGTTGCCCGGAGCCCCCTGATGGTCAAAACCGTCACCACACATATCAAACTTTGAATCAAGCATCACGCCACTCATTCTCTCTCCTAAGACGGAGCATATTGGCAATCATCAGGTGGACTGTTGGGTACAATGCTGATGCCAAAGAGAACGTGTCGCGACGGCAAGGCCAGGTGGAAGTGATGATTCAATTTATACTTTCCGATGTTAACCATTAACCAGGCTGTTTTCTGACTACCACCGGAGTTCTTGATAGATTTTGAATACTAGCCAGCAAAGTTAATTCTGCTGGCAAGTTTTATTTTCACCCGTGTATAATATGATGAAGAACTCCAGCCACAGTTGTGTTTGTTGCCCTCAAAGCTGCTGCTGTCGGAGCTCAGTTTTAAACCTTATGCTGCTGTATGATGACTGAAAAATGCTGTCGGTTAGGTGTTGTACGTCATCTGTGACTGGCATGGAATCCGTCAGTGTTGTTGTGTTGAAGGCTTCAGATCCTGTGAATGCATCACAACAGTTTAACTCGTAACCAGACAATAAAATATTCATCATATATCTCTAATCTTGAATAAATCACCATGTCATCTAAAAATAGACTCGTCTCTGAGCCCAGCCACGCAGAAATAGCAGCTTGAATACAGTGATGTATAGCTCAGAAGGGGGTTGCTGCAGTCTGTGGTGGAATCTGAAGTTGGGGTTATAGCCATTGAATAGCAATAACAAACTCAATGAACTCAAAGCAGTCTCAAGCCTCTTTACTGCCCGGCATGTTGTGCCCAAAATTATCCTCAGTGAATCTCCTGAACAATTTATCATCCAATACCTGTGGGTTTCCTGTAGAAAACAAAAGAGTTTGGTGCATGATTTTCTCCTAAGAGGAAAACAGAAATGCAAAAGTCCAACATGGACCTTCAAGTAAACAATCCAATCTTATTTTCTTCTAATAGTTTTAGTTGCTTCCACTGAAGAATGTAGTTGAATATAGTTCTTGACCAACACCAGTGGTCACCGCACACATGGCCATTATGTGTGGGCTGACTTAAACTAGACACACAAAGAACAAACACAAAATACCCCAGGTTTGTAAAAGTGATTCAACATCACAAAAATATGATGTAACCTAAAACTTATTGGATTTAATGGAACAAACAATGAGACTGGAAAAGAATGAGTGTGTCATTGTGTTTCAGGTTGTGATGAAGCTTCATGAAACAGTGTCGTCATTTCACCGCTCAGTAGGTGGTGCTCTTGCCTTGAATATGATGGGAAGTTTCATGAAAAGAGTTGCTTGAAGTTAAAGATCGCAGAGCACAGAGTTCCATCTAACCACGTTTATCTGAAACCAGCTTGTGCAGTCAACTGTGCCAAATGAAAAACTCCCCTCCAAGCTTCATGTAACAGGTGGCACTGTCAGTTTAAAAATGAAGTGCCATCTTGTGGCCTATGAAAAGGATGAGACTATTTCATGAGGCTTCATAAGCCTATCACAAGTCAAATTCTTTTCACATCAGCAATAAAATACACAACGTATAGTCATTATTTGTGATGAGATCAGCTGATAGCTGCTCAACATAACCTACTATTTGCATCCCAAACACCATAAGCACATCTCCAGGCTTCTTTCCTCACAAGCCTCGCTCTCTCATCTCTTCTAAAAGCCTTGTGTCAAATACACAAAAATCACCTTTTCCTTCCCACACACGCTCACTTTGTTGTGTGTGCCGCTTCAGGTCAGGATTAGCAGCTAAATCTTCCACCCGGCCGAGGCTGCTTGAATTTTCTATTTTTTTCTCCCCCAACCTCAGGGTCTCTGGGATAAAAGAAATAATAGCTTTTATAGCAATTTAATAATGTGTCGAGGGAATTGGGTTCTAATAACCAACCCAGGGTTCTGTTTAATCCCCCTGGATGGCTACACTTTAAACTTAAAGAGAGCATTTTAACTTTTTTGCTCCATTTCCACACTGAATAGCTTTTTGGTGGAAGACTTGGAAGTGGAGTATGCAATTTGGTGCTGGGAATCAACATGGCAAGATCCCTGTCTGCCGCACCATGACGCTCTTTGTGGGATTCAGACAGCAGTCTGAATCGATGATTGTGCGTCTCTCTGCTGCTTTTTCTCACGGCCGCTTGGTGCTCTGATGGAGGCACCGAGGCTTCGAAGGTTGTTTTCCCGCTGGTATCAGCAGAACTGCAGCTCTCACAATAATTATTTGTCTTTCCCAGAAGCTGGAATTCTGCACACTGTGCCCCACTTGTTTTTTAGAAATGAGACTCAAACACAAGTATTAGATTAGACATATAAAAGAGGAATCACAAGGACTTGATCAGAATGTGTGGGTCAACAACAGCCTTTCAGTCAAGTCAACGTCACGGGAGCTAATGCAGCTAATCATAGTCACAGGACATTTTTCATGTGTCCGCATGGAAGCGTTCACATGTTCCACTTACAAATCGAATTCAGCTGAGTCTGACCTGCTTCACGTTCAACTTTGTTTGTGAACTCAGAATGTATTTAATGTATTGAGGGTTGCTGGTGATGGGCTGATGACGCTTCATGAAACAGTGCCCTCAGTAGGTGGTGCTCCTGGCTTAAGAAGGTCACGCTTAGTTGAAGTTGTTTGAAGTTGCAGACAAAAGAGTGCCTTCTCCTGGCCTCTGAAATGAGGACGGTGTTTCATGAAGCTCAGCCCATCACTAGAGGCTTCAGTGTCACTGCATGACAGCTTTATTCCTGCATGAGGAAAACAATTGAAGTTTTTCTGTGAAGTTCACATGTTATTGTGAATTTCCTCTTTGCACTCAGGTTTCCTCCCATTGTGCAAAAACAAACCACACGAAAACTAACCATTTATGAATAAATTGTGGCAAATTAAGCTTCAAGAAACTTTGCAGAGTGCACTAGATGGCACTGCCAGTTCAAACATGATGTGCATTGTCATTGAAATAGTCACTGACACATACAATAGTGTCACTGAATGGAATGTAAGAATGAGGACACTGTTTCATCAGCCCATCACTATACACTGCCTTTCATAGATGTATGTCACTTCGACAAGGTTGGAAGTACTTTCAAAAAATGATTCATATCTTGGAAACAAGACTAAATAAAAAAAAATAATTTAAAAAATGATTTTTTGGTTTGTGTGTTTTCAAAAATAATAAAGCACAGGGAAGGATTTAATATATGTATGAGAAATGATTCAAGAAAAAAAGTTTTATAAGAATTGAAGTATTTTAGAACATATTTTAAAGTAAAAAAAGAAACCAGAAATTTTCAATATAACACTAAATTTATATGTACACATCAACATTTAAATTCACACAAATATGTGTGAATGTATCTAATAGTCCAGTTTATCCGCCCTACAAGGATCAGCAAGCAGCACTCTCCAACAGAAGTCATTTTTTAGACCCAAAAACTGTTTTTGGAAGGACTAATGAGACGGTTGTGGTGGATAATCTCAGTAGATCAGCAGTTTGTGACCAACAGTGCAAGATTACAAGTCACAATTACAGCTTGCTCACTCCCTTCACGTTCCACATGTTTATAGATGCTACCATGTGCAGGAGCGGCATCAAGTCGCCTCCAAGTGTGACCTCACGTCTCATGTGTGTCATGTGTTTAAACCGACACAAAGAAACACACAACTGCTGCTCAGAGCTGGAACTGCCGCTGAATTTACATGGGAGTGAACGCCGACACTCGGAGCAGATACGACTTATTTTGCTGCTCTCATCCTGATGAATGTGTTCCAGCAGCAGTGTTTCCTGCGATTACCGTCCCCCAGCTTCATCCCTGCCCTCTGATTGTTGCAAAGCAGGGAGCAAACATTCGCACAATAAATCACTGCTCTCATCATCACTTTTTCAATTTGCCATCAGGAGTATCCTTCACTAATCTCCGTTCCGCTCTCGATCCTGTCACACACACTCACACACACACTCACCTCCTTAATATTCTGCGGACCACTTTCGTCAGCGCAGAGTTGAAAGGGAATAGTTGATTAAAGCCCGTGCTGTGTGTGTGTTTTGGAAATAGGGAACGGTGCGCTTTGTGTTTGTGAATATCAACTCGTCTCACGTCTGATTCACTTGCAATTGAGAATATATATTTTTTAAACGTAAAAATGATAAAATTTATTTAGATTTGTTGTCTTCTCCTCTCGATATGTTGTTTTTCGAGGGACAAAATGTTATACTTTGCATATACTGTCATTAAAATCATCATCATCTTTTTCATACATATGTATGTTGATCATCGCTGTTTTATTAATGCACTTTGATTAGCATTAATACTGTATATGTTTACTTATTCTTACAGTTCTATTTTGCATCAGTAATTTTGATGTAGACTTCAGAGGCTACTTGCCTCAAAATTTGCCTAAAGAATTGCTGTGCTCGACAGTGTGATCAGTGTCACTCACTGTCTTCTCGGTCCCATTCCTGATCTTTGAGGAGGTTATTCGATCTCAACGTGTGGCCCCTCAATTCAGATCCTCCGTGAACTGCCGATCATGGTTTCTCTCACTGATCCCAGTGACCAGAAACAACTTTGACTCTGTGGTGTATGCCATAAGGTAATTGCAAGTTAGATGTGTATATAGTATGTAGGTCACTCTTCTGTTTGGTGGCCTGCAGCTGTCAAGTGTTATTGATGAGGCAACAGCTCCACCTACCAGAGGAGAGCTGCACTGCAGTGGTCACTCAGGTCCACACAAGAAGGTGCAAAAGTTCGATCACAACTACCTTTGGGTTCTTTCAGAAAGTGGATTTCGAGACAAAGCGGTCCTACACCCTGAAGGTGGAGGGATCCAATCCCCACATCGACCCCCATTACCTGGCCTGGGGCCCGTACAAGGATGAAGCAACAATAAAGGTAAGAATTGTTTTCTTATTGAGTTCAAGACTCACCAATTATTTCCTAAATGTCTGGACAGATCACGGTGGAGGACGCAGATGAGCCGCCAGTGTTCATTGCTCCGAGTTACACTTTTGAGGTGGTGGAGAATGCCCCTGAAGGCACCATGGTGGGCCGAGTCCACGCCAAGGACACGGACATTACCAACAATCCAGTCAGGTATGACCTAAAATCATTGAGGAGATGTTTTGTTCGTGCCAGTTGGTGGTTCGTATCTTCCTTTGGTTGTAGGTACTGTCTAAGCGTGTGCACAGGCCCCTGGTGGTGCTCAACCATCAGCCCCTTTCCCTGCATGAGAAAAGTGCCCTTTTTGGTGGTGACCACTTTTCTTTCACTCCCAATTTCCTAAAAAAAAGTTACTCTCTCTTCCTCATCAATTCCAGCCAAAGGTTTTTGGTAAATGGATGAAAAGGTCCCCTTTTTTCAGGCGTGAGCACCTGCTGTTGCTATTAATAGATTGTGTGAAGGTCTGTTGGTTGATATTGTTATAACTGTCGCTGCAACCTTCACGAACAACAAGAAACAGATGACTGGATTTTATTGTGATTCTTTGGATTATTGAAAAGATCCATCACTCTCTGCTGAGAAGAAGCTCCTTCTTTCTTCCTCACATTCTGTGTGTGTGTTGTGTGAGCGTGTTCCAGAGCACTACTGCCACCTGTGTTCCGCTTAATTCAGTTGAATTTAAGTAATTATGTTTTTAAAATGAATGTTGGGGTGATAAACGATGAAGCTTCATAGAACCGTGTCCTTATTTTCCACACTCAGTAGGTTGAACTGTCTTAATGGAACTTAAATTACAGACGTCAGAATGCCACCTAGTGGGCTCTGATAGTGAGGACACTGTTTCATGAAGCTTCAGCAGACCTTTTACATAAGTTGTACATTTTTACTTTAGATTTTTCCATCCTTGTTTGGAAAATTCATTGAAAATATTGTCTGACCTCTCGACAGGTACATGATTCCCCGGTACACAGACATCGAGCAGTTCTTCGCCATCAACCCTGAGGACGGAATGATCGTGACAAAGAGACCCCTGGACAGAGAGTCACAAGCCTGGCACAATATCTCTGTGTCCGCGACCGAGATTGGTAAAATGCACTTGACATAGTCCCAATTTCACCACAGATTTAACGACATTTTCTGTCATGGCTTGCATCCGAACTACGGTCGCGTGTGAGGCAAAACCGAAGGAGAAGATGGCTGGACACCAGTCAGGCTTTATTCTGTGCATTTATCCGAAGAGCAAACTTTCATTTACATCTGCAGGATTCACTCCATGACATCACATGAAGATATTTTAAGTGGATTCAAGCTGTCTTCAATATTTTTCCTGCTAGGTGGGAATGCGTTTGCATATTTTTGCTGCAAATTGTCAGCGCAAGAGCTGTCTAAATCTTAAATTAATTATATGTTTGGATCCAGGCAAGTGGCTGGATTCCTGCTGACTGTGACTGAATAGAAAAGCTGTGTCATATTTTATCTGTTACCTGATACACGTGTCAAACCCCAGCTCTCAGTCCACACTACAAGATGGTTTAAATAGTTTTGAACTGCTGTTTGTGTACTTTTAAATGTATATTTCTGAACCAACAGATGTAATACAGATACTTTTTGGTGTGTAGGATCAACAGGAAGAAAATTCCTCATCACATGTTTCACATATTGTATGTCAAATTGTATTGTATTTTTGATTATTGTCATGAGAGATTGGCATGTTAGAGCAGCTTCAGGTCATGCATGTGTTGTAAAACAGTAAATGAGCATTTAAATGATCAGCTAAATAGCATGTAAGTGCTGCAAGTACTTTGTTGAACTTTGTTTCTAGCTCTGTAAATTGTTATCCAGGGGAAAATCAGGTCATTGAAATCATAAAAAAGTGCAAGAAAATGCTAGAAAACATATTTGTCCATGACGCATCAGTTGATATGTGCAAGTTGGTGTCAGCGTGATTTGATATGTGAGAAAAGCTTAGGTGAAAAAGACTGACACAGCATGACTACACTACTTACATCTCTGTGTTGAATGTCAGTTAATTGAGGAGAGAAAATGGGGGATTCTGGATGACCCTTCTGAGGTTTCCTCCCCCAGCTTTGGCCCACAAACCCCCTCAGCCAGAGAGTCACAGTGGCCCCACCCTGGTATTCTGTGGCCGGGTTTCAAGCTTGCAGAGTGCCGCATGTTTTTTTCCCTGCGGTCTGCTTGACGCCAGACGGCCAGATGGAAACCAGCTCGCAGCCCGCAGAGTCAGGGCCGTTGCAGGCTAGGCTAACCGCGAACAGGCCCTGGAAAGCTAAATAAATGTCTTATAATGACAGGCTGCTGGAAAAACTAACACTGAGTACAATCGCAAAAATGCAAGACGGTGCATTTGGGAAGTTGCTGTTTTCTCCCTCTTTAAACAAGAATGGCGTGCTATAGTCACACCTACGCACTGTTTTCCTGTTCGGGCTGTCGACTTCACTTATTTGGAGATCGTTTGTGTTTTGTTCAGTTATTCTTGGGTTTCAAGTTTGCGTCCAAAGCTAACATACCCGAGCTGAAGTCGTACTTTCTTTTGTGTTTATGGTTGGAGCAGCGTTTTGTATTGTTAAAAATAATTTTGGATGTTTGCAAAGTACCTGCAGTATAAGTAGAAGCTTTTTTTTTACTTTAGCCATGATATTTCAAATAATGTAAAGCTTACATTGATAGAATGAAACTGTATTTGTATAATTGTATTGCATTGCTATTACTTTATGACTGTTTGCATTGGTGGTAGTAGTAGAAGCAGCAGTAGAGGTTGGACTAACTGTAGTAATAACAGTAGAAGGCTGGTAAATTGAAAACCCGAACAAAACATTTGATTTTATCTGCGATTGCTTTGCAGTGCTATGTGTGTCGACTTCATCTGCTGTGGCGTCTGCCAGTTTTTACTGTGTGCCCTTTGCAGTGTCACTGACTGCAGGCAAATGTTGACCTTACTTCTTCTCTAATAGACAGGTGTAGTCATGGAAGTCACTGTCTTCTGGCTAGTAGAAGTCTGTGTTCATGGAGCACCAGAAGTGTCCTTGTTGCTGTCTCCAGACGCCACTGATTTAGCTGTGTGTCTGTATTGATAGTCACAGTGGTAAAGTGGTCATTTTCAGTTGTTATTTTCGTTTATGAATGAGTAGAAACTACTATTTCACGTATTTAGTGTCCTGAAAACCAGGACACTGTTTCATTACACCTCATCTACCCATTGCTATCAGCATGGGATGAAAAAGTCCACTTTCCCAACGTCAATATGTGACACCATGGGAGTGAGGAAGGGTTGAAGAGACATGAACGGGTAGGAATGGGTTGAAATACAGTAGTCTGTTTCAGAATTGTTCTGTTTACAAATGAAAACACGCTGAGCTGGAACGCTACTCGGCTATTGTCCGTTTGCACGATTGCAAAGATGCAACAGACAGCATTTGTAAATCTGCACCTTTTCTGTTTCAAAGAAGAGCAGATCGATGCTTTGATTGAATCTGTTATTGTTTGGTTTTCTCCTTGTGCCTGTCTGCTCCACATCCTGCTGCTCTTTCTTTTTTTCAAGCAAATGCTGACATTTGTCCCTAATATTACACTGGCAAGAGGCGTGGGAGGGAGCCGCCTGACGGGGACTTCTGAAGCCTCACAAGACTCTTGTCTGCAATTTTTGATGATAAAATAAGGAAAGCTGGCTGAGGGATGACAGGCTGGAAAATATTCACAGCTAGATTTTTATTCAGTCAAACAGGGATTAGGGAGCAATCAAACACATTTCACGACGCAGGTGACATTCTGATTTTAATGACTGCAACTCCGCTTTGAACTTGTTCTCCAAGCATGACTGTAATTTTGTTTGTGTGTGCGTAGGCGGCCAGCATCAGGACACCACTAAAGTGCGTGTCAACATCAAGGTCAAGGATGTGAACGACAACCCTCCAGATTTTGCAACAAACAACGAGGTCCTCATGTGTGAAACGGTGCCTCCCGGAAAGGTACGTGCTGAAATATCTCTCATTGTTTCAGCTTTCACGATGGTTTAACGGGACGTCAGGCACTTTTTAAAGCGCAATGTTTATGGAAGAGTGAAACAGACAGTTAAACATGGTGGCTACCGAAACAACAGCATTACGTTCACACTGGTTGTTGCTGCAGCCCCACAACACAGATTACTGGCCATCTCCGAATTTGCCATACGGCTGAGAGATTTGTGTAATGCTAGTCTCTGTGTCCTGTGGTGGTCTGTCGACGTGTCCACACTGAAGCGGGAATAGGTTTGGGTGACAAGTGAGACTGGGAAAATGTGGTAAATGGGGAAGTGATGTGGATGGATAACATCGACATAGTTGGATAACATTGGTAACAACTGTATGATGAAGGAGGAATAGATTATTATTGTGGTTATATAGAGCGAGAAATAGACAGATGAGTGTGGATGGATGGATGTTCAAATGAGAAAGAAAGTGGCGGATGAATTGATAGTTCAGTGGATTCTAGATGGATGGCTAGGTGGGAAATGACTGGGTGGATGACTGTGATAAGTTGAAGCATAGATGGAGACAGATTAGCTATATGATGGGGACAAACTTTCTGATGGAAAACTAGTCTATTGATGGATGGATGGACAAAGTGGTGGACAGATGGATGGACAGCTGGATGGATGGTTCGATAGATTGATAAAGAAAGTTGATGCACGGATGGAGTCAGATTAGTGGTGGAAACATTAGTTTATTGATGGATGAGATGGATGGATGGAGAAAGTGGCGAACAGATGGATGGATAGATGCACGGTCTGATCAAGCCCATTGATGGATGTGACATCAACGCACACCTCTGTGTGTCTCAGGTGATCGAGACGGTGAGCGCGGTGGACAAAGACGAGATGGGTCACCGACAACACTTCACCTTCAGCCTCACCGCCGAAGTCGCCCACAACAACAACTTCTCCCTCAAAGACAACAGAGGTACGGAACCTTTATGCGACACCTTTAGCGGCACATTCCCTCAGATGCAGCGCATACATACATATTTCCCTCAGACTGGATCAAAGCAGCAACAGATGGAGGCTTACGCTACTTTGTAGAGAGCAGCAGGTGCTCTGGAATCTGAAATCCACCTCACACATGAGTGCACACATGTCTTGCAGGCCGTATTAATTGCAGCGGGGTCTCCATCCGTCTGTACATATATCTTCAGGGGGCTAACTGATTGAATTAACTTTTGTAGGCGTTCTGCGAGCAGATTCCAGAGAGGAAACAAGAGAGAGCGTTGGGAAGAAGAGGAAATAAATGGAGAGACGAGGACGCTGTAGGACATGGTTTACAGAGGAGAGTCTCAGAGTGGGGAGTGGGATAGATTGGAGTTCAGGGCGATCAAAAGGGATTTAGATTGACAGTGAGACCTGAGTGAGCTGGAGAGAAGTCATCCAAGGAAAGTGGGATTAAAATTGCCTCCGTTCGGAAAAAAAGGGAGGAACCTGCAACCTAAATGGCCAGTGGAGATGAAGAAATTGCTGCAACCACTTCGACGTGCCTGTATGGAAATGCGGGTTGTTAACTCTGCACCTTCTCGAGCTCGGCCCGTTGAGACATTATTCATTCATCTAGTTCATTATTCATGGCCGGACAATTTGTTGTCCCAATGCGCCTTCTCAGATACCTTGCTTGTTGTGAGGGAGAAGTCAAGTGTGGATAAGTAATGATCATATTATGGTGATCAATTTTTTTTGCTATTTTTTTGTACATTTGAAGGAAGGGAAGTGTGTTATCGATTAGTTAAGACTTTAAGATTAGAAGGCTTAAAAATAACTTAAAATGCTTTAAAAATGTATGTGAGAGAAATTATGGGATTGTGTAAATAATGAATTAAAATAAACTGCAACTTGTGTGGATGGATGGATGATGGATGGGTGGAGAAAGCAAGTGGTTAGTGGTAGGATGGGTCGATGGTCAATGGCTGACGGATTGCAGGAGAAAGAATGTTTTTGATGGAGGAGTGGTTGAAGGATGGATAGACAAAAAGGTCGCTGATAATAGGATGGATAGATGATGGATGTGGGACGGACTGGTGGAGAAAAAAGTTTCGATGGAGGAGTAGTTGATGGATCAAGATAGAATGTGGATTGAATGGATGATGGATTGTAGGTTGGCTCGATGCATGGATGGATGATGGATTGATGCATGGATAGAAGGATGGATGGATAATGGATCAAAGAAGGAAGAAAGTCAGTTGGATGGATATTACAAGGATGGATGGATAGATGGAGAAAGAATGTGGCTGGAAGGATGGACCATGATCAAAGGACAAAGAAAGTGATTGATCCATGGACAGTTGTATGGATAGAAGGATGGCCGGATGGATGGACAACAGATGGATGCATACATGTCAAGTATAATTAGAAAGATGATTTATTAGACATTCTACATAATAGAAAACAGCATGACATAAACATCAAAAACATCTTATGGTTTCTGTGTCTGGTATTTAAATATTTGTAATGTTTTCGTCTGGTGACTCGACCCCCAGACAGCACCGCCAGCATCTACGTGCTACGGAAGGGATTCAGCCGCCTGACGCAGGACGTGTACTACCTCCCCATCGAGATAAACGACAACGGCGTCCCCCCCATGAGCAGCACCAACACTCTGACCATCCGGGTCTGCTCCTGCGACAGCAAAAACACCATCCTGTCCTGCAACGTGGAGCCATACGTGCTGCCGGCGGGCCTCAGCACCGGGGCGCTGATCGCCATCCTGGCCTGCATCGTCATTCTGTTGGGTGAGTGACACAGACGCCACAATCAGATTAGTTTGGTCCAAAATGGATTCATCCACCGATGAGTTGAGGGATTTCATTTGGTTGAATGTTAGGGATTATGTGCCGTCGTGTTTACATCCGCCAAGCGGCTCGACCTGCTAATACCAAACATGATGAATATTTGCTTTACAGCGAGGTGTCGCAGGGGTATCTGAGTCCGGCCCATGTGTCCATTGATGTTCTCGCTGGATTAATCTTGCATCATTTGAGCCGACCGCGAGATTAGAGGTCGCCACCGGGAAATCGATGTGCAGAGAACAATCCGTTTGAATATCTGTGTGAAAATCTCTCGGTTGCTTATTACAGGATATTGTGAGGTTTCGGAGAGCCCAGTTCATAATAGACTTTTCAGGTAGGCAGGAGTCCAAATTACAACATCTGGGGTCTCAGTTCTCAGACCCACATGGATTACTTACAAAGGAGTGAATATTCCCGATATTGTTCACCTCTGCGTTTAAAAAACACAGTATTGTTTTAGTCATCTGCTTTTTGAATTTCACTATAGATATTAGTCAGTTCGCCACATCTGTTGCAACTTGCAAATGAGTTGCACTTTTCCATTGTTTGCTGCATCTACCACCTCTACAGTTCCAAGGTAGTGTTGAAAAATCACATCAGTCATGTAGACTATCAACAAAATATTGAGCATTTTACCAACGTCTTCCATCATTTTAAAAGCTGATTGAACTGGACCGTAAATAATTGTTATGTGTAATGTTAGAATTAAAAAATAATTACAATAATTATTATCATTTCACTAGGATTTTGTACCCGATATACAGCTCGTCTTTCATTTTTCATATTTCATATGTGACTTGATAAGTGTTTAGTATCCAGGTTTCTGATTGGATCAGCAATGTAGCATCAGCATGCTGCCTTGCCTTGCACTGAGGTGGTTACTATCGTAGAGGAGGTGAAGTTCCTCAACATCTTCACAAAAGGAGCGCTTGGGGAATGTTCATAGTCAGGGGTTTAAAATAAATATAAATAAATATTTTTTTAAAAATCATGTACAGTAGTCAACATAGTTCAAATGAACTGCTGTGTCATGACCACCATTCAAAGTAAAAATATTTATGATAACATTTGTCACTTATAAAGGAAGCAGAGAAGTTGTTTATGTATGTCAACTAAATGATCCTCCAAAATAACCAACATGTCTGCTGTAGCAAAAGAAAATTGAAGGAATGGGTGTATGAAACTCAAGTTATGTAAAATATAAACATGACACACGCTCTGCTGTTAATAGTTGGCAACCAGTGGTTCAAATACTTCATGCATTTTCTGGTAAACATGGCGTCTTTTAAAGCAGCATCAGTTAGTTTCAGAATATTTGCTTTGGGCGGCACTGCTGGTAAATAAATGTAATTGCAAGCTGTCGTAAAGCTGGTGGAAAGTTGTGACATTTACTGAATTGGTGACAAGAAAGAGCTATCTTTCAGATATGAGACATAAATCAGTAAGATTCTTCACGTCCGGCTGAGCATCAAAACGTCTGTCGAGTTGACTGTGGAGACAGACATCAGAGCTAAAAACTAGTCTTCTTCAATGAGTTCCAGAACTTTTGCCAGGGATGATGAAATGTGGTGCTGGTCACGTCTCTCGCCAGCTCCGAGCAGGTTTGCAGAACAGAGGCTGCAGCTACTGATGGACAGCTAATGACAGTTACTCTGCGAAACAATTTCATAGGCGTTAGGTGCTAGCGGCTAATCTGTTTTGCTGGCTATATCTACACTATACTGAGATAAACACAATAGAGTCACGGACACATACACGTTTGTTAGCGTCTCAGAATACACCCAAGTACAAATAATGTGTACAGCAGGACTAGAACCTGAGGTGTGGTTTGTGCGCCACCATGGTGCATCAGTGAAAATGCATGAGGAGACAGAAGTTGTCTTTCGAGTTCATTCCTTCCGTTGTGGTTTTCTGGTCAAGTGGAGACAAATCAAATCAGTATACTTATTCACAAATGAAATGGCAAAAGTCGTCAGTTAAAACAGGTCTGTGATGATAATGAATGGTCCAATGCTGAGCTAGCACAGCATAGGTGCCGTCAAAGTCACACTGGGAAAGTTACGTCGTCTTGAGATTCCTTATACTGATGGTTAGAGAGACAGACGTGTTGACATCTGTCTGCTCGATATGAAACATGTCATCTCGGAAAACGTTAAAATATATTCATGTATAAATCTTGCCGCTTGTTGGTGAAAGCTCTTATGTCAACAACGCAGTGGCTAAGTAGGATGGATATTGGCAGCAAATCGTGGCATGCTCAGTCCACTCATAGGACTTGAGACGCGACTTGGACTTGTGACCAGAGATGGCAGTAGCAAGGAACGTTCATGGAGGAAATGTCCTGAAGACCGAAACTCGAACTAACTTTGAAATGTCCAGGATTTACTTAGCTCCCACAAACCTGTCCCTGTTCCCAGCGCTAGCTTTCATCCACCATTAGCAAGCGCTGGGACGCTTCTGCAGTTTGGCTTTGTAATTGTGCGCGGCGGAGACCATTTTCAAAGTCTGCCTGGAATACAACCAGCAATTAAAGCGGTGTGTTTGCATGGCGTGATACAATAATGACATTAATTAAACCGGTCCAGGTCTAATTACAGGATTTCCCCACAGTGCGGGCTAATTAGCTTCTGCTCGCGTTTTACTTTTTCACTGGGACTCGTAAGTTACGCCGTGTGGTCTGTAAATCGACATCAATTCCTCTCTCTCTTCCTGGACAGCTATCGTGGTTCTGTTTGTGGCGCTTCGCCGTCAGAAGAAGGAGCCGTTGATCGTGTTTGAGGAGGAGGACATCAGAGAGAACATCATCACCTACGACGACGAGGGAGGCGGCGAGGAAGACACGGAGGCTTTTGACATTGCCACTCTGCAGGTGCGAACTTGTCTTCTTTCATTGCAAGTCATCTTTAGAGGAATCAAAGCAGAGACCATTTTCAAAAGATAATCAGGAGGAAGTGCGGCTTGAGGAACCGAACACTGAAAAGTGAATTGTTGAAATTGAAGTGTTGAAAGGCAAGAACTAGAGCTACAATCAAGAACATGACTCGGTGCTGCCTTCCTTCCCTGCTCACTTGCCTGTCTGCAGTCAGCCCGGTGGACTGGGACTTGTGGCGCCCTGTGCTGTTTCTCTGCCCCTCGCTCACAGCAAACAGTGCCGTGCTGCGTTAGCCATCACCTTTCCATCAGTGCAAACTTTTCAACAAGTCAGCGATCAAATTGGACCGCGAGGAGTCCAGTTTTTGAACCTTAATGAGCCTTTCACTGGTCCACAGCTCCTCAACCACAGGCAATATGTGAGAACCTGCCTGACATGCATGACAACTGTCAGCCATCACTGTGTGACTGATGGGTCCAGTGCGAGTTGTGTCCAGGATCCATTCCCTCACAGTTTTGTGAGCCGTTTGTGATTCAGAAGGTGATAGCTATGGATGGGTTTGAACTGAAGCGGTGCCAATATCTGGCACCTGGGAGGCCGTGATCATGTGTGTTTGTGTGTTAATTACTGTCGGTCTTATTTTTAATTTTATGTAATTTAACAGTGGAGATTGTGTCGTGCACGCAGACATGTTTTGTCTGAGGAAATCTGGTCTTTTATTCATGTTGATCAATAGAACAAGGATTGTACAACTTATTCATTATGTGCAGACTTGTAGCAGTTGGTCAACCACTAAGAAAGTGATTCGAAAATGATTGTCTTTGGCTCAGAATCCAGACGGTGCCAACGGTTTCCTGCCCAGGAAGGATATCAAACCGGAGCTCCAGTTCCCCCTCAGACCTGGTGGGCCTCCAGCAGCCAACAGTGTTGACGTGGACGACTTCATCAAGTCTCGAATCGCAGAGGCTGACAGCGACCCCACGGCACCTCCGTACGACTCCATCCAGATCTACGGCTACGAGGGCAGAGGATCGTTGGCGGGCTCCTTGAGCTCCCTCGAGTCGGTGACAACGGAGTCCGACTTGGATTATGACTATCTGCAGAGTTGGGGGCCGAGATTCAAGAAGTTGGCAGATTTGTACGGGACCAAAGACAGCTCCGTTCACGACCTTGACGACGGCGAGGACTCTTAACAGCGGTCCTGACGAGAGGACGCCCTACGATTATTTTGATAATGATTCCCAGAGGATTTGTTTCCCAAACCTGCTCAAGTCACAGTGTTATCAACAACAGACTGATCAGCTCAAACCCACTTCATCACCCGATGGCTTCTCATCTCCTCTGCCCCTGAGAAGATTTGTTAAAGGACAAGCATTACACCCAAATCTCTCCTGTCAGTCTCTTTTATAAAGACTTGAAAATTGTAGGGCTGAGGAATTTGTGTGTTTCTTCAGAAGTGTGGAAAAAAAAAAAACACCTTCCTGTACGATCAATGACTTCTAGCAAGCGCTTTAGTTTATTGGATTCTATATACTTTTGTGGACTGGATTCACATACTTCCTTAACAGAACGGAACAGAGGGGGTTGTTTACCTCAGTGATTGTAACCAGATTTTGAGATGTGTTTCTGTATCATTGAATATTCCACATTGAATCTGCCAAACTCCACGTATGGTATGCGCTTCCAAAAATATGTAGCATTTGTTGATGAGAGGATTATCCACCCATTCCAGGTCAGTCCTTAAGATGTGCATTAGCTGCCTGGTTGCGTTGGTTCCTCCAGGACCACCTCTGTATTTCAGAAAGAGAGATGCGCCACGGCTTAGCTATGATCTCGGCGTTGAGCCTCAGGTCTTCCTTTAGGCGGCAGCTTGTTGGCGAACCGAAACTGGTCCCTCGTGTGTGGTCTGTTCCACAACCTTAACAACCCATACTCGAGGCGTCAAATAGCGACTGTTTTCAAGTGCACTTTTGCTTCTTATATTGATGATGAAGGCAGTGTTTTAATGGAGTCAAAAGTCTCCTCTCCCGTTGTTGACATTCTCAGCGGGGGTGTTGTTCAAAAGCTCTCCTCTTTACTTCTTACTACTAACCCTAGCCCGAATCTCTGTCTTTATTTGACGTGACGCACAGTCCACCCACCAGGATTTGCCCCAGAAGGCGGTGTGTCAGGTAAAAGCCAAAACGGGGAACGCTGACATTCACTTGGAAATAGTCGCTATTTGACACCTTAAGAGGGAGACTTTGTGTGCCCAAGTGGCCCCCAAGAGCATCACTTATTTATTAAGATCCTCCAACCTTTCTCGAACCCTGGCAAGCCAGGATGAGTAGAAGATTACTAGGGAAAAAAATATTTCTTGTGATCACCTCTTAGCTGGACTACCAGGTGTCACAGAGACATTGTTGCATCCAGCTGAAGCCAATCCAAAAAAAAAAAGATTAAGAGACTTCAGTTTCCTTGTTTCCTGGCCACTTACTTTCAAAGTATGATATCATTTTAGAGCCGATATTGTTTGTACATTTGGGTTTATTACTTAATTAACACTGTGAATACAGCATCCATCACTCCTGAAGGATAACATTGCTGCAATGCGAAATAATCGTATTTCTGATATGTATGCCCTAAAAAATTGAATTCATTGTCTCTTCATCTTCAAAGGAAACATGCATTTGGATTTATGAGTTTAGCCATAATGTGACATTTATCACTGATGCAGTCGATATCTTTGTCCAGAACTACTCTCAAACTTTCTCCTTGCTGGCGAAGAACAAAAACAAATAAAACAGTTTTCCGACTGGCACTGCAGCAACACGGCTCCAAACTTACCCACCGACTCCACCGTAGGAGTCACTTTTTCAAATTGATTTCCTTAAGCAGGATGAATGAGTCTGGCAAAACTTGAAATGGAAGCATTTACAAGCATTTCTTCAAATTTAGTCCGTAACTTCAACAGAAGATTAAAATCCATGGTATCGGTGGCAGGATTCCAACTCATTTACAACTTTCAAGATTCTAAATGGAATGTTTAATGATACAAAGGAGGTTCTGGAGAGGGAAAGCAGAGCGTTTCGGACGGTCATGTGTTAAGTAAAACTGCATTTCTGTGTGTGGAGGATCCAGCGGGTTCGGTTATCGTGATGACACTCTGGGTTGTTGATACTTTGAAGAAGCCTCTTCACAGTATGGTGGCCTTATAATAAATAAACAACAACTCCAGGGGCAACATTCAAAACGGAAGACCGCTAGCTTCAGTAGCTTCCCCTGACAAACACACACACAGGGGACTGTGGACATTTTGTGATATTGCTACTCTCCTGTTTTTTCTACTCCCTTCACCCCCCCCAAAAAAGCGTCACTCCTCACAGACGTGGAAACTGTGGATGATCCCTAGAAAACAAGGAGAGGAAAAAAAAACCTTCCTCACAAACCAACGTTCCCCTCCCGTCTGTTCCATCACTTTCTGGACCGGGTCCACCAATGAATCACTTCCTTATTTTGGAGTCCACTAATCAATCACAACGAGTTTAAAAAAAATGTTAAAAATAATAATAATAACAAAAAAAGACCTGAGCTCGAAAAATCGCCTTAAACTTTACAGACACTCTTGCAACGCAGTGCATTCTCTTTTATTCCTTTTGTTTTTGTATCTTGTGGGAAGTAAACATCTCCATGGTTTCATTATTTTGACACGGAAAATTCTACAGAAAGAAACAGCAAATTGTGTTATTTTCCAACACCAGCCATGTTGGCCGCTGCATCTGTTGTATCAACATGTGTTGCGGGTCGAACATTTTGGAAAGTAACATTGAGTTGCGTTTTCTGATGCAAACAGAATGTCCCTTTTTGGCCTGTGGCTTTTTTGTTGTATCTTTTTTAAATTGTTATTATTAATATTATTGTTGCTTTTTTATTATCACTATTATTATTCAAGCTTTTTGTTTTCTGGCTGAAATGAAATTGTTTTGACTCTTTGTGGAGGACTTATGGTTGTCTGAAAATTCATCATCAGTTGATAACTATAAAAATGCCCCGAAGACAAATCTTTTTTTTTTTCCTTTTGTATCTGCTTTCATTTTGTTTTTTACATGTTATTATTTGGCGTTTCAATGTACTCTGTCCCTGGTCCACAGACACCTGTGTTTGCCGCAGTGAAGGAAACGCCTCGTTTTTATTCTCTGTCAAGATTTACGGGACCGATTTGTACAATTTTCAAAGTTCTTATTTTAGTATACATACAAAATATTCCAGTGTTACGACAAAAAAAAAATGTAACAAAGATTTTCAAAAATGTTTCAGCATCACACTTATATTTTCTTTACATTGTAATGTTGCTTTATTATGTGCTTCAATATCCGAAGCAAAAAAAAAAAAAAAAACATACAAACTTTTAAATAAATGCTCTTTTTATAAAATAATATTGATGTGTGTGTGAGACCCGTGTCTGAGAAATGAAGCTCACACTTGGACATGCAACAACTGTGGTTAGCGTAAAAATTACCTTTTAGGTTTCTTCTCCGCATCACGATCTTCTGTTTAGACAGATAGCTATCAATTTAAAATTACCCTTTGCAAATCAGAGCAAATGGTGTGACCAGTCCCTAATCTGGTTCTATACACACTAAAATGTCTTATCAACCACCCGACGCAGACTAAATTATCCCATTTAATGGGAGCTTTTTATAGTACACATCACCCATTCAAATGAGCCACTGGGCTCCTACTGAGCCTCCTTGTTGGCAGAGGAGGCAGCCATCACACCATTCAATGAGAGAAGACGCTGCTGGATTGGTGGCGTCTGGACCAATTATGATGATGTATCAAAGACATTTTGGCCACGCTGACTGAGGCTATTGGCCAAATGAGGTAGCGTGTATAACTACTGATCCAATATTCACGTGAGATGATCATGGAAATGGGTGGTTGTATAATTTTGAACCAACTAGGAGGCCCAGTGAGCACAGGAAGAGCCTACTGGACCATATGAATGGTTTTATATATATACTCTTGCATCTGTATAGGGGGCACGGATGTCCCGGTTGTTTTGGAGCACTAATATTTGATGAAATTCAGACTGAACCTTTGCAGATAAGGAATTTTCTAGTCTGCTTATCCACGCTCACAGAGCAAGGCTGCAACAGGGTCAGGAGACTCATAACTGTGATACATCTTCTTGATCGAATTTTCATCTCTTGTTTTGATAAATTCTGAAACCACAGTTCCATAAAATCAACTCCAAATATGCTTGACAGAAGTGCAGCTTTCTCCGGTAGCAAGGAATAACTTGGATATACAATTTTATTTTCCATAATAATAAGTTTGACTATGCTCTTAAGGTAATGCAGTCGTCTCTGACCTTCTGACCTCTGGTGTTTACGAGCACCACTGGCGTTTAAACTCATCTCTACTCAAAAATTCTTTTGGCTTGTCTAAAAATAGACGTGTGTTCAGTCGAAATTCATTCATGTATTTATGTGTTGTGCTCAGCATGCAGCATGAGCATACCAAAAAAATGGTCAGCAGAGACAAGGTTGATGACAAAAAGCATTTGTTTTTTGTTAATAATTAAAGGTTTGTTACAACATTTTGTGTTGTACCCAGCAGTGGGAAGTGAAAACACGTTTGTTGTTGGAGGTTCTTCAACACTGCATTTGGAAATGTCATCACAACACTCTGCCATTATCTCAGCCTTCTTGCGAAATGTATTCACTTTTTCCCTTAATATTCTACACACAACTCTGAGCTGTAGCTGACAATCCGACTGCACGTGGCATGATCTCACCTGAATACTGAAACCTAAGATAAACATACAAAAGAAAACAGTTATATTTTAGAATAGGTTACATACAGTATATTACCAGCAATAAACTACTTATTGTTGTGTGCATTAGCCTGTTATTACGAAATATAAGGTACTGATTGCCATCTTGTGGCGTCCTGCAATATTTATAAACAATGGTCAACTAATGTACTGTCGAAACAACACCATAATTACAGATTATTAACTGTAAAAAAAAAGTAAGTTTATATTCTCCAATCCAAAGTGTAACTGAAGACATGCAGTCCTTTCACTGCAGCATCGGATTTACAAAAGTAATTTTGAGACGACTGCCATGTTCAGATTGGGGGGGGAAAATGGTTTGGAAGCTGAAAAGTTGGTTCACGTTGACAAACAATGACATCATCAGTGGGTGCATTCGACAGTCGCGTTGATGAAACACTGGAGCCGAAACACGTACACTTGTTACATACCGGATGCCGTGTTTCATCCTAATCCTCTTGAATGTCTTCTCATCATTATCAAACACTGTGTTGTAGTTCTGCTTTCCCTTGTATGAACATGGGCTGGTTCGACACAATGTTCTGAGAATCCAGAGGAACACTGGTTTCTGGAACCAGAACAGTGTCGGTGTGTCTACAGCCTCACGGATGTGGTAGTGATGGACTGATGAAGCTTCATGAAACAGTGTCCTCCATTTCTTTGGCCTTCTTTGTTTTTTTGAAGAAACGTTTCAATGGAACCTGACATCAACCTACAAACGGAACAGAGAAAGCTTCACAGTTTGTTGCAGCTCATGAAGAGGAAAACAACTGCCTCATAGAAACACTATTTCCAGCAGCAGAATACCAAGCAGACAGGGAATAGCAGCCTATGAAGTGACACCATTGCAGCGTATAATCACTCCAATATTACTAAAATGTCATACAGGAATACACAAACACAGAATTCATTCGTTCTCTCCTCAGGTGACCAACCTCATAAAGGTCAGACTCCGCCATGAGACAAAGACTAATGATAAAAAACAGACTAATTATGAGGCAGAGAAAGTGTGTCGGGGAAAGACAAAGTGGTGTTCCTAAATCAGAGCATCCATCTGTTTGAACATGAAAACGTAAAGCAAAACACCATCACTGGGAAAGTCCGAACGTTGATCTTAGAAAACTTCCATCTCCTCAAACTCCATTTGCTGCACACTCAGAGGGAAGGAGGTGAAAAGAATGGAGTTCGGAATTCCCTACACCTGAACAGTGAAGAGCATTGTGCACTCTCAGGTACAAATTGGTTCTTCATTCTAAGAGAGAGGTAGTTGTCAAAGAAAGTGAGACATCTGGTGAACTGCCACCAAACAGCCACGTCATCTGTCATCATCCAATCTGGCGGTATCTAACAACACAGATGTCTCAAGGTGGACCACACTCTGTCTGAAATGAAGCTACAATCATGTGTCCAAATCCATTATTTGAAATACTCCTTTAACTTTTCAAGTTGTTTTGCTAGGCAGATAAAAAAAAAACACATCCTCCTTGGTGCATGTATTAACAAAAATGTTTTCTGACAAAAAGTGAACGTATTGATTGACATGTTGATGTGTAGTTCAGAAGGACGCTGAGAGTTGATGTTCAACAATCAGAGATCGCCTCACCTTCACTGGTCAAAGGTGGAATAATGAGAAAGTCCTCTTCTGCATCCATTTGAAACTTTTGTTTGGTCTCCTGGGAATGAAGAGCGAAAGTAAGGGGTAAATCAATGAGAGATCAAGCAGGGGAACAAAGAAGGACACAAAGACTACAGTGTTTGGAGCTCGAGGTTGAACGACGACTTCAGGGACAGTGAGATGAGTCGAGGAGGGGAGGTTTGAGATGCAGGGCGTACACAAGCCTCGACTTCGATACAGAACTCGGCATCACAGTTGAAGAGACAAAGTATGTAAATTTGGTGCAGATAGGGGATTTTTTCATCAGAAGAGCGACTGCACACAAACACATTCGTAGTGTACACAACCTAATGAATACATTTGTGGTCTCTGTGGTGACAAATATCCCTTGGAGGACAAGAAGCAAATGAAAACTATGGCTCAGCTAAATTGTGTTTTTCCATGACCCATAACTTCATATCCCTTTATGTCTCAACTCAGTTGAAAAGTAAGTGGCAGGAGGCTTTGCAAACTGATGTCTGATGTATGTGTTCACAACAACCCTAGACATGTGCTTATGAACTCATACTAGCTTTATTTCTCCAGGGAACTTTGGATGCTGTATTCCAAGACACCAGAGTAACAATGTGAAAGTTTTTCTTCTAACGACAAGATTGAAATGGTCATCTTCCAAGATGGCTTTATTTCAAACTCCTGGACGGAATCATTAGCAAAGGTATTCATTAGATGTACAAGGACAAGGTGTTCAACATCCCTTGATACCTAAAACAATTATGGAGCCAGTGTTCAGGATGTCCTCATGGGTCATCCTTGATGATGGTGACACCCATAGTAAAACACTTAAATCAGGTATCAGTGAAATGATGGTGTTTTCCACTAGTACATGTCAATTATTCATATGGGACCAGGTAGGCACCAGGTCGTGGGTGTTCTCCTCCAGCATGCCTCTTAGTTGATACAGCTGGCTGTGATCATTCTACCGGACGCTGACTTCATGGCTGGTGTTGACCATTCTTTCTTGGTCCCGTAGAATGGGTGCATACTGCCTGTGACACCAACTTGGCAGCACATTCATATGGGCAAAACCACCAGCCCAGATGCCAGTTGGATGCTTGAATATAAGGCGGAAAGATCCGCTTATCACTTGAGTCCACTTAAAAATGGGGAGGTGGAGGTGCTTGTTGGTTGCCAAACAGCAGTGTTTGTGTCAAACATGTTGGTGTTGTTGGTCGCACCTCCAAACAACTCAGCACTTGGTTGTGGAGTCAGGTGCATCTTCCTTGGTTAAGTCTAGTCATGAAACTCCCAGGGACTTGCTCCAGACAACCTGGGAGGAGCAGCAAGTGATCCTGGGATTCTTCAATGGTCAATCCGTTCTTTAGCATGTTTGTTTTCCTCCACTAGGCTTGAGCAAGGGTCCCACTGCCATTGAATCCTATGCTCGTGAAGTACCCAGGTAAGATGCCTCCTCACCGGTATTTCCACCAACCACTTGTGTCGATTGGTGCTTGACATGGTGATCTCAGAGATGGAACTTGGTCACATGAGGCATGGCTGCAGACCAAAACATTTAAAACGCAAATGCTGTTTGTGGAATTTCAGTTTCTGTAGCAGATTTCTGAGGACTGTTTTTCAGTGTTTTATTTATTTGAAATTGCTCCTTAGAACAAGAGAAAACTACAGTGGAAGATTGCAGCCCCGAAGGCAAATTGTGTAAGAAGGTGAAGATTGTAAGACGGTGTCTAGTCTATTTATATTCAACCTCCAATTACAAGTGCCAGTCCGTCTCTGCTCTTCCCGTCACTGCCTCCTCTCTTACCGGGGACAAAAGATAAAAAACAAATGGCTCCATCTGTGACATCGTTAAGATGGCAGGAGTGAAGCAGTGACATGTGAGTAATTGTCCACATCTTCCCATCACATTCTCTTCAACCGAGATTGTTAACAGATTGTGTGGCGAGATTTTTCACGATGGATGCCATGGCTGGCAGCTATTCTGCATTCACAGCTTCGTGAACCTGTTTGTTTTGTCACTCGTGCTGTTATTATCATAAAATATGATTTAATCTGCAGAATAACAGCTTGGTAATGACTGCTGGAAAGATATTTCGGAGCCGGCATTGAAATCTACTGAAATCAAATGACAAGACAGTCTGAGGAAAGTAGTGATGAGGAGATGAGGTATCGTGAAACCGTGATGAAACAGTGTCCTAATTTTCAGAGGCTACAATCTGGGTTTGAAGTGATGTGAGGTGAGATGATGTGAGACAGTGCCATCTGGTGACGTCTGAAAATCAGGACACAGTTTCATGAAATCTCATCAACCCTTCAATACTGTGTCATGAAACCTCAACTACCCATCACTAGAGGTTGATGGGTAGCTGAGGTTTTATCGCTATGACCTACATATTCAGCAGAGGGAGGGGACAGCCACTCAAAAACTCTGTTAGTGATGACCATATGAAGCTTCATGAAACACTGCACTTGTTTTCATTTTTTGCCATTCTTCTTGGCTTAAAACTGATGTGAAGTTTAAATGAAAACACTCTTTGAAGTCAGTAATTAGATTAGTGAGAGAATAAAAATGACGACTTGCTTTCATGAAGCTTCAACAGCCAGTCACTAGTATGTGGGCAGGTGTTGTGTCAGATGGCAGGGGTGAATGAATGTGGGGCCCTACTCTGCATGTCTCAGTTTCGACCTGAAGTGATGGACAGACGGACAGACAGACAGACGGACGGTCGGACGGACGGACGGACGGACAGACAGACAGACAGACAGACAGACAGACAGACAGACAGACAGACAGATAGATAGATAGATAGATAGATAGATAGACAGACAGACAGATAGATAGGCAGACAGACAGACAGATAGATAATATCTTACTTGGTGCAATGGTATCCAGCAAAATATTGACATCTTCCCAATCGCATGACTGTTTTCATCAAACACTTGTTTACTTTTCCTGCTAAATGAACACATCACTAACTATTTTTTAATTACAAAACAAGCCTGTGAATTACAATTAGAACACAGGAGATTTGCTCTGAGATTTGGGCCCGAAGTCATTTCTTAGACTTATTAAAAAATGATATCAGGCATATATGATTTGTAAATAAGGAAATGAAAGTGGTAAGTATTAATTAAAGCCCAACCAAAATTAAAACATTCCTCAAGGGAACCGTGTCTGAAGAATACTAATAAACTTCATCAGGAGAATCTGCCGAAAAACAGGAACTGAAACGTGGAGGATCACAGGAGCCGTTTGTGTTTAAACTTGTTCAAAAAGTTTCTTGATTTTTGACGTTGAAAATGCTTGATCTCACATTTCCTATTTCAGTCTGACTCCTCGCCGCTATGTGTGTTGGGGGGGGGGGCTGCGTGGCTGAAGTCTGATCCGGGTTTAATCACAAGGTGGCACTTGAATAAACAGGGAAATATTCTTCCCATCACCCCAGAGAGCAGTGTGTGTGTGTGTGTGTGTGTGTGTGTGTGAGGGAGTGTGTGTAGAAGCTGGATGAATGTCCTTGGGTGCACCACAGACAGACAACACTAAGTTAATTAACCAGTCAGGCATTCCATCAGTAATGCGGTTACTCATTGAGTTTGCCAGAGAATCGTCAAGTTTGTGCATCAGTTGGATGTCCTTGAATGCACGGCGCACACAAACAACCAGCAAACAACTGCTCACATGGAAAATGTACTAATCACTGACTCACTAAGGTCATTAGTCAAATGGAAATTGTGTTTGAGGGGGACTGGGACTTAGGGACTTCACTTAGTTTCGAAGTGAAGGGGTTTTTTTTCCAAACTACAATTTGGAGATGTGACTATGACCCACAGTTAGCCAATAATGTGCAAAATGAACGGCTAAAAAGTGCTCTTGAAAACATCTTCAAAATTTAAAAAAAGTATCATAATCTTTGTCAACTTTCTACAAACTCTGATGTATCAAAAGTTCCGTTTGTCAGCACCCTCCTCACCAGCCACAGCACAGATACATTGGTTTAAAACCAAATTATCTCAATCACCACAGCACGTTTTTTCAGCACACAGTCCTTGGCCTTGAAGCCGAAAGCTTGCTCACCCCCCTTGCTTAAGGCTAGATTCCCTTTCATCCATCTATGCCTCCACTTAGGCGTCTGGTGTTTCTGTTCATCTTCTGTTCATCCATCACGTACACAGCCTGTGTAGTTGACAGCTGTCACGGGTGAAAAATGGAAAGCTAAGAGGTTCTATCATATCTTTTATGGATCGATGTCCGCAGGTTCATCTTAATGTAGTCTCATGCAAAAACGTTGCCTACAAGACAGCACCTTCGGTGATACTGATATGCTTTGGTTCATATCTGTATTCCCTGCAGTCAATTTAACCTCACAAACATCTTCATAAATGCGACTTGAAGGCGGCAGTCATCGCCATCTTAGTTAGGGTTCAACACATTCTCAAGAGCTGTGTAGACTTTCTATAATGGAGTTGAACTACATAGTTGAGCAACAATTCATGGTCATCATGCTACGTTCATATTTTCAGTTGCTCCACACTTCATACGACTATATAATAAAGTGCTAAAGTGTACAATTTTTTTGTAGGTTAGTACAGTCAAGGGCCTCAGTTTGTTATGAGAAGGGTGACATTTGGTTTTAGTTTAGATTGGGCTCCGATAGAAACATCTGCGACACAGGCTTAATACATGTTTTATGTTTTAAATATCACTGCCTAAATTCTCATGAATTCCTCATAAGTGAGACTTACATTTTGTCCGCTTCAGGCCCCATGGATTAAGCTATTTCCTACGTTCTTGAGCTGCAGGCTTAAATAAAGGAGCAATATGTTTCTTTGACTGTACACCTGACGGTCCGCGGGAGAGTGCACGTCAAGCCTGTGGTTTGCTTCCGCTCCTTGTCTTCATTTCTTTCTCTGACTGACTATCAGACTTTCCATACCACCAACAATAACCTGGGTTACGATGGCATACAGGATTTGTGCGTGGTTGGGACAGGATGTGCCCCCCTAAACTGACACCTATGGGTATGGTGCATTGGTTTTATACACACCACACATTGATTTATTATTCACACAACAAAACCATGTTGATCTTGGTTAGCATGACCAACAGTTCAATGTTAATTTGATGTTATTTCCTTGAAGCAACAACTCACGCCCATGTATCTCTTTAAGGGGTTTGTGAATAGGACCTACAACTGGACCTGAGTGACGTGATTCCTAATCAAATTGGTGTTGTTGCGATCAAAACAACAAGCATTGGTTTGTGAGTTTAGCACAGATGTCAACATCTGATCATTGTCACGTCTTTCTGAGGGGGTGACGCAGAGGTTACTTTTCGAAGCGGGACCGTTTACCAAACCAAAACAACGCAAAATGAGGCTACAAAACTTTCATATCAACACAAAAAAAATGCACTAAAGTGTGTGTAAATTACGTACAGGTGCTTGATTATTATTTTTTTTTTTTTAACAGGAGAAGGATTAACACGTGACTGGCACAGACAGCCTGACATAATTCCCCCCCTCCACCCGTTCATTTAGCGTTCACTGAACCCGCTCATATTTAATGCATTTTTAATGAACTGATCTTTCATTGCAAATCTAAAGCTAATTTGGTGCGTTATGAATCCTCTTTGCTGGTTAGCTAGCGATCAAAAGCTGACGGCTGATGTGTGTGACGTTGTGAATTCGTGTGATGTGTAGACGCTGGTTGTGTGTGTGCGGCTCACAGATGGGTTGGATATGCAGTGTGGGCACAGAGGGGCTGCTGGCGGTGCTGCAAGTCATGCTGCAAGTCATATCAGCCAAAAGCACCATTACTCACAATTAGGCCCTAAACAGATTAAAGAATCGGGTGAGCCAGCCGGGCAGTCACGCAGAAACAAGGAAATACTGGCAATACTTGCACTGATTTACACAGGATGGCGCCCTCATTCTCAATCTGAGTGTTTATTTCATGGCTTTTTGTTTGGATTTAGTGCCGCACTTTAGCGTGCACCATAACTCCAACTGTGAGATTTTTAGGAGCAACACAATCTGGAGCTCTGGTCAAACCAGCTGATCTGATATTATTGGTAAGTTTCCATCTGGACAAATAGCAGGAGACTCCAGTGAGCTGCAACCTGCCTTGAAAACTGAAGGACGTATCACTGTGTTTCATTGAGTCGATTGCAATGAATCAGAGCAATTACTGCATGATATGTGTCCACTCCTCAGGTGTCCACTCGGGTCTCATGGTGTCGGAAGTGCCAAGTGCAGGAAGTGCTGGTCGAGACGGAACCAGAACGTGGACTGGGAACAACACGCAGGGACTGGGAAGGAATCTGAAAACACAAGAAAGGCGAATTAGAATTCACGCCTGAGATAACTGGGAGAACACAAAATGCACCGAGAGCTAAACTCATGAGTAAACAGAAAGCGCTCGGTGGTGGAAAAACACACACACACACACAAGGAAAGTGAGGCTGGAAAACTGCTCACACACGGGCAGAACAGCGAAGCGGAGAAACAGAAGCGAAGCGAGGAAGAAGCTTGGAAGTCTTGAGAGAGTTTACCGGAATGGAGTGCGAAGCAACCATCTGGCAACAGGAGCTGGCGTTGACGGGTTCATATCCATGGGAGGCTTAATCACAAATGAACGCCAGCTTCGTTGGAGAGTAGGAGGGAACAGGAAAACGTGAACAACCGAAGGTAACAAAATAAAAGCACGAGACAATTCACAGAGGAAAACAACAATGAACGGACAAACAAAGTGCTGACATGATATCGGGAACATTTATGTATAATTTACCTTTGGTTCATTTGAATTTGTAACAGAAGTATGTTCAAATTTATGCATCATGTGGTTTCTGACACTTCCCCAAAGCGTTTCCACGAAGAAACTGAAGGTTCAAATGAATCCTTCATTCACTTTGAAGAGCATTATCATGGCCTTGACTGACTTTTCAAACAAACCTGTTCAAACTCCCTCTCGTGTCTCTTCAGGAAGCTCCTGTAATTGTCTCAGGAGGCTTCGACTCCAGCAGGTTAAACTGAGGTGTTTAATTGACGCTTCAGGCGTGGAGTTCAGTCGCTTAACGCACGGCTAATTGATTTGTCAGAGAAAAGGCTTCAATAAATTAAGGATTTACTCGTCAGAGGAGAAACGCTGGACTGGCCTTTGGATGCCACCAAAATAATGAGACAAATCACTGTGAGGGGACTGAAGTTGAAGGCGACTGAGGACTCAGAGAGGAACCTCAAGGAATGATCCTCTTTCATGTCAGCACTTCCAGTCTGAAGTCAATTGTCACAAACTATACGTTGATATTGATGAAAGTTCCTCCTGGACAAACTTTAAAAAGAGCTACGAGTCTCAGCTCGCTCGAAATGTAGCGTTAAATAACAGCCTTTTTCGGCAACTTTTTCGGATTATAACAAGGTTTAAGTGGCGGGAGGCGATAGGCAGGATTTCATTTGGGCTGCAGAGTTATTTCCCTCTGAAACTCTTGAGTCCCAATTCAACAGTTTGTCAAAGGAGCAAGATTAGATGCTGATATGAAACACCGATTGCATTGTTTGATGAGATTTTTATTAAAACTCCGTGCTCATGAGAGAGTTTTTTTTTTTCCTTGGGTTTTTTCTGTAGGTGATCCATATTGAAGTTTTTATCTTCACATTATTGGTCATCATGACCTGTCTGACTGCTATACTGCTATATAAGTTATATATTCATTTATATAACATGTTCAATTATTAATATATTTATTTATAAATGTATAATTTTCTATATTTCACAGATGAATATCAAGATTATCTTCTCTAGTTGTCAATCTTATGTTAGATTTTCTTGTGCCTAAAATAGTACTCGTTTTTTTGGACTAAATATTCATTATTATTATCCTATTGTGTTGTTGTTTTCATATTTCCTGAAAAAATGTTTTATGTTTGTCATTGTCATGTAACAGTATGTCATGAGCTGTCGTAATATATCTTTGCAGGTTTATATTAATTTAATTCAATAATCTATCATCTTTTCAAGATTATGTTTTTTAATCCTATATATTTATGTGTAGTTATGTTTTATTTAAACATGTTGTGAACGGCTATTTTTGTTCATGTTCCAAGCAAATAAATTAATAAAAACAAAGATTTGACGATCCAAATATAAGTGAAGTTCAAGCAACTTCCAAACTGCATTCATATTCCAGTATATTTGGTGAATATTATTTTGCCCGGCCTGTTTATAATCGCAGTAAACGGCTCATCATCCGACCGCATGCCGTCCTGAGTTTCCCTCCCAATCTTATTTCCTCTTCCACCCATCCACCTGCCCTTCATTTCACTCCTCTCTTCCATTCTCTTCCTCACTCTCCTCCATCGTCCATCCTCCAATGTCCCCCCTTCCTCCTCCCTCTTGTTCCTCCTCTCTTGACAGAGCTATGAATAACAATTAGAGGATATACAAGTCACAGAGAAACCGTTTAAAAGTTTGAAATCACTTCGGCGTAAAGTATCAGCTGCAGGAGGGAGTCAGCGCGGGTTGCTATTGAAACCAGGTTGGTTGTGAATAAGGGGGAATCATTAGCCCTACCCCCCCCATGTTTAGTCACTTGAGAAGTGACACAGAAAACAAGACATAGAAACCGAACTTTTAAATTGTCCTCACTTCCTTGTCATAAGGATGCAAATTTGAGGCTGAAGCCGGATAAAATTTTGGAGCCCAATAATACCTAACTGAATTTCCAATGTGGTCATGTTTTTTTTTACCACTGTTATTTAAATTTTGAATAAATAGTCAAGAACACATTTACTAACATATTTGCCAAAGAAAGTTATTGTTTAGATGGCGTTTGTTTTTTTATATTTCCGACTCTTTTCAAATAAAAATAAGAAGAAAAAATAATGTGAACAGAAGGCCCTGGATAGTTTGGTTGAACACTCATTCCAAACTGCAATTCTATTCTCGCTTTCCAACACCTGACGAATGAAAACTTGAACACACTTGTAAGAAGACTTTGGATCACATATAGCGTCGCCAAGACGACGATCGGAGCCGGCCATGCTTCATCTTTGACAGCATTGACGTCAAAGAAATGCTCAAATAAAGAGGAAACATGTGATACATGGTTTGGAATGGGCTGTAAAGTGAAAATCATTGCGACTTATATTGAACCGCTCCTGTTCGGTCACCAGCCGACCAGGTGAGGAGTCAGTGCTGTCATCTGTGAAAGTGGTGGTTTGTGTTGCCAGATTTTTTTCTATGTGCTTTAAGAATGGAGGAGTTGGTTGCCAGAATTTCACATTCTATTACATTGCATTGTTCATTAGAAGTGAACGATCATTCAGGCTGCTCAGCACAGCGTGTGATCGCATCACACACGCTATTCAGCTTTGGTGACTCTTTGCCTCCGAAGCCTCATGTTAGTCGTACTATTCAGCTGAATATAATCGGCCGCCCAATGTTCGGTGCATCCTTACTTCATCTAACCTGTGTAGAGAAAGGGCCCTCAGTGCTCGAGTTTGCATGGGAAGATTTTGGAGTATCTTCCTGCTAACTCCAATGCGAACTCTGCTTTATTTATTCACATAACAGTTATGTTTTTTGAGTATAATGAAAATAAACACAACATAAATAATGTTAATGCATGTTTACCAAACAAAAGGCGGCATTTTGTATTTTGTGGGAGGAGAAATTTTGCTACCAATGCATACCAGAGGTCGGGGTGAGTCTCTCCTTCAGTGGCTACACTGATAGACTCTACATGCGAACATTTTTTCTTTCAGGCAATTGCCAATTTGAGAAGGTAAACTTGAATTTAAGTAATGCCCAAACCAAACAAAATAAAATCGGCCGTAAAAGAAAAAGAACTGAATAAACTTATTCGAAATATATTAAAATTCAACAATTTACCAAATCTAATGTCAGAAGAACATGGAAATTATGATGACAAAAACAAAAGAAAATTCACAGTCAAATCTTAACATCATTCCCTGAGAAGAAAGAAACGTAAAAATCCTTAACTCAGCAGTCAGACAACACTAACATGACACAAACCAACATTTAAGCTGAAATGAAACAACAGCCGCAGATTTACATCATGGCTTCATAAATAGTCCGCCTGACAAGAGTGTGGGAGGAAACCTGGAGGAATAAAGAAAAACGGCTTAGCAGCAAGCCCCCTAACCAATTTCCAGAACAGTCACCTCCGTCCCCCCGGCCGCCTCCGATGGGCTAATTGAAATTGGCACGTTTAATTTAGCCCCGCGGCCGCTTCATTCTGGTGATGGATGGCGGTGGATGAGTGTAATTGAACTTTGGAGAAAAGAGGAAGGAAGAGAAAGAAGGAGACATCAATTAGCATAACCTGACTGGCCACTTCATTCATCAGCCCAAACTGAGGCTGCTGAAAACAACGGATCCATTTAGGAACTGAAATAAGTTCATTTGCTGGTGATTGTGCATCATTTCATACAAGAGTGGGAACAGAGGGGAAGATACCTGACTGCATCGATGGACCGCACTGGAAAACAAACAATGATGGTCTGGTGTCATCATGAAAGAAGCGTATATCAGCTTTTATTGCATTTATTGTCTTCTGTTTTGCAATACTGATGAAGCCGCTGAATGAAACCCTCATTGTTTGTTTCATTATTTTCAGCTCTTCATTAACAATGAAAATGGGCTTTTTTAAACTGCAAAAATCATTTTAGAGGAAACCATCTTTTCAGCTTCCAAAAATTTTTTTACACCATACTCATTTTATGAGTCAGATATTTGCTAAAATGCAAATATTTTATGTGATATTTTTATGACAGCACTCAGTTAAAATTATGTAAGGTTCCATCCAAATAGGTGTCAAAGATTATTAAGCAGAGAGTGCCATCTCGAGGGCTCACTGTTTCATGAAGCTTCGTCAGCCCATTGCTCATTCTTGAGAGCATCCAACTACACTTTGACACCTGGTGAGCTGCTGAACACTGTACCACGACTTTTATCTTTAGCCTCATCGGCTCTAAGAACGCTGTGTGGAATAGGACACGTTTGAATGCAACTAAGAGTCACAAAGAATTTAGACAGCACAATGATTGCTATGTCCAAATATCACCAATGATGTCACCAGTTGTATTGTGGTACCAGTCTTTTGATCCAAAGGTTTAAAAATGAGATGGCTGTTGTTTTGTAACCATTGTTAACTCTTTAGCAACGCCGCACATTTGTAAAACAGAAATAGGACAAAGCAGAATACGATGATATGATGCGGTTGCCTTTCTATTCATGAGAGACGTGGCTGGGCTATTGATATTGTATCATGACCCACCGAACAAGCCGACTCAAAAGTCACCATCTTGGAAGTGATGCAGAGGAAGTTGGTACGACTCAAGAAAATGGCAAACACTGGTGAATGGTTTAGAAGCTGCCCGGCCAAACAATAGCATCCTGATGACTTCCGTTTAATATTGGCTTCCACTTTCTCTCAGTCATGATCTCGACCTGATTTTCCTATTCAGTTGATAAGATTAAATGAATCCTTCGGATACTGTTGCTCAGCTTGGCAGTCGTTTTAAATGGGGCTTTTATCCCGATGTCTTCTGGCATGTATGTTTTTATAGATTCAATTGCATCTTCATGTGTTCAATGACATTGATAATGAAGTCTCTTGTCACAACAAATTAGAGCTGTTATTTCCACGTAATATTGTTTTGCCCGACAATTCCGATACTTAATGCGAGCTGTGCACCAATTGTGGCTGAGGGAAAGAATCACAATAAATCATTCCACTCGACCTTTTACACAAAACGCTCCGAGGACATGATAAGCTCGGCAAGTGTTCGGGGCTGCCTTTTATTTTACGATGCAAATGAGCTCTTCTGATATCAACGTGTGCTGAATGTCGCCGCGGAAATCATTTGCCAAAAATTAGAAGCATTAAGTGATGGGTTAGCATTAGCGACTTGTAAACACATTCATCTTTCTGTCATAATACAGAGTCATAATTGCAAAATGCATCCATTGTTGCATTAACAGGGTGGCACTAGATCTTGCTCCGTACTTGTTAGTTTTAATATATTCGCAATTTTTGTAGTCACTTTTTGTTGCTAAAATGTTTTCCAAGATCAGTGGTCATCAATGTTTTCTTTGCTTTCTTTTGCTCAGGACAGCTTGTTTTCCACCCATCTCTGGCCATTTCTGTAGTTCTACCTTCTGCTTTTAGTTTTTGTATTGCAGTGATGGGTAGATGAGGTGTCATGAAACAGTGTCCTAATTTTCAGAGGCCACTAGATGGCTCTCTCGTGCTTCAGAAATGACGTGAGGTTTTGTTGTTCATGTCCAAACTTTTTACAGTTGACAGCACCATATCGTGGCCTCTGAAAATCAGGACACTGTTTCATGAACCCTAACCATCACTGGTGTAGGGGCTGCCTTTTTCATTTGTCAATATGTATTGAGATGTGATTGACAATGTCAGCGCTGCTTCACTGTCGGTTGCGCAGGTCATGCAGATCAAGCGCTGACACACTGCCGCCCCAACTCCACAATAGGAGACACTGCCTTCGCTTGGGAAAAAAGTCCTGAGGAGAACCTTGATATCACCCATCCCTATGGGCCAGTAGGCTCCTACTATGCCTCCAAATTCAGGTTAGGCTAAAAACATGAACCATTCATCTCTGCCAGCTGAGACAGAAGCAATACACAGTCCAGACAAGGCAACCAGGAAGCCGGGTCTCACGTCCCCATTTTAAATTTTTTTGATTTTGGTTTATCTATTTTTGTCGTTTTACTACTCCCTACCTACTTCATTTCTTCCTCTCATCTTTTTAGACTTTTTGATTGGTTCCTTTGTCATCTTTTTTTACATTCTTCCCATCCATTCTCTTACCCTCCCAATCCATGCCCTTCCTTTGTTCTTCTGTTTCCTTTTTTTTTCTATTTTCAGCTACCCGTTCTGTTCTGTCCTCCTCTGTCTTTTCCATTCTTGTTGATCCAAACAATACACTCAATAGAATGGGGTGAACATGGGCTGCTGTACCAACTAGTAGGCACAGGAGGAGCCTACTGGCCCAAAGGACATGACATGCATGACCAAAACATTTCATACATATGTATGACAAACATGGTATCATCTAACTGAGCTTCTGCTTGAGACAAAAAAAAACATCTTGAATCATGGAAGTCATGTGAAATCAGCTCCCTGGCAGAGGTGCTTGCTACCAGCAGCCTCCTTTCTGTGGAGAGATACCTTCATGTCCCCCGCCCACACGTTGTTTAATCCCTAGAACTTGACTCCATTGGCATGAGGAGAAATAAATCTATGGCCCGAAAGTGACCCAACTGATGAGTTTTTTGTGAACATCAAAACATCATTTCAGTGGAAAAGAAAGACGAGAAGAATCCAATAGGACAGAGTCTTGTCCTTTCTTTGCGTTTTCAAGATGGCGCCGACGAAGGCTGGCCTGGAATTACTGTGCATGTTATTTTGTTTATTTTTGTGTTTTGGTGGAGCATCTGCGTGTTCTTACACACGAGATCAGTTGATGAACATCAGGGCTATGACTCCGTCTGACTTACTACCAGTATTTTTGGTGTCAGTCGCGGAGTTAGTTCATCTTTTGGCGGGGCGGAAGAAACTGAGGAGGAGAGGGAAACGTGCCGGTGCGCTCGTTCGCCTTCGTCGAAGAGGATCGCGCACTCCACTTCCCGGGATAATACTCTCCAACGTCCGCTCGCTCAGCAATAAGATGGATGAACTGGCGCTGATGTTGAGACGGAACAGAGACTTCTCCTCCTCTTGTGTTTTGTGTTTCACGGAGACGTGGTTGAGCGATCTCATCCCGGACACTGCGCTTCATCTGGAGGGTTTCCAGCTTCACCGCGCGGACCGGGTTCCGGAGCTCACCGGCAAAACCAAAGGCGGAGGAGTGTGTTTCTACATCAACAATCGCTGGTGTACGGACGTGACGGTGATCTTCCAGCACTGCTCTCCCTCTCTGGAATGTCTGATCGTGAACTGTAAGCCGTTTTACTCCCCACGTGAGTTCGCTTCATTCATTCTGGCTGCCGTATATATCCCGCCCAGCGCGGATGTACGTGAGGCTCAGAGTGCGCTCGCGGATCAGGTCCTGCATGTGGAGCGAACTTTCCCGGACTCTCCTGTGATTGTGCTTGGTGACTTCAACAAGGCAAATCTGAGTGAGGAGCTTCCCAGGTACAGGCAGGTTGTAAAATGTCCCACCAGAGAGCAGAGCGTGCTGGATCACTGTTACTCAGCGCTCCGCAACTCTTATACCGCCCTCCCTCGAGCTGCACTGGGACTCTCTGACCACTTGATGGTTCATCTTGTTCCTACATACAAGCAGAAGCTGAAGCTGGCAAAGCCTGTTGTGAGGAGCATGAAGATCTGGACAAGTGAAGCTAAAGAGGAGCTGCAGTCTTGTATGGAGACCACAGACTGGGAGGTGTTCAGGACTGCGACCAATAATCTGGATGAATATACAGACACTGTGACTTCATGGATCAACTACTGTGAAGAGTGCATAGTTCCAACGCGCACCAAGGTCAGTTATGCAAATGACAAACCTTGGTTCACAGCTAAACTCAGCCAGATTAGACGGGAGAAGGAGGCTGCTCGCAAGAATGGGGACAGGAACTGCTACAAAGAGCTGAAGTATGGGTTTCAGAGGGAGCTGAAGAAAGCTAAGGCAGCATACTCTGACAAACTCACGCAGCAGTTCTCAGCCAATGACTCGGCTGCGGTGTGGAGAGGGCTCAAGGTGATCACTGACTACAAGCCACGTGCCCCCCACACTCTGAACAACCTCGCTCTTGCACAGGACCTCAACAACTTCTATTGTCGCTTTGAGCAGCCATTTTGCACCAACACCTCTGTGGTCTCTCCAGCCCCAAGTTCCACTTTAAAACAAAGGACTGTGCTGTCTCTTAGTGACACAACTAAGAGCAATGATGTCACTGAGACAGCAAAGACCACAGTCACTTTTGATGAGCCACCCCCTCACCTCCCCCCTCTTTCTCTTGACATCATGGAGCAAGACGTGCGCACTCAGTTCAGGAAGCTGAACCTTCGGAAGGCGGCAGGTCCGGACAGAGTTTCCCCTGCCATCCTGAATCATTGTGCTGCTGAGCTGGCTCCAGTGTTCACGGACATCTTCAATGCTTCCTTGGTGTCCTGTCATGTACCTGCCTGCTTTAAGTCCTCCACTATCATCCCTGTTCCCAAGAAGACCAGGATCACAGGACTGAATGACTACAGACCGGTGGCACTGACGTCTGTGGTCATGAAGTCCTTTGAGCGCCTGGTTCTCTCTCACCTGAAGTCCATCACTGCTTCTCACCTGGACTCATTGCAGTTTGCCTACAGAGCCAACAGATCTGTGGACGATGCAGTGAACCAGGCCCTTCATTTCGTTCTGGAGCATCTGGACTGCCCAGGAACCTATGCCAGGATCCTGTTTGTGGACTTCAGCTCTGCCTTTAATACAATTCTTCCAGCTCTGCTTGAAGACAAGCTTCGCCAGCTGGACGTGCCTGACTCCCTCTGCAGATGGATTACAGACTTCCTGACCAGCCGGAGTCAGCGTGTGCGGCTGGGGACGACTGTCTCTGACACTCGGACCCTCAACATCGGGTCTCCTCAGGGCTGTGTTCTCTCTCCATGGCTCTTCTCTCTGTACACTAACTGCTGCATCTCCAGCCACGAGTCCGTGAAGCTGATCAAGTTTGCGGACGACACCACCATCATCGGGCTCATCTCAGATGGAGATGAGTTGGCTTACAGGAGGGAGGTGGAGCGGCTGGTGTCTTGGTGCAGCCACAACAACCTGGAGCTCAACGCTCAGAAGACAGTGGAGATGGTCATGGACTTCAGAAGAGTAACAGCTCCTCTGTCCCCTCTCATTTTGGCTGGTTCACCTATACCTATTGTAGACTCCTTCTGCTTCCTGGGAACCACCATCACTGAGGACCTCAAATGGGAGCCAACCATCAGGTCCCTCATCAGGAAGGCCCAGCAGAGAATGTTCTTTCTGAGGCAGCTACGAAAACTACGACTGCCGACGAAGTTGCTGGTGGAGTTCTACACGGCCATCATCCAGTCCATCCTCACCTCCTCTATCACCGTCTGGTACAGCAGTGCCACCTCCAGGGACAAGAGCAGACTGCAGCGCATCGTACGTTCTGCTGAGAAGGTGATCGGTTGCAGCCTGCCACCTCTTCAGGACCTGTATGTCTCTAGGACCCAGAGACGTGCAGGTCGGATCAGAGCCGACCCTTCTCACCCTGGACATGGACTGTTTGTTCCTCTTCCCTCTGGCAGGAGGCTACGGTCCATCCAGACCAGAACCTCCCGTCACAGGAACAGCTTCTTCCCCTCGGCCGTCAGACTGTTAAATTCGTGAACAGCCTTGTTGTTATGTTATTCTATTTATTTTATTTTATTTTATTTATTTTTATTTTTATTATTTATTTATTTATTTATTTTTGTTGCACTTTATTCCAAGGCACTTTCCTAGTCAGTGGGCTCCCCACTGACCATGGCAATAAATTTGATTCTGATTCTGATTCTGATTCTGATTATTACACTTTCACGTCACTTTTTGTCCTTCTTTCATCATCCAGTCAATTCAGTCTGAGTGGGTCCTTTATCATTTTGTTTTAATCTTTTACGTAAAAAACAGACTACGGTTTTTTACACAATAAATGTCACAACATCCCACCTCAGACTACAATCTGACTTAAAACCCTACATGACACACTCCTTTCATTTAGCATTGGGTATTTGTGTGCCCAACATTTGATCATGTTTCTCTGTGATAGGTGGATGTTTCACTCTGCTGACACCAGCTTCTCTGAGTCCAAACAACTTCTTTGCGACCTCCCAGAGCCTCCATGACAATTTTGGTCTGAGCCTCGTGGTTTTGTCCCCTGACATACCATCAACCAACCATTGCTTTTGGGAAAACGTCTAACCAAGTAGGTCAACGACGGCTCACTGACCTGCTGAAACTTCTGAAAAAGTGAAGCTAGGTGATAGGAGTATTTCTCGGCCACCAGAGGTACAGTGCATGAAAACAATTAGTCTCATTTTTGCAGGTTTGATTAACAGTCGAGCTAAGGTTTAAACCCTGAGGCCTTAAAGCCACATGAGACGATGCTAATTAAAACATATATCCTCGTTCTCTGGTTGCTAGCTAATTAAAACATATTGTACCTTCAATTGTCAGGAATGTAATCCTATATTCCGTGTTGACTTGTGCTGAAGTGGAGCATTACCTTGGCGCCGTCATTGTGCGCTCATTTAATCATTTGGGTTATGCTTCCCCTACGAGGGACAGCTACTGTAGTTTCTAACATAAGAAATGAATAATCTGAAGACGATTTACCTGGCGCCTAAATTCTATCCCTCTCTTTTTATCTGGCCACACCTGTAATCTACATCAAAAGCACAATGTCAAAATAGTGTCGCACACTCGATGAGTCCGGTGCAGCCCAAAAGGATAGCCAGCTTGACTGAGCTTCAGAAGGACCCAAAAGTCCGTTTGCGTCTTCTCCTTTGATGGCAGAGTTGAATTGCTCATGTGAAGTGGAAATCAGAGAGAGCCAGAGATGTGATGAGATTGTCAGGGGAAGCCTGGATGGTCACATGGAGAAGTCTACTGCTGATTGCTGCTCTTGTCAGAGAGTCAAGAAGGACAGAGGTTTGAGATTCCAGCAATACGGGTCGGTGTAAAATAGATACATAGGTTATTGTCACTCTTTGCAACGCAATGAAAATGTGTAGGTCCACCCACACAGTGCAATACAAGACATAAAACACCAATGATTAAAACTATTTAAAAACATAGAGATACTAAAAATAATTTAAAAAAATGCTCCTTACCCTCTTTAACACCCAAGAGTTTGCAATGTCCTCCAGGAAGGACACGGGGGCGTCTCGGTCCTTGGCCGTGCACCTGGCGAACCGCTATGTTATGCAGTACGTCAGCACACTTAGCACTGTGAAGCTGTGGAATGTCTGCAGCAGGTTTACCTCAACATGGTACTTTTTTCAGCAGTCTTAAAAAGCACAGCCTTTGCTGTGCTTTGCTGACCACTGCTGCTATGTTGGTCATAGCAAAACTTTGACCTGAAAACATTCCAAGCAAATAAATAAACAAAAATAGACTTTGCAAGGTCACATTCCCCATGGAAAGTCTATCAAGAGAAAATGGCAATAAGAAAGAAACTCTCTTCCCAGCTATGCTGACAGTTCAGTTCCAAGATGATGAAATTTACAAAAGCCATTGCAGGATTTCATGTCACACTGGTGCAGTGTAGCAAGTGGGACCTGGCTCAGACACCACAGAAGTCACCCTCCTGATGTTGAGTATGAGCCTTCATGGATTAGAAGTAAACATGGCCCACTCATCAGAAACAATATGTATTATGAACTTATTGAATATCATTTTGGCTCTTAATGTTGTAGTCAATATGAGAATGAGACAAGCATACCAAGACCATAACATAGTCCAAGACCAAGATTTTGAAGGTTTGAAGGTTGAATACTGAATACAGATACCAAGGTTTATTAAAGACACACTTTTATTTCTTACTGTGAAAGAGTCTGTGGACATTTATGATGAGTCATGTATTCAGTCAGGCTCTCAAAGTCCTGGACTTAGTCGCTGTATTCTAATGCTCAGTTCTTAACTTCCAGATATTCTAATGGACACCACTCAAGCACAGGTAACAGCAGGTAAACTCTGCCTCTTCATTACATACCTTATGTAATGAAGAGGCAGAGTTTCGTAACTATGCACTGTAGACTTTTCAAGTGCAAATTTTAAATGAAATACAGCGGAATATCATTCCAATCTCATTCAGGATCATTGCAAAATGCCTTGTTGATGTGCAGATGTGGGCAGCTCCATCATAAATTCTAGTTGGAATATTGTAGAGCATTCAAGCTATCTCATTCCCTGTGTGGTCCAACATGTACTGCAACTGGCACAGGCCTAAACTGGTGCCATCCACCATGTTACATGTGCCGCCACAACCTCAGCCACAAGACATCTAACTGACATTGGAAGACGTGTGAGCAGGAACATCTATATTGACTGATATTTTTTAGTACCAACCAACCTTCTACTGTTTTGTAAGCACTCCACATCCATTTCAGGGTCAGATGTGTCGCAGTCCATCACATTTTGCTATTCAGTTTTATTCTCTTCATGATCCGAAAAATCTCTTGCATTCACGCTTTTCCCTGTGCATGCTGTTTCCATTACTCAGCTGAAATAGAGAGCGTTCACCTCATGATGTCATGGCTGAGCTCCACCCACTTCCCAGCCAGTGCACAGCAGCCACAGAAAAGATGCTCTTTCTAACTGCAAAAACATTTGAGTTATTCCTATATTTGCATCCAAACAATCCCAATCCATCTGCAATCTTGTATTTAAAAACGGTGACACACAAGGTAGTTGGAAAAGCATCTTATCCACACTATAAATCCTCAGTTTTTAAAGTAGCACTACACAGCCAATGCAAGACGGACCAACCAACATTGTGGGTTCTCACTAAAATACGGAAGCTTGAGTTCCCCAAGGAAGTTCTGACTGCATCTGTCAAGATATTGAAGATGCTCACGTTTGAAACATTACAGGTGTGCTAGCACATGGCGCTGTAATAGACGCGCAGAGAAACACCTGGAGAATGTGTTGGACTCGACACTCATGGAGAAAAACCTTGAATAATTCACGTAATTCCCAAGTCTAAAGCCTCTAATGGTAATTCTTTCCTCGATTCATCATCGCTGTTTGTTTTTTCGGATGAGGAAATTCATATCCAGCATATTGATATTAAACAGCTAAGCACGTGTGATTATCTTGACTTTTCCTCAATTGGCTCGAGGGGCTTTTAGTTCTGCGATTGTGCTCCCCATTCATCAGCTAATCACAGCCACTAAATCACTGCGGCTCCTGCTAATGTCAACACTAATGCAAAAGAAAGAATGTTTATGCAGCAGCAGCAGAAGCGCTGCAGCCGCTGGCGCCGGCATCCAGGAACAAATGAGATTTATCGCAACATACAAGAGAGTAATATGAAAAAATACAAATCAGTCGAGTGGTAACCGTGGCTGAGGTCGGATGCCTCTTTAAAATGGTGGTTGTGCTTTGTCTGAGGTAAACACGCTGGTGATACATGACATGTGAACATCTATAGCACATCGGGCTTCACAGCAGACAGTGACTGCAGCACTGATAATAATTAAACTTCACAGCTGTAGCTGTCGCTGTGTGTCTTTCCGTGTTTAACACCACCAACGTGTGTGTTTATTCGCAATAGCTGCTGGAGGCGTCCCATTAATTTTACTTGAAGTTTCTTTTAAAAGCTTCATCAGAATTAAGCTCAAAAGCAGAAGAAGAATCGAGTTGGAATCATCCAGGCGTGGTGTGAGAACGGGCAATTATTCTAGACAGCATGTGTGGCTTTTTGTCACTGCTTCACCGTGCACAAGCACAAGCTGGAAATCCTGACTTTGTGGAACACGACATACAATTGAATCACTGAAATAAATCAGCTAAAATATGGATTCAGCATTCAGTCCCTCCGGGAGATGGCGATGTTGCAATCACTACTTTTAACGCAGTTCCAACCAATTCCCGCAGTTCACTTTAGTCTCCTTTCACCAACCCTTCAACACACTATGTGCGGCATCATATTTGCTGCCCCCTTGTTGAGATGAAATCATGTGCGACGCCAAATGCTCAAATTTGACCACAAATATTGCTGCAGAGGGTTGTAACGCAGATGTGAACTATTCTGAATCCATTCATAAATGTCCAAATTCCAATGACTGAAATGTAGAATAGACGGAACTAAAAAGCGGAACTCATCAGTGTAGCGCATCATCAACCGAACACTCTACATCCCGACATCCCCAACGTCCGTCAGTCTCCACCTTTGTGAGCTCTGAAATAAAACGAGTGCTCACTATACGCTGAGCTCAGAAACGATAGCCTCACAACAATTGAACATCATCATAGAAAAGATGGACTTATTTAAGCATCATTTTTTTTATTCTAATGTACATTTATTAATTTATTTTGTGTGTGCGTGTTTTTTGTTTTTTTTACCAGGGATGCTTTGATTGCTCATTCGGCAGCAGCATGTCTGCTGTGGAGGTTCTTTCAATCTGTCATTTAAAGTTTGCATTCTGCAGCACATGCACAGGAAAATGTTGGGCTTTGCTGTCTCTGAGCCCAGCATTATGAGCAGCCATTATGTAAATATTTCATGGACATAGCAAATTCTCAAGAGATTCACCAAATTGGTGACCAAAACCAATAAGGTCTTCCAGGGAGGATGTTTACTGGGATGCTGGGTCTTTCAGAGAATTCGTCAGGTGAGCTGCCCTGCAGCTTGGCATGGATTTCGATATTTACTATTTTGGCTGCATAACCTTCATCATCGATGTGACTTTCGGAACAAGAAGGCATTTTTCTTTGGAAAATGTTGAGCACCTTTCTTTGAAAAAAAAAGTCAGTGTAATTTGTGTTAAATGAATAGAACCACCATTTTTTCATCTGTGAAAGTTATCTGAACTCATGATGAGCGACTTATTTACCATTTCAGGCACACAACTGTGGAACACCATCAGACTTCTCAGTTATGAACTTATATATTCTGTATTGCAGGTGAGAATCTTGGCTCACCAACGGGTTAAACATGCTCTTTTAGTTTTACTTTGGGGATTCTAGTGCGAGCTCTAAGAATAGTTCTCATTAACCTTCGCCCCTGTTCATTACCTCTTTTAAGTCATCTTCATTTTTTCCTTTTTCCTCGTGTTTTTCATCCCCTGCGCTCCGTAATTTGGTTCACCAGAAACTAAACTTAAGCATTCAGTGAAAGAAAAATATGAAGAAGTGTGATGAATGGTTGGGATGAAACATTACGGAGACAAATAGTGTGAATGTCCTGTGTATTGACTGAGGAGTCGACATGCTGAATGATCCCGAGATCACACTGACACAAATCAAATGTAAAATGATTTGTCTATTGAAACTTTATCAGCAGACTACATCTTTTTTCTTCGTCTTTGTTTTACTTAGTTTTTTTTTTAACCTAATTGAGGTTGGTTTGTTCTTTGATTTGGTGGAGGTGTTTCAAAATACATTGTTAATTTTCTTTTTGATCTTCACAATTGCACTTATTTTGTCTCATCCATTGTTGCAGGAAGTCATTGGCTGTTCCATGCAAAACGTACCTTGACTAAGGCAATAGCTCGATTAAGCTGCTGAGTCCGATTGCATCATGTTCTCCCGGTTTTGTATTTAAAATCAAACTATTTGCAGTTCACCTCAGTGACGAGGGGTTGAGCACTTCAGTACTATCAGTGTCTATGAGCGTAGAGGAAGAGCAGTCGAAGTTGACATGAAGCAAGAAGCCACTCCAGACTGTTATCTTAAACACTGTAGATCATGCTGACAGATTAACTAGTTTAACTTCAGAGGTCCAGAATCAGCACGTCGGAGCCATGGTTCCTGAATATAATGAAATATCCCAGAGATTGCCTATGTATCACAAGAATGACAGAGGTGGATTATTTAAAGTACAGAGTCATGCTTTTGATCACCAGCCACAACTAACTTAGTAACCATGTCAATGTGGTGGTAATGTTGTCTCCTTAAACCAGTCCTTCTCAAATAGTGAGGCGGGCCCCCTGCATATGCATTTTAATAGTCAGAACAATGCAATATTTATGTTTCTGAGCCGTCATGTAACCACAGTCAGAGTGTCCGTTGTAATTGCTATTCAAACCTTTATTGTCACTTAGAGTGACAATATACACAAGCAGGGCAGAGTGGTGCCACCCCGGGTTTTTGAAGAAACTGGCTCCACAGCATTGAATTTGTCTTTTCTTTCCATACTTATGGTTTCTCCCAGGCACTCTGGTTTCCAGTCAAAAATGATAAGAGAGATGATTGTCAAAACCATTGTAAGCTATGTGTGTGTCAGAATGACATTTTAAAAAATAAAATTAAAAGAAAAGAAAATGATAAAATTCAGTTCCCAGAATTATTGATTCATTAATAAGAAATGAGGAAATGTGCAAGGGAAAATAATGATGGAATGGTTTTTAAACTTGAGAAGCTATAAACAGTTTATAAACAGTCTATAAGAATGAGCAACTCACTTTCAATGACATGCACCACACAATAATCAACAGGAAAATACATCTGACGATATTTCATTCCAGCATTGTTTGAAATTGCGAATGTGACCTTTTTTATGGGGACCTTAAGTCACGTTGCATTAAAACTGACAGCAAACGTCAGGTCATCTTAAACCATGGTTAATTCATGCACAGTGAAAAATCATAGACATATCAAGCAAGCGGCGTAATTATGCACTGTTACGCTGTTAAGTATTCCGACGCTGTGAAGTATTCCGACGTGGCGCCTCCCACTGGGAAAAGCCCTCTTTGCTCTTTGACTTTCAGCGCTTCACTTCTCAAAGACGGAGCGAGCGCGGCTGAAGTTGTGTAAACGCAGGTCCCGGCGGAGATGCTCGCAGGCTGAAATGAACATCCGGCAGATCTCCACTCTGGAGTCACCCAATGAGCTCGCACGGATGAGCGGCTGCGTAAAAGTCAATAATTTAATGGAAGCTGCCATGATTGAATCATTGAATCAAATACTCATTCCGCATGCCAGATAGTGTTTCTGTTGCATACCTGAAGATCATTTCGCAGATACCTGCGGGGAGCCCGGCTCGTTAAACCTTTTATTACGTGGAGGAAAGGAGGCCGGTGCTTTCATGTATGACAGCTATGAAGTCAGAAGTGTATATCTATTTTTAATGATATTTGCCTTGCAGCTTGGATCCAGCCCTTTGTGATCAAACCCGCTTTTTCCATTAGAATCAATGCGACACTGAATTGTAATGTGGAGCAGCTTCCAAAAAGAATAAAGCTGTTTGACGCCTGGATTCTTACACTGACTACATAAACAACTGAATTCATCAATGACTTCTATTCTTCAGGAGTTTAATAACCAAAATAAAATCAAAAATAAAGCAAATAAATAAGAAGGGAAAGATCAAATTCAGAGTAAAGAGACTCAACAGTTGGTTCAAACCAAGTTTAGATGGCATTTTCAAAGGGAGTTTATTTTCTATCAATAAAAGAATGATGCAAGTGTTTGGCTAACATAGGTATGTACTGTTTACTTCCTATTCATTTATGTATTCATAAGCAGGGATAGGCTCCAGCACTCCCCGCAAAACTGAACAGGACTAAGTGGTGGTTAATAGTCAATGTATGACGTATGTATTCTCTGTTATATATATATATATATATATATATATATATATATATATATATATATATATATATATATATATATATATATATAGAGAGAGAGAGAGAGAGAGAGAGAGAGAGAGAGAGAGAGAGAGAGATAGATATAGATATAGATAGATATATGTGTGTACTTGTTTATCATTTCTTGTGGGGACCAATTGTTGACACAACACCTCCTTGTGGGGACCTTATGTCTTCGTGGCGACCTTTTGCCGTACCCCACAGGTCCATATCTCAATTTGTATATAAGGGGTCATTATAGGCCATAATAATTGAGTTTCAGTTTCAGCGTCCTGGTTAAGGTCAGCCATTTGTTTTGATGGTAGGCTTAGAGTGAGACGCTGGGGAAAGCATTACATCAATGAGAGGTCCCCATAAGGATAGAAAGATAGAAAAACACAAATGGGTGTGCTGTGTACCTTGTTCTTCAATCATGATGAATAGATTACTTTACTTTAACATGATAAATGATGCAGTAACAAATCTGGAAATGTCTGGTTAATGTATGTATATTTCGTGAGGACAAACATATTAATACATGAAGGTATTATTGGCAATTATGCTGACTTATCAGAAGATATCTAAAGTATTATTTCATTCGTTTAGCTGATCAAATGGTTATTTTTAATTTAGGGATAAGTGGAGGTCTTAAATAAATCTTCCTGCTGCTGTAAATCCAATCTTTAAGCGTTTTGTTTTCATTCGAATCAATTGTTTTGTCTGAGCACTAATACATAATAATTACATTTATATGTGTTTGGGGTGTCAATTTCTTCATTCAAGTGTAACCTAGATAGCTCAAAAACAGATGTGAAACGGATGTCAAGAACATTTCCAGGGTTGATGTACTATTTAGCATTCATTTGACTTAGATGAAAATGCACCAGCGCTAACATCCCCTTGTCAAAACTGAACCTGAAGCACTGGCTCACGCAAAGGTCAGACATGGACTCAAACTGGCAACTAAACCATTCACCATATCATCAGGTAGTCAGAATGGTGCAAGTCCTGAGTTTAGGACACAAGAACTGAAAATGAGTGAGGCTTATTACCGCTAGCAGAATCGACTTAAGACTGAGGATTGTCACACTGAGCGTGTTTCAGGAGCTCTGTGATGCACCTGCCACCTGCTGCCTGACTGAGCTCTTGGTGAATTATTTTCATTCCATGAATGCAGCAATAACACTGGTTGCAAATCATAATGTAGGTGGAGGTGAGCACCGTTGTAGAGGTCCAAACAAGAGCACCAAAAGAGGCTGTAGCATAGCGTGATGCCTGATGTACAAATGTGACATACAATTTGCTTATGAAACACAGTGATGACTCAATGATGCTGATAGCTATGGCTGCATTGTTGATAGTCAACACAACCAGGGTTCAACAATGTGGACAGAAATCAACCTTAAGAAACATCTGTGTTTCTCAGGCTTCAGTCGAGCTGGAATCCACTCGTGAGTGAGAAGGAATGTGTTTGACTCATGCAATAATTGTTATCCATATGATGAATTATCTGTCCAACACTCACCTGTCTCCCTTACAGTTCATTTAACCCCAGCAATCTCGAAAGATATTCATCTAAAGAGCTGCGATGTTGGTGCAGGTTTGTTTTCTTCTCATCTTCTCTTCTTCCTTCCTTTTAGACATCTGTATTTTCCCATCTCCTATCTCATCTTCCCATCATGTAGTTTATCATTTCCATCTCAAAAACGCACACCACACAGACATCGGGGCCCATCGTGTCAACATCTGTACCGTGTGTGTGATTTCAGTCAGAATTGATGCACTGATTGTTTATCAGTCGGTGGAACCATTATGTTTCCTTACTCGCACCTCAGTTTGATTGTGATGTGTAATGGAACACACATCCTCCTCAACACTTTCATGCACACACAGTGAGCCAAACGTTTTCTCCTTTATTCACAAGTCTTGTGCCAAAGCAAACATCTTCAGTGGACACTCATTGGTACCAAAGCAAGATGGCCAACGGCAGAGATGAGGTGCTGCAACACAGCAGAAGACAGCACACAACATGAGTAGATGTATATAAGCCCCGCCCATCTAAAAGTCTTTGTTTCATGGAACTAAATCTATGTGGATCATAAGATGTAGATCATAAGAATGCGAAACACAGAACTAAATAGACTCATGCATCACATCTCTCATCAGCGCCAACAGGTAGGCGGGTTCAGAGCTCCACTGGAGTCGAGCCTCACATTGCGCATCACTCTCCATTTGGCTTGGGTACAATATCAGACCAAAATTATAGAAAAATTAGTTGTGACGGTCGCATTCACATCATTGGATCGGATCAGACAAGGGTCATGCATGACATCGATGGACAGAGGATCTTGTCATGTGACACGCTGTACTTCCTGACTTGTCATTTGCGGCCTTAAACGACATGGAGTCAAGTCGGATGGAGATTACACAGTTGATGCCATTTGAAAAAGCCCCGGGAACTCACCCTCCGGCTATTGCCACAGAGATCACAAACACTACAAAGATGCCCAGAGTGAACGGATGATGGCAGTCCTTTCAGCTGCCGGGTGAGTGTACCAGGCTGTCATCTTGCCTCCTTCTTCTCCGTACAGAGGAACACAAGCGTGCAGAATCCATTCTATGGTGTAACACCTGAAGTTGGTTAAGAATCCGCAGCACTGGTGACGCACGAAGAGTGTCTTTGAACGCTCAGAGTGACATGGTTATTCGTATACATCAATCGTGACATCGGCATTATTGTATAGTGTGGCATACTGAATCATAAACAATGATCCCAAACGTTGTAAACATGGTGTAATCTGACTCTCATTCGCCGAGATTTCATACGTGGGAGAACTTTATGATGCAATAACTTCAAAATGGTGCATGGTTATGATAAAGAATTGAAGTGACATTTTCAAGTGGGTTGTTACAATCTGTGTATAAAAAAAGGGTGAAGCTTGTGAGCATCATATTCCAGGTTATTTCAACTCGCTGTGCATCAGAGGTGAGACAGGGGCCAAAGAGGGGAACTATCGTTGGAATTGTTTTTGACACAAGTTAGTGCTTAAAAACACAACAAAAGTGCTATCTGGGTTTTGTGAAGTTCGGAATTGGCACATTGAGTATGCTTCTGGATGGGTTTCACAGAAAACCCAGAGCCTTTCACTCAACAGCACAGGCAGTATGACTCACTAAAAAGAAGCGACAAACTGAAGAACTACTGTAGAAATCATTTCACTGATGTTAGTGAGCAAAGACCAAGTGGGGGTAACAATGATTCTGTTATGGTTCAAGACGCGGAGTGGGACCCAACTGCAGTGATTAGTAACTGACACGAGGCAATGTGCAGAGCAAGGTACAATATTTAATAATTCTCGACAATAAAACCAGAACAGAAGGTGTCACCCAACCGGAAGAATGAAACAAACTTAAACCTGTAAACAGAGAGACAAAAACACAATGGACAGAAATAGTAAATCACAGAACAAACCAGGAAACAGAGGAAGGAACAAAACACTAACTCAGGCACCAGGGTGTCAGAAAATAAGCAAACAAGCGCACGGAGAGAAGGAGTCGATCTGGCACACGTTGCTGGAGTCCAGGTGTTCTTATACACAGGTGATGAGTGGATGGTTGGCTCCAGCCGTGTGCCACCAGACAGGAAGGAAGGAGGGAGAAACAAAACAGGAATCATGGGACAAAATAAAAGTGGATCATGACAGATTCTCAGTGGTGACTCTTTGGTGAGGCTGGGACAATAGATCCTGTGATGACTATTGAGAGTCGGGGAAAGAATAAAGGGGTCTGAACATGCGTGATGAAATGTTAAAGGCCGCTGCTTTGTTTGTGCTCTGTCCTTAGAGTCATTCTAACTTGCAAGTCCAATATTCTTTAAATTGCCTTCAAGCTTGTGATGCACTATATGTGGTCTGTCGCTGCATCAGTGCAAGAGGTTTCTATGGTTTACTGAAAGTTGTTGTTTTTAAAGTAAAAAATGTTATTCATCACAATTGATTAAAACCGTTCCATCTAATTCAAATTCAGAACAGTTTGTTTCTGTATTTTATTTTTCTTAATATGTTCAGTGAGGTTTGATTTTTTTTTTTTTCTTGGTTTGTAAATGTTTTATTTTGTTTGGGGATGTTCGTTTGTCTGAAATCAGTTTAGTTTTGAATCGTAATTCATCATGGCTCTTAAATACTTTATGTAGTTTCAGTTTGAATCTTCTTCTCCACATCACATTTCTCCCATTTCATTCATAAATCTGTTGTGATTTATTCAGTTTGTTAGTTATATATTTTCAATGCAACCTGTTTATATTTTTTAGCATAATATTTTAATTGGTCTTCAAAACAAACATTCCCTTTAAGACAAATTTGATTTAATGTTTGTTTCAATACAGGTTTTAATTATTATTAATGATCATATTTAGAATTTTCATCATATTCTATCCATCGTCGTCCGCTTATCCGTTGCCGGGTCGCGGGGGTAGCAGCTTCAGGAGGTCACGCCAAACGCCCTTCTCCCGAGCAACATCCACCAGCTCCGACTGGGGGATCCCGAGATGCTCCCAGGCCAGCGTAGAGATATAATCTCTCCACCTGGTCCTGGGTCGACCCCTCGGTCTCCTCCCAGTTGGACGTGTCTGGAACACCTCCAAAGGGAGGCGTCCAGAGGGCATCCTAATGAGATGACCGAACCACCTCAACTGACTCCTCTCAATGTGGAGAAGCAGCGGCTCTACTCCGAGCCTCTCCCGAGTGACAGAACTTCTCACCCTATCTCTAAGGGAGACGCCTGCCACCCTTCGGAGAAAACCCATTTCAGCCGCTTGTATCTGGGACCTTGCTCTCTCGGTCATGACCCAAAGCTCATGACCGTAGGTGAGGGTCGGGGCGAAGATTGATCAGTATATAGAGAGCTTTGCCTTCTGGCTCAGCTCTCTCTTTTGGACAACAGTGCGGCAAAGGGATTGCAATACCGCCCCTGCTGCCCCAATTCGCCGACCAATCTCCAATTCCCTAATCCCCTCACATGAGAACAACACCCCGAGATACTTAAACTTCTCCACTTGAGGCAAGATCTCAGTCCCTACCCGGAGAGAGCAATCCATCCGTTTCCGATTGAGAACCATGGTCTCGGACTTAGAGGTGCTGATCCTCATGCCAGCCGCTTCACACTCAGACGCAAACCGATCCAGCGTGAGCTGTAGGTCACGCGATGATGAAGCCATCAGAACCAAATCATCTGCAAAGCAAAACCAAACCAAACCAAACCCTCCTCACCAGAGCTGCGCCTCGAAATCCTGTCCATGTAGACCAAGAACAGGATTGGGGACAAAGCACAACCCTGGTGAAGGCCAACCCTCACTGGGAATACATCGGACTTGCATCCAAGTATACGAACACAACTCCCACCCCGGGAACACAGAGACTGAACAGCCCTCAGTAGAGAACCACTCACCCCATACTCCCGAAGCACCTCCCACAACCGATCCCTGGGCACCCGGTCATACGCCTTCTCCAAGTCTACAAAGCACATGTAGACGGGTTGGTCATACTCCCAGGAACCCTCGAGAACAGTCGCAAGAGTAAAGAGTTGGTCCGTAGTTCCACGGCCAGGACGGAACCCGCATTGTTCCTCTTGAATCCGAGGTTCGACTATCGATCGGACCCTCCTTTCCAGCACCTTGGAGTAGACCTTACCAGGGAGGCTGAGGAGTGTGATGCCTCTGTAATTTGCACACACTCTCTGGTCCCCCTTTTTAAATAGAGGGACCACCACCCCCGTCTGCCACTCGTACCGACCCAGATCTCCACGCAATGTTGAAGAGGCGTGTCAACCACGACAGCCCATCAACACCCAGAGCTTTCAGCATTTCAGGACGAATCTCGTCAACTCCCGCAGCCTTGCCACCGTGCAGTTTTTTGACTACCACAGTGACTTCAGCCCGAGAAATTAACAAAGACTGCCCATCAGCCTCCAGCTCTGTCTCCCTTACAGAGGGCGGAATATCCGGATTCAGGAGTTCCTCAAAGTACTCTTTCCAACGGCCAATTACATCCTCTCTTGAAGTCAGCAGCAAACCATCCCTGCTGTAAACAGCTTGAATGTTCCGCTGCCTTTGAACACCGACCACTCATGGTCGATGTCCCCAACCTCCACAGGGATGCGTAAAAAAGCTTCCTGGAGGTGTGAGTTAAATGCTCCTCTGACGGCTTCGTCCTCCAGACGTTCCCAGTTCACCCGCACTATCCGTTTGGGTTTACCTGGTCGGTCTAAAGGCTTCCCCCGCCATCAGAGCCAGCTCACCAGCAGATGGTGATCAGTTGACAGTTCTGCTGCTCTCCTAACCCGAGTGTCCAGAACATGTGGCCGCAGGTCAGATGAAACGATCACAAAATCGATCATTGACCTACGACCTTGGGAGCTCTGGTACCAAGTACACTGATGAGCTTCCCGATGTTCGAACATAGTGTTTGTGATGGACAAACCATGTCTAGCACAGAAGTCCAACAACAAACAACCATTCGGGTTAAGATCAGGCAGACCGTTCCTCCCAATCACGCCTCTCCAAGTTTCTCCGTCATTGCCCACGTGAGCATTGAAGTCTCCCAGGAGGACAATGGAGTCACCGGGTGGGGTCTCACATAGGACCCCATCCAGGACCCCCAAAAAGGCCGGATACACCGAACTGCTATTCGGTGCATACGCACAAACAGCAGTCAGGGTTTTCCCTCCCCGAAGCCTAAGCCTCAGGGAGGCGACCCTCTGGTCCACCGGAGAGAACTCCAACAAACAGGCGCTCAACCGGGGGCTTGTGAGTATCCCCACTCCCGCCTGGCGCCTCACACCCTGAGCAACACCCGAGAAGGACAGAGTCCAGCCCCTATCAAGGAGCTGGGTTCCAGAGCCCAAGCTGTGCGTGGAGGTGAGCCCCACCAGATCTAACTGATAACGCTCCATCTCCCGCACTAACTCAGGTTCCTTACCCCACAGAGAGGTGACATTCCACGTCCCCAGAGCTAAGCGATGCAGCCCAGGGTCTCTGCGCCAGCCTTCTCTCCTTCCACTGCCACCCAAATGACAGCGCACCCGACTCTTGGATTGCCCTCCACAGGTGGTGAGCCCATGGGGCAAATCATATTCTATTCTGTGTGATTTTCACAAGAGCTCCTCCTCCTATCACCTCAAATTTTTCGTGGTCACTTCAACCCTTGCAAGGTGTTACATAATTTTATTGAATGAGATAAACAATAAACTCAAATAAAAAGGAAAAAAGAATAAATCGCACATAAATCTAACTGACGAATCCTCCTGCATTTCTCAGTTTTTGAGTTTGTAATGTACCTGGACAAAACGTTCACCATCCCCCTTCTGGTTCTACTTGATCCGGAGAGTGTAGACAAGCCCAGCTGAAGTTTAGGTCAATTCCCATTTTGCATTCAGTGATGTAATTTATTTTATTACTTTTTTCAGTTCTTTTATCAGTTGTGACAAGCGTCTCTCATGAGGTCTGGATGAAAATTATCTTTGTATTATTTATGACTTCAAAAGACCTCCTGCCTCGCTGGCTGTCTTGTGAGGACGGCCTGCTGTGACAAAATGAGTACATGTCAAGAGCTGAACATGATGGACATGATCCAACCCAAAAAGTGGAGGGAGTCTGTGTTGAGTCACAGCTGGCGGCTTGTCAATGAGCTGAGATCTTGCTGTTATGGAGGAAAATGTGTCCTCGTCTTTCTTCCTGGTTAAGCTACTGTTGCGAAAGTGTCCTGCTGAAGAAGGTCCACAACTGTCACTTCCAAATATGCTCCACATTTGTATCCCGCTAAGGTGAGTGATTGTACTTCCAATAAACTGATGGTACATCTACTTCTAACTTTGTACTTGCGGTGTGGATTACTATCGATGTTATTGAAGCAACTTACACTGTATGTGTTTCATTTGTGGGCATTCTGTTTCTTGTTTCCATTTTAAATGAATTTATTTATATTGGAATTATTCGCAAATTTCTTAATAAAAGTTTTTTTAAAACAGCGAAAACAAAAGTGGGTTGGTGTTTCAGAAAGAAGCTGCATCTTTTTTTTATTTTGTGCGTGTTATTTGTGCAGACTTAGGTGGAGCCACTAGTGTTTGGTAGTGTTACAGCCCCATGGCTGGAGGGAAAATGAGTCATATCAGTGAGAAAGGAAAGCACATTTTTCCATTCATTTTCAGTCATTTCAAAATAAGTTTTTCATTCACAATTTCATTTCTGTGAAATGAATGCTGTGGAATGATACTAGGGTTGTGAAGAGGCTGTTGTGTGATCCTGTTGCCAGTTGGCTTCAAGTAAAGGGGCCAGTTTCAAGACACCAGTTCATCGAAGCCGATGAGATAACCAGACAGTCATGTGCAACACTCTGAGTTATCGGTCTGAACAGGGGTTAGCGGTTAGTTTCATAAACCAAGAGTCGTTGTTTGAGGACGTCAAAAGCCCTGATCAATGGTACATTACAGAGTGCGAGCGTTTCATCTGATTCCTATTGGTTCTTCCTTCTTTGTCACACCCCTTCTGAATGCAGCATGTGACACGGAAGATCAGGCGATTTAAAACAATGTTTTCTGAAGATCATATTGACACATGACAATGCCCTCAGGCGATGATCATCCTCTCCAGACGGGCTGTTTCAACAGGGGTCACTCAGTGCCGCTGCTTGTGAGTATATAGCGCCGGGAATTGACACAGGTTTGTTGATTCCGTTTCATGAGACAAAAACATTCTGTGAAAAACAACTCCGGCTTTTCACTTAACCACGACTCTGAAACAGGCCCCTAGTGTCCCTCCCAAACTAACCAACACTACACTTTGTGCAAACTTCTTTTCCGCGTTATTTTCAATAGGCAAACAGGTATTTTATGAAATCTACTGCTTGTTGTTTACAGCTCCACATACAGAGTGAAGTTGTCTTTATTCAGTCAATAATGTACCTGATTCATCAAAAGAAAATTTATTTTCGGGTTCTTGCTCCACGTCAATCCTGAAAACCAGTCATGCCCCTCAGAACAGAAAAGTTGAGCAGCGTCGCAAACACCTGCATGACTCATCTTAATATCTCCACCAAGTATGAAATTTAACAGTGAATCAGAGAAGCTGTAATTCCGTCAGCAGAGTAAACAACAGAAGATTGGTAACATGTGTCGCTGCGGAGGATTTTATGATAAACCATAAAGCAGATTAATTTACCAAGATTGTGAGAAGCAATTGTGATTTCTGGGAGGGGGGTAAAGGAGGTGGGGGTGCAGAGGGACAATTTTCATCTTAAATCAACTCAGTATGGACTGATCCTGCATTACATGAGACAAAATTATTGTTTACTCCGAAGAAATGTAGGAACAAGAGAAGCTGCTGGGGAAAAACAAGCAGCTGGGATTTGCGTGGCGCATCAGAGGAGATTGATACTAGAATCCAGCATCAATGCTGATTCACAGTGTTTGTGTCTATGAAAATGAGCTAGTGTGGATCACACTCTATCAGGGAGCTTTAGCTGTCTGGCTGTCACACTCTTGGGCTAATTCATTTATTCGTGTTATCCATTAAGTGAGCTTTTGTGGTGTGGAAATTTCCCCAGCGTGAGAAGCATAAAGGACTATCTTATCTTAAAGTTGAACCACTTGCATGAGGAAAAATAAATAAATACAAAAAAATGAAATAATAATAATAATATAGATTACTGTTTTCATGTTTTTCACTACACATGTTTAAATGGTTAAAATCAAAATTTGAATTAAAAAGCAGATTTACTTCCATCTACTTCCACGTCATTGGACCTAAGTGAACAACAAAAATGGGAATCAAGGGGTCACAGTGTTTAATGATGTCTGCTAATGTTTGCCTGCTTCTAACTGATCGTTTTGTTCGGACCTTTAGCATCAGCTTTGGTGCTTGAGCTGTCGGATTCTGCTGTGACATATGTATCATTTAAATTGAGGTACAGCATATGCGTCATCCAGGGCATGAGGCAAAGTGGACCTGAGAATTCTGCATTTGCGTTTGTCAGATGCTACACTAAGAACTGTCTTGGCTGTGTGACTGTTCGTCCGCCTCAGTGCTGAGTTTAAAAAATACTATGGATTTGGTCGATTATAAATTTCATCAGGTAACTTTACAGTTTTCAACACCAAATGTTTCATAAGTAATATCTTGTGATGTTCGCCGAGCGCTGTGAGCTGCTGTCACTCACTGACGTGAGCTGAGAGTGAGGGAGAAAAGTCACTTTCCTGCGTGGGAGAGAGTGACTCTCAAGACTTGTGAGCTCCTGTTTCCAGAAACTACAACAGTTGACAGGACCGAAAAACATTCCTCTCTGTGCATTAATGTAGTGAAATTACTCTGTCATTGAAGCACAGTATTCCTCACTGAACACTTGGGCTCTGTGTTTATTGGTATGTCTGTGGTAAATAGCTTGTGGAATGAGAGTGGGTGTCGTTTTAAAATAGGATGGCACTTTTGACTTGCAGTCAAAGCCCAAGTTGCAGTGAAGGAAAGTTTCTGATGATGCAAAAGTTCCTCTGTGACTTGGCAAGTTAATGCAATTATTGGGTTTTAAAAAAATGAAGGAGTAAAATGAAACAAAAAATACTGAAATAAATAGAACCTTCTGATTCATGAGCACAATTAGTCCTGATAATTGTTTCTCAGCCATTATGTTTTTCAATTAGCACTTCATGTTTCCACTTTAGTAATTAAACTTTGCACGGAGGTTAAAAGGTGCAGAGCGTTAATTTGGCTTTTATGGAGAACTGAAGATGGATCAGAACATTACAGCCGGCGTGGTGTTATCTGTGCCTCTGTCAATGATTTTTACAGACTGAGACGTGTTCCATGTCAGACTGACCTGTTTTGAGTCGAAGATATATGGATTATCAGGTGTGATAATGTGCTGCCTTTGGGTTTCTGTTCTGAAAACTTCTCATCATTCAGAATGAACTGCTGTGTTAGTGAAGAGCGTGAAAAGCCTTCACAGAGGCTTTAAGTTTGCCCACTGGGGAACATCGGCTGCCTTCTCTGTATATGACGTTCAGTCAAGCAGCAGGTGGAAAGATCAACGTTGTCAGCAGAAGCTGTGGAGTCATTCATCACTTGACGACTTCTCGAGTTCCTTGGAACTTCACAGGTGACCCAATTTGATGACGGTATGATCAAGGTATGTGTTCGCCTGCTGCATTCCAATAGTTCAGTGAACAGTTTGTGAGGGAGATATGTCTCCCACACCTGATTACATGGAGTTTCTGAAACACCTCTACCTCTCTGCTTCTTGGTGGTCATCCTCTTCACCGACGTGCTCTTCCAATCAACTTCATGGGCAGGACATGGGCTTTTCTTGTAGTTGACCTGCATCTTCTTTCAAGGTTTGGAGGTTTATTACGGGTCTTCGAGCCAAGTGTCTCGGCCACTGTTGCACGCAGTGAAAAAGATTTGCCGTGCTGCCGTTGACTGACAGAACTGATGAGTGGCGACTCTTACAGAATGGGTCTTGCTCATCTTCTTGCAAAGTATATGACAACAAAATCGAAAACAAACATGGCGACTGTGGAGGAAGTATTGATAATGTAACACTTCCACAAAAGAGGGAATTGGAGGCAACATTTCTGCCAGTGTTGTGTCTCCTCCCTGTCTCAATAGAGCTCCGCATCTAGTAGTAACAGCAACACTTCCCCTAATGGTTTCTGCTGGTACTGCTGTGTTTGGTCCACAGCCATAGGCTTTGTCGAAACGTGCAGGAACACGAAGGAAATGGTCGCAGAAGCCTCCATCTGTATCCACGTCTGCATGTAGCATTGAGCATAAATGGGATTTTACAGTTTCTAATTTAAAACAAATTCAAGTTGTACAGTGATGTGTGACGTTAATCTAAATCATGTACTGTCCATGATCCTGCACAACTTTACAGCTAGATGTGATCAGAGAACATGTGGAAATTTATTTTCTATAATCACACGATGTTTTTTATGAGAAGCCTGTTGGGTCTACAGTACTTTTTGTGCAAGCATGTTATAATGAAGGTCTAATTACGGCATCTTAGCAAGCGCTAGCCCAGAAAAATGACATGTGGTTTCTGCTGGTAACAGACAAATAGGATGAATATAGAACACAGAGAAGAGGTGTGCTGGCTTCTCCTTACAGTGTATCCAGATGGTCAAGTGAGTGTGTCGCCAAGTTTCCCAACGGACCGTTTCATCTGCATAAGTATAGTTTTGTAGTCTAAATATGGGTTGTTGGAAGACGAAAATCCCTTTTCTTTATGGTTTTAGACATTGTCTTGAGGAATAAATTGTTCTGAAACCTCGGTTTTTGGCTGAGGTCTGTCACATAGTTCTTCAATACTCTACTCTCTTTCATCTGTAACTCATAAAATACCTGTATTTGGAGCATCCTTTTATGAAAAATACACTGAAACAGCAAGTGTTTTCCACAAAATCAGAACTTAACACAATAAAAGCCTCGGCCACAGCAAAGTCACAGAGGTGATGTAGTGCTGGCACGTGCTATTGTTAAGAAGTATTTCCTCGACCCAGAGTTGGCACGTTGTCACATTTGATTTGTCACACATAACAAGCTGTTCGTCACCGATGCTCGCAGATTGTCACACAAACTGTAATTAACTTTGGTAAATCCGTCGCTGAATCCACGTCTGAATGATTGGAAGCGTAATGAATGATGAATTCTCTCAGTGTCCGCCTACGAGTGATGCATCTTAAGCTGGCGCGCAACTAAAGACTGTCAAGCCTAAAACCATCATTCTTTGAGTTTGGGGTTCGCTGGATGACCTTTGTTGTCATGGTGAAACATTTTAAATACATAAAATATGAGACATCAAACATACAAATGATAATTGCAGTTAAATCGCACATCTGGTGGTTTCAAGCTGCCAGACGTCATCCTTTCCTGGCCAGATGGTTCTTGACAGCAGAAAATAGCAAAAGACTCTGAGACATTGTGACCACTGACAGGTGATGCGAATAACAAAAAGAATTTGTTGGGACAGAGAGTGGGAATCCGCAAAGTAGATTAAAAGTGGGCCAATGGACGTGCTGAAGTAACTTTAAAGTCGGGGTAGTTTGGTTCTGGACCCCACGTGACCGCTTGAGCTGGTGGCTTGTTTTACAGGCTGGAGAAGTGAGGGGGCTCACGATTGTTGGGTTTCTGCCACATACAAACTAGCGTGGCTAAAGATGAGCCTCCACACCTTCAGAATAATGATCTATTTTTAAAAGATGAAATCTCACTTGATCAAATGTATTAAAACAAGGCGGAAAAATCGACACATATGGATAACACATACACACAGTTTCAAAAAATCCTGGCAGAGCTCCCTTTAAATCGGCATAAATATACTGTACTTCAATTTGCCTGGATTTAACGACAGACTGAATATAGAGCCAGTTGTAAACTATTAAGTCGTTTAAATGTAAATTTTGTTTGGCTCACAATACAGACTATTTTAAATTCTGGCCCCAAGTGTGATTGAATTTGAACCTTGACATATCAAAGTAAAACAGAAAAGTGGGAAACGGTGCGATTGTTCAGTCAGTATCAAGGAAGAGATCAAAGGCAGTAGCTCACAATAATGAACTGCCTCAAAAACACGACATGAAGTTTCCCCTCACTTCTCACTTGTGTAAACTCTTTTTATTTGGCTGTTGAAGCTGCTTTCTGACCGGTGCTGACAGTTCAATACTGCCGTATGCTTGCCTGATTGGGCTCAATTTTGGAGAGCGGCCTGTTGAAATTGTCCTTGTTCAGTCCTCTGGCTGCCTTTTGTCTGAAAGACTCATTTTCTTGTTAAATTGCCTCAACAATCCAATCGCAGTCGATGATTAGAACCATTTTAATGAGGCTTGTTCACTTAAATGCTATTTCAATTCACAATGGGGCTACAGTGGAGAGTGCGAGAACAATTATTCATATTCATAACTCACTTAACAATATGTAGGTCGTGTAAAGATTATGGACCAGCAAAGTGTGTAGGAGAATATATATAGAAAGCCTTTGGAATCAATTGAGTTGTCAATGTTAAAGTGATATGGTTGAGAAAAACGGTCAAATCTTTATTTATCTGGAAGGTCTACTCAACGCCTCACTATTGCTACTGTTGTAGTCAACACTAGAGTATAGATCAACATACTGTAAATGAGGGGGACGACATCAGGACCAAACTGGGCTTATAAATCTGCTTTCAGTTTGTTCTCTGGCCTTGGTCTTAGACTTGCCTTATGTCGAGATGCTCCTTCAATGCTGCCTCCGTTTTGCTCTTTTGATATGTCGTCAATACTTCTTACACAGTGACCATGTTTGTTTTGGGTTTTGTCGATGTCGATGAACGCATGGAAGCATGTGATCAGGAAAATAGCTTGAAAAGGACGTGTACATTTCCTAAATCTCTAGCTCTATATGGTTTCAAAGTAAATTGAAATTGTGCAGTTTATATCATAATTTAAAAAGTAGTTTTGTGTGTGCAGTTTTCGAGTTTTGCCTTCATTTCTTTCATTGAATGACATTTTTTTTGTTGCGTAATGGCGACAGCCTGAGCGGTTCAGTAATACCCCCCGGTTAATACCCTTCTCTTATCAATGCCTTTCACCCCAAAGAAAAATGTTATTAATATTTGTTTGTGTCTGCTTTGTTGCATTCCTTTCTTTATCTCGCTGCCCCATTCTGCTCTCATTATAATTCAAGCCTCATCTCAAGCTCAGAAATTAATCTGAGGTTCCACAATGAGCTTAGATAGCATTACACACGCAAACAAAAGTCTGATATTAAAAATCTAGCTCAGGGGCCTGGGGAGAAGGGGGCGGGTGGGGGGGGTGCGGTAAATACGTTTTCACAATGCTAAATCACACAGCTAAAAACTGTAATGGTGTAATCACTGCACTGTTTTTATTATGCTGTAAAATCTAATCGGATGTTTGCAGAAGTCTTTTGTTTTTTGATAAACAGATGCTAACATGTACAATACATCGCTCAAGGACTTAGATGTAATCTCCCTTATCAAACACAAGCCTTGTCAACATTGAGTTTCTTCAAGCTTCGATTCTTGTTAAATTGGGATGTTTGATGTTTAATATATTCACCAACACACCACAGATAATACCACGTAAATTAAAATCTCACTGTGAAATTAATCAGATTGACTTGGATATAAATATTTCCATTAGGTTGAATGGCTTTTAATCTTTTGTCAAGCATCTCCTCAAGCTGAAAATCCCTGTCTTCTGACTTTCTTAATAATTTGGATTTTGTTGGACTTCATGAAAGGTCTTTGGACATGACTGGGACCCAGTAGAGGAAAAAGTTCGGACAATGACTTGCAAACTTCTGGCTGCAAAGCTGCGACTTTAGTGTGGGGTTCCATGGCCGTAGGTTGTCGAAGAAAGTTTTGACTCAGTGACAGGATGGGAAGATTGTGTCCATTATCAACACAGCTAACTGGTCCATGCAGGTTAGTTTGCAGCTGAGACCGACTGTGGTGTCGGAACTTCGGACACGCGGGCGAAAAACAGCACATTTTGAGCGCCTTAATGTAAATAAAAGATGCAACTTAAGAGGGTGAAGGGTCCTCAGTGTGGTTCAAGAGAACCACTGAACTCCACAAGTTGAGGCATGTAATCAATCATATCTGAAAACTTTCGGTGACGTATACAGAGAACATGTATCATGAAGATGAAGTAAAAAGGAAGAAAAACGAATCGTAGCGGTTGCTGGAATTCATTCATTTATGAATCTGACACACCCTGAGACAACACCTCCACATCTTTTCTTGACTTCCATAGTAGATATAAGGCTACAATTCTGCAGTTGGCTGTGTTGATGTTCCACTAACTTAAGAGCCACCCTCATCTTTTTTGTCGTCCCTGGAACAGATGACTACAAAGGGATTGTTGGGTGGTTAAGAGCATAAATGTGACACTCTTCCCTTTGGTACGGACTTCAGTACAGCCATTATGTAAAATGTAACTAAACACAACTTGATAAATATAGACATAGATTGGCCATGGTATGGCGCTCCATTCATTCTACATTTAAAATCGCTATTTAAAGGCCATCAAACACCCATGCATTTTAGTCACTTACCTATTGCTAACCGTCGCTAAGGGGGAGAGCGGGTTATAAATAGTGACTGACAACCCAGTGAAAAGAGTCCATCAATGCTTGATGCAAACATGAAGTCTGTGATCCACACCCTGCCCTGAGCTATGAGCGAGTAAAAGATGTCTTTTGTTTTTTAAGACACACCAATGAACACCGCACAACACACGATCCATGTCGCCCCATCTGGAACGCTACAGAAAGTACATATACAAAAGTACAGTACATACTTTGCATCCATTGAAACACCAATACATATCATTTTATGCTGAATGCTGCCTTTTCTGTCAGTACGTGATGCACTTTCCAACATCAATATATATTACACCATGGGAGAGGATGGGTTGGAAGTGTGTTACATACATACTTGCACATGTATAAGAGGTGCCTTAAGAAATCATGTACTGCTTGTCATGACGAGGGCAACCATTATTTTGGTGAGAAAAAATGATGATGACATTGATGTCGTGTCATTACCGGCCAAGTGGCCTTTTACTGACGGCGTCATGAAGCGGCGAAGGCCAGCGTAACACTCTACGAAACAGCTGTTAGAACATCACACATGACTGTTGCACACAAAAGCCAACCATGCAGTGCATCATATTTGAGGACGCTCATACATCATTGGTGAACAAGGTTAAGATGGAGTCACTTCCTTCTCCACGCGCCATTAGCTCAAGGAGGAGACCTTGTAAACCTTCCCACTGTGCTGAGGAAACAGCTGATGAATCATGTTACACATGACAGTGTCCGATGTTTTTGTCTGTTGGGTGTGTTTGTGTTGATGAATTACAACTTTGGGTTTGAATGAGATCAATCTGCATTTGACAAATGCCGACTGTATTCTCAGTATGATGAAAGATCGGCACCTGGCTACGTAAACACGGCAGTTCATGACTTAGTAATGATATGGAACTCAACAGGAAATTGAATCGGAAGAAGACTCGCCCCTCGGAACTAGATTATTATTAGACGTAGGAGAGTGTGTGTTTGCTCATTTGCGTGTGTGTGTGTGTGGACGTCTGCTTGATTAGGTCTCGGTGCTAATGCATTTATAACCATTAGCTGGAACATCCATCGATCACAGCCAGCATATGCAAAATGAACTACTGACGCACGTGCGCTTTTTTTGCCAGTGTGTCTGTACTGACTGGAGATTGTAAACGTGAAGGAAAAAGCAGAACCTTTTCTCCATTAACACCATCTATTCGTGTCCAATAATCAATCTGTTTGTTTGTGCTCACAATTGTTACTTTCGCTGAGCTGATTGTTTTTTGGTTAAATATCGATTCCAAATGTTTGTGTTTTATTTGTGGGCCCATCGCAATCAGCACAGAGTTTGTTCACAGTAACTGAAATCACTGTTAATGTGTCAGCACAGCAGTGTTTGCCTCACAAGATAAACACTGTTTTTTTTACTACTGCCCTCTGAAATTAAATTTTGCCGACAGTTGACGCAAAATATTCCTTCAGTCAGTTTCACTTGTTTCTGCTGGAAATGTGCTCACACAAGAGGCTGTAAACGTCTCTGAGAAGTTCTAACACATGCTGACATGCTGTGACAGAAAAGCATATTGTTTTGGCTGAAATGTTAACACTCAACAGTGTGTTTCTGTGTCTGTTGTTGATATTAATCAATTTAACTACTGGAACTTCAAGAAAGGTGCTAGAGATTTCACGTCCTGAATATTGGCCTACAGTGTTTCCGCTACATGTAAAGCACCGCTGTACACCATGACTGATTCAGTGAGAGCCGCCACGGCTTCAGAATAATGATCCTTTTTTTAAAGATCAAATCTCACATGAACAAACATGTTAAATCATCTAGCGGAAAGCACATACAAGTAACACCTGACTTACAACTTGCTCGGCTTACGTCAACCCGTATTTACGACCACGTCCTGCAGATGCAGATTTTTATTTTATTTTTTTATTCAATGTCTGGCACCGCAGCACGTAGCAGCCCGGCAACACGTACGACAGTTACGGCAGCACAGTATCCCAGCATCTCACTCTCACACAGTGATCTACCACTACAGTAGCACCTATAACCCTTGCGTCGGCTGTTTTGAATGGCATTTGACTTACGTCCAATCCAACCGGTTGGTCCAAACCGATCTCGGTCATAAGTCGGAGGTTACTGTTAACGCGTCTTGGAGTTGGACACGATTATGGTGGTAAATGGAATGGGAATATCCTGAAAGAAATACGATAATAAATGAAGTCTGTTGCTAGCGGAAGTCGCGCATCTTGCTGGACATATGAAGAGACAGATTGTGTGAGGACAGCTGTAGAGACTTCCTTCTCATGTTTAAAAATTACAGTGTCGCACTGCAAATGCATCAACATGCTACGCTTAAGGCTTTTTATCAGTATGGGACGCAAAAGGCAACTTTCCCAATGTTAATATACTGTACGATGCCATGGGAGTGAAGTGAAGTGGAAAATTACTGTTTTCCAAGGCAATATCCCAGGTATTGTTGTCTTAAGCTGAACTTTCGGTTTTTACATGTTTTTATTAACTATTAACTAAATTTCCTTCTGACCATTCAGTTTTTTCAATTGGGTACAGAGTGGCAGGTGATGCCTTAAACAATAACAGCAGTTGCTAAAAAGGGGCTACAACATGTATGAAGTGGGTTGTGTTTCCCATGGTGGCACGTGTGCACTGTGTGCGCTACTATGTGAACACCCAGCGCTGCATTAAATAAAAGTCGAAATAAAACTTAAAGACTAAATCAGATTTAAAAATCAGAGGAATGTTTTGCAGTAATATGTTTCACATAGTTTTCACATTTAATTGTTTTGAATGAAGGGCTGAAGTTAAAATATGTTTTGCTTTTGAAAACTAGCACCTCCATCCTCTACCAGATGGGTTTCCAGTCCCGAATCTTCCAGTACATCGCTACTTGAATTAACAAACTTTCCATCACTGCTCAGATTATTTAACAACAAGAAGCTGTGTGTTGACCAGCTCAGCTCAACTCAATCCTACAGAGGGATTAATCCCCTGCAGGGATTGAACGCTGCGAAGACGGTGAAATGGGAGGAGGAAAACGAGATGGCCTGGAACAGTAAAAATGAGGTGTAGATAGCGCAAAGGACAGAGTGAAAGGAAATCTGAAGAGGTAATCCCCGAGATTCAAGGCTTTGTCAACTCCATCAAGGGAGCGTGTATGGGAGTTAGAGCAGAGGTCACAAGACAGATGAACGATGGATCAAGTAATGGATGAGTGGAAGTAGAAAGGGAGTCATAAAGGATGACAGTTGTATAAAGCCAGGCAATGGGGGAAGAATAAATTGAAAGATGGACAGGTACAGGTGAGGGGGGGTTATTAAACAGTGCTTCACTCAAGTAGATTGGGGCCAAAGGACCACAAACAGCATTCAGGATCGAACCTGATGACTCACAGGACACTATTTTGGCATTTCCTTGAGTGTTTAGTCGATTTTTAAGTGCAGAAAACCCAGTCCCAGATTGATGAGTGTCTTTCGTTATTTATTATTCACTATTTTATCCACTAGTGAACGTAGCTTAGTGGCGCTCATATCACAAGGCTGGGGAGCATATCCGTCACCGAGCTTCAACATCGGAACAATGGGCTTCAAGAAATGATGCTGACACACTCTGTACCCACCTTATATTCTGCATTAAATAGTATTTGTTTCTACTATCCTGCAGTTTTTTTTTTGTGAATACTACACATTTACTGATGGTGTTACATTATTAGGCATATGTGGGTTTCAAAAAATCAAATTTCAGCAGGAAAGCATTCACATGACTGTATCAGTCTGGTGTCAGAGGGAATTGCGTCGCCATGGAAACCAGTATGGTGCGATATAGTCAGCAGGTGCTAAAGGTTAGCACTTTCATTTTTGTCGCTGTCGTGACTCATTGTTCACCAGGATACATTGTGTGTGTGCGTAGCAGTCATATCAACATTTCAGGACGTAGCCATTTGAAAATCATTGTTTATTTGTCTCGCTTAAAAGTTCTGACTGATTTTTAAATATCATCCTAATAATCCCGGAATCGCTGCCGCGGTCACCCGCTGTTCTGTGGCGGCCACATTAGTTGTCACTTTTTAAATGCAGAGCAGCAGCTTGGTAGTTTCCTGTGATGAATCGTGACGTCATGTGGAAAGCAGAGTTTGAAAAACACACATCACATCTGCCGTGCCCCTCGCAACCTGGTTGGACAGCCATGAAAAGACCAGATTTAGGCAACAAAAAAAATGTCTTCATGCATTCAAAATGCAAAGGCTGCTCGAAAACAAAAGCCCTCTTTTCTCTCTCTTTCAATAGTTCCCTATGATTGTGATTAACGTTGCAAAAACGCCCCTTTTCTTGTCCGGTTTAAAACGATTTGTCCAGTGGCAAATCTCTGCCCATTTGCTGCTATTGGAAGTCGTCCATCTATGGCTAATTAGCCGGCCTCTTAGCGCGTCTGCTGCTGGAATTCCCATACAGAGCAAAATCCCCACATAACAGAGGCGAGGACGCACTGAAGGGGAGGTTACAGAGAGGGTCGTGTACATATTCAGTGTGAGTGCCTTGTTTAGTCAGGAGGTTTGTGTTGCCTCTGTGTTCAGGTGGAGAATGTTGGAGCAGCAGTCACTGTAAAGATCAACTTCATTAACTTCTAACTCAGAGTTTAGGTCCGCGCCCAACTGAAGAATTCGTTAGTGTGGCTTGAGCACCGCAAGGACATAGTGTTCACACTCAGATGATAAATAACCAACCCATCCTCACTTCCATGTTGATGCATAGGTGTTTCATAAGAGTACAATGTCTCTTCCTTACTGACGGTGCTGTCACCTCACCGTGACTGAAACATATGGCCGCTTCAGAGGCTTTAAATAGCAATTAACATGGTTTTTCATTCAAGACCAAAGGAATGCCATCCCAAGATTTACCTAATCCCAACCGCTGTCTTTCTTCTATGGGATGCGCTGCCCACGGCATCAGGATATGCAGCTCATGCCATTCAGTTACATTACATTAGACTGCCTTTATTCTTCCTGCAAAGGGGAAATTTGGGTTGTTACAGCACCACACATTAAAGACATAGACAAAGCAAGAACACAATCAACACTGTATATACACTGAACATCATCACAAAAAAATGTAATATACTTAAATAAAATAAAACAAATGCCCAATAATGGACAGTGTGTCCAGTCAAAGAATCAGAAAAAAGCCTGCCAATGTCAGTGAGGAGCCTACCAACTCGGAAAGTGCTTTGGTACACTGTGCAAAAATGAACTAAATAATCAAACAAACAAATAAATAATAACAATAACCAAAGTAAAAGGTCAAAGTAATTAATAAATAAACAACGAACAACAAGGGCTATTCACGAAATGATCAGTCTGATGGCAGAGGGGAAAACACTGTTCTAGTGCCAGAGGAAGAGGGTCAATAACAGTCCATGACCAGGGTGAGAGTGGTGATAGAGAAGGTGAGGACAGACTCTGTCATGTAACGCCATAACCATAGTCGGCAGTTGTAGTTTCCTCAGCCGCCACAAGAAGAACATTCTCTGCTGGGCCATCTTGATGAGGGAACTGATGGTCGGCTCCCATTTGAGCGTCTTGGTGATGGTGGTTCCCAGCAAGTGGAGGGAGTTCACAGTGGAACACCGGCTCTAGTCGGACAGGATGTCTGTGATCCACCTGCAGATGGAATCAGGCACATCGAGCTGACGTGCTGACTGGACGGAAGTTTACCACTGTTATAACAGTGAGCAGGAAGGAATAATGGAATTGCTCTCTCATGCAGTGGGGGTGGACAAGATGTGCAGCCCAGCGCCACCAGAGTGAGAAGGAGGCCATGGAATGAGAACGAGAACCCATCTAGCATGAGGGCCGCATCCCGCAGCTAGCCGTGGCTCCACGCTGGCATCGTGCCCCACTCACCCACTGATGCTGGACTAGTGCTGCTAGCTCATTGTTCATCTGGCTGTCGTCGCTTACGCTGCTGGGGAGAGATTCCACAACGACACCCAGCACCAGTGTGACAGACTGCCCCATTTGTTCCTGCTAGGTCAGCGCCGGGGGAACTCCAGCTAGGTCACATCACCAGCATGGAGTTAGCATGTAATGCTAACTGCGCTCCTCGGATTATGGCATGATAGCAATAACAGGCATATTTATCCTCTCCTCGACCTCCCCCTGGGAAATCTGACCACAACTTGGTCCTCCTCAAGCCAGTGTATAAACCATTATGGTTTATTTTTATTCATTTATATTTTAGTTATTTATTTCATTTGATGTACTTTTTTTGTTCATTGTTGTTGTATAGTTGTATAGTTGGAGGGATTTTCACAGACATTGGGAATAAAGCTGATTCTGATTCTGTGAACGGATGCGTGTACGCAGAATTACTTTTGAAAACAGAGAGGGTGAAATGTCAGTCAGATTCATCTAAACGTAGCATCGATCAACTACTTTTCAGTCTGCAGCTGGGTTTCATCATTATTTTCACATATGATAGCGATGATGTGAATTATGCACACTTCAAATTCCATTAATATGATGAGACGTCCACATTTCAACGGCAGCTTTTCAGCACTTTTCAGAGTTGTCCTTGTTATCATGTGATACTCGGTCCCAGTCTGTATCACTTCCTTATTTATTTCTGAAAACATTTTAAAGTCTTTGAAAACATGAATACATTAAAGTGCAGACAGCCATCAGAGCTGTGTATCACAGAAGTGTGCTTGGATAAAGGTAGCACGCTGCTTAACCGAGTGAGAAAGTGCATAATTGGACAAACATCCCCCATAAAGACATTTATTTAGCTGTTGACCTTGTGTGTGCAGCTCTGGCTCTGAGAGGCAGAAACAACATGATAAGAGCCTTTTATTCAGATAAGCCACTCTCCTGGCCCTTGTTCTTGTCCTCTTCTGCATAAAACTGTAAAGAGCAACGTGGTAATTTTTTTTGTCAGTGCTCCGATCGGAATAATAACACTGGCCATTTTTGGTGAAAAATATCTTTAATTACAGCAACCTTGCAGTGTACAGGAAGAAGGGCAAACTACTTTTCAGCACAGAAGTGAACACGAACTCATACGTGGGTCTCTGTTTTAATGCACTGATTTGTCAGATGTTATGTTTTCCCTCCATCATTTCCATGAGTAATGTGACATTCGCTTGGCTGCTTTGTAACCTCAAAACAAAGGCAACATTTTTAGAATTGTGTTCCTTCAGCAACTGAGGGGGAAATCCGTGTCTGAAAGAATCACATGAAGTACGTAGTACTCTTAATCAGCATATCCATCGTGGGCAAATTATTTTCACATTCGTAGAGGAAAAATAAATACTGCACTAAATACATGACTTTGATGCTCTGTTGTATATTTACAATTTAGTGATGAGTTGATGAGGTTTCATGAAACATGTCCTGCCACCAGATGGCACTGTCTGGTATAAGATATTTGATCTTGAACAACTAAGTCAATGAAACCTCACATCATTGTTAAACGAAGAGCGCCATCTAGTGGCCTCTGAGAATTAGGACACTGTTTCATGATACCTCCCATCACAAGGATGGTAATGGAGGGAATCAGACTTTGAGGTAGGATTTTGAACCAGGGCATCCCGATGTTTGTCGCTCACAGGAACGGTCACTGACAGGTGCTGACTTTCTTTTCATTTTTTTCTCCGGGTCGCCAACAGTCATTGCCAACCAAAAAAAAAGAAAGTGAGAGCAAGGAAGACTTCAAGGAGAAGGTGGGGAGATGAGGACAGGAAGAAGATCCAAGAGTGTGAATGTGAGTGATACTGGAGGAAGAGTGAAGCTGCAGGGAGGGGACGTAGTGAAAAGTCTACAGTGTAATCGACCAAGATGGAGAGGTGGGGAGATTACTGATGTAAGATGAAGAGGCTTGGGAATCAAAACCTCAAAATTGTCAGATTCTCTGGAATCATTAAGAAATGCTAATACCATTTCCTCTTCTGGATTCCCAACTGGGAAGTCTGACTCTGCTGGCTGCCATCGCACGGAGCCGCGTCACTGCCGTCGGCTGCAGCTATTCACAGTTACGGAGGCGTTTGAGCTGCGTCGAATGAAAGAACGTTCATAAGGCTTGGTTTGCAGAGACTTCAGCCCAACTGAACCCCTTCAACATCATGGTATATTGGTGACAGAGTGTTCCGTATTTGATCAGTGACAATGGACAACCCTGAGCTAACAGCTACCTTGAGGGTAAACTTGGCACCAATTGTTGTTGTCAGAGCTTGTTTTTACTGTGTTGTAGAGAAGTGTGTCTCCTCAGGAAGCATGTGTACTGTCCTCCACCAATAACAATAACCAGAACCGAACTTGAAAGTGCCACTAAAAGTATTATTTTAGATCTGGTGTTTTTATTATTATTCAAATAAGACAGTTTAAGCACGATGAGCAGATATATTAAAGCAGGTTCATACATGGACACTGATGTTTTAAATTGTTCACATGGACCAATAAAGACCTCAGTTTAAATGAACTGGAGGTCTCTGTCAACTGTGTCATGGTTCAGACGTCACAGGGTTAATTTCACAGGGTTTGACTCTTTAAAAACTTCAGTGAGTAGTGTCATCAATGGAATTGATCTAATCCAAAATGATCTAGTGACACTAATTGACTTATTTATCTCCCTTTTTTCCCCATTGAGAATCGATAAGAGAATCACTAAGGAACTGAATAACTAAAACGGAATCATAAAAAACATATGAATTACCATGCCTAGAGATGAAGATCCTCTGATATCACAGTAACTGGGTGAGAAATTAGAATAGCATATAGACACCACATACAAGCTAGAGAGGTGGTGGTTTGCCTTAGAAAGGAGAGGAATGAAGGTTAGCCGCAGTAAGACAGAATACATGTGTGTGAGTGAGTGGGACCCAAGTGGACAGGTGAAGTTACAGGATGGAGAGATAAAGAAGGTAGAGGATTTTAAGTACTTAGGCTCAACTGTCCAGGGCAATGGAGAGTCTGAGAAGAGGTGAAGAAGCAGGTGCTGGCAGGATGAAATAATTGGATAAAAGTGTCAGGTGTGACAAAAGGGTGTCGGCAAGGATGAAAGGGAAGGTATACAAAACGTACAATGTTGTATGGTTTGGAAACAGTGGCACTGAGGAAAAGACAGGAGGCAGAGCTGGAGGTAGCAGAGATGACGATGCTGAGCTTCTCTCGGGGAGTGAGCAGGATGGATAGGATCAGGACCCAGTATATCAGCGGGACAGCACATGTCAGGTGTTTAGGAGACAAAGTCAGAGAGGCTAGATTGAGATGGTTTGGACATGTACAGAGGAGAGAGAGCCAGTACATTGGTAGGAAGATGTTGAGGTTGGAACTGCCAGGCAGAAGGTGGAGAGGAAGGCCAAAGAGGAGATTTGTGGACACGGTGAAGGCGGACATGAAGTTTGCAGGTTTGAGAGGAGAGGAAGCAGAGGACAGGGTGAGAGAATCTTAGACACAAAGAAGGGGAAGATCATCAATTAGCATATATTCCTGATGTAATTCACAATAACTGGAAAATGTTTCTGAGTTTTAAACAGAATCTTGCACTATCCATCAAAAAGTCAGGAAGGAATATTCAAATACAATTGTTCTTTATCTGAAAACTGGCATTAATTAAATTATCAAATAACTCGCCCGCCCTGATAAACATTAATATTCTGCTTTGCTTCATAAATCATAAAACCATATCAGAGTAGTAGTTGATTCTCAGAAAGTGAAAATGATAAATGGGGTGAGATGGTTTCAGAATGAAACTGTGAGCACACAGACACAGAATTTCAACAAAGAATGCCTCGCTGTTGGTTTCCTCTGCCGTAGAGATTCCATTATAAAGGTGTTAAATGAGATGAAGTTCATGATTTCTGCACGATGGTGAAGCTAATTCAAACTTGTCGCTGGCCCCTGACAATAGCAACGAACCACAGCTCATTACTGAGACAAGAAGGCTTCCTGTGAACACGCTCACCATTGTGTCTTGAGCGCCACTCGTTCATTCACTGGCATGTTCATATCACTCGCAAGAAAGAAAAGCACTTCTGAGACCGCTCTTTAAAAGAGAATTAAGTGTGTGAAGTGTCCAAACTCAAATAATGAAGTTTCAATCAGCTTCCAATTGTTTCAGCCTTTCACAAACACTTTCTCTGGTATTCAAGGGACTCATTATAATCCTATGAATTCTGGAAAAATGTGGCCAAAAAATACACGAATGGACTATATTGAAGAGAAGTACAGCACACACTAAGCTTGGCTTTCACAGGTGCCATTAAGCTGCTAATAGATCTGAGACATGACTTCCAAACCCACTCACCTTGTGCTTCAACTAAAGAGAAGCCTTTACACAAACACCGCTTCCCAGCCTCCATCAGAGACTTCAGCCTGCCAAGCTTTGGAAGCAAGAAATGGTGCACAATCGCAGCGATGGTGTCAGAAATTGGTGCTCACCTCCCTCTGGCCTTTCTGCATTACTTAGCTGCGCGCCAGGCCTTGACATAAAAAGCAGCTGTAATGAAATGCTGAGTGGAAGTTTGAGGGATGCCATTATGAATCTGAAGGATCCGAGCGCAACTCTAGCGCGTTGTTTGGCCTTCTGGGCCTGGAGACGCTTGCACTCACTCAGAAGCGACTTGAGACCAGTGTATCAACGAAGCAAGCTTGGACCATGTCCCTGTTCTGCCTTTCAACTGATTTATGTGGAGCTCTGCAGGCGATCAAATTATTACAGCAATGTTTAGGATTTTTTTTAATTATGTAGCACAGCTAAGTTGAAAGGGTAATTGTTTTGGCTGCTTTACAACTATGTGTTTGTCACTTTGATCACATGGTTCTGTTGAACTACTAAAGCTATGTTACACCCAAATGCGAAGCTGCTGATGCATTTACACCTTTGGAAAATTCTGTTGGAAGATGGTCGTAGTGATGGAGCTTTGTGAAGCAGCACCTCAGGAGGTCGACTCATTGGTACACTTGTATTTACAGGCCGTGCTTGGACTGCTGCCCTCTCATATTTGTGACCCAATCACACAGGGAAGCGCTGTTTCTTATGGCCTGCACTCAAATGACCATTTGTTGCTCTCTCTTCCTTTTGCCGGCACTAAACTCTGCCCCCTCTGCATGGAATATGCTGCAAAAGGACTGGAGATTTCCGGAATTTCTGTCGTTCAATGACTTTAAATCCTCACTTAAAGGACTCGAGACAGCCTCCTTTAATTGTACCTGTTTTTAAGTTATTTAATTATGTCATTTTAATTGTGTCATAAGTGTGTCATGCATTTCATTTATAGCAAGGTTAAAAGAAAGTCAACATTTTATATATATATATATATATATATATATATATATATATATATATATATATATATATATATATATATATATATATAATACTAATCAGTAATTTTGAGGGGAGAATGCAAATGAAAATAAAATGTCTTTTTACTTTTTACTTGATATATTTAATATATTAAATGATAACAGTCTGATATTTGCATGGCAACAAGTAACTATGAAACACCCAATGACATCATTCTACAGCTCCCAAAGTGCATGCTACTTTTGAGTTTTAAAAAAAAATCAAAGAAGGCAGTCATAAAGAAAAGAAAAAACACAGAACAGAATGCAGCCAAAGAAAAACAATTGGCCGACAGTAAAAACGGTACTTCTCGATCATCTCTCTTTATGTCTTGCCAGTAAGCACGACATGAGTTTCGTGAGCAATGGACCTCAGTTATTATGAGGTTTCTTTCTGGATTTTCCTGTTGAAAACATGCTGAAAACCATCATGTTCATGTCCACCTTTATCCACTTGGTTTGATGTTTCCACTTTATTTTAATATGTTTCATCACATGAGATTTCATCTTTCAGAAGCAACCATCTTTCAGAAGGTGTGGTGGCTCGCATTTAAGCTGCTGTTCCACGCTAGTTCGTATGATATAGTGGAAACCCTGCATTTCTGAAAAAGCATATGGTACAAGACTCTGTACTACAGCCTTGTATGAGACCTATAGTCGCCCCAGAAGGGCAGGTGAGTTACAGGCTTTCGCTTTTTGCTGGTCTGATACATCTTCATCTTGCTTCAGGTGTTGTCACCGACGATGCATAAAGCCAATTGAAAAGCCGCTGAGAAAATCAATGAATTAAAAACAGGCTCATAAAAACTCATCTCAGAGAGAACTTGATGAAAGCCCATCGTAGCTGAATGCATTGGGGGTATTTGAGGAATGAACATTCATTAGCCAGAGCTGAGATAATGTGACACAGGTGACCTTTCACCAGCCTGCAAGTGGCGAGGGCTTTCAAAGAAAGCTGCTCCATATTCTGTTCTTAGAGAGTCCAAGAAATCTCCTCACAAGAAAAGTCATAAAGTCGTCTGCAAGTTGGTTCCTGGAGTTGCCATGCTGGCAGAGAATCCACCTGTTTTAGTATTGACTGAAGCTGTGCACAGGAGCTGCAGCAGAACTTGCCTTGCGTCAAATGGTAACGGCAAATAAATGATTACTCATGCATCCAGCTATCTCTGTGTCTGCATTGTTATTACGCCGCAGGAGCGTTCTATTATGCATGAGCGTGATTATGCCTCAGCTGATTACACGCTGACCCCATTGCCTTTGCTTTACCTGGTGTGCAATTTGGATTCAGCTGAGACGGGACGGAGTGTTTGCGCCATCAATCTCGCTGATGTCGTGGGGATTGAAGAGCAGAAAAGTACTGGTTGGATCCTAATGGCGTTCTGATATCATTTTAAAACAGAATGGGACAACAACATGATGAAAATACTTATTTCCCTTGCTGACAGCCAAACCAGTACAAATGATGTCCCAAACACACACGCGCGCACACACACACACGTGCGCGCACACACAAAGCAAATGAGTGATGGCGTTTGAGGCTGATACGAGGGGAATAGATTCCCGATTCAATGCCAGGTCCTTTTGTTGATGGCAGCGGGAAAATGATGTGGGCCCTAATGCTCTCAGTCTGTCAGTAATCTGTTCAAAAACTCAAATACCAGGATTTAACTTTTCTACTCAGAACTTAAATGATTATTTTGTGGCTGGATTGCGACAACTGATTGAAGAAATGAAATCCAATCTCAGCACGAACGAGACACACGTCACTGGGCAGGTTAATTTCCACCAAGTACAAATGATTATCAATGAAAGGCTTTGTGAGAAAAACTTAAGATGGATTATTAAAACTATTTATCGCTCATCTACGGGCCAGAAACAACTCAATGTCCAATATTTCATCAGCAACGTCCCCTTTAGTCTCACGCTCACCTGAGTGGCTGGATTCTGCTCTTGAAGATAAGGTGAGGAGCCCAGTCATTCAGGAGAGACTGAAAGCAGAACCACAGCATTTTTTTAGGATGCCTCCTGGTGAGGTGTTCAGTCATGTTGAGTCAATTGAATGTTTCTTGGTTGGCTGGGGAACGCCTCCAGAACCAGAACCCATAGCTGAGGTATCAAGCAACAAGACGATTCTACCTCTGACTACGTCATGTTACACTCTAATGTAATGGGATGTTATTATTTGGAACTTTTCAAATATGAATCAATGGGGCACCGGGATAGCTAGCCATATATCAGCATATACAACAATTGCCCAGGATAAACTTGAAATGTGAAAGTTGAATCTGTGGCGGTTGAGTCATGTTTCTTTCGGGAACATGTGCGAAAAAAAAAAAAAATGAAATAGTTGTTCTGGGGTGATTACCGTATTTTCCAGACTATAAGCAGCAACTTTTTTTTCACGGTTTGAACCCTGCAGCTTATACAACAATGCGGCTAATATATGGATTTTTACTAGGGATGCTCTCATTGATCGACCACCAATTTTGAAAGGCTGATCTCGGTGTGATCGGTGAATGCTGATCACTGCCTGTCATCACCGACCACAAAATCTGATCACATGTGACAGCCGGCGCTCTGATGAAGCACCGCCCGTGGTGTGATGCGTCCGCTCCTCCTTCCCTCCCTGCTGACTCACTTGGCAACGGCATGTCTACAGAGGTTTTTGTTCAGTCTGTCATGTAAAGATTGCATCCTGCAGCACATGCACGTTAAAAGGCATCAACGCCATGAATTAAATATGATATTTAAAACACCAGCACTTGAAGGAGCACAGAGAGTTTTCTGGTGCTCATGAAAGTGAAACTGCAGGAACCAGCACTCACTGAGTCTGAGCGTGACATTCGGAACGCTAAGCATATTGCCCAAGAAATAATCATTAACTTCACTGAGCCTTCCTCATGTGTTGTTTTGACACGGAATCAACCACGACTGAAGCCGCTGCTGATTTGTGTGTGTCAGATGCAGCGTTCTTTGGCCACCTGAATCTGACTGAAACTTTTGCAAACGTCCAGAGTGGGAACTTTCATAAAAGAGGTTGAGTGCTCTCCCTGTCCCACGGAGCATCCCTACTTTTTACAGCCTAAAGAGTATCATGCTGGCAAAAATATTGAGCCTCGTCACATCTAACGGATGACATCGCAGGCATTTGATTCACCTTTAAAGCGCTCAAATTGCGCTGTTTTCGCCCGCGTGTCTGCAGATCTGCCAACAGAGACGATCTACTTGAGGGTGAAAACAGCGCTTTTTGTACACTTTAAAAGTAAATGTGAGGAGTTCATGACTGGAGTTCAGAACATTGCCAATATTGTTCAAAACTAGAACTAGAGGATTACTAGAAGTGATTCTCATGCATTTTCTGCGGCACAGACAGCAACAGTGGACCCGCGGCTTATAGACTGGCTTATGTACGAAAAAGATCTATTTTCCTTCTTAGATTTCGTGAGTGCGGCTAATATTCCAGTGTGCTTTATCGTCCAGAAAATAATTACTCGTATCAGTACTCGGTATCGGCAAGTAGTCCAATGTCGGCAAGAAAGTGAGGATGGAAGTGAGGAAAGTGTCACTTATATCCTCATGCTCTGTGACCCTCAGATGTAAACGCATAGACATCTTAATTTGGAACTATTTTTCTGTATATAGCCAAGTGTGCATCATATTTCTCACTAGCTTAACTAAAAACAAATATGTGATTATACACTACAAATCCATCAGGCGGAAACATTTCAAATGGTTTCAGTTCAAATGGTTACCCTCCTGAAATTCCTCTTTGATCAAAGTTTCAGCACCGACCTGTCCACTTCCTTATCTCTTTAATGTGGTGTCATTAAAGCAGCAAACGCACACTCAACACACATGCAAAGACACACTACCTTTTCTTCCGGACACAGACACTCACACGCGGCACTCAGATCAAAGGTCTGTTGTCCGGCCCAGTCTTTGTCTGATCCGGCTTCAAACAGTCACATGTGGACAGAACAAGGCTGGGATCGAATGTTAATCAGATATTAAAGAACTGCACAGCAGACTCATCTTCAATATGTCGATACTTCAAACGCACTCCACACCCTTTTTGTTGGGGGAGGGAGGGTTGCGGTTTGATAAATCAGAACGTCAACTTTCCGCAGAGATGGCAGTTATGTCGATGCCGCTCTGAAAATGAGAAAAAAGACTGGAAATACCAGAGTGGAAACAAATATGCAATCTGACATTTGGCTGATGAAATACTCTGCTTCTGCAGTTTTGCAGTGGAAGTTAAGGGCTTCGCACTGAAGGAACTTTTTGAAGGTGCTTGTGACGCTTGGATGCCAAGATGTTAAAAAATGTTTGAGCTCGACACACAGGGTGGAATTTAACTTTAACTTTATGTATTCCTGTTTGGAACGACTACCTTCCTTTGTTATCAGAATCAGAAAAATCTGAATCAGAAACAACTTTATTGCCATGGTCAGTGGGGATCCCACCAACTAGGAATGTGCTTTGGATTGAAGTGCTGTCATGAATAAAATAAAATAATATAAAATAAAATGAAGGGCCTGGTTTACTGCATAGTCCACATATCTGTTGATTCTGTAGGCAAATTGCATTGAGTCCGGGACGGGAGCATTACTTCATATCAGAGTTATACTCAGCAGTGTGTAGGGGATCACAGCAATGGAATTTGGAGCGCTTTCACTGTGGTTTTTGTTGGAGTTCTTGTCTGTGTAGATAAGCATGACTGGCAACAACAGCTTCCCTTCATGGTTGGTCCTCATCAATGTCTCTGTTCCCACGTTCGGGTTGTTACGCTAATGCTGAAGCTTTCCCATTGTTTTATACAAGAACATTGCAATACCACCCAAAATTTGTCACCATTTAAAAATCTAAATAAACTTACTACTGTGCATAATTGTGTCTTATATTGTTTTAAAGGACCCAGAGCAGGACTGGAGCCATTTAAAGATGATCACATCGATTTTGTTCAATTGTACTGGTGGTCAAATCGGTAATCCAAATGAAGAGCTCCCTGAGAGCCTGAGCCCTTCAAAGCAATGTTCCTCAGGATGAATCATCAGAGATTTAATATCTGTGCCTGTTTAAATGAAGCTGACACCTGAATGCTATGTTCCTCAACTCGCAGTACTGGAAACGATCCATCCTTTAAAATCAGTCAAGGACGGTAGAAGGCCTTTGTGAAAGTTGGCTCAGCGGGTTCGAGGGCTTCAAAAGAATACTAAACACTCCGGCACAGGATGAACTCTGCTATTGACATGCTAAAGAGGATGCCTCAAAACATTTACTGAACTGGTATAGCAGAACAACGTGAATAAGAGTGAAAGGTAATTGGTGTAGGAGGCTTGAGGTGTTTATGAAAAGATATCACTCTGAAAACACATCAAGAGAGGAGGTTCGGGACACATTTTTTAAAAACAGCTTTAGTGTAGAGTTCTGAAACCAAGAGTGAGTTTGTTTTCGAAAGTCGGCTGCTTAAACTGTTATGGAGATAAGGTTGTCATTTTCTTCACGTTAATTCAGTCAAATATCTAAGAGCCTTTGAGAGTTATCTTCCGATTTAACGGGAACCAAACCTGGGGAAAAAAGACGTAACTTAGCTAGGGGATTGGTTCGCGGAGGGCTGTCGGGCTGCTGTCCAAAATCACTGATTTGAGATGGCACGAAGACGATATAGAAAGTGGATATCACGTGTAGTCAGTTTCCTCAATTGATTCGATCTGAATTTGATTCTTAGTGGCCTCTTGAATAATGAAAATGACTTTACTGTGTCACAAAATATAAATTGTATTTTTTCTTCTCACCTCAAAGAACATTTTTAAATGCAAATGTATAAATTAGACCATTTAAAGTTAAACAAAACTCTTAAATGTCCAACAAGAACATTATTGTAATAATACTACATTAACATACAAGTATAGTCAAGACTTTTTTCTAACTTGCTGACTTAACCAAACCATCCTCAGTCCCACGGCATCATATATTGGGAAAGTTGCCAGTCACGTCCTATATTGACGAAAAAGGCAGCCTTCAGCGTCGCATGTTGTTGCATTAGCAGCGTGACGTGAAAAAAAGGGGTTGGGGATTAGGTAAGCAATGTGATGGCACTTAATCAAATTGCTATTTAAAGACAGTGTGTCATGGTGACTTTTCAGTATGATCACGAAGGAAGCCACGTACGTGGTTACAAATAGCAACTGAGATCTAGTGTAACTCGGTGAAGAGAGCTTCAGAACGTCTCCCTGCGAGCCCCTTTTTTGCACATTCTTGTGCAAAGCTCCATGCAGACACCGCCCGCCCGGAACGCTACAGAAGAAAACTGTCCTTCTAGTCCATTGAAACGCTTATGCGTCAACATGCTACACAGGCTGAAGCCGACCTTTTTTGTCAGAACAGGACGCAAAAATGTCCACTTTCCTATATATTAAGCCATGAGAGTGCCCCCTTCTGTACAGCTGCCGTCAGCATTTCAGCATGTTAAAAGTGGTTAGGCTTGTCAGAACCTGAGTAGTCAGATTAAAAGAGATTTAGAGTTATCATCACGTACGACCAGGCTTTTAGCTTGGAGGGCGTCTGGGCGTCTGCAAAACTTGGAAAAAGTTGACGGCCGATTCTCGACGTTAGCATGGCTGCCAGATTATGCTGGTTTATGGCGGCAGTTTTGCAGACGCCCAGACGCCCTCCTAGCTAAAAGCCTGTGTACGACTGTGTTCAAAAATGCCCAATGTTATGTTGATGTGTGACCTACTGTGCTTTTCATCATCTGAACAGGCCATTTGAACCCTTTGTTTTCTAGTTTTTCAACTGCTGCATCATCTCTCTCCTGTTTGGTGTGAAAATCAAATCGATGAGTACCTTTGCTGGCAGCGGACTCCGTCTCCCACCTTAAAGAATTTTATGCTCTTGGTTCAAGAGCTGGAAGGGAAGAGAGCTGTTTGACTGCTGTGATAAATATTCTATTAAGTACCCGAGTGGGACGGAGAAGAAAAGTTTGAAGGCATGTCAAACTCAAGGCTTCATTCGCTGAAGATCTCATAGTGTTACGTGCAAGTTTGTATTCCTAATTGCACATTCTCTGTTTCAGAAAGTCCAATAATTGTACTGGTTTGGCCTTGAGCGTTGGTTGTTTTTTCTTTCATATCTGGCGCACTCTGGGCTTCAGCCTGACACCTCATAGTTGAGTGTCCAGCACGGACCGCTCTCCCACCATCATGTTGAGCCCAAATCCTTCTGCAAATTAAACAGTTAGCAGCGCTCATATTTTTTTTAATTTTCAGGCTGATTTGTTTTTCTATAGTTTTAAAAATCACCCTCTCAGATGGACTCGGCTCGCCAGTTACAACTGCCAGTCAATAAATCCACGATTGATGTCCACAACAGGCCTTTATTACTCTTCGGGACGTATTGGAGACACGACTGACTGAAAAGAAAAAGAGACTTCAGCTTTCAACAGACATAGTTTACATAACAAAGTGGACATATAGACAATAAACAACGAGTAACGGTGTTTGCCTCGTGACTGGGCAGCTAGTCTTGGCAGCTCTGAAGTTTCTAGCAAATCCCACTGATTCTGATTTTGTTAATGTCACGTGAGATTCAAACAAAGTTTATCGATCGGCACCCGGAACATCGGAAACAATTCAAAATAAAATGAAGTTTCTTCTTCAACAGTCTAATCGTTTTATTTTCCAAATGTTGATGTGACACATTTTCTGCAACAACTCCCATTACACCAGTAACCTCACCATGTCAGTCTCCTCCTGTTGCTCCTGCGAACTGAACGGAACTGAACTGTCGGATGAAGACGTCAAACTCCTTTAACCTGGAGAGAATCGGATGACAATTTGTTGAAAAAGCCTTGTACTTTTCGGCGCTAACGACGGGACCTGGTGCCAGATGGCAGCATGGGGACGATCGGCACAAGCTGGGGTCTTCTGTCTCCCCACTAATTGTCCCGGACAGCCTGGTAATTCAGCAGGTAATAGCAGAGCAGCCCTGTGCTAATGGATTTCTGCCCAGGAAATGAGCCTTTGGAACCTCCATCACACCTTGAATGACAGCTTGATTAAAGCTCTAAAGCAGGGGCCAGAGGCAGAGATGGACAACGCTGGGAGAAGGAAATACATGATCATAGACGGTGAAGCGGGTGGATTTATCTTAGTCAGGCAGTCACTTTACTAATCATATGTTAGTGAGTTTACTTATTTTTAAGTTCACGACATCAGCACTAGGTTTTAGCTGTTGCCTGTTCCATCTCTGATACCTACGGACGACAAAATCCAAGGCACTACGCTGAGAAAAGTCCTGTATTCCAGCCAAACATCAGTGATCTTCAGATGAAATTTCTAATGAGAGTTTCCAAAAGATTCATGTCAGATAGCTGAGTTTGGCGTGACCTGAATAATGTCTTTTTTTGTGTCAGATGTGTGTCACTGAATACATTTTGCACACATGTATTTCAGTGACAGGCTGAATAGAGCACCGAGTAAGTAATGGCTCGACAATATAACTTGATGCTTTGACCTGTAGTGTTGGTATTTATTTTTTGCAATAAAAAAGTAATATTTTTGTGCCCGTGGAAAATTAGAATTGTAAAATTCCCATCTAATGTTTTAAACTTGGACTATGTTGTAGTGTTTTTTTCACATTACTGTGGAGAATATTGCAATTAAATACCGTACAACATTGTGATGTTGCGCTATATCATGATATGGTGACGCACATTGTAACAGGGTTTCCGTCAGAATTAGAGAAGTGAGGGATATGCAATGAAGGAGAGAGCCAAGTTTTGACAGTTACTCGCTGAGACTGATGACTAGTTTCCAGGAAAAACCATCGTCATGGGTCCATCTCTTCATATGTGTGGCTGGAATGCGTGACTTAAGTTCCACACGGAACAGACTTCAGTCATTGTGATGTTTCCTTTATGAATCTTACTGTTAAAAACACGCAGAAAAACGTCATTTTCATTTCCACCTCCACGATGCGTTGTGTGTTTTCCGTTTGTTTTGATATTTTCACTTCGGTTTAAATACATTTGGTCACATGAGAATTCATCTTTAAAAATAGATTAATTTTTCCGTGCTGTGGCGGCTCTCATTTAAGCCGTTGCGGTGCGCCTCGCTCGTGTATCATAAGGTCCTCGCAACACTCATCCCAACCAATGAAGCGTGTTGATTAGATGCCCTTTATTTTCCCTAGAGTAGGGAAATTCACATTATTTCCATACAACGAAAAACCAACAAACACCCTGGACCTTCTACCATCTTCATGGCGGTGTGAGTAAATACTGGCTGGTTATAAATGTGAAGCATGGGGACTGATAAGGAGCAGTTACGACCAAATTTGAAAGATATTTAAAGCATGAAGCTGGGAAAATCTTTCTGTTGCATGTTTGAGTTGGCATTCAGAACAGATAATGTCTTTGTAATAGATGATGTGGTCTGTGCATGGTTCCATTTCAGAGGCCAGAAGTTGCTGTATTTAATATTGGCGTCATAATAATGAAGGATAATTAGAAAATCTTTATCTGCACCAGAATGTAGGGATATTGTCTTCAGTCTAAAGGTGGAGGTTCTCAAGAGAAAGGAACGTTTAAGTTCACAAGATAGCACGTTGTGTTCATCAAAACATAATGCAGTTGGATTGATGGGGTTTTGTGAAACATTGTCCTCGTCTTCAGAGCCCACTAGATGGCTCCATAATCTTTGGTTTTCTTTGGTGCTGAACAGATGCCATGCTGTGCTTCTTTCAAATCCAAATTTTGTGTTCGTGCTGGGTGTGACTGAAGCCAGGAACTACTACTAACTAACTGCCAACACAGAGACTTCATGAACCTCACAACTCTGAACAGCAACTTACACACAAGACCACATTAAGACAAAGGGAAAGAAGACTTATATATTAGATATGCTGGCTGTTCTACAAGTCTTTTCTATCATTGCATTGATGTACCGACATTCTAGTTGTTGGTGGTAAAGGACAAAGTCACTGTTTTTCTTTGCCACGGTAACAGGTCAAACGTGATGGTTGAGTATATCCCAAACTTCAATTCTCATTATTACTCTTGTCTGTCTTTGTCTCATTGCACTTGCATTGTTTTTGTCAGGCTCTTGTTCTTTCCTATTCCTGTGTTTTCTTCCCTGTCTGATCTCTCCTTTGCTCCTTTTTGTCCACAGATGAAAAGATTACTCTCCGCTGCCATTTTGGTCTTTGCTCAGAGAGTTTTTCCTCTGGTTCTATGCCTCATGCAGCTAGTCTGACGGCTCGGGTCAAATGAGCTGACCCACTGCGCATTGCTAATGTGCTCCGGGGGAATCAGTTAAATTATGCTCACGGCGGGGGAGAAGACGTACATAACACTGGCATCAAACTCCTGAAGGTTAAGCAGCATTTAGCCCTGCAGCTTCCAGCTGTTTACAAAAGATGAGGCATGTTTTGCCAACTGACGTGCTCGTGTTGGCGGCTTGGCTCGTGTTGGCAGTGAGACCTGAAAGGATGCATATGGAAGCAGGCCGACATTTGCTTCCAGTGGTCTCCAGAAGAAAAACAGGTTTCCCAGCCAGTTCCAGAGGTCCAAGTGTCATTCAACTGCAGAACTGGTTTATTATGGCAAATGAATAAAACGTAACTATGCACACCATAAATGGTTTAGTCTTCCATCATCTATAATAATAATAATCCATCGATCTATTTCCTATTATTATCTTTGAATGCCTAAGCCATGACTGGCTCTCCAAAATTGGAATGTACTGCCCACTCAATTTTATGTATTAGGGATTAGATATATATATAGTGATCTTTTTTCTCCCATCCCTAGTTTGTTTTTGTTACTTAGACATCCATATGTCGAGATGATGATGATTGTTTACTTAATATGCAGTCATATTTTAAGGTTTTTCTGTTTTAATCTTTTTTTAATCCTCACATTTGTGTGTGTGTACCTTGTATAGCTATACAATTCTTGGAAACACGCATCCTTGTGAGGACGTTCTGCTTTTTGGAGACCCTTTAGTGGTGGCTGCAGGGCTAAACTTTCCAGAGGACACTAGATGGTTTAGAAATTATGTGAGGTTTCATTTTCATTAGTTATTCAAGTCAATTTCATTTCATTTGACAGCAGACCGTGCCATCTGGTGGCATCTGACACGCCAGACACTGTTTCATGAAGGAAAGATTTTAGAGCTATAAATGTGTGTCTGTTTGTGTGTGTTTTTGTCTGTGTGTGTGCATCAGATTGATCCTGACTTGTGGGTACCAATTCTTGTCAAAACACCATACAAAACACTTGTTAGGACCTTATGCTAATGTGGGGATACGCATGGCGGCCTAGTGGAGTTTGCATGTTCTCCGTGTGAGGATGAAAACAGCACACTAACTGGGTCAGTATAATACGATTTCAGTCTGGTTCAGAGTCCTGGTTAAGGTGAGCCATATGTTTTCGTTTAAGGATGAGAGGCTGGGGAAAGGGTTATGGCAATGAGCAGACCCCACAAAGATAGAAATACAAAAGTGCTTGTGTGTGTCTGTATGAAAGGCCAACGCTTAGTTCATGCCCTGATGATCAGTTCGCCATAGTGGCTGAAGGGGTCATGACCCCAATACAAACAAGTCCCACAGTCACCCTCTAGTTTGGCCTTTCTCCAAATTAAGCCTTGTTCTTGTCTGGTGCTGCGAGTTCATCGCACTTTTATTTTCCCTCCAGCTGTTTTAATGAAACAAACCTGAGAGGTCTCCAACTCAATTATAAACGTGAGCTGAAAGAAAAAGTGAACAAAAGAAAATTTGAAATATCTGTTGACTCAGAATAAACTGACAGATCTGTCCATCACCAACACCCACCTGGGGGTACAACCCACTTGAGAGGCCCACAAGGGGATCGTTGGATAAAGAGATTCAGCTAAATGGAGATGAAGGTAATAATGCAACAAGCAAACGTGCCATTAATAGTCCCCACAGGATCACAGTTATGATGGCACATTAGCTTCCTTGTTGACTCAGTTCAGGGATAATATGTCCTTCTCTCAGCGCTCATGTCTTTGTTGTACTTTTGTTCATGCACTGTTGATATTTTTGTATTGTAGTCACTCATTTATTGCCTTTACTCACCACTTCATCTATGTCATAAACGGATCTATCTCAGATTTTATTTCATTATTATTATTATTTTTGTGTAAGAATTCCATACCTGTAACTAGGTTGTAAAACAAGTATTGACTTAATTGATGTTTAAATACTTGTTTGTCGTGAGGGTAGATGAGGGATCATGAAACAGTATTGCAGGCTTCATGAAACGGTGTCGGCCGCGAGATGGCACTTTTGGTTTAGAAATGATGTGAGGTTTCATTGAATTAGTTGTTCAAGTCCAATCATTTTACAGCAGACAGTGCCATCTGGTGGCCCCTGAAAATCAGCACAGTGTTTCATGAAACCCATGGATACTTGTTTGGATGTGATTGCTGTCTCCAGCTGAGGAATGACTTTCTGCCTTAAGTGGAGAAGTTTAAGTATCTTGGGGTCTTGTTCTCCAGTGAGGGGCTAAGGGAGTTGGAGATTGGTCGGTGAATCAGCGCAGCAGGGGCTGTATTGCAGTTGCTCTACCACACATTGTGCGTAAGAGAGAGCTGAGCCAAAAGGCAAGCTCTTTATTTACCGATCAAATTTCATCCCAACCCTCCCCTGTGCTCATGAGCTGTGGGTCAGGACCAAAAGAGCAAGATCCCGGATGCAAGGGGCAAAAATTAGTTTTCTCGGACGGGTGGCGGGAGTCTCCCTTAGAGATAGGGTGAGAAGTTCATACACTCTGTCCTTCTCCGTGTTGAAAGGACTCATTTGAGATAGTTCGGGCATCTCATGAGGATGCCCCTGGACGTCAACGATGAGGTGTTTCAGGCTCGGCCAGATGGTAGGAGATCGAGGGGTCGACACAGGACCAGGTGGAGGGATTGTATTTCTACACTGGCCAGGTAGCATTTCGGGATACTCCAGTCCAAGTCCTCCAAGACGAAGCTGGTGAATGAATCAGACCTTCTGTTGCTGGTTGATGACATTACTCTCTGGATCAGTAGAATGTTCCTGGACTGTGCTAAATGGGTCGAGACCCTAAGTAGTTGGGTCCACTTCTCCAGTCACCATGGAAGCAGAAGAACCACGAAAAGTCTTGATGATGTCCGTATGGAAACTGTGGTTTCAACGAATGACAGTATGACTGTAACCACGGTGAAGGTGAGGAGTCTTGGATGTGGTCCGTTCTTGAGATGCGTATTCTTGTGACCTTCTGGGAGTTACAAACCTGCAATTGGCACACACATATGACTGACATCTAGGCTACATCAGGAAGGATGAAGTGGGTCTGAGGAAGTCAGAAAACAGATACATTTCTCTCGATGATAACTTGCAACAGAGGTCTTTTGCTAAACTCCTTGAAATAGATTTCATTTGGAAAGTGTCCTGATAAGCTTTGCCCTGAAGACATGTTCTGGTTTAGGCTTCACTGTCAGTCCTTTTCTCTTCGTGTCTCATCGCTTCCTCTAATCTATTTAAAATTCCTCACGCAGATTCGACTAAACAACATTACATCAGACGGGCAAGACTCGGATTCAACATAAACATTGATCTGTGTGGTCGTCTTTCACGTTCGTTGCACATCTTTCGCCCAGATGGGAGCCTTTTGGATTCCACCATATGTACATCTACTGCATACCTACAGTGTTTTTACAGTCGGGTTTATTTTTAAAAGACAGAAATAACACTGTGGACAGTGGAAGCTGCATTGAAGGATTGGGGAGTTTGGATTGGGGACAAATACGAGAGTTTTCATCAGAAAGATCATACAGCAGAAGGACATCTAAAACAGCAACACTGTTTCACAAATCCTCCACTAGATACTAGCGCTGAAACCGCACAACTAGGCAAATAATTCTGTCATAAAACTAGTGTGAGGTTCATACCATCTGTAAACCTAATGGCCCAACCAACCCAACTTGGAATATCTATTGGCGTAAACTGCTGCATCAAGACACATGGCTTGTTAGACTGTTGTCTGCGACAACATGGCAATTGGGCTGCAGATTTTTGGATTGAAGTCAGAATCTATTGTGAACCCCAACCCAAGACGCACAAGTTTCCAAGTCCAACTCTCAACAACAGGAAGTGAATCTCCTGTGACACACTAACCAAGTTTGTATCGTCTTTCCTCTCCAACTTTTAACCTCGTCCCATCCACTCAGCATCTGCCTCAAATTATCCAATTCAAGGCTAAAGAATCAGTCTCGAGCAAATTTAATTCTCCACTCGGCAAATCACAGGGAAAACACCCAGTGTAAACATAGAGGGGCAAAAGATTAGTTCACCTCAATGAGTCCTGTCACAGGTGTATGACTGTCCAGCTCTTCATCTTTTTGGTGAGCGTTGGGGACCTCCCACCGACGTCTCACATCTGCCTGTGCTAGCTGTGCTAGAGACGTTCGTCTTCTGGTCGCAGCCTTGATGGAGCGAGTTTATAACCACAATACCCAGCCAGGGGCGATAACAGCACTCACAGCCTTGTTAGTCATTGATCTAACTATCTTCAAAAATGTCATTTGTGGTGCGTCCTCAACGGGAATCTCAATTCCAGGACGTCTTTTCTGCTCAACAAATCTCATCACCTGAAAATTTTCTTTCTTGTCCTCTGTTCATTTTTGTCTGAAAAGAGGCTGCGTCCTCTCATGCTGCGTCATTTCACCTACAAATCAATACAGCATTCTTCGTTTCGACAAAGAGAGAGGATGAAAGCCAACTCCCTTGTCTTCGGCTGCTGCATGGAGGAGAGCAGGGTGTGTGGAAAAATAAATGCCAAAAAAAACGCGTCTATTGTGACACCTGGCCATGAAAAGAAATGAAAACGACTTCATCATTCAGAATTCTGTTAAGGAGATAAATATGTTCTTGACTGTAGACTGATGAAGCTTCATGAAACAGTCTTGGTTTTCAGAGGCCACCAGATGGCACTCACTGCTCTATAACCTTTGATAACCAATCTATAACCAATTATTTGAATGAAACTGCACATCATTTTGAAACCAACTGAATCACCTAGTGGAAATGAGCACACTGTTTCAAGAAGATTCATCACTACAGTGCCTTCAGGAAATTTTCTTGATCGTTGCGGCCAGATTTTTTATTTTATTGTTTGGCAGATTTTGTTTTACTTCAATTTTTGTTGTTGTGGTGAAAGTTGCGATCATTCATCATTGGCAATGGAACAACATGGCGGGACTTTTCAAATGTGCTTGTAAAAAAACTGCTGTCAATTTTAGCCTAAAAAAAAGCCAATGCTTTTGACAAAATATAGTTTATTTTGCAAAAAGAGTGTTTCAAGTGCTAAGAACAGACACACGAAAAAATATTTAAATGTACATGCTAAATATAAACTGAAGCCAAAAGTCTTTTTTTTTTTTTTTTTTTTTATGATAATGAGTAGTTTGTGGGCTGACAGCGTCCAGTGAGTGCTCGTTGTTTTGTTAGGGAGCTCCTCACAAGGGTGGAGACTGTGGATGTTTGGATGGGCGGAGTCTGAAAGGTAAAGGTGGGGAATGTTTGTGTGTGTGACTGGCGTTGTTCAGCGACTCATTAATGCAGCCAATTAAAACAGTAACTGCTGAAATGTTCCGCAGGGTCGGGATGTGGAGCATCAGATATATATATATATATATATATATATATATATATATATATATATATATATATATATATATATATATATATATATATATATATATATTCAGAATCGTTACCTTGTGGCCTTTGGTGGCAATATTTGTTGGCAAATGTGAGTGTTTGCTGTCGCACATGACTCCATCTTAACAAGGAGGGTGGGAATATGACGCGCATGCAGTGTAGGGTCAACATACATCAGAGGTCTGTTTTAAGCCTCGGCCTTAATAGCGTAAAAAGTGTAAAAGCAAATGTACATTTGACAAGGAGTTCTGCAAAATTCTTTCCTCCCGCCTCAAGAATGATCGCTCCTCTCACTTCCTGTGAAAGAATTGCTCCTTGAAACCCTCATAGGTGATTTGGTGACTTCTTTATTAGATGCTGAAAACACCTCTGCTACAGATAACTCAGTCTTTCCCCTCCACTTGTGTCATCCTTGACTTCTCCACGCTCATGACACGGTTTCCTGCTAGAAACTGAAATAGCTTTTGTTTTGTTTCACAGCGAATCTTGGCGACTGAAGCAACTCCAGTTCTGGTGGCGCTGATCTGCCTCCCTCTGAACTGATCCAGTCACAGTCATTCTTCAGAATAGATAATGCTCTTCTCTGTTTCAGATACTTTTAGTGACCATTTTTTGTGCGTCCGTGTAACAAAGGAGACAAAGAGAGTTGAAATAATGGACAGTGTTATTAATACTTCTATTCAAGGGGACTTTTGTTCACAGCGAGAGCCTGAGAGAGGAGAGAACCTGACAAAGACTGAGAAGGCCGACGCTGAGGGACAGGTGAGGACACAGAGATGGACGGATAACAAAAGCTGAATTGTGTGGCGACCAGAACCTCTGAGTGTAAACAGAGAGTGAGCCGCAAATGCTCGAATAGATAGGCACACGGATCCACTACGCAGCAAACTCTTCTACCTTGGGTGACTCCTGGAGGCCATGAGTTAGTCTTGTACTGCCATCTAGTGCTGGTGTAAGCTTTGTGTTCATTCCACTGATAAACAGACACGCCGAGGCTGTTGAGGTTTAATTCCATTTCCAAAAGTTTAACGCGCTAAATTATAGTTGTTTGGAGTTTAAAATAAATAAATACTGTCTAAATACATTTTTTAATTCAATGCTATTCAAGTGATCAAATTAATATAAAATGGGTGATAAATTAATTTAGAATCTTTTTGAGTACAAATAATGTTTTTATAATGTTTTTAATGTGCAGGATTTAAATTGATCCTGAAAAAAATAATAATAATGTAAATGCTTCAAGACTATTTGTTTGAAAAAAAAGAAAAGAAAAGAAAAGAAAAAAAATGGTTTCAGCTGCACAGTGACACCTGTGTGCTGTTGATCTTGCAGGGACCAAAGTTATAATAGTTTTGGATTTTTCATTAGTTTTCCTTTTTATCTAGTTTTGAATTTTGGTCTTTCAAATTCAGTCAGTTTTAATTAGTTTTTAGAGTGGATTGGCTAGTTTTAGTTTTTTTAATTTGTTGCTTTTTTTCCCTTCGATATGGGGTATTTCAATCTTCAATCTTCAAGATTGAAATAGTCAGTAATAAAAACTCAACAAAAGACACCACGTAAAAAACGGAATTAAGTTTGGGATGATGAGGTTTTGCCAAACTGCCCCCATTGTGCCAGCCACCGTGGTCACGTTCGGTCGTCAACATGTGACATCACAGACTTGCCGCACCTGGCCGACAGATGTCGTAAAACCATCCGAGTCACAATAAATAGATTTTAAATCCTCTCAAAATGCTTCTTTACGAAATAATGAAGAAATCAAAGGACAATTTTGTTATAATTTTGTTTTGTTTTCATTAGTTTTGTGAAGAGACAATGCACTTTCAGTCAGTTATCAGTTTATGAAAAACTTTCATTTTTATTTTTGTTTCATTTTTATTTTTGTTTCATTTTTATTTTTGTTTATTTTTGTTCCACTGTAACGCCCAGCCCAAGATACTAAGCTCCTCTTGACACCCCTCCCTCTTCTCACCTTACTTGTCGTGGAATCTTCTGCTACCTAGACTTATGGTGCTAACTAACAGTTAGCAAATGATAACACAAACTCAACATGTCCCATAAGTGTTCCCATAAGTGAGACTTGATTTTGCTGTTGGGGTATGGGAAATTCCCACACTGCCGCCAATGTAACCGAGCTTCTTATTAGTCGTATGAGACAGAAATGACCAAACGTTAACAGGAATATTCGGAAGACACTGTTTGTTTCAACACTGCATCAGAAAAACTACACACTCCTCAGTCCGAGTTACTTCCTCCCACAAGACTTTCAAAATAAAGCCGGAACCTCGATTTGAATTCCAGCTACAGTTCAAGAAAATACCTTATGATTTAGAATTGTAGTTTTAGTTTTTCCATTGGTTTTCGTTAACTGTAATGACCTTGGCGGGCACGGTGGTGATGGTGGGGGGGTTGCAGGATGGTGGGAAGGCAGCATGTGTGGGAATGCCTCTCATTCCATCAGTGACAGCTCTCAGCTGTCTGCCTCTCCGTCTCTGTCTGTCTCTCTTGCTGTCTCCAACTGAGTCCATCTGTTAGTCCTTGCCCCCACAATGGCCCACGTTTAGCCCTGACTGTGCCCAGTCTTGTGTTCCAACTGACATTAGACACCAGGAACTGGCAGTGAAACATCATCCACGTGTATGTGAAATGATGTGAGCGAGACACACACACACACGCACACGTTTGTCTTCCTGGCTTAGTGAGGACTGTCATTGACTTACATGAACATAATGCTGTCCCCAGCCTCTCTCCCTAAACCTAACCATCTAAAACAGATGGCTAAACTTAACCTTTACTCTTAACCAAACTACAACCCAGTTATAATAACCTAGGTGTTTTCTAGTTTTAAGGCTTCACAAAGTGAGGACCAGCCAAAATGCCCTCACTTTGCAAGAATGTCCTCACTCTGTTGATTAAAAACTCATACAACTTCTCAAAAGTACAAGAACACACACACACGCACACACGCACACACTCTCACAGTCCACCTGTCTCCCGTGCCTTGAACTGTGGTGAGAGACTTGGATGAGGTCGGGAGGGGGAGGTGGACGAAAGTTTGCCATGAGAAACCAGAGCTGAGAGTTCACCGACTGTGCGATCCAGCTCCTCACACTTACCATCGCTACGTCGTGCTTGCGAAGCCAAGAGTCGTTATTTATTCTGTGACGCTGCTGCAGTAGGTTTCGCTCTGTCGTGGAGATATGAATCTGACGAGGTTCCAGATCTTTCTGACGTGGATTCTGTCTGTATTTGCCGGTGAGTGATCCTGAACGTGTGTTTGTTACTGCCAGTGTGATCCGTCAGTCCAGAAGATCTTCCGAGTGATCAGAACTGGGTCTCAGCAAATCAACATTAGCTCTGTCCCTGAGGTATTTGGTGACCCGCGCCAGATTCAGTCGTAAAAGTTGTGCTGCATCCAGGATCATGTTCCGTAAGTGGAGAAGAGTATTAAACACGCGCCATCGCATTTGGCTCTTGAGAAAGACAGGTTGAAGACTTGGGTTCAATCTACCCAGGTTGAGTGACTTGACATTTCAGTTATTATTTACTTATATTTGTGGCATATAACTTTAATTATTGTGAAACATATCATTATTTATTCTTTATTATTATTGTTGCTGTTTAATGACACATATATTTACATATATTCAAACTCATAAAAACATTATTGTTATTAGTAGTAGCATAGCAAAGTTCATAAATAAAGAATTATTAATGAAAAAAAATCAATATGTAGAGAAAATAAAAACGGCACACTGGAAGAGCAAAATAAAATAAAAAAAAACGCTGCTTAATAAAAAATCTGCTTTCATCATTTTTTAAATATTTTAATTTTATGCACTTATGAAGTCATTACTCACCAGTATGTTGCGAGGTGATTAGTTCCATCAACTTAAAGTTCATATGATTGTTTTGTGCAAAAACCTGAATTGCTTTTGCATAAAAAGTCAATACATCAACTTTAACTACACAAAGAGTTAAAATAGCCAACCAGACAAAACATTGTTGAGACGAAGTTGTATGGTCCCCTGTGGCCCCCATCATTTTTGTCTGCTCCTCATATTAACCTCAGACAGTTTGATCTTGTTCCTGTGTTTTTCATTTGTGTTCTGCTGATTTATTTTTTGGAATGGTTCTGACTGGAGCTCCGTCGTCCACTGGACACTCAGAGTAGACTGTAAGCATCTTTGCCAAAACAGCCTTAGCCTTTTGTCCTTCGGGTAAAGAAGCCTGAAGAGGGCAGTTGAGCATTGTCCTCATTCCCTCTTCCACAGTCTGTATTCCAGGAATTGTGCACAGCTGATGTGGCTGCAGTGCTGATCTATCAAGACTGTAAAGTCTGCAACTTTGCTGAGGACACGTGGCTGTTTGTGTACACGTTGTCTCTGGGGAAGATTGCACTCTCACCCTGCAGATGTTCTGCCACATTCTTCTCCTCATCGACTCGCTTTGAGTCCAAAATACTCACTCTCAAACATGAAGCTTTACATTCCACCATTACCCGTAATGACTTTCTGGGGGTTTTGCTGGTGAATGTTGAGCTCTCCAGCCATGAATTTGAAATCAAGGTGAGAGAATTGCTGTTGTGCACAAGTGAATCAAAGAGGAAGACCAGATGATCTGTACAAGCACAGAGGGCATAACCTTAGCAGACAAGAAGCGCTGACATCATCCCACTCTCACCTTGATCCCTCCTTCACACCGCCTCACCACTGTCTCACTGGCCTCTTACATGTCCTGCGCTGCCCTCACACTGCTTTCATGCCACTGACTTTCTCATACAGCACCAGGATCTTAACCACCTGGTATTGCATCTGACCTCATCCTATTGGTCATTCACTGGTGAAGAGGATGACCTGCATGGTGCACTCATGTATCAGTGATTCTGATGCTTACATACCCATAGTTTGAAAATAGCTATTTTCGGAATAACTCATCAATTTGGATGGGCTGAGAAGTCAAACACTGTCAAACACTAAAAATGATGAGGCTTAACATAAAAAAGTTCAATTCAGATAACACGAGAGAGCGCCATCTAGTGGCCCCGAAACTGATGACAATGTTTCACGAAGCTTCATCACTACTTAATCAAACATTAGGTAGTAAAAATGACAGAACTGATCCCCCTGTTTTAGAGTTCTGAGGGTAGCTCTGGTACCCCTGAGAAATTTGCTGTGAGGGCCAACATGTGGACATCACGATACGTGGCATGACTCTGACTGCAAGCGGTGGAAAAAGAAGAGCATGAGTCCAGTTAAATCAGACTTCTTTTCTCATCTCTGTGAGGTGAAACCTCCACTTCACTCCAAAGAGATCTGCCGGGAATTGCATTAAGGGAAGCTAGCTTCGAAGGTGGTGCATGCTGTTAGTAAACTTTTGAGCTAAAAAGATGCCATTGTTCCAAAGAAATTACTCTCCTGCCCTGGAAAGGCTCCTGAGAAGGAGGTGAGAAGAAGAAGAAAGACGTGGAACTCAAATTACGCCCTTTATTTTCGTCTCATCCAAGCCCTCACCAGTAATTCAGTCTCCAGCATTCGACGCAGATTTACAACATTTGTTTAAGCGCTGGCATATTTTTTTTAAAGGCTGCGGTGACAGATTGTTACGAGGGTCTGATGGGTGTGCTGTGTCAGGATAAATGGATGCTGCCTGTCAGCCAACAGTTGGACATTATCTGCATCACTGCAGATGTGCAATAAAAGATGGCGCTGGGCTGTAAATCTCGGGAAGGTCTGCACCGCGAGAAGCCGAGATCTGCTGTGATAAATATTTACAAGCGGGTGTTTATATGTCAGTTTATCAAACAAAGACAGTGAGAACGTAAACATATATTTTTTTATAATTAAATAATTACGGAGCTGTTGTAAGGATTGATCACATCACGTCCTTGAACACAGAGCTGCTGCTACGATTGTTTGGATAGCTCTTTAAAACGACGATTTACTGCATGATGCGATCGCTTCATCTGCACTGCCTTTGATTTGAGTTAATTGAAGTTTATGCAAGAAAATATTAGCTGCACTTTAGCAGAGCCTGGAACACCAGAGCAGAAGCGTGGGTTTCTCTTCATACGATTGGCGACAACGTGACTGGAGAAATGCTTGCTAGAGCTGGTTTGCAGTTAGTTTCCTCCGCCTCATTTTAAACAGAATGACCGGGCCCTTGATACTCAGGGTGTCAGCCATCCACCTCACAAGTTAGAGCGCAATAAGATCAACTGAGTGAAAGAAGCCACTCATGTCATGCAACATATTGATCAGTATCTTCAACCCACCAACATGAGTCATGTTGCTCAGGCAAGTTGTAGACGTTCTGTCAATTGTAGACGGACTCCGCCACACCGGACTGGAGTGATCTATGTATTCAGGGTTGTAGCGTTCCTGTGCTCTCAAGATCACTTCGACTAATTCATGATGAAAACATGGTGATGTTCTCTCACATGACATCAATTGAATTAGAACCGTTTTCTTGATATTAATAAGGTCATGTTTCTGCCCAAGAGCATTCCCAGCCCATACTTAGCTCCACTTCTTCTGTGTTCCCGAAGCTGTGACTGGATGTGGAGGTTCGTCAAATCGTAAACGTCATCTTCTGACGAGTCAACTAACTGCTACAATAGTAGGTGACAGGGATGGACGATATGGACAATGTTGTAATTACTGCGATAACGATAATTATCACGATAAATACATTTTCATTGGACACACTACAGTCTTTCTTGAAACTGTTTTATGATGAAACTTATTGAGCCGTCTGTCTGCTGTGTCTCATGTCTCTTAACAGTTGACTTTAACTATGGACCAGTCTGGACACGTTTCCTAGATATATTGAAAAAAAAATATCAGAAATAATATGAATAAATGATCATTTAGTCATATTCTATTCCTGTTTTAGAATTTGTTGATGGTCCCTAACTGATGCTGGGTCGTAGCATTAGCGCTGCCTGTGAGAGTGTGTCCGAGATCAGTGAACCCTAATGGGGACGCAGAAGAGGAAGTCGCCGCCAATACCGGAGCGGAGGTCCGTCCAATATCCATCTATTTTCACCACTGTGTTTTACCGAGGCACCAGCACATGCAGGGAGACGTACATGTGTTGATGTGAGCCAAGGCAGACGACCGCGTCAGAGAACCTATGAGGACCACTCCATCTAATAAAATAAACACTGATCCAGAGACTCACTGTCGACCAGTGTCATTATCAAAGGTTCCCTGTATTAAAAATACGTTTAAAACTACAATCCACCACACTCTCCGCAAATGTCACATGCCAGTGTCGGCTGTCACACGCAGCGGCGCTGGAGAGCGCGGCGCACTGTCACGGTCTCGTCATGTTCACATGTGAGCTGCGTGTTTATCGAATCTATTGTGAGATGCAGAATTGTCATTGTGGCAATTGTGTTTGGCGGTATATCGTGTAAGATAAGTTATCGCCCATTCCTAGTCGGTGACAAGTTGACTATCAATATAATCACTTGTTGCAGTCCAAGTTCTAATTTAATTTCAAGTTTTTTCTGGTCACCATAATAATCTGGGAATGCATATATGGCGCAAGGTCCTTGCGTTTGTGTTCTATCCCTCTAAATTGGTCCAGCTTCTTGCTTTGGTCAGCTATGGTGAGCTACCAAGTTGGACTATTTTCAGTTCATGACAGGTTTTCAGTTTGATTTTTCCGGAGGATTTTAGGCAAATTGAAAGCAGGATGCGAAGAACCTCAAACCCAGAAAGTATGTTTACAAACCACAATTCATTCATTTAATGAAGGCATGAGAGTGAATTTATTGAAACATTGTCATAAACTGAGAGAATGAGCAACGAAGAGGCACACTAGAGGCGACACTTCAAAAAGACTGGGTACCTTTGAAGAGAGCCTTTGTACACTGGTGCTGCATTTTGGCTGACAATGTGGGTTATTGAATTGCTGCTGCTTTACAGGCAAAATGTTAGACAATAGGTCTTTTGTGTTTCGTTTCAGTTCCACTGGAAGTTGTGAGGTTCCCAAGCATTAGTGATTGGTGGATGAGGTATCACGAAACAGTAGTGCAGGTTTGATGAAACAGTGTCCCAATTTTCAGATGCCACTAGATGGCACTCTTGGTCTAGAAAAATGATTTGATGTTTCATTGAATTAGCTATTCATGTCTAAGCATTTAACAGCCTCTGAAAATCAGGGTACTGTTTCATGAAACCTCACCTATCCATCACGACCAAGCATTGTGATGCGAGTTGGTGAGCCTTACTTTTACTCTGATACAGTCATCAAAAACATCATTGACAGTATCACTTTTTGTATAGAACAAACCTTGGGGGGAAAAAAAGAAATGAATTAAAAACCTTTTTTTTAAGAACACGTCCAGAAGCTGGGGCCATCGATGAAGCTTCATGAAACAGCGTCATCACTTTCAGAGCTCAGAGGGTTGATACTTTTCCGCATGAATAATGAAGCATTTATGACTATTAGTTGTCCCCTAAAATACATGAAACATAAATTAAACTGCTTTTTCGGATGAAGCTTTGTGAAAAAGTTTTCAGAGCTCAGTAGGTGGCGCTCTCCATTTAAAAAACATAACGTTTCATTCGTACTGTTGTTCAGAGCTGCGTGTTCATCTAGTGGACTCAGAAAATGGCGAATGTGCTCCGTGAGGCTTCGTCAGTCCATCTTATTTTGTCTGATCAGAATGAGTTACAGGAAATTGGTATTCTCAAGATGTAAGTGCAAATAAGTCGCAGATCACTGCAACAGCCCCTGATTTTCTCCAACCTGATGTTGGTGTTCAGCTGCGTGTTGTCAGTCGATTGCAGCTGTTTTATGGCTGGAATTAGTTCAATATGAAAACGTTGCGAGCATGCAGCACATGATGAAACCAACTGGACTGCTCTGAACTGAAGGTTCTGAAGTAACAGCTTAGCTGTCCGGCGGCAGCTCAGCGTCTAGATGGAAATTGGAGTTAGGAGAAGGAAGTGATTGACAGCTCCAAGTGGCTCCTCCATCGCACCCCGTTTCTATTTTTGATCGTAGCCTGATCAAAGCCTGTTAGCCCGACAACAGTCCCGGGCAGCACACGGGCCGAGACAACAGGCAGCCATTGACATAAACACACGTCTGACCCATCTAGATCTGAGAAAGAAATCCTGTGAATGAAAACTGCAAAACATGAACCTTAAATGTGCTGTGTGCCAACACAACTGCTGGCTACAGGAAACTTGATCCAGTCCCCCACAGCTCATGGAGTGTGAATGGCCGGCAGATTCCAGGAATAACATGCGAAGGATGCGACTTGGGTAACAAAGCAAGCAGCCGTGCGCTAATCTGCGGGGTCGTATTGAGAAAGATCTGAGCTGCTACTGGGATACAGCTGAAAAGTGCAGCTAAAGGCTTCATTACATGACTCTTCAACCAAAACAAAGCTTCATCTGAGACACTGGAGCAGCTTTACCCCAACACCAATTCAGCCGTATAAGAGTACCATTGCCCTAAAATCGTCCCCAGTGTGAAAAACAGAAAAGCAGTTTTAAAAAAACAGAAAATTGACACATACACTGGCCGTATATTAAAAACCTGTTCCTGTTCACTTTCTTCCTCACAGGCTTTTGACTTATTTTACTGTTCAGTCATCAGTTCACCTGCTTCACTTCACAACAGTTCCCTCTAGCTGGTATCGAACCTGTGACTGCAGAGGCTGCAGCACTAACCACCAGTCCATCGTGCTGAGCTTGACAATATGGCAGTATGGGATGCATTTGAGGCGACAAGTTCACAGCTTCCGTGTGCTTCTAACACTTTCAGGCAACATTTACCCCATCAAATGCTGAAGAAAAACATAATTCCATTGATAGATCGTGGCATGTTAACTGCTAAGAGCCTAGATTTTATGGTGACGTGTGGAGGCTGCAAATGCAGTGCACCGTGCACAGTGCACCGAGTTCCTCTGAAGGATCTGATGGACCCACAGACAACAGAGTCCAAATGTTTTGTTCCATTAATATCCTGCCACAGTTGATAAAGGGCTACTCTGCAATTCACCATGTTGACTGTCCACTAACTTGTTTCTGCATTCCAATGACTCCAAACTTTTTTAGTACAACTTGAGAGGAAGAGGGAATTCTCTATGGTGGCAGGAAACTGCTGACTACTTGTGAGGGAGGAGCGCCACTAGTGTGAGTGGGTCACATGAGTGCACAGGTACTTCCTGACGGGTTTGGAACCTTTCACACTTTAACTTGCTCACCATGCCGATAACATTCAACCCAAGGAAAATCTTTTCTATTAAAGGAGGCCCTTTAAAAGAATCACCCCTGCAGGAACCACATGAATAACCGCAAATGATGTTGGATCTCTGGGATCCTCACATACGCTTAAAGTGGCACAATAGTCATTGCTCTTTATTCGAGAATTGAAAGTGATGTGAAAGACCAAGTGAATCAAATAATATCTTTTTTAAATGGTAATGAGATTCCATTTTTAGTGTGAGTGAATATAAACATGTGTTCTTGATAACCAAACACTGACAACTGCGACTCTGTCGACAGTGAACAGAAGTCATTTGGAGTTGAATGTATTCATGAAGCTTTATGGGATCTGTTTGTCCTTGTGAGGGGGAGAAAATGACGAGGTGGACTGTAATGAGCCACAATTTATCGACCATTAGTAGAAACACTCCCTGATCACAGCAGATGTCGGGTCATTTTCGGCTCTTCACTATGGTAATATATGTTAACTTCTCCTATAAAGACAGATTGTGCTGCTACAATGCTGCTTTTGAACAATAATTTGTCTGCGGCCGTCTGTCTGGGCTGCGACGTTTTTTTACGGTCCATGTTTCATGAGCGCTGAATTATTTACGAGCTCGTAAAAGAAGGGGTTTAAGACTCCTCGAAAAGTTGTGTGTGTTTAAAGAGGTGTTAAACACAGGTTAATTGTTCTGAACTCCGACTGATCCGTACTGAATGTCCGACGGATCGGGCTGAGCCGGTTTTTGCGAAACAGCCTGTCTGTGCTGAGAAGTGATCGGCAGCTGACACAATACTCACGTCAGAGGTTTTACCAATGAGCAATGTCAGTCCGTTGGCCAGCAGGTCTGTTGACCCTGTGGTCTGTTCCTTCCTGTCTGTCATCTGATCATTCCTGTCTCTTCCTGTCCCCCTCTACGTCTCCAGTTTCGTGTTGTAAACCAGGCAAATGTCTGTCGTGTGAATCAGTTCAATCAGCTGGTTTGTGCCCGGAGGCCAGTTCCGGTATGGAAGTGATGGCAGGCATGTGAGCGTCAGCTACTTATGGCCGCAACTCTCTGCGGAGCTCAGACGCGATGAACCCAAAATAAAGTCGCAGATGAATGTGTGAACCAAAGTCGGTGTCATCTCTGTGTGTCACTTGGCTCGGTGGCTCGATGTGGTTTAAAACACTGAGGCAGCCCTGCAAAGCTTAACACTGAACTTACTCGCCACGTTTCCACAGCCTTTGGAGCTCATTGGGTCATGACCTGACCACATTAACTGTAAACAGGAGAGAGATGATGGCACGACATTCACTTCCTCCTGGACCTTTCTTCTGCCTTTGCTTTCATAAAACCTGTTGCTCCACCAAGCGATGAAGCTTCATAACATCTATTTTCAGAGCACAGTCGATGGTGCTCTGTTTAAAAAAGTTTAATTGAAATTGCAGTACAAAGACAGAGCCTACCGAGCAGAGATGGTTCCATGGAGAGAGCAGAGAGTATATTGCGTCATGTTTTTCCTGTTCACATGCAGTAGATTGAAAATGCAACTATGAGTAGTTCACCTCGGTGACGAAAGGTGGCGCCGTGAGTTCTTCAGTCCTTCTGGTTCCTATGACAGTAGAGCAGGGATCTCAAACTCACAGGCCATTTGGAGGACATCCATCCCTTCTATGATCTTATAGTGTTCAATGCTAGCGCTTACATAGAAAGGTAGAGCTTTTATTCACAGTGCAAATTCCCCAAATCACTCAAATGGCATCAAAACACTGCAAATATTACGAGAAGTAATTTTGACAATGTGATGAGGTGACACCAATACAGGAAAAACTAAATAGAACATTGACCAACACAATGATCAGGACTGGCACCAAGTGTTCTGCACATTAGTGGGGATGACTTGTTACCATGTCACACACGGCATTGGAAATTTGTGTATCAGGTGGAAGATGATGATTTCCGTGATCACAGAATTGCGGCATTGGATGGTTAAAACTACTGTTAAATATCACAGTATTAGCCATAATATGGCTGATAAACAGTTTTTTGTGAGGAAGAGAGATGTGTGTTTCCGGAAATGCAAGGCACAAAGCACGCTCCACACAGACTGAGCCTTCTGCTTTAAAAGTGTAAGCATAGCTCGAAGCGGTGGTGAGCAGCTCTCTGCCTGTGAGAGAGCTCAACCCTCTGGTTCAGTGGTTCTTAACCTGGGTTCGATCGAACCCTAGGGGTTCGGTGAGTCGGTCTCAGGGGTTCGGTGGAGCCTCCGCCGCAGAGGTCCACCCCTCAGTCTAGTCTGCAGTTAGTGTATCATATTTTATTTTTTACTAAAGACGGGTTCGGTGAATGAGCATATGAAACTGGTGGGGTTCGGTGCCTCCAACAAGGTTAAGAACCACTGCTCTGGTTACATGATGAGGGTGCTTGTTTTATCCACCTGTAAGTCCTGTCGCAGAAGACACCAAGTGTCGTTTTCAGCATCGGTGTCTCCAGGAACAGATGCTGAGTCTCTCAACAGCAGAGATAGTTGCTAGTTGAAGGTGTTTTTTTTTGTTTGTTTTTATTGACAAGCTTTTGTCACATAGCTTATAATGTGAACGTAGCTTTGGTGGGAGCAGCTGACTAAGTGAGACTAGACGATGATCAGGAGCAGGTTTTCATAGGTGATGAGTCTCAGTAGAGTCTGGTGATAATTGAAAAGAGGGAGAATATGGTCCCCACGAGGTTAAGCCTCAATCCGAGGATGAAGACTTCAAAATAACTAGGTCATGATAATTGGGTTTCAGTTTGGTTCAGGTCCAGGTTAAGGTTAGCCATTTGAGTTGGATGGCTTGGGTGGGGAATATGAATGCAAACTGTTGCACTTCTTTGCAGTCTGGGGTATTCTCCATGAGAACCGCATGTTCTGTGTTTGCAACTGGTGAAAAAGCCGACTGAGTGGATTGTTTCTGTGTCTCAGGTACAGCCATCTGCTCCAAGGAAGAGACCCGCCTGGTCAGCCACCTGTTCTCTCAGTACAACAAGGTGGTCCGTCCGGTGAACCACTTCAGCGAGGCTGTGGTGGTCACAGTGGGCCTGCAGCTGATTCAGCTCATCAGTGTGGTGAGAGAGTCACCACCTCAATCTGACAGGAGCAGACCGCTCCATCTTTCTCTAGCAGACAGGCTTTCTATTAAGGCCACAACAGGCATTTCCACCAAATCCAGTTTTTTAAAACTGATCATTCCATTGAAGGTTCTAAGGGAACTCAACTGGACACACCAAGTTCCTCGAAGAAGTGCATCTTACACTGTCTCAAGCACAACACAGAAATACAGACAAAGCCAGAAATAAGGGCACATTATACATCACACTGAAGATTAGACCCACATGGAGTGTCTCTCAGGGGAAAAAAAGCCTTGATTACTGTTCAAAATATCTGCCGTCCTTTTGCTTAGTTGTTGTTAAATTAAACTACTTTGCTCATAGTAAACATTTTTCCGCGACACAAGCTGTCATAAAAGCTACTTTTTAATCGCTGCTCGTATCTCATCTTTTGATTCTGCATTCAAATGATATGAGTTTGAATTATACTACTGAATATAATATACGATTTGACCCCGGAACCATCGCTTTAATAGCAGTTGTGTGTCTTAACAGGAGAATTCATGAAAGCGTCTTTAGCTAGTGCAATACAGTATCTAGCCACTCGAGGGCAGTGTTGGATTTCTTTAGTCAATTCGGATACGCGCCTTCTCAAAATGGAAATCCTAACTGCGCTGAAGAGAAATCTCTATAAATTTAAACTTTAGATTAGATTAAATGAGATGGTCTTTAATCTTAACTAAATTTGAGTGAGTTAATGTTTAAATTAGTGACGATATTGTGTCCCACAGCAGTGTAGTGTAGGGCGTGGAGTAAACCAGTGGTCCTTAACCTATTTGATCTCAGAGCCCACATTTCCCAGAACAAATGGATCCGGGGCCCATTCAAGTAATAGAACTGATTCATTACTCTTTATTTCAATTGTGATCAATAACCATATTTAATCTACTCACACGTAAACAAACCAAACCCAAAACCATTGCAAAGCTACGCTACACGATCCATTTTAAATGATTCGAACTTCTAAAACAAAAAAGCATGTGCACTTTGTACGGCCTTTTTTGCTTCTACGGTTTGACCTTGTAAATGACTGCACACCGACTTTAACACTTCAACATTTTTTATTCTAGTTCAGTTGTCACTACAATCAAATGTAATTTCACAGTAATATTTATCATATATCATGTCATCATATCATAATCATATTTTAAAGAGACTCAAGGTTCCAGTACAATGAAGCATTTGTGCAAAACCCACCTCATTAAATACCAAAACAGAAGCCAAAAAAAATATTAATGTGAATTAATGGACCTGACAAGAAAGGTTTTGTGGGAGGGGTTAAAATGAGCACTTTGTTCACGTGTGTTTCTCTGTGTGTCCGTCAGGATGAAGTCAACCAGATCGTGACCAGCAATGTTCGACTTCGACAGGTAGCACAAAACATCAGTGATGTTTCAAAAAACAATGTTTTACACACCCCAAATCGTGTGTTCTAGTGAGTGAATGAGATGTACTGGTCAGCAAGAAAAAAAACTTTTGAGCCGTCACATTCCCCAAGACAAAAACTGTAGCTGTTTTGTGGTTTTCTGTTTCTGTCTTCTGTTACTTCTAACCTCGAGTAAACAAACCCAGTTTTGGGTGGGTCATCACTCCTTCACTGCTTTTCTGACCTTCAATCTAATGTTCTCATCCGCAGCAATGGGTAGACGTGAGCTTAAAGTGGGACCCTCAGGAGTACGGCGGCATCACGAAGATCCGGATTCCGTCCACGGACATCTGGAAACCAGACCTGGTGCTCTACAACAAGTGAGCCTGCAGCAGCGTGACCACAAACCTCATCGCCTGTACTTACCTTCTCTCCCCCGATCGTTCTTCCACAGTGCGGACGGCGACTTCAACATTCGTCATGAGACTAAAGTTCTGCTGGAGTACACTGGGAAGATCACCTGGAACCCGCCCGCCATCTTCAAGAGCTACTGCGAGATCATTGTCCTGCACTTCCCCTTCGACCTGCAGAACTGCAGCATGAAGCTGGGCACCTGGACCTACGACGGCAAACTGGTCATCATCAACCCGGTGAGGCTTTCTCCTCACGCCAACTTCCCTCAAACAAGGGCAGAGCAATCAAACATCTGCATTAACCTCCCGCAAGGAGAAAACAGCCGTTTCATATATCATTAAAGATTTATCTTTCCTTTAAACACTTGTTGTAAAATTTTGATGATTCCCAACTCTAAAGTGGTCATAATCCCCTCAGATTGATTAGAAATAAATCCCTGCTGCCTTTCCATCTGAAGTCCCGTTTAATGGCGTCCAAGAAGGTATCCATGTCAGAAAAGATTGGTGGTTCAATGCCCGTCCAGGAGAGCTCAACTCGAGCCTTGTGGAAACCGATGAATGCAAGAGAGACGGATGGTTTGATGGAGAAGGAAAGGAGGAGTGAAGGGCAGATGGTTGAAAGAATGAATGGAAAAGAAGTGCATGATGGGTAATGTAGGAGAGAAAGTTGAAGGACAGAAAGGGAACTTCAGTAGAAGAACGGAACTCTGACGCTCGTCGTCTTTCACCCCTAAAACTGAAAGTTGAACTTGGGAAAACTGACACAGAGCCTTTTTACATTATTGTTCTATAACCATATAACTCGCAGGACAGTGACCGACCAGACCTCAGCAACTTCATGGAGTCCGGAGAGTGGGTGTTGACCGACTACCGGAGCTGGAAGCACTGGGTCTACTACACGTGTTGTCCAGATACGCCCTACCTGGACATCACATACCACTTCCTGATGCTGCGACTGCCCCTCTACTTCATTGTCAATGTCATCATTCCCTGCATCCTATTCTCCTTCCTGACCGGACTCGTCTTCTACTTGCCCACCGACTCTGGTACGTATGTCTGCGAGACTGAAGAAGGTTGTTGACAAGGAATGCGTATCAATGCCGTCCATTTGCAACACAGAAACAAAGAAAGGAAGGAAGGACAACGTAAACACCCTTTCATTGGTATTCCAATAGAACTTAGTTGTTCATTAATATTTCATTGAAATTTTCACATTCTTTCGTTTGTATTCCTATAAAACGTTGTGTTTCCATTGGCATTCATGTTCACACATTCGCATTTCACTAAAACATCCACATTCACTTGTTTGCATTCCGAAAAAACTTTTCACGTTCATTCCATTCATTCATTCGTATTTCCATAAAAGGCATTTGTAGCTCACAATATTTGGTGTGCGTCCAGGTGAGAAGATGACCCTCTCCATCTCTGTCCTGCTGTCCCTGACTGTGTTTCTGCTGGTCATCGTGGAGCTAATCCCGTCCACCTCCAGCGCCGTGCCGCTCATCGGGAAGTACATGCTCTTCACCATGGTCTTCGTCATTGCCTCGATCATCATCACCGTCATCGTCATCAACACGCACCACCGATCCCCCAGCACACACACGATGCCTGCCTGGATACGCAAGGTGGGTCTTTCTTCCTTCGGAACCGCAGCCGGCGGAAAGATGGCAGGTGAGGCTGAAAAGATTTTGTTGTCTCAGGTCTTCATCGAGAAAATCCCCAACATGATGTTCTTCTCCACGATGAAGCGCCCAAGTCAAGAGATTCGACAGAAGAACATGTTCCCCACTGACATGGATATTTCTGACATCTCAGGTGAGGGGAAAGCTTTGTGAAACAGCATCGTCTTTTCCGGAACCCACCGTTCAACACACTTATTTTAAACTTCATATCTTTAACTTGAGCGACAGCACTGTTTGACAAAGCTTCATCAGCCCATCATAAACACCTCACAATAGGTGACCAACGTTTTGCTTCGCAGGCAACCCCACCCCCACCACAGTCACCTACCAGTCCCCCATCGTCAAGAACCCCGACGTCCGCAGTGCCATTGAGGGCATCAAATACATTGCAGAGACCATGAAGTCAGACGAGGAGTCGAACAATGTAAGTTTTAGAGACCACGGCATGCCACGGCATGTACAGAAGAATGCGCTCGGAGAGGGTATTGCTATGTTTACCTCCTCTGCACAGCTAGCTGACGGAACAAGAGTCAAATGAGCCGACAATCACCCTCACACTTGTTAAGCCCTTTGTTCGTTTGGTTCCAGGCAGCAGAGGAGTGGAAGTTTGTAGCCATGGTTCTGGATCACATCCTCCTCTGCGTGTTCATGGCCGTGTGTATCATCGGAACGCTCGCCGTCTTCGCCGGACGACTCATCGAGCTCAATCAGGGCTAGCCGAGCCCAGAGTGCACAGCTTCCCACTCAAAGACAAACACAGACAAGGTGTGTCTTGTGTTTGTCACACGGACAACCACAGCGGAACAGCAGCGACTCATGCGAGTCATGTGATCTGGAAGGATCGTACTTGAAACTTTTTTTTTTTTTTAACCGTTGTATTTTCCGGTGTTTTCGGATCAGAGAGCAAAATATCCTCCACAAGTGGAGTTTTATTGGTTTATTTCGCTCGAACTTCACATCCATGTCTTGTTGACGTTATTGTTTAGTGGATCATTGTGCTGCAGACGACTGTTGTGAGTTGAATGATTCATTGTTACAGATATCTCCACAATGATTAGCATGACACCATGACAAACAAAAACTATTCACTAAAAAATAGAACTGTGTGAGAGAAAATTAAGGAACTAAATGAATAAAAACAAGGATTTACTGTTGCAATTCACCAACAAACTAAACCAAAAATAGCTATGAATGCTTTACTAAGTTTGGTTGTTTTGAAAAGACATGAACTCCATTATGATTGTAAATATCTGGAGGAGAAGCAGAAAACACGAATCAAATCAGTATGTTTGCTAAGACACTTTTGGAACTGATTGTAATGAGTTGCCGGTGAAGCTTCATGAAACACCACCCTCGCTTACGGAGCGAGGCAGGTGGAACTATCAGTTTATATGATACTGTATAAGGTTTTCATCTAAACAGTTGTGAAAAGATTACAAAGTGCCATCTAGTGGGCGCTGAAACGGACAACACAGTTTCATGAAGCGTCATCTGCTGCTCACATGTAAATAATTCAGGTTTGAACCTGGTGTGATGACGTGCAATAACGGTTTGATGCGTTTCGATCAGACAAAGATTTAATAAGGTCAGAAGATGTTTTGTTGTCGTGTTGTCTTAAATTCAGTTTGTAAAGAATTTTAACAGTTTGTTTATACTGCAACAAAAATCTTCCTGCAGCAATCCGTTTTCAGACAAAACCCCCAGGAAAAGAAGGAATCTTAAGAGGCACATTTTTCATTTCCCGGAATTAAAACTTGTAAAGACATGTTTTCTGATTATTCCATGTGAAGTCACAGCTGCAGCTGAGTTAACAACTTTATTTATTGTGCAGCTGTGACTCATTTCTGATGCATTGTTGGAACCAACTTTGTGTGTTTTATATGAAAATTGTTTGAAAGTGGGGAATTAAAGTCCCATCATCATGCTGCCGCTCATTTGTGACTGACTACATTAGTGAGTCCGTGGAATATTAGCAGAGCAATAAGTCGTAAATAAACGCAGACCAAACCGAGGGGGAAAAAAATGGAAATATGAAATACTTCTCAAATACATTATTTCTCTGCATTTTTCCTTATTTTTCTCAACTTTAATTTCTGAATTACAGCTCTAAAATGTTCCTTTAAAGTAAAAAAAATAAATGAATACAATTGGGCAACAAAAATCACAAATAAACATTATGAAAATATATTTTTATTCATAAAATTTTTTTGTTTATTATTTGTTTGTTTAAAGCATGAGATATATGTATATATATGTGTATATCATCTCATATATATACATATGAGATGAGTTTTTTAATCACATGATAAACATTTTTTCTTTCATATATTTCAATTTTATAATAAAAACATGACGGAAAGCTTTATTATTATTATTATTTATTATAAGATCGTTTTATAAAGAATACTTATTTTGATAATATCTACTTTAGTATTTGAATCAAGATTTTTGAAGATATCACTCACTGCTGGACAGTGAGAAGCTGTGCAGCGGGAGGGAAGTGAAACAGAGGAGACAAAAAGAGCACTAAGTGATTTATTAGAGGCACGAAAGAAAAGGGCGCCTTGGTCCTTGTAAGTGAGATTAAAACACTTGTTGGTCACATTTGGAGTCAGTTTCGTGGACTGAGGTTAAAATCCTCCTGCAATGGTCGAAGTGAAGAGAACTCACAAGTGAAATCAGCAAATTGATCAATTTAACTGATAAATATTGTTGGGTCTTTTGGTAAATAATATTTGTCCAGCACTATTAAATATTGTCTAAATCTTAATACATTTAAGTTTTGTTTTTACACACAAGCTTTGACAAAAATTAGTTGCAGTGAAAAAACAATTTTCAATCCATCCTAAAGGCAGAAACAGAAAAGCAAACGTTTCAAACTGCATTTGGCAGAAGTTTATTGTGTCATATCAGCGCGTTGACATGATTTGTAAGCGTTTGTTCACCGTTGCACAACGACAACGTTAAAAACTAGGGTGCAACACTTGTGTAAACCAGAGAAATAATTAATAGTGCATACAACAAAAATACACAAGAACACTGATGAAACAGCCGCAGCAGACCATCGTTGTAAACAAATGCTCGCGACTACAGTTTCACTGCTGTCACAGACTCACATTCTCTTCGTAGTTTATTTGTCTTTCCGACAGTTTGATACGCACAAACTTGTGTGATGAATTTGGTTATGTTCAAGAGCATAAAAAAATGCAACTGAGGGAGTTTCTCTTGATCGACAGATTAAGTTTTTCAGACCAATGATCAGCAGATGCAAAGTCAAATACTGCTCATCTCTCTGGACTCTGGAGTTATTAAAAAGGAAGCTTCCTCCCCTGCCATCAAAATAAAACACTAGCTTCCCACCCAGTGTTCAAGGTCATGACCTTGAACGCAGTATACTTGGCGATGTTGCTTAAGTGGCCTCTTAACTGTAACGGTTCTTCACAACTTTAATGAAACAATCTTGGTCGCACATTTTGTTTCTAATTTGAAGTGGATAGCTAAAACGACGGTCAATTTGTGGAGTTATAGTCACATTTTTCTTCAAGATCGCCGGGAATTCATATTATGGCAGGAAGAACAAGGCTTGTGAATATGTGAGTGAAAGAATAAAAACTTCCTCCTGCTCATCCTACGAAGCAGCAGCTACTAATAAAACTAAGCATTTTAGTTCAACACTGAGATTGTCGGAGGAAATCGCAAAACCAGAAAGGTTTTTCATGAAGAGGAAAAACTCAAAATATTAACTCATAACTTGGACTCTACTGTTCAGTGAAACGATTGATGAAACCTGACAGAGGAAGTAAAAACACAGGAAAAGGCCAACAAAATATTCAGTGCACAGAAAGTCAAACAAATATTTGGCAAACAAACACTCGATTGGTAGTTTCGCTAACTAGTTTGTCCTTAACGGAGTGCTACTGTAACTTATGAATAACAATGTTATGGTGCAGGAGCTTAAATAAGTGGAGGGGCTTGAAATCCTAAGAGCAGAGGGGCATTGTGGGTTATGTAGTTAACTCTAGCAAGCACAATGAAGAGCAACTCGAGCGTAAAGGGTCACTACTGAAGTGGTCTCTGATTTGCTACAAGAATTTGGGGTGTGAAGCAAATTCTAAAGTTTGATATTTCTGGTAAAATATGTCGACATAAAAGGGAAGAAAGTGATCAGAGTTTTAAATCGAGTTCCAATTTCAGGATGCAATCGTTGGGCTTGTCGACCGACCCGTGAGGAGTGGGACAGGTCGGTGATATTCAGCAACCAGGAGGCTCTCATGTCGACTGGATAGGTATGAAGGACATTTCGGTTCCGAATGATCGTCACTTGGACTGGCTTCATGAGCAGAACCACCTACTGTTTTGGACCGTAGTGACCGGACTGGACTGTGCCTAGGAGGCCCGGGGGTCCACCTCCCTCGGGGGGTCCTGACTGTGCTCCGGGTCCTCCTGGTCCTTGCTGTCCTCCTGGTCCTTGCACTCCTCCTCCCCCTGCTCCTCCTTCACATCTGGGCTCCTCTCTTCCACTCTGCTCTCCTCATCAGCACGGCCCTCGTCCTCGGCAGCCTCGCTCTCATCTGAGCAGGACATTTACACAGTCACTACATGGACGTCCATGAACAGTCCGGTTATTATGAGGTGATTATTTAAGGGTTAAAAATCAGTGACTGAGGCCAGAGGAAACTGTGGCACTCAGGAGATACAGGAATCAAAACGCAAGTCAGCAGCTTCAGGTGCAGTTGAAATGCGTTGTTTCAGTTTCAACAAGGAAAGTTATTTTGAAAAAGTTTGCAGGTGCTAAGATGAAGCTCAGCACAAGGCTGAATTTGAGGTTCTTATTAGGAGAAAATTAAACAGAATCACGAGGAAAGAATGACACTATTCCCGCCAAGTAGTTTAGAAATGAATAAAACACAAATAGTTGTTGCTGATTCTCAACAGTTGCTTGTCCTCCTGCCCCCTCTGTCACTGGGACTGGCACAGTTTCATAGCAGAAGAGGCTGAAGGCCTCTTTTTCTACTCCAGAACACTAGAGGCAGCACCTTCTGCACCTGAGCAGTGATGCACTCAGGCTCATTTATTATTAGTATTATTATGCATTTTTGAAATATTTTTTTACATGTTTTTAAAATTATTATTTGCATTTTTTTAACACTTTTTATTCTGCATTCTTCGCTTGCTAGTATTGGTCCTGCTTTCTGGTGCCAATTCATTCATTCATCAATTTTCATTCTCGAAAATGTCGTTTGACAGGAACAACAATATGACATTTTACTAGTGTATTCACATGAGAATAATAATCATGATTCCAAGTAAAGAAAGCGAGAATTTAAATCACTAACTTGAGCTTACAATCATCATTTGGGCTGTGACGACAATGGATCGATTTATTTGAGCTCATACTGCACAGTTTTGACTCACAACTTGCAGTTTAATTTCTAGTAAAAAAAAAAAAAAAAATCATATTGATGCAGTGATTATGTATTCTCTACATCTGGATTCAGACAGCACTACCACATTTATACACATCGGGTTACTGTGCGCTGCAAGGCGAGTATGAAGCTATACCATGCATTGTCTATATCTACCTCTGATCTACAATCTTAACAATTATATGACTGAAACTTCACACCATTTTATAGCCAAGAGCGCCACCTACTGAGATATAAAAATAAGGACACTGTTTCATGAAGCCTAAGCAGGCAATCACTGAAGGTGTGAAGGTTGATCTAGCTGGATTCACAGATGAAAACCTCTAGTTATATTGGGTCATTAATCCCCATCAGACCTGAGCAAAGTCATGGCCAGGGGCCACAGATGGCCCTTGACTGTCTTTATCCAGCCTCAAACTATTCATTACTCGTCTACGCGTAAATAGAACTTGTTGGAGGTCCATCAAAATAAATGGGAAACTGAAGAAGAAAAAAAACACATTTAGTTACTTTAATCATTGTTTCATATCACATATATTATTTTAATAAATAGAGAATAGAATTACAACTTTAATCTCATTGTCATAACATCATGCCCTACACTTGTGGACGTCCTTATTTAGGCTTGATCTTTATTGTTTACTCGTTTTGTTTTTGTTTCTTAAGTACATAGTTTTCAGGTTTACAGTTCTTTGTCTACATCCTTACGTTCGGTCAGTTGGACGGCCCCTCACACTCACATGATGTAATGTGGATCCTCAAGAAATTTCATTTTGCCAAAAGATCACACCTGTTTTCAACAGCACAAATCCTTAATCACTGTTCCCATTCATGCTTGAATATTTCACCCAGTTTCATCCTTATGTTGATACAGCACTGACTAATATTGAAGTGGTCAAATATACTACTACTATGTCTGTTCTACTGCTCTATAACCTGATCAGACTATATTCACTGAAACATTTAATAAAAGTGGATGTGAGAGAAATACCTTTTAAACGTTAAAAAGGGAACTATTTCAGTAAAATCTGTATAAACATGTACAATCTTCCATCTTCTTGTGCGACAGTCATTAATGGGTTAATTAAGAGCCAGGCAGAAACAGAAGAATCAGATGGCGTTTTCAGAAAAACTCTGCACCAGATTGGGGTCAAAAAAGTTCTTTTTTATAGCAGCAGAAATTTACAGCCAGCAATTTTCCCCAAGTTTAAGGTCAGTGTCTGATTTTAAAACCTCTTGGGTCGGGACTGAAACCAGAAGACAGATATATCACCGAACTCTGACCCGAGTCTGGTGCCGAAAAACTGATTTGATGTTGTTATAAAAGGCTGATTGACGGTCAGTGACAGTTATTTATTCGACCCAATTGAGCGGATCAGATCAGAAGGAGGGGAGGGGCAGGGAACCTGGGCTCTGCGTCGGTCGGTTCTGAGCGTTCTTGGGTTGGATCCTGAAACTGTGGACCAAGTTCCACGGAGCCGGAGCTCGAGCTAGAGGTAAGATCACACGGTTAAACCCGAGAACTGTGGCTCGACAAACGTGGAACAGCGTCCACTTGGTGCTTAAGAGTTCTGCTTTGATTCAGTACCCAGAAGTTAGACACATTTTGTTGCCATGATCTGAGTCGATCGAGATCCACACTCACTTTACAAAGAAATTGCTCTCACTACGGTCCTCCTTGGTTCATTGATCAGTGACATTTGATACAAGAGAATATACAATCCAACAATATACAAAGTACTTATCGTCAGTCATTTATCTCACTGCATTATTAACCTCACCTTCCCTTTAAACACAATGCACAAATATCTCCCATCAGAAACCACTTTCTTGGTCCAGACCAAAGGCACAGTCTTTCAGTCTCTCTTCACAGACAGAAAAGAGTCATTCACTTCCACTGAACAGAGGTTCTTGTCCCTGAAGGGTGAGCTGAAACCCCTTTAATGTCCCCAAGGAGGAGAACTAGCCATAAAGAATCAGTAAAATTATGCACTTCGTATTGAGAATGTCAGGATTGTAGGCGGCAGAATTGACAACAACCTCACAATATGATCACCATATCACAATATTGTAATACATTGTGATAACTATTGCAAAATACTGCAAAAACATGCAATATTGCTCAAAATTGAAGACTTTTTTTTTTCTTTTAAACGCTTAAAGTCAAATGAAAGCATCCTAACTTGCTGTGCAGCCCCTCCTGACGGTACAAAATTAGTCATATTTGGCTTTCTAACTTTTTAAAATTTAATAAAATCTATATTAAGAGACGGAAACCATCCTCATCCGCATATCTGTTGCCTGCTTCAGAAGGCTGCATGACATGTCCTTCTCCCAGGTAACACCCACCAACTCCAACAGGGGCATCCCGAGATGCTCCCAGGCCAGTGAAGAGATACTATCACTTCACCTGGTCCTGGGTCGACCCCTCAGTCCCTTCCCAGCAGGCTCTGCCTGAAAGACCTCCAGGGCATCCAGGGGGCATCCTCATGAGATGCCCAAACCACCTCAATTTACTCATCCCAACGTGGAGAAGCAGCAGCTCTACTCCGAGTCTCTCCCGAGTGACAAAACTTCTCACCCTATATCTAAGAGACAACTGCCACCCGTCGGAGAAAACTAATTTCAGCAGCTTGTATCTGGGATCTCGTTCTTTCAGTCATGACCCAAAGCCCATGACAACAGAGGAAGGTCGGGACGAAGATTCATCTGTAAATAGAGAGCTTAAACGTTCTTCAAGTCCACAAAATACTTGTAGAGTGGCAGGCCATACTCCCAGGCAGCTGCAAGAACTGTTGCGAGAGTAAAGAGTTGGTCTGTAGTTCCAGGACGGAACCAGCATTGTTCTTCTTCAATTTCAGGTTCAACAACTGATCAGACCTTGTGTGATTCCTCTGTAGTTAGACGACACCTCCTGGTCCCCCTTTTTAAATAGGGGAACCACCACCCCAGTCTGCCACTTGTCCAGCACTGGGCCAAGACAAGACAGTGCCTCACCACCCAGAGCCCTCAGCATTTCTGGATGATTCTTGTCAACTCCCACAGCCTTGCCACTGTGGAGCTTTTTGACTACTACAGAGACTTCAGCCCAAGAAATCAAAGACTGCCCATCATACTCCAGTCTTGTCTCCCTTTTCTGAGATGCACGACTGTTTTCCAGAAGCACCTTGGTGCCGAATGAAAGCTTTCCTCCATGGATTCTTCCTCCCACATCGGCTGTTTAGCCTTAACAACAGCCAAATCAGCAGCCCTTTGGGCCACCCAATACCTTGCAACTGCTTCAGGAGTCCCACTAGACACAAGGTCTCGATAAGACTCCTCCTTCAGTCAGATGGCTTCCCTGACGTCTGGTGTCCACCAAGATGTCCATTGGTTACTCAAAAAAAGATTTGGAGAGGATCTGCAAAGAGGAGTGGGACAAAATCCCTCCTGCGATCTGCACAAACCTTTGGACCAACTGCAAGAAACGTCTGACCTCTGTGCTTACAAGGGTTTCTCCACCAAGTGCTTTGTCATGTTTTGCTCGGAGGTGAAATACTCATTTTCCACAATAAAACACAAATCAATGCTTAGAATTAATATAATGCCATTTTCTGGGAATTTTATTTAAATATTCTGTTTCTCACTGTTAAGATGAACCTAGCATGAAAAATCTAAACCGTTCCTTTTTTTGTAAACGGGAAAACTCGCAAAACCAGCAGGTGGTGAAATACATATTTTCCCCACTGTGTAGTCTAACTTAGTACTTGAGAAACAAAAAGTGTGGCTAACTAGATATCCAGAAGCGGAAGTCGAACTCCAGGGTACTGAACGATCCCAGGTCCAGATGTTTCATCAAGCTGAATTAAAAAGCAAAGTGAGCAGCAAGCTACTCTACTGACACATCTGAAGGCAAGCAAGCAAAAGCATCGGTTTGTTTTAGACAACCATGACAACAAACAATAGGATTGGAAAGTCTCAGGCTGATGCTGAAAGGACAGGCCTTCTAAGATCTTCTGAAAGAAAATGTACACAGACATGTGACACACTGAACCGATTCATTTTAGTTATGAATGTTAGAGCAACAAATGATGGTGTGGGCTCTGTAGAAATGGTTGCATGGCAAAAGCGGAGGCGTAACAGGGGTTTGACAGACTTGATGGTACGCCTACGTAAAATTGCAACTTCATTCATAACCCTCCCTTTCCTGTGGATTTTCACCTGAAAATAGCTCTTTAAATACAAACTGAAACTCGATTCTAAGGAGGACGGAGGAACATTAGAGAAAGTAATGTTTGGTTTTCGATTGAAACATTCTTAAAGGATGAAGTCAAAATATGTGAGGGCTTGTTATGTGTGTGTAAGGAACTCAATATTTGGACTGTAGTCATGCCACCATTTTCTCATCATGCTTTTTTCACAGTTCAACATTACCTCCTGAAGGGGGCGCACTCTCCTCTGTGTCTGTGCACGAGCGGGTAGATGGTCCCGGTGAGCGCGAATCTGCCCGCAGACGCCGCTCATAGCTGAACTCCGGGAGTTTAGGAGCCTGTGGTCGGGTCTTCCTGGCCGGGTTGAGGAAGAAGCAGTACGCACAGCGGAATGCTGAGACAGAGAGAGAACTGACATGACAAAGCTGTGGGAAGACAAAATCACTATTACGTTGACTAAACTGTTTTTCATTCTTACCCAAAAATTCAAACTCCTCCTTCAGAGCCATGCCGTTGTGAGAAAAGCACTGCTGGCAGATTAAAGCATATCTGGAAGAAGAGAGGTGCGTTGGTCCACTCGCTCTATAAAGCTGGGAGTTTAAAAACCTTCAGCACACAAGCCTTCAGCTTACGGAACATCTAAGAGAACATGATGTTAACTATATATAGAAGAATATGACTAGTAAAAAGATTGATTTAAAAACTTGTTCTTCGCTCTAGTTGACATGTAGACGTGCGGCCAGGCTTTTGAAACAGGGCATCCAAAGTTCCGCCCACAGCCCATAACCCTGCCACCAGTCCATTCCCCTCCCGACACTCAATGACAAATACTGACTTAACAAGTTGGTGAAAAGAAAGCTATAAACATCTATTTGTACAAAAATGACTTGAACAAATAAACATCCGAGTCAAATAACAAACGTTAACAGAGATGAACTCTGTAGCTTTTGCCACAATAACACTTTCAGATACAGGGGTCCGGGGCAGTTGTTAAACTAGTAAATAAACACAGCGCCGTGATGGCCAAGCTACAGCTGCAAAAGGGTTAAGAATCTGCAAATTTGATCAGATTCAGCGGAATTACTGGGTGGAAACACTTTCATGGAAACCAGTGTGATGACACTACAATAAGGGCATTATACAGGCACTAGTAATCGGACATGTTGGGCGTCCTGCTGAGAAAAAAACTCGGCGTCCATTTTTTCATGTTTTGCACATCGTGGTGTCACACCACTTGAACAAACACAAGATTAACTAGTTCCTTCTATAAAGACTGGTTCTGTTAAACAACTGGGACTTAATTGCTTGTTAAAAAGAAGCATTAACATTTTAGAGGCAACAGAATCTCAGATCTGTTCAGGATCCCACCTGTTCTGTGGTCCATCCCCAACTAGGTACTCAATGACTCTGTCCACGGCGCCCCGGTCTTTGGGAAGAATAGGTCTGGCCAGAGGGGGTCCAGGAGGGTGCAGCCCTGGACACGCACCACACAACAACAAACAAGTTCAACACAACTAGAAGCTAAATCAGTCTGCACCAGCAAACCCACCAACACCAGGAACAGGAGAGCACGGAGTCCTCGGTGCTGCTCCCTGGAGCATAGAAGCAGAAAGTGCAGATCTCTCTGGAGGTCCACCTGGAGCTGACAGGACAAGAGTTGGAGGAACTCACATGGGTGTCCCTGGACATTACATGTGCTCCTCGGTTGTGTGCAACATCTTGGGCCTCCTTACCCACTGGTGTGCAGCCTGGTCCCAATGGAGGGCGAACACCAGGCGGAGGTGTCATTGTCATTCCGCCTGGCATGCCCATGGGCATTGGTCTCATGGGAACACCTCTCTGCCTGATCTCTGTGTTGGGACCAGAGCACACAGGTGGTGAATCCATCTGAGTGGGGGGGTTAACTACCGATGTGTTTACCTTGACCGGGTAGGGGGGTCATCTGAGGACGCACTGGAGTTGACTCCAGCTCCTGCAGGAATAAAAGTGTTCAACAGGTGGATGTTGCCAGACTGACACAAATGCAGTGCATCATCCGGACTCACCGCTTTTCTCTTTGCCTCTGCATCAAAACGCTCCAGGATGAGCTTTGCATTTTTGTACGTCTCCTTTTCCATAACTTCCTCCAGCTGGAAGCGTAAAATACACCACTTATGAACACATCCCGTCGAAACAGAACGTTCATTTTCAGGCATGGATTTGTGAAGTCCGAACATGAGGTGTCCACAAAGGCATAAGGTCCTCACAAGTTAGTTATGGTCAAGAGTTGGTCCCCAACAGTAAGCATAAACCTGTTACGCATACACCTACAGACGCACTTGTTTTATCAGATATCACAACATGAGACCTCACTTATTCCTTCTGGGGTTTACATTTGTGACGTGCCTACAAGCATGCATGCACGCACTAACACACTGCCTTTAAACACAGCCACAAACACAGAGCAGAAATCAACTATCAATGTCTACAAAGAAGAATAACAGCAATTGTTGTATATTATTAAGTTATACAGCAAAAAATAGCCACTAAGATAATGATTTAAAACAAATATACAAGGATCTTTGAAAGAAACACTCCATCATGGACCAAGCGCTAAGAGCAGAGGATACAGTACAGTGATTCACGTTAAATGCACTGTGATTGAAAGAGATTTGATGTCCCAATTCACCATTGACGTCCGCCTCGCATCAATTTGAAGTCTCAACAGAAACATTAGCCAATGTGCTGATGTCGCTGAAGTTTTAGCGCAGCTCAATATTGACGAGGGTCATGTGACTCTGATTTACAGGTTTTATGCATAAAGCTGGCACGTAGAGGTGAAAAATGTCTCCGGAGATGAAAAGGATGGCGTCATGGCGCAGCATCGCTCCACAAGTCGGAGAGAAGTATCAACGGTGGAGTTTGCGACTCCTCTGGGAGGGTTTGGGAATGTCCTTGAGCAAGACTTCTATTCTCTAATTGCTCTTGGTGCAATTATGCCACAGCCTGAAGTTGAAGTCGTGACTTGAGAAGAAGACACTTTTAAGTTTCTTTAAGCTGGTTACAAAATTCCATCACATCTATTGATCAAACATTATGCATGATCTCAGTACTTATTCCTCCATCATGGATGGCAATTGACTTATGGAACGATAATGGTTCTGAAAATGTGTCACTTCCACTCGTCACTCTGCCAATACAAAGTTAGTAAAGGACATACACATGAAACACGAAGGAGCAGACTCAGCCACTTACAATCTTTCTCTTCGCCACCTTTAAATCTTCCAGTTTATCACCTAACAAAAGAGCAGAGAAGCGTCTGTCATTTTATATCCTCCTAAATCATCTTGTACCTCCATCAACGTCAGCGCTGAAATGCAACGTGCCCAACGTTTCAGGAAGTGTGATGTTTCTGAAATTACGATCGACCTGTAAGTGTTGTCGGACAATACATGTGGAATTGATGTATTTTTTTTCTTGAGGACAAAACACAATATTTTCAGCCATGACACTGGAGTTGTCTGACTTTATTGGCTTTTTACTGTGTTGTTAATGCAGTGTAAAGAGATGGTCATAAACATTAGACTGGATGGTTTACAGCTTGTCCAGCACAATGTCACTTCAGGTATTCAGGAGGAACTCAATTCCGTCTTCAAATATACTTCAATTAATCAGCCTTAATCTGCATGATCTAATTATAAAAATTAGTTTTTCCTCATTGCATTTAAAAAACACGCATTTCCATATTATACAAATTTATTCTGACCAAATAAATTGTTTTGCAAGATGTATTACTGCTTTAATGATATACATTAGCTGGATTTCTCAAAAAAGGAATAAGTACTCAACACAATAAAAAAAATAATAATCAATAAAAGACCAATTACATTTGCTCAAAAACTGAATTTATATTCGTAATAATTCATGTACAACTAATTTTTCTTTTCGTTACATGTTTTAAAATGATTTTTACTTTTGTTCAATCATTTTACTTTTGTCAACAATATTTCTATTTTTTCCTTTAACATTTTCTTCGTAATATTTTAATATTTAATTCATCTCCCTCTGCAGATGTTCCTCTTTGGGTAAAGTCCTCACCAAAAGAAAATATCACTTTTATTTTTACACATTTTGTTTGCATTGAAACACATTTGAAGTTTCCAAAATGTTTTTTATTGCATTTTTATAACATGCTTTCTGATAATAATTATAAGAAATACGCTTAAATAAAATTTGACATTAAATTATGTTAATTAATGAATTGAATTTGAAGTCATGCCAGTCCAAATACTGATGTTTGTAACCAGGCTTTTTTTGGTTTTATGTTTACTGATATTTAAAAGTTGAATTTGATTGTGTCAATTCAAAAGGCTTGCAGGCAGCATGTGAGAACAGCTTCTGTCATGTAAAGTAGTAACAAAACAAAGAACTAAACAATAAACTTACTGTTCCTCTCAGTGCGTTTGGAAAATAGGAAAATCAATAATTTTCTGATGAACCAGACCCTGCAGGGGAGAAACAGTGTTGACATTTCTCACCAACTAAAATCAGATTATGAGTATACAAACAATACAACACATAAGACAGAATTAAATTCCTCACAATAAACGTAAATAGAAGAAAATATTTCAGCACTAAAGGGAGCCGTTATTAAAGCTATATTTTCCAGATTACACACCACGAATGAAAACATGTCAGTAGTTAAAAGCCATTTTTCCACTCACAGCACTGGATATATAAAGAAAGGCAGTGCCATGATGATTCTCTGCAGCCATTGATCAGGTAAGTAGAGGCAGTAGACGATCAGACTGGTCAGCAGATAAAGTGCTGAGGAGCAGAGAATCAGCCGGCCGACCCACAGCTGCACGGAAACAGGATTAAGCCATCAAAAACAATAAAAAACAAGATATATCACACTGAACAATGTTTGAATAATTTTACCTTTTGTAAACGTTGATTTTTAGCTCTGAACTCCTCCAGTTCTTTAATTTCCTGGGTCAGAGAAGCATAAAAAAAGTTAGAACAATCAAGTCTAAGTATTATGTATCAGTTGGTGACAAATGAATTGCTTCTATAATTCATATCCACCTCAAAGCAACAGTAATGATGTTCAAACCGATTCTGAATTTGTTTCAAAAAGGCTGGTTAAAGTAAGGTTGTCAAAAATCACTGAAGAAATTATAAATAAATAAAAAAACTAAATGCAGTACAAGGATTTAAAAATGAAAACACTGTATATAGCGTGAATAGCGACATCAAATATTGTTACACATGAAATTATTGCAGTTTACAACATATACCAGTACACAAATGATCATAAATTAACTGCATCTGCAGATGAAAACACAGGTGCTGAACCTTGTCCAAGTTCTCCAGCTGCTCTACCGTGTCTGGTTTTGACTGGAGAGAAAAGAGAAAAAAAAGCTCATTACTGTATATAGATTAAAAAGAAGCCTGCCTTAATAGAACCATTTGTTTATGTCACCATGAAATCTTCAGTTCCAGCAACACTGCTGCTGCTGTGTTCATAATAATATAGTCTTCTTCTTTTCCTTTCGGCTTCTCTCTTCAGGGGTCGCCACAGCGGATCATCCTCCTCCATCTCACCCTGTCCTCTGCTTCCTCTTCTATAGTGTTTATTAAAATACCTTTCAATGTGTCTCTACTTCTATGTCTTTATGGTTCAGTCTCCATGCTGCTGGTCTTCGCCTCTCATTTCTTCTCTCCCCAACGGTTCTTCTGTACCCTCTAAAAACACAGTCTTCCGTGCAGGCAACTTCAGAACACCACATCAATATAATATAGCCATAAAAGGCACACTTTTTTAAAGCGCCCGTTTTGTTAGTGGACAAAATTAGACTATATTGTGAGTAGGACCTGAATCTATAGAAGTGCTCTATAGAAACCTCGGAAATGTCCACTTCATTGTGTCCACCAAGAGGTGAACACGAACATGTACCTCCACAACTACTGACTCCCAGAGAGAAGGATTAAAATACACACATCCTGAAACAGAGTCAGATGATCAACATGCCGGTGAGGATATTGCTACCCCTACCCCTATCCCTAACCCTAACTGAAGTGCATATAAAAAAGATTCCCCAATTTACCATTTCTTCTGAATAAATATTTTATACTACTTCATGCTCTTACTACGTGAATGAAAGTCACATAGCTAAAGTGAAGGAATGTCACTGTTCTATAGGCAGGGAATGCACCCAAGTGGCTCCCCCGCCAAACAAAGAAATATTTTTAGAATTGTACACACTCATACAGTTGTCAAAACACATTAATGAATGCACTGTTGATGCTGTGGCAAAGTGTAAAAGGCTTCCTCTGTTTTCTCACTTTTGCCCTGTAATCATGCTTAATGAAATCATCATGCATTGGGGTGATGAATATTAAACACATTCGACTTGAAGAAATTTCAACCTCCTTGTACATGTACGTAAATAGATGCTCCTAAACCACTCACCTTCCACCTGGAAAGCGCAGCTCCCATGTTGGCACCGCACTGGTCTTCCTTAGAACCTTTGACTCTCTAATGGAACCTCTTGTAGAAACACAGCACATAATCAATCCCATAAATTACATAATACTTAATTCCACGCTATACTTTGACCTTCACACACAGTTCACTTCACTCCAGGATTTGCTAAGACACAAAGCTGTTGTTGAGGATTCAGTTCTGGGTTATTGTGTAACAAGCTTGAGGCTTATTACAGCTGTCAGAATCATGAAGACAAAACACAGTTTTCTGTATGAAAAACCAGTGTGGCTTGAAAAGTAGCATTCACTGAATGAGTAGGAGGGCGGAATGAATGCTAAAATTGCACTTACTTATAGATATATAGCTCTTACTTATAATACTGCTATAGAGGTTCTTATTTATGTAGAGCAGGAGGGCAGGATGAAGTTGCAATGGTTGATTGAAATAACGCAATAAGGGATTCTACAATTTCACACTACGTATCCGGTACATTTTCTTTTTATTAAATTGCTTCACTGCAATAGAAAGGGTAAATTTAAGTAAATTGAGTTCTGTTTCTGTCCAAATACTATTTTGCCAAAATCTATCACACAACGCGAATCAAGTGTTAAACCGTGATAAAAACGAGATGAAGCAGTCTACCACAAGAGTTATGTGAAAACATGACATTTAAAACGTTAATATAATGACATAAATATAACTATATGGGGAAACAAATACAAAACAAGCTATATTTGAGTGAGACTTTTCCAAAACACACCTTATTTCACTTCTGAGAGTTAGGCTATAATAAAATGGTGATAAAAATGTGATCATTTTCGGATTCATTATTCTGTCACTTTCGGTTCAACAAGTGCACTCTTGTTGTGGTTTGCGACAGGTTTTAATCGGTTGTTGAAAAGCTACTTTGTCCAAGACAGACATATCGATCAGGCACATGAGGTAAACATGAGTCAGCAGGTTAAATCAATGACCTACAATGGTATGTCGCGAAAACAAACAGTGTTTTATCTCAAATAATCAGAAGCAAGTATTTTAGCATGGATAATGAGTAGAATTTTCTACCAATGCTAAAGTGAGTCGAATTTATATCACACTATTGAGCATAGAGATGCATGCAGGCAACATTCCGCAGAGCATCTACAGATCAAATATACAGTTTTTCCTCTCTTATGTTGAAGTTACGTGAATCATTGAGATCATAGTCAGGTTGCTAATAAGGCTAACGTTAGCAGCTATTTCCACCACATCATTGGAGGATAGAGTGCTAGGCTAACGAGGCATGTCAAAAGCGACATCCGGGAAAACCAAGTGCTCAAATGATGCGTTTTTAATTGAACTTAAATTGAGCCAGCCATCTAAAAGTAGTGCTAGCAGCTAGCTGCTGCTACAACAAGTGACAGGCGAGTGAAAGACACAGCGAAGACAGTACCGGTGAGTGACCGAAGAGGAGCATCAACGTATGATAACGTACATTAAAAAGTGAACGTTCACTCACTGACGAACGCGCTGAAGCGCAAGTGGCAACAACGGGAAGCTGTCGGAAAACGTAGGCGGAAATTGTAGTTCTTCAGCAGCCTTCACTTCTTCGCTTTGGTTTCATGAAAGGACAATAAACATGCTGGCGCATTATTGCCACCGGTTGGCGAGGCTGGGAACTGCGAAATTACCAGAAATAGATCCAAAAACGAGTTTTGAAGCGACATCCAGTTTGAGGAGAAAGTAGGCATGATGTTTCAGGAATAATTTCAGGAATAATTCATGCAAGCTCATAATCAATAAAATATCGACCAGAAATCTGAAAAAAAGGTATTTATTTATAAATCTGTGCAGTCGGCTATTTATTAATGTAATAGATTAAATTAAAATAATGACGTTTATCAATGCTACAGTTGTGTGCAATTATCTGAATTAGTTATTCAGTCATTTATTTATTTTTATTTATATTAGCTCGCTTTCATATTGTTGCCAGGAATGGGAAGTCAGGAAGGTACCAAACTTTGCCCACAAGGGGGTGACATTCACTCGTCTGTTACTCTGACAGGAAAATGGAGAGAAAATCATTTTCAATCGTTTAATGATGAAAAATAATTAGCTTTTTAATCAGAGGTACGTTCATTATTAGTGTAGATATTAGCTTCATTACCATCCGCAATTGCAGGCGTGTGTGGAACACCGATTATCACATTTTCATTGGCCACTTAATTGGTGAAAACTCATTAACCGACAGTTAACATTACACGTCTTGTGACGCAGTCAAAACCTCCTCACCCGTGGATAATAGCTTCCTTCATGAGGAAGGTCCTCACTGCTTCAGTTTCACTCCAGGTGAGTCTCACACTGTTAAATATACCCGCGGCGCCCGGGTTTCACAGGCAACTCGCTGTTTCTCTGGCTATCACGTTCTCTCCCGGTGAAACGAGAGCGTGGAATGGCGGCGTGATATTCAGAAGCGTCTCACTGAACTCCCAGCTGAGCTGTTTCAGATTAGGCAGCAGCAGAGATGTGGCCTTCAACTTTAATGGCTACAGCTTCCTCCACAGGCTCAAGAGTTATGGCTCTAATAAAACTCTTTCACTTTCCAATCCCCCTCTCTCTCTCCCGCGTCTCTCTCTCTCTCGCAGACACACACGCACTGTTTTCTGTTTCTGCTCTTGCGTGGACTGATAATTCATTCCTGAAGGCCCTGACCTTCACCATCACTAATAAACACCCAGACCAGCGGCAGTCGGACTATTCTAATGAACCCTCGGACTGTGGTGGCACCCAGAAATATCGGCCTCATCCGACATTCTTCTTGGCTCCCAGGGATCCACAAATATGTCCCGGTGGATTTCATATCACGAATCAAAACAGATAAAAGCCTCGCGATGTAAACGAAACTCTTTATATCCATGTCCCAAAAGACCATGTCCCAAAAGACACACGAAGAGGCTCGACCACGAGCTCAGAGGTGCGTAAGAAGCCGAACATGCGCACATTAACATAAGCGCACACGTCGGCCACTGTCAAACTCAAGCGCACAATGTTCCAATGCAAACACGCTCAAAGTAGAATCCATCTGAGCGACACACAGACATATGGATTTATATTTTGTGGGGACCTCCCATTGCCATCACCCTTTCCCCAGCCTCTAACCCAAAACCTAACCATCCAGAACACACGGCTAATCTTAACCAAGTCTTGGAGTTATTTTGAAGTTCCAATCCTCAAATTCAGGCCTAAACTTGTGGGGTCTGACAAAAGGTCCCCATAAGGATAGCTATACAAGGAACACACACAACCATTTTAGTTGCGATCTTGACTACGTAAAACACATGTCCATAGTCCGTTACTCACTCATGCAACCTACACACACAATTACGGAGTCGCTGCACACATTTTTACGAAGGCATCCACACAAATAGGCACAATCAAAATTGCATCATAAGAGAAAACACACGCGAAAACACACTATGAATCGCTTCCCGCGTTCCCAGGATTCCAAATTACACACAAATATGAGAACACTTTCGCTTAGACAAAAGCGATTCCATTCACCTCATTGTAACGCAAACACTCAACAAGGAATCACACACAAGACAACGCAAGTTAATACACATTTACAGTGACACACACGCGACGGCGCAAACATATAAACGATGCTTTATTTTTGCATGTAAAATCAACCACATTAAAAATGATTTGTGTTTTTTCAGGCTGGCTTTATAAAAAAAAAAGGCCTGACATGAGAGGCGAATGAGACAGACGTCCACAGACTGCGCCATTTGTCTGGTCACTTTGGTGGCTCCACACCCTGGAAGCACATGGCAGGAACTTCGGACTTTAGGGAGGCAGTGACCGTTAATTGGACTTGGCTGTCAGTGGGGCAGAGTCCCAAAACAAGAGGCACCTGTTTTCAAGAGACATGGTATTTTTCACCCATTTTTGCCTTCAAATTCGGTGAGTGACGAATTCGTCATTTTTAATCAAGAGGATGTGCTTTTAATTCATTGCGTGATATCGCAAGGCAAGAATCACATCAGTTCAGTTTTATATATATATATATATATATATATATATATATATATATATATATATATATATATATATATATATATATATATATATATATATATATATTTTTTTTTTTTTTTTTTTTTTTTTTTTTTTTTATGTTTTGGTTTGGGTTTTTTTTTCAAAATGTGTTTTTTCGTTCCATGACAATTTAGGCCGTTTAAAGTCGTTTCAGGTAAAACAAGAAGCTATTCTGGGAAGGACGCATGGGTAAATTGTAGTCCAATAATACTCTTCCATTTTGATCTGAATGCCGGATTATAGATTATGATTTTTATTTTTACTTTCTCAGTATTCTCCATTCGATGGTGCTTGAATGCGCATCTAAAATTGTGCTTGAAAGTCGCTCACTGGCATCGCCATTTTGGGGAGTACAACCTGAAGGTCAGCTGACATCAGAACATCGGTTTACTTTACTTTACTATATTAAAATGCATACAAAATGAGTAAAGGCGGATTTCACAGAACATAACACTTTAAACTATTATAAGAAAACAGGAAATCTCGACAACATGATGATGTCCTGCTGAACAGCGCCTGTCATTATTGATCAATAAAATTGATAAATGTGATTTCTTAAAGTTACAGCCGTTGTGATGAAGTAATTTTTATTTTTTATTTTTTAATGCAGCGATTGTCCTGCAGTTTCCTCTGTGATTCAGAGTCATGCGTCATGGGTCCGACCTCTAAAAGGCCGTGGCTTTGAATCTTAGCCGTTCTTTGTGGCGCCCGAGTGTTTCAAAAGGAAATCCAATTTAAATTCAAACGTTAAAACATTTCGTTTTTATTTTTTATTTATAGTGTGCGGTGGAAGACGGACGTTCCTGATCATGTCAGGTATGTCGGATTAAAACTTTGCGTCAGTTTATTTACTGACATTCTGAATATAAAGCCCGCGGTTATGTAGAATATAAGATTGCTTAATGTGCTCAAAAATAAGGAAGAAAACTGAAATTCATTTCAGTAGTTCGAACTGGCCAAATGCTATACTATTTACAACAAAACACAACACAACACAAACAAAAATAGAAATGAGATGTGATTAGACATTTAAATAATTGAAACTATTTACATCCCATGTATCGGAAATGCTGTAGCTGAGAAGTGAAATCTCATACCAATGTTAAATGCGAAGCAGGTCTGTGAACCAGCAAGGATTGTATAAAACACACGTCTATTCACACATACACTTAAAAGTTACAAGATTAACATCAGTTTCCGGCACCATTTACCCAAACAAAACACAATCTCTCTCCGTGAAGCACACAACGCAGCAGTGGATTTCACACCATTGATTCATCCTCCTTCGGGACTTCATCATGTTGTTTTACATGGAGTTTTACTTGCTCCATCACTTTAATATACAACGCACACACGGATACAGTCACTTTCATTGCGAATATACAGTTCACAATTGAAAGAAAAATCAGCTTTGGAGCAAATATAAATAACGCGGCAGCTTCTCCACGTGAAATAATATATAAACGTGTGGTGTGCTGTCTTCTGTATGACAGACGGAGAACTCAATAAATCGAACAGTGCATTCAAAGCGAAGACATACAAGTTCAGCCTTCATTTGGGCCTTTTTTAACCAGAAAATGGTGATGTTGTGACGTGTTTATATATGGAGTCGGGGTCCACTCACCTGAACAGCCTGAAAACCCATCTTATCAATCATCGGAAAATGATGTTTACCATCAATCAAGCCCTGTACCTGATTCCGTCTTCTCTTTTTTGTCTGCTCTTTTTCAGGTGCCACGTCACGGACGGTGGGCAGAGCCGAAATGGTCTCATTAAATACCCAGCTACACAACATTTCTGCTTCTAGCTTATTAAACTTCGCCTCATAAACTGATGAGTGGTATGATTGTGCGTCTCGCATGCTCACTGTCCTCACGCGATCTGATCCCGTTGATTTATAGCGCCCTCTGGTGCGGCGGCTTCAACCGTAGTGGGATGTTGGGATTTCAAAATGACGTCATGCGCACATGTGAAACGAGTCTTTGTTCTCGACAAGATTAGTTAAGTGTGTATTAATAGCGCAAGTATGAAGACCTGAAATGGTGTAAAGGGCAATTATTCAGAGCGTTAAATAAATGAATGCAAATTTTTATGTTTTACTTCTATATTATTGCACAGTTAACATGTTTTAATTGATGAATGAATATTGAAATTTATATATCTGTGTGAAATGTGAAAACAGTTGATTAGCCCATTCCTTGTTGTTTTGAGGGTGAATAATCAAATTCGGAATCCTCTTTTTCTTAGGACCTGTGAGTAGTAACAAGAAACTCCTGTATCCTGAGTGGTTGAAGTGATGCAATGAGTCGTGTATTCTATCCTCACATTTACCATGTGGGATCCATCTTCACACACACAAGCACAGGTCAGACTCAAAACAGAGTCCTGCATCCTCCTCCACCTCGGCAGTGTCTGAGGGCCGTGCAGCTCTGTCAGTCATGTATCTTGAGGGCTCGCCTGGACTTTGTAGTTCTCCCTAAAAACTTCAGTTCTCTTCTCACAACTGTTCATCAATCATCAATGAGGGAGAAAAGGTGCCCACAAAGTTCAAGTCTCCAGTTCTCTAACAGATACTGTACAGTATGTCTCTCTACTTGGTGAATGGATGATTCATGGGGTCACATTCGCTCTCCTGTGACTCCCTTCTCACTGGCATCACCAAGAAATCGCACACCTCCATCTGGCTCAGAACTTGGGAGCAAGGTTTCTAACTGGCTGTCACAGTCACAGCCTCTCTGTCCACTTCAGAACCCAGCCATTTTATTGAGAACTTTAAAAGTTGTCTTCAAGTGGCCTCCGATCCTCAGTTAGGTCGTCTCAAAGCTGAGACTTCAACCAAGGGTGTACAGAGCCAGAGAAGCATCTGAAAGCTGCTTGATAAATCATTTTTTTAAATTATTTGTAATAAATATGACAAATCACACACCAAAAAAATGGAGGCACTAAAAAATACAATGCACTGCACCTATTAAAAAGGGTGCTATTTGTGAGGAAATGCATTGAGGGTTGAGTTGGAGAGGGGCAATTACGATCAAGAAAAATCAAGTTAGCGTAAGTAAGTTTATGTTTCAGAGTTATTTCTATAATGATAACAATGATAATAATACAGATTCATTTATATGGTACTTCTTTGTACGCTGGTTACCAAGTGCTTTACAAGCAGAGCAACAAAGTATGTTTGTACTTGCTCGACCAAAGTTGGAAGAGATACATTACATAAATAAGAGCAAATAAAAGTGGGTTTTAAAGGTGGAGCTATATTATGTGTGTTTCCTCTGGCAGACTGATCCAATGTCAAGCAGCCCTGTCAATAAAACCTGTGTCACCTTTATATTACTTATATATATATATTGAGGTTTTTACCTGGACATTAAGTTGACACCAATTTTGGGTCAACACAACAGACTTACATCGTGCCAGTAACATCTAATGTTTAATACAATGTACGCAAGAGCTAATTTTTCCAAATTGCGTCAATGGGTCCAAAGAGTTAATGTTCTAGCCAATGTTGCAGGCCTGTCTGGTCTACAGGGGCACAGCATAGATGAGCTGGCCCTAGCGTGACCACACCCTCAGAAATATCAGATTAGAACTGAGTTCCACATAGTTGGCAGGACAGTGAGCAGGATATACTCCCTGAAAAGATCTTCGCTCCTGTTTCAGGAGGGCTAGTGAGCAAGACCACAGAAAGACTATCATCATGTATCATTACTGCTACGTCTGAGCTGATCCTTGTCTACCTCGTTGTTGGGTAACTTCACATGAACCCCAGGAGTCGGTTCTCACACATCTATATCGAGCTGCAGAAGCTCGGCAGCGCCTCCAGCTTCGTCAGAGACCACAGTTACATTTCACACATGACACGGTTCCTACACACAGATAGGGATCAAAAAGATAACTCAAGGCCATGATGCCCACTGACAACAGGACAACACACTTTTGTGCTTCACTCTCAAGTTCCCATGATAAGCGAAAGCATGAAGACGCAAATCCCCTCTCAATGGACACATTTTCCGACCCATGAAAATGGAAAACCCCCTGCACAAGGTTTCCTCGAACACAGCTCCAGCACTGAGAGCTGAGTGATCTGCCCGCCACGGGCCTCTCGGCAACCACTTTCACTCACATCATGCAGGAGCCTTCTGTCTGTTTGTGTGACATACATCCACTGTATGTCCCCTCAATCCCTGGGTCGGGACTTTCACCGCTCAAAAGAGCTGTCTTTTGATCTGCTCCATCTTGACCTCAAAGGTTGGAAGTTAAAAGCACGTCATGCTTACTGAAGCACAAAGGAAACTTTGAACGCAGCTTTTCTTATGTTCTCAATCAGAAACTGTATTTATCGCCTGATCTCTCCTTTCTATTAATTAAATAATAGTAATGAGTAATAATAGTAACAATCCTAATTTAATATTCAAGCCTGAAACAAAAACTTGTCCAAATAAAATGCTTAGAATGACTTTTAGTTCACTGATTCTAACATGCTTTGGATTAATACAGTGATAAAATAAACTCCAAATACATACTTTGCAAGAATCAAGCTTTATTTCAAGTCTCCCTCTTCCCCACAACAAAAATCATTAAAACATTGTATAAAGTTGAATTACTAAATAAGAAAGACAATGTGATATCACCAAGTAAAATGAATGTAAAATGAATATATCTTCTGCACCTTTGTTTAAGACAGTTTGTTTTTTTGTATAATTTTCAATTATTGCAATTTTTGTAGCAGAATATGAAAAATAGAATCCACATACACCATCGTAATTGAAAGAAATAGATCCACTTAAAAATAATAAATGGATAAATACATATAAAAAAAAAACAATGTTTATAAAGCAATTAGTTCTATATTATTGAGAAAAAGAAAGATGATGATAAACCAATATATAGCATCACTACAAATTAATTATGTTTTTCATTTGGAATAAAATTAATTTCCTCAAATTCAAAGTTCAAGTCTTGGGACTGTTTTTGGTTTCTTTCTTTGTATGCAACAATGAAACTAATCATTAAAAGTACTGCACAATAGAAAGCAATTTGTGGTACCATTTTTCACAGTCTACCAAACCAAGTGGCCTGCAGGGTCATTACCAAACGTGCAGTTACATTGTACAAGGTTGTGATGGACCCCAGTGGCTGGACTGCATCTCAAAGCGCAGTTGCCTCTGTCTTGCAACCATTTAGTTCCACTGGAACCATTCAACATCTGCAACTGTGACACCCCAAAAGCTCCTAGACCACTCCCTGGTTTTATGTGGGCAGACGTGATTGACAGCATTGTGTAGAGGAGTAACAGCACCGAGCATCAGCTGAGGGGGAGGAAGTGAAGGTGGCAAGAGTCGTATTAGTTCCTGGCGAGGCATGTGGAGTGCAAGAGTGGGGGCACTGGAGCAACCACACAATTACCCTTGTCAGGAAGGTCAGCTCAGTTGTGGGGGTGAAGTTGCTCTCCGTGGCTGTCAGGGCAGGGACGGAGGTGATGGGGATGATGTTGCCTCTTACCTCTGGATGAGGAGTCAGAGCACACACTGAGCGGCAACAATCCAGCTCAGCCAACCAGCTGACCTCCAAATACTTGCATCACTAAAATATGTTTCAGTCAATGTACTTTATTTGTTGCTTCTCTGGTGATGACTCTTTCAAATGTATTTAATGATTTGTTGAGGACAATTTACAGCCAAACTAGTGAGATGTGGTGGAGATATGCAAAAGCCAAATGCAAAGGATATCAGTTTACTGGAATTGCACTGGCAACCTTGTTGTTGTTGTACTGTATCTTCAGTCCTTCCAAAGCATGTTGTTTGTACCTGTAATTGTGCACACATGGTTGCAGAGAGTGAGAAGGAGACATCAAAGCAAAGAAGGAAAACAAAGTAGGTTACCTTTTCCACTCTCACATGAATGTTTATGGCATCACTAGGGTATTTTTCTGTGACGACAAAGCTAGTTGTGAGTTTAGGTCTTTCTTCAATCAGTGTGATCTCAGGATTTAATCTGCACTTATGTCTCTCCAATCTCTTCATGTCGAGTAAACAACGGAAAACCAAAACTTAGGATGTGTAATTTGCCCGCGTAAATGCTTCAGTCCTGGGAAAATGTATCACTTCAGGAATGATTGACTGTTTGCAAACTTTTCTCCTCCTACATCAATTGAAGGGAAGTTCTTTTTGCTGCAATGAAAATACCTTACACGTGGAACCTGCATGGTTATTTTCATGGCTGTTTAAGATTGCGCAATGAATCTCAGCAAATTGCTCACGATCTGAGGAGCAGTCCTCGCACACCAAATTAGCACGCACACTAAAATCAACTACTTGGTCAACATCATTCATTTTTAAAGTAATTTCCATGTTATTTTTTATTGTAATTTTGAGAATGGTTGTCTCACTCATGGCAATGACACTCTAAGCGGTGTCATTGACTTGCATGAATCCTTTAATCCATGCGAGATAAACAAATAAGATGGTTCACATGTCACACAATTTCATGCATCTGAACCTAAAAAACACCGAGTGCAGCATGAACAAAATAGTCACTGCAACACAAATGGCTTCTTATAGGACTTTTTTCCCCTCAATTAATGCATTTCAATGGTCTTGGCCAGAGGTAGATGCCACATGCTCGCGGCTCCCTCAGTACGGAACTGATCGTGGTCACGGATGTCAGTAAAATGGTCGGAAAAATGAATGACCGACAATAAAAAGTCGGTCAGATGGATAAAAAAACAGTTGAAAAGATTCATTAATATCTGCACTATAAGTGCATTAAAGGCAGTCATTCTACTTGGAATAGTACAAGTTAGCATTGTGGTTTGAATTGAGCATGACAAAATTCAATATATTGGGCAGATACTCTTAACTCCTCATTTGAGTGCACATGCTGTTGAGACGTTTGCACGGACAGAGGCAACTATTCAGTGAGAGATTGGATGTTGGGTGAGTTTGGTGAGCAAGAACCTGGAACTGTCCTCCCGGAGGCTGCTGGCACTGGCACAGTGAATTTTAGACTGGAGCTACAGAGAAATGAAAAGGTTCAATCATGACTCCAATCTACACAATGTTTGCCACCTCAACTAAATTGATGAATAATAGACAAGAGAGCAATGATTTGGCAACTCAGATAGAGGATGAAAGATATACGAAGCTGCACTTTCACCATCTAAAAATGCTAAACACCCCCTAAAAACAGTCCCATTACGCACAACAAGAGTGAAAGCCCTCGTGACAGTTTTGAGAGCAAATGTTGCTCTGTAAACCAGCAATAAAATGAATCCTGTCCTGACGAGCATTTCATGTGAAGTGCTTGTGACCCACTTCTTTAACACCTCAGACGGAGAGGCTGTGATCAAAAATTCTGGTTGGAGTGTCGGCTTCTCAAGACTTTAAACTAAAGACCAGTTTCCAAATTTAGACCCTTAAAATCTTTAGGCAGTCCGGAAACAGGTAGCAATAGAAGGAGTCACATAACATACCCTTCCTCCACATCCTGATACATCCATCTCAACAACTTCCTGAGGGAGAGTAAAGGATCTCCACCCTTCTCCTAATTGGGCTCACTTTGCCTTCTTTTTTTCAAGCACTGGCTCTCTTCCCGGTCCCGTTGGCACAGTCGGCTCCACGATGATGTCAAGGTTATGGTAGGCAAACGTGAGCTTGGTCACTGGAAGCGAAAGTTGGCGGTAAAGGCAGCGGCAATAATCGCAAGGCTAATTAACAAAATGATAAAATATAGCTGCTGCCATGAAAGTGATGAATTTTTTTTTTATTGCTGATTAAATTATTGAGGATTGTTATGAGATTAACGCTCCAGTTTTAGGACTTCAATCCTTCACAGACACATCAGTGATAATGATGCTTGCAGGGTTCTGTGAGCCAGATATGGAAGGAACAGCGGCAAGTTTAACAGAAACAAAAATCATACTTCACTAAAAACTCATGGCTCAGGGGCCAAATGCAGCCCCTCTTAGTCATTTTCTGTGGCCCGCAGAAGCTTTGATAGTAAGTGGTTGGCTTGACATAAAATTAAATACAGTACCCATTTTAAGTTCATTAAAATTAGATCGCCAACAGCATGACCCACCAAGAGAACTTAACAGGCTTTTTTCAAGCAAGTGGAGCTCTTAAACATCCATTAACTGAAAAACTGAAGACTATATGAAACATCGGGGTGCATCGGGTGCAGATTCAAGATTTATCATTTATGAAATAGAGAGGAAGTACAAATATTTTGACACCACAAAGATGGCCTCAAAGGTATTAGGCCAATACTCATCTCCGCCATGTTGTGTCTTTATGCACATATAATTGTATTTAAAGTATGTATTTAAATGAATCAAAGTATAAAAAATGCAAACATTCTATAGCACACCCAACCCTGTGACTTTGGAGTCATCAATGTGGTCTATCTGCTGCACTGCAGTGGACGTCTGTACTGCATTATCCTGGAGTCAGTACATCTCCAACTAACTGGACATTAACACGATAGATAGCATAGAACAGTCACATAACAGTTGATCCACTTCAGTGATACGATACAAGAGTGGGAACGAATAAAAGTCTTTCAGTAGCTTTTAAATCCAAATGAAAGTGCAGAACCACACGCAAATCAAAACACTTCTTAGTGAGTGTCAAGTGTGTGCCTACTCTGGACATTTTATTGAAATTGGGTTGTCCATTTTGGAGGTCATTGCATTACAAACAACTAGCCAAATAATGATAAACTTTCGTTTGGCTAGCTAATTTAAAATTGTGGTCCATTGTGAGATGGAGTTTGACACCCCTACAGTAGAGTGGTGTCATTGTGTAGAGCCATTGTGTCCTTATTTTTAAGCTCTAAGGTTTTCACCTTCGATGCATTTCTCACGCATTGTGACGCTCTGCTAAATTCAGAATGACTTAAGTGAGAGCTAGGAATTTGTGTGACGTCCAAATGGTAATCTAAGATAGACCTCTCCATTGGTTCTGCTACTGTTTATAGTTTTGTTTATCGCTCCCTGATCTGGTCCAGACACGCATGCATTGACATTCTAGTCTGTTAGCAACGACACCAGAAAACATTAATGATAATCGCTCAGAAATTGCCATCGAAAACAGATGCCAAGAGGAAAGGAACCGACACGCAACTTTGACTTTTCTCATCGCACCAATGAGACGGACCCGCTGAGTGCTGGATGATTGCAGAGTGTAAACACCTTTTAACAAGGTGGCTCTCAGGTTTTCGAACCCGAGCACACTCGGCTGCCATAAAAAAAGAAAAGTGGCTTTGAAATCTCACCTCCTGCTAGGTTTGTTTGCGCCCCTACAACTTTTACACGCAAATTAAAATCGCCTTTGGACACCAGGTGCAACTCCCTGTGATGCTCATGTACTCCAGAATTGATATTCCACTGGAATGTCAGAGCTTAAATTACATTTTTTTATCACGCTGAATATAAGTCTGCCACAGCAAGGGTTCAATTTGAGCTTCCTGCTTAATTGGCCTGTGTGTGCGCGTGTGTTTGGGGCTGGGCAGGCTTCACATTGACACGGCCTAACAGTCAAAACATGCGGCTCAGCCAGTATTCTTTGGTTAATTGTACTCCGCAGACTCAGTGTGAGCAGGTCCAGGGTCAAAGTTTTCCTGCCTCTCAAGGACAGTGGGTAATTAACTCTAGTCCTTTTATTTATTCGCCTTTTTACTGTCGTGTTTTAATGTTCGCGACTTAAATTATATTCAGTGTTTCATTTCTAATGGTGTTTTTGACGGTGAGGTAATGAACTTCCTCTCCTTACGAGGATTGAACGGAGACTTTTAATACGGAGCGAAATTGTCTTGAGTTTAATACACATGTATTTACCGAGCAGCAACTACCCGCCCAAGACTGCTGATTTTGGGTCAGTTATTATGGAGAACGGAGGAGCTCTGCTGGAGCACAGCAGGGGGATGTCCGAGTACCGGGGCTTCTGCTACCACGAGCCGCGGCAGCAGCAGCATCCACCGGAGAAGTGGCCTCTCTACCCCGCGAGGCCTCCTGTCGCTCCGCCGAGCTTTAGCTTGCCGGGGGATTCGGTTTACCACCAATACTCCGATACGAACCAGGTCCAGGACGTAAATAAGGAGCGCTTTCTGTACGGCGGTACCGTCTATGGGAGCTCAGCCTCCCGGTTCCACTCCCTGGCCGGAGACTCGCGCTCTTTCCGAGGAAGCTATCCGGACATGCAGCTCTTCTACCAGTCAGGAACTCGAGGCAGAGCTTCGCTGAATAACACGGAACATCAACGAGCGGCTGTCGAGATCACAACCGAGACACCCCCGGAGAGAGAGGCGAGAGAAACCGAGTGGAGGAGCAGCCGCAGCGGGGAAAGCAGCGAGGCGAGGGCCGGGTCTGAGAGCTCCGAGGCCGGGAAGGAGGACGAGGGCAGCGGGGGAGACTGCAGCAGCGGCTCCAGTGAGTGGAAGTCCCGTTTTCCTACCTTTTGAGTTTATGTGTCCGAGTTGGTCGAGTTTCACGCCAGTTATGTCAGAGATAAAAATCCAAATGAAAGCCATTTTGAAGGCTTGATTTTAACACAATTTGCTCGCCACATGAATGAAATGATTGCGAGATTAATTGGATTCACGTCCTGGCAAAGTTTATTACCTCCAGCTACGATCAGATGAACTGAAGCAAGTGTGCTATTTTATCTTTTCATGCAATTTATTGATTCAAACGAGTTGTTGCTTTCGACCAGCAACACAATTCAAGTGAGGTCGATTCATCTATTATTCTTATGTATTATATTATGTATTCAATTAGTTCACTCAAAACACTCCGTGCATTCCTTTTTTCCACATTTTCCTCCGCGTCATGAATTCAACCTGACATTTGTACAGTATCTTACTCAAATCGAAGTGGCTTGATTTAAACGTATTTTTTGTGTGTCTCTGCTATAGGCTTCAAAGTACTCTGACAGTGAGGCATGAGTGTAGATGATGTGTATATAAATATATACACACATATATGTGTTGATAGAACGAGATTTGTCTGTGTGCAAGGGCATGTTTACTAACTTTATTGTGTCTGTATACAGGACATCATTCACAAATAAGATGTAGAAAAAGACATGAAGTTGATACTGCAATGAACAAGAAGTGCAATGTCCGAATTAAAATTCTGACAATTTGTGTTATTATTAAGGGTTTGTTGATTCACAATAGCAGCTTGTGTTGTTGATAAATTGCTCTGAGCGTAAACAATTCCAACAATTGTTGTCTGTTACAAAGTGATTTGCAGAATAACTGATAAAGAATTTGAATCTAATAATGCCAATAATATGCAGTTGTGTTTTTGTTTTGCTGTGTAGATGAATGGTGGAATGTGAGTGTCTGCTGTAAACCTTGAATTGTTTATGTGTTGGTTCTGTTGACCTCCATGTTTATTTGTGTGTGTCTCCGCAGCGACGCCTCGTGTGAAGCGTAAGAAGCGCTGTCCGTACACAAAACAACAGATCCGAGAGCTGGAAAGAGAGTTCCTGTTCAATGTTTACATCAACAAGGACAGACGCCTATATTTGTCCCGTCTGCTGCGCCTCACCGACCGGTGCGTTCGCAACACACTAACAAGTAATCAGGGAGGCAAATGGAATAGCAACATAAAATGAAACAAAATAAAACAAACACAATAAATGACAAAATGGAATTTTGTTATTTCTTTAGCTTATACAATATTTCTGAAATCTAACATATTTCTGAAAAGAGTAAAAGGAAGGGGGGGAAACAGTTCCTCAAAGTTCTATTAATTAGTAAAAATAGAACCCCAAAAGCAAAACACTGCCACAAAAAATTATGCTAAGTAATTTTTAAATTAAAAAAACTATAAAAAGATTTTAAAAAATCAAAATAATATTTAAAAATAATACGCTAAATAAACAAAAAGTGTATCTAAATATAATAGTAAAAACCTCTGATGGTTAAAATAAATACATTTGAACTCTTCAACACCAAATATGAAAAAAAAGTGCATAAATAAATGAAATGTAGAAAAGTAATTTGCAAGAAAAGTACATATAGTATGTCAATAATAACAAAAAGAACAACTTTTTTTCTACTCAATTTACCTTTTTTTTCTACCAATCCATCTTTAGAGATAATTGTTTGTAATATATCAGGGTTTATCTGTAATATAATGAATATACTGTAAATGATGTCTGCAATTGAGATTTGGGGCCAAAATGTTGCCACCAGATTTAAAATCCTTCAAGGCAGCAACATTCTTTGCGGGCGGTTACATTTGTTTGTCAGTTTAAAGAGTTGCTCATGATTTTGACAGTGACATGTAATAATGTTCGAGAAGCAGAACCAATATTTAGCTCTTCTGTAACTTAGAACGACCTTCACCCAACTTCTGGAAGACAGAAGTCAACATTCTGACTACATTTACGTAAACCCATGTCAAGGTCTTAGACTGCCACTTTATAACAACGCTCATTGAAGCAGAACTAGTAACAATTAGCTTCCATCATGAACAATCAAATCGTTCTTTTTGTCAGTCCAAAATGAGGCCAAGCGCTTGTTTTATATATATATATATATATATATATACATATATATATATATATATATGATCTATGATTTATTGATCCGCTTCCATTAACGATTAAAGCACAGCGTTGTGATGTATTGAGACGTTTCATCCTCAAGTCAGCTTGGCGAAATATGGCACTGAAGTCAAGTCATCACGGACATTTCCATGACCTCAATTAGATGTTTCAAAGTCACCTGACCCTGATGTGACACTTGTAGGATGGCACTGGTAAAACTAATTGAAGAGCATTAAACACAGCGTCCTCTTCTGTGTTAAGTTAACACAACGAATGTAGTCGCTGCCGTTAACAGTTGAAAAGACTCATGGAGAGTAGTGCGGATCAGACTTGAATGAGCACAGTGGCAATAAAAAAAAAAAAGTGACATATGAACTTAATTTGACATTCCTGAAACTTGGTTATATAAAAGTCATAATTGAAGAATTATAGAACATATTTTTAATATCAGGTATTTGTGCCAGTAGACTGAAAATAACCAGAAAATGTGTTTTGTTTATGATAACACGTGTAACAAAGATAGATTGGTGGTAAATCAAATAGAACAATATTGTGGGCAAAAAAAAAAAGGTAGCATAAACAAAAATAATGGTAACAAAAAATAATATATAAACAAACAATGCTACCATAAGTACATTTAGGCTTGTGGCACTTGTAAACAAGTGACTCTTCTGAGATTTGACAGCAATAAAGGGTTCAAAATAGGACCAAAAACCTTGCAGTTTAATTCATATTCCGTGACTGTTATGAGCAACTGAACCACATTTCCACCTGCTGCTGCTCAAACAGCGCTGAACTGCATCACTTCAACATCCAAAAGTTGTGTTCTGATTGCAGACAGGTGAAGATCTGGTTCCAGAACCGGCGGATGAAAGAAAAGAAGCTGAAGAGAGAGAGGCTGCAGTTCTACACGGGGTACCACCTCTTCTGATGGATGGATGGAGGAGGCCAAGGACTGTGGTGGATTATTACACCAGATCGGTCCAGTCAGGGGAGAGTGAGTGGGTCTGATGCCAGATTTTGGAAATCATGTTACCTTTTTTCCTCCACCAGTCATGTGGTTTTGATCTCAGCCTGCGGCCGCCACGTCGCCAATTCACCAGAACCAACCCTGAACAAAGACACAGAGGAAAAAGCTTTGTGTTATATAGCAGTTTAATCTAAACTTTACAGACTTTATTTGAATAATTCACTGTATGCAGAGATGTGGGCCCAGAACCAGACCTTGTTCACAACCTCTGCACTTTTGGTTTGATAGCACGGTTCTGTGTATAACTATCATTTTACATGTCGCTAGCACCAATAATTCAACATGTCATGAGTTGATAAAAGCCATGAACACAACAAGATTTATTTTTGGACACAACCCAAACTAAAACACTATTTTACAACTGCACTTGAAGAAATCGACTTGAATACACCTGTCACCTTGGCTAGCAGGGTGGCAGGGGAACTTCACCTGGGACCCGGATGCACACTGAAGCTTATGAACATTTAGACTCTCAGAGTGTTTTCTAACTCAAATTTGTTTTTTGTTTTTTTGTTTATCTCAGTTTTGGACGTTCGCCTCAGCCTCTTCCTTTCCTCATGATAAAACTTCAAATGTTAACTTCAGGAGGTTGTTTACCAACATGTTGAGCTCATTTTACTGTCTTTTGGTGATGCTAACTGCTAGCCGCCAACCTATTTCAATAACAAACTCCACTTGCTGCCTCTGAGTAAATTCATCACTACAGAATGAAAGGATGAAACCGAACTGTCTCACTCAGGATTATCATGCAGCCAGCTAACAGAAAACCAAGCCCGTTAGCCTGTGATGCTAGCTGTTAGCTACCACCCAGTTGTTGCACCATGTACACTTATAGGTTTGTAGCTTATGGTTAGCCTCACTAGCTACAGCAGACTCAAGCAACAAACTGCAAAGTTTCCATTAAATAAAAAGACAGTTGGCACTTTAAGAACACAATCATTGAATAAAAACAAAGGCGAAGACTATCAAGTATTGAGGGCTGTGATTGTTGTGATTCTTCTTCTCTTCTGTGTTGACAATCAGCGGCTTTGTTTGCGTGGATGGCCACATTCCACACTGTTTTAAGTAGCAGTCTTCTAAAACGTATTGCTATGACACACAATACCTGAGCTACAGTGTGCGCAGTGGTCAGTACCTATCATGGCGGACCAAGAAGAAAAGAGCCTTGGCTGAGACTCACTTTACACAGATTTACTTAACTATACTATTACTCAAAAATGTTAATTGGTTCCATGTAAAATAATTTTATTTGTATTTACATTTTGTCTTAACTGTGAATGAAATGTCAAATATTTTGTCACAAAATACTTGAATCTAAATTTATATTTTTTGCACTACTTCATCAAAATTTGAACAAATTTATTTTCAAAATTAACCAATATAAATCAGTGGAAGTGGAAAACAAAAATTCCCATCCAGGTAAACAAAGCCAATTTCTTATCCAGTGTTGTTTTTGCATTAACTTTTATATACTGAAGCACTTGTAGTTGTAGTTGTGCACCACTGTTTTCAAACGTGCACCTGACTTGTTTTTTGTCTTAATGCATTTAAAATGTTTGTTTTTCTTTCATGTTTTATCAACATGATAAAAGATATTTTCCTGATGTCGTTTGCACTTCTGTTTCTATCATTAGCCATAACTGTGTTTAGCTGTGGAAAGTGTATCTGAAAGTATGTTTTAAATGTTCAGTGTGGTTTAGATTTAGAAAGTCACACACAATTGTGTACCCTTTCTGTAAATAAAAGCTTGATTCTCTTCAAATCCACACACAAAGTCACCCAACTTTTAAATACATATTTTCTACCAGGTCATTTGTCATCTCTCGAGTGTTTTAATATGCCAATAAAAAAATGCTTGTAAAATAAACTGCATCTCGTATTTCCCTGTTCTCTTTAATAACCAAAAATAAAAGAAATGAGAACAATAAAATGATAAAACATGTCTGGATTTTACAGCGCTGTTAAAACACACACAACTACTTTGAATATGTTTTAATGGCCTCAGGTGACTGGGACGGCGTAAAAACCATTAGTGAATGGCATCCAAATATGAATAAAAAAATTGTAAGTGTAGATTCTCTCTTTCCCCTGACCCAGACTTTGAACACAGGACCAGACAGGAGAAGCACACAAACACATGGTGAGTCCAAGGCTGAAACTTGAACCGGAGAATCCTCCACACCAGAGAACCATTTCCTCCCCAAACTAAAGGCTTTTATTGGGGGCAATACAGACAGTCTGCTGCTCTCCCTTTGTTTGTCTCAGCGTTTACTGCGTCTGTGTGTGACTGTGACTCTGCATCTGTGTGTATGTGTGTGTGTGTGTGTGAGGGGGGTTAAAAAAAGGAAAGACAAGGAGATGAAAGGGCAGATTGTGTTTCTGGTAAAAGCATTCTGCCTAATGACCGACTATAAACTCCACCACGAGCCTGCTGAGCTGCGTTGAACAGCAACAGCATTTTTCAAATTCACTTGTACAATTATCAGGCAGTCCTGCGTCGCTTTAATTGGGCTGCTATTTTTGGCGTCTGAGTCAGCGAGAACGTTTGTACAAGAGGGTGAACATACAGGACGCTGGAATATCTGCTGAACTATCAACGATTGGGGTGCGCTTCTGATGATGTGGGGGGGTGAACACGGCCATCAAAGGAAACATTGCACGTTAAATTCGATTTCTGTTCACTGTGAAATGGGTTTTCTCAAGTGATATAAACAATACAAGTTCAGTTTTTACAGCACAACTTTACACAATTTTTACTACAACAAATGAAAAGTGAAAAATATATTCGGGAAAGAAATCACATAAACCACAGAGTAATTACACCGAATATACATGCGTGTTAAAGTTCGTGAAGTCCCTGCATGGGTGCATTTATCTCACGTTAAAGTGCCATAAAAAATTGCAGAATAAAAATGAATTACGAAGCTCAAAATTTTTATTAATAAACTACTGCTAAGAAAAAAAAGAAATAGCGCATTTGATTTCATGAAATTTACTGATTTGATGTATGACAACAACGTTTAAGTATTGAGAAGGTAAAATCGAATAATAATAATAAAGAAAATCTTTTTAAAACATCAATATTGCTGGATAATAGGAAAATAAAAAAAACTGAGTGATTTAAAAAAAAGCACAATAAAAATTGGATGCTAAGCGTTGCCAAATGACTGAATAAAATGGATTTAGACATCATTAAATCTAAACGATGCAGACAAATGTTCATATACTGAGAAAATTAATGAATTTAGTCTTTTTTTAATTGGTGTTGCAATCACCTAAAATTAAACCTGGCCAATAAAAGAGGTGCTGAGTGTCATGCAGTGATCGTGAGACGGAACAAAACGTGGAATTAAAAACAGTTTATTTAATAAAGCGGGTAATTATAAAATATTTTCGCTTAATACAGATGCATCAAGAGCAGAAAGAATTACATTCAAATTTGCATTTATTGAAAGGAGTTATTGAAATACCTGATTCAAAATTTTGGCTTAATGGTGGGATGAGAGCACAGATGTATTGAAACCCAATAATGTCAGGTGTGAGCATGGACAAGTACAGTCTGCAGGCTAGCTGGTCTAAGTTAAGGTTGGGGTTAGGTCCAAGTACTGATTAGTGACGGAATACAATGAAGTCACCAAAAACGTGTGACGAAGTCAATTGGAATTTGAAACATTTACTTTTTCTTACAAAGAATAATGCAGTTATTATTATTATTATTGCCATTATTTTATTACATTTACTAGTATTAGAAGCACAAATTAGACTGATAATTTGAAATAATTGCATGCAGTTATTTAAAAACAGAAAAGAAGTATAATACGAGACACTAAAGGTATTGTTGAGAAAAGTGAGCGGTAGATTGAATTTAAATTATAGTCGACACATTTGATGCTTCCTGGATGTGTTTTTAGGATTTATTCCAAAACAGTTCATGGGTGACCTTTAATTGTTGGGAATTTCCACCTTAACACTCATGACACATATCATGTGTCTAGACTGAACAGCAATTAGCTAATTACTTTTTGAGGCTGCCGTGGGCAGGGCATTAAAACTGATTCTTTTAGTTTGGAAGTGTGAAAGTTCTTCCTTGGCCTGTCAATCATCCTCAGCTGTCACAGTGAGCCACTTCAGCTTGTGATCTGCCTACAGTTCTTCTGTTGTTGGACCTCAGTCCAGCATGTGAAATGTTCACTCAAGTTGGCGGGAAATCCTAATTTTGGGTGGAAAGTTCACACGTTTGTCACACGTCTGGCAACTGGTGATGGTTGAGGAGCAGTAACTTTAAGTACGGAAACTGCTGCACAACTACTACGACTGAATCACAGGAAGCTACAACTAGAAGCTACAAGCAAGCACTTGTACTACAACTATGTGACCTGGAAAGAAGGAAGGAAGGAAGAGATAGATAGATAGATAGATTGATACATAGATTGACAGACAGACAGACAGACAGACAGACAGACAGACAGACAGACAGACAAACAGACAGACAGACAGATAGATAGATAGATAGATAGATAGATAGATAGATAGATAGATAGATAGATAGATAGATAGATAGATAGATAGATAGATAGATAGATTCTGATATTTGAATGCAATATTTCTGATCCAAGATCTAGTCCTTGTACATCAACTACTACTGCTATTGTTATTGTTATTGTTATTGTTACTGAAACTCTTTCTGTGCCCCATATGCTACAATGATTGAACACAGCATGAAATACAAGAAAAACGAACTACCAGTTCATTATTATACTATGAATACATTATAACTGATTACAGTACCACTATTAGTCCAAGTAGCACTAGTATTTCTTCAATACTGTCACAACAAACTTAGAACTTACTCGGTAGGATAAAACCAAAAACAAAATATAAGCAACTGCCGTTTAAAAATCCAATATCGTTTTTTAAACTGAGACTTTGAATACCATGAGATCATCTGGTCCTACTATATAATTTATGAATACTCTTAGTAACTATTGCCTTTAAACTATGAGTAAAACCATCAAAACCTCATCGACCACATTCTACTAAAACTAGAGACTAGACATAACACTGCGATTATGAGAAAATAACACAACAAAGAAGGCCTGGCGCAAAAACTGTTACTTCAACACGTCGGTTACGAGAGGCTGAGCAACAGCCTCAGCGTCAATAAGAACGGCGACAGTGCCGCTCAGAGGTGGAGACAGCAGGTTGAGTCAGACAAGAAGAGGCACGCGCAATCACGTGATCATTCTCGTCCGCTGCCTGACATGATGGAGGTTCAAAATATGGTTTTATGTGCCTTGAAAGACGGCAGTTCTTTCATTGTTTCCCGGCAAATTAAGCGCATGTATAGGCTGTAAATTCGGAGCCTATTTGACAACGACTTTCTGAGTCGGACCAACCTCAACAGAGGGGCCGGTCCGGTAATTGGACTGGTCCAGTTGGGATTAAATCACTTTTATTAAGATTGTTGTTGTTATTAAGAGGGCGCTGATAATGATGTTCCACAGGAGCCGCTCTTATTAAAAGCGCTTTTGCGTTCCACTGTGGAGGTTTCTGCTTCTGCTTTTTATGACTATCTTTGTGTGCCGCCCCCCTTCCCGTCGTAAATAAGGGGCTGTGCGCTGCTGCGTCCTGCCTGCAGGTGGCGCTAAGAAAACACACGAGAGGCGGAAGATGGGTTCGATACTTGGCACAGATTTTATGCTGAAGGCCTGACCCACACACTCACACGCGCACACACACGAATTCATTAAAACACGCACAAGTCACAAACCTACATTTGAACTCGGAATAGCGTGCTCTAAACGTGATAAAATAAATAGCATCCACGACGCTTTCAGGATATATACTTCATACGTTCATGAGCTAGTTCTGTACTGGCGTCAAGGTTTTAGCAAGGCAACAATAAAATTCCTGGACAAGAAAATATAAAACGCGACTTCTGCAATTCATAATTATATTAAACGATAAATGCGAAGTTCAGTCTAAAAATGTGAATACAATGCCGATTAAAGATATAGTGGTAACTATAAAGACGACTTATCACGGCATTTTGCAACTAATTCGTACTTGGGTTACATATATTTTAATTATTCGCATTTGTTTACGTTTTTGTTTATGGGCGAGGGTTGTTCGTGAACCATAAATAAATAACAGGAATTCATAAGGGATCGATTGTATAGATGTTTGTGCGTGATAAATAAATAGAGCATGTGTTTCTTCAAATAGTTTGTTTTTGTGTGAGAATGGAAAAAATCAGAAGCGCATTCATTCCCGCCTCACAGTTCTGTACTCTGCTGTGTGTGTGTGTGTGTAATAAGACATTAGCCTGACACGTCTTATACGCTCTCCCCCCATCTCTCTTTCTCTCATCCATCAAATAAGCTTGTAAACTGTCTTCTTCTACTTTTTATTCCTCTTGTTAAACAGCCCTGAGCTTTTTTTGTCTTTTTTTTCAAGCTATATGCTACATCTGGCAGAACTACTGTGACATTTCTGAGCACAAAAGAAGGATTTAATTTATTTTCCACGCCGGGTAAATACAGTCCAACCATGTGATCCGCAGCAGAACCAATGGGCGGCAGAGAAGGAGGCAAGGGCTGGAAAAAAATTACTACCATTTTAGGGGAGGATGTAAGCCTCTATACTAGCCCATCTAAGGTTTTACAGTCGCCTTTAAGTGTCTTTTATTGAAATAATAAAATAAACATGTCGCTAACGAATTATTATTCTATGATGGGGCTGCAGACTGAGGAGCCGTACGGGGCGCACTTTATCCCGGGGGGCTTGCAGGGCTCGGCGGCCGGCTGCTCCAAGCCAGTCCGGGGAGCAGCGGTGGAAGAGGAGGGTACCCCCGGATCGCACATCCCGGATTTTTCCCACTTCTCCAGCAAACAAACGGGCTTAAACGGTTTCTCTCCGTGGGCGAGCGCCACCGGTTCGCCGTCCTCCCCGCAGCTGCAGAGCGGCCCCGGAGCCTCCATCCCCGGGCTTTTCCACCCGCATCCCCTCCTGAGTCACCACCAGCACCCACAGCAGCAGCCGCCCTACTACGGCCCACAGGCTCACGCCGACCACCTCGCGCCGGAGAGCAGGTTCGTCCGCTGCTGGGAGGCGCCCACTTCCACCTCGGAGGATTCCAACTACCCCGCTTGCGAGCCGCCGAACCCGAGTCCGAGGTTCGAGGCGGTCAAACCGGAGAGTTCGCCGCACTCACACGGAAGCCCCGGGGACTCCAGCTTCGCGAGCCCGGCTGAGGTGGTCCTAGAGCGGCTGGGCACGGTGGAGGAGCTCGGTGGAAAACCGGAGCCCCGGAGAGAGGACGAGGAGAAGAAACCTCCGCAGCCGCAGCAGCAGCAGCAACTTGACCCGGGTAAAAGAGCCAGCCAAACACACGGAACTCACTGGTGTTTATTTCTGTCCAAGAGTACACAGGTGTGAGAGTGTGTGAAAGAGAGGAGGCCCTGTAAGTGTGTGTGTGACTTTTATTGCCCTATAAATGTCTTGTAAACGGTAAAATATAAAACTTTATAGTCCATTAAAATAATTAAGGTGCTATTGGTGTTATTTAGCAGTTTGTCACGACAGTAATAACACAGGTGAACGTAGAAAGTTTTTACATCATGAGTTATAGTCAATATGCATCACGACTATTCCCCCCAAATAACTGTAAATCAATGAAAATCCTTGTCGAACCGTGACGCAAATATGACAGTTATTGTGTGTGTCGTCGTCGTAAAGACTGAGACTATATTTTTGAGCAAAATGCGTGCAGGCAACACATGGAATTATATGAAAGTAACATTATAGCAACGTCATGCTTGAGTTCTCGTGAAAATATAAAGGTGTGTAAGGGCACATATACACATAGTTGTAGCTCGAAATTTGAAATGAAGTCATCCAGCCCCAAAAGAAAGTATTCATGAGGTGTATTCATTGATACTAATGTGCCACTGATATTCTCATTTAATGTTTACTAACCCAACAAGCATAGCAATAACATGTTACACAGAGAAGAAGCTCAAATGATTTTTGAAAATCCAAACCAAATAAGTTTCAGGATTTATCTGGAAACAAAATGTTTGTGGTTGATGATCAAAGTCTGAATGCAATGTTGGGAAGAAGGTCCTCGGTTTGAAACCCAGTGGGCGCTAACCTTTGTCTCAGTGTGGAGACGATGGTAGTTTTGACTCAGATTTCCTCCCATGAAACAAATATTTCACCAAATAAGAGATGCACAATCATCCAGTCTGTCAACCCAAATAATAGTTAGCTTACCTGGTTAACTCGGAGGACGTGGTTGAGCAGTGACTGTGAGCATGAAGATAATTTCTGAGGTGACATGAGACAAAGTTTTATTGTTTTGGATCGAGGATAAGAGGATCCAATTTCTATTATTAATGAAACAGATGGCTAAACTCTCGCCGTGATTTTAGATTTAGATTGGATATCTATTGCCTGTTCCATGAGTTGAACTACTATTAATTCCGTCAACAAGAGAGTTGTCTTTAGCCTAGCTGCGAATTTCTCCAAACACTCTTAGAGCGGGTTTGAATGTTGATGAAGTACTGAATACATGGCGTGAGAGGAAAACAAATGGAGCGTTTTCAGCTCTGATGACTGCATTCAGGACCCTTCACAATTCTCAAATATTAGTTTACCAGTTGACGGCGCAAACCTGTTCCAGCAAAGATGTTGTTAATGTTTTCACCAAGTCATGAGAAGGAAAAAAAAATCTTGCTTTCTCAGTGTGTGCTTCAATTCAGTGGTTTGGGATGTACGATTTTATGATCTGGACTCCTTGTCTGGAATATTTGCAATTTATTGTTGCGAGTTGTCCAGGGTGCCCCTGTCCAAAAATGTTTGTTCCTATGAGGCGTAATTGGTTCACCGGGGCCAGTACTCGGGCTAAACATGGGTTGTTACTGAGGTTGCACATGTTATTGTTTCTTTTTCTAATGAGACCAAAATCGCAGGCTCATAAAATGCTCCTGGACTTTTTTTATGTGGTCGTCTTTGAACTTCTCGCAGCTGACACCAACCTGGAGAAAGCTGAGAGTTGGTCGAGTGCTTAAGAGGAAGAATTTACGCCGCTGCTCTCTTTTATCCTGCAGAAAATCCGTCCGCAAGCTGGATCCATGCCAAGTCCACCCGCAAGAAGAGGTGCCCTTACACCAAACACCAGACGCTGGAGCTGGAGAAGGAGTTCCTCTACAACATGTACCTGACCAGGGACCGGCGCCTGGAGGTGGCAGGACTCTTAAATCTGACAGAGAGACAGGTGAAAATCTGGTTCCAGAACCGGCGGATGAAGATGAAAAAGCTGATGATTAGGGAGCGGAGGAGTATTCATGAATGATTGAGACGACCAGCAGATGTGTGAGGCGTCGTCATGGCTGCCATGGAGGAACAGGACTTTTGCTAAGACCGTTGCCGGGGTGTGTTGTAACACTGCTTTTTCCAATGTTTGGCCTTTTTATGTTCCATATTTTTTAAAACTTAAGTGTCTTGTGTCTGCGAAAAACGACTTCTTCAGAAATTGAAGCTGTAATTTTTAGTCATAAACCAGTCACATTAAGAGCAAAGGAGGATATTGATTTGCAGTAAATATAGGGATATACATAGTTAGTTAGAAAGAATCATATTCATGATCAAAGTAATGGCGCATTAGACGCGTGCCTGGGACCACTCGCACCATAGTAGGGCCCAACGAGCCTGCCCTGTAAGTGGGGTGAGACGATAGTGTCGACATCTTTTCCATGTTACACTGCTGTGTGTATGAATCATGGAGCATGTGAAGCAGCCATAGAGAGGCATTCCAGTTGGGCGTCAAGCTTTGCTTAAATTGTAGAGAAACACTCGATTTTTACAGCTAGACCAAGGATCAGCAATGGTTAGCTGCAAACGCCAAATTCTGACTGCATAAACTGGTTTAATAGCAGCTGATACGTGACCTAGTTAGTAACAGAGTTGTATTCAAGAGCATCAATGTAAATTGGAGGTTTGTGACCTCAGAGGAGTTTCTTACTGTCGTAAACCTTTGTAGGACAACAACATGATCACGCGGCATCAACACAAAACTCAAAAAAAAAAAATTCACGTTGGAGATCATTGTACTTATATTTTCACAGTCCGAAGAAGCTACTTTGGAAAACAAGAACTCCATGTTCAACATCATGTGCAGACCACACTCTAAATCCATTATGTGTCATCTCTTCCAGTGACCTGTCACCGCTGCTTACGAAGAATGTGAAGAATGTAAAACAGCAGCTGTCAGGAGAGCAAAACTGTTATTTGTATATATATATATATATATATATATATATATATATATATATATATTTATATATATATATATATATATATATATATATATATATGTATAAAACAAGTTGCTAAGGCGGTGACGCAATTTCACAGACACAAAACTGCACTTTTGATTTACAAGTTACATTTGATCTCATGAATGTGTAGCTAACAACATATATCCGACCGGAACAGTATTTCTATAACTGTTCTTGTACAGGAATTTTTTTTTTCAAGAACCATATATCGCTCAAAGATAGCAAACAGATGTCGGATTACGCTATTAGCAGCAGCAACATGGGAAAGTACTTAAAAAAGTAGAGTCACAAGACAAACTCATTATTAATAATCAGGAATTGAATGGAGGTGAATTAGTGTGACTGTATTACCAAAAGAGGAAGTTGAATTTGTTATTCGTCTTTCCAAATATTGCTTTTACCTTTTCTGGTAGGGAAATACTTTTCTAAAGAAGAATATGACTCCCTAATAAAGTATAGTTTCAAAATGCAAATATACGTGCAAAGAAAAGTGAAAATAACAACAGTTAAGGATTCAGACTTAGACATAGAATCTAGTGCTTTATGAAGAAAGTTCTGGAGTCAACGCAATTTGCAAAACAGCACATTACGAAGTCAGGATCGTAATGTCAGAAGCATCACTTTACTGTGATCATGCTGCTATTCCTGTCTCCATGACAACACTCAGTCCAACAAACAGAGCGGTGGAAGCTGTCGTTACTCAAAGGTGAAGCTGTTGTCATATCAGGCTCGTTTTAAGAGACAAGTTTGCCATCTACTAACTGACGAGATGTTACGGCGGAGCTGCAAACGGGGTCCGGCTGTAAATAACGGTCTGAATAAAATTTTAGCATCCATAAAAGATCCATAAATTGAATCAACAAGTTGATATCAAAGGCTCCAGTCATTTCTCAAACACATCTGCTTCTGATAAACGCGCGTATCTCACATGTCCAAACTCTACTTGACACATACTTGACTCCACATAAACTGAATGCAAATCACGTTCTTTTTACGATTCAATGCTAAAACTAGCATCCTCGTAAACCTATTCTCCAAGCTGAACCAGAGTGGAGAGAGGAAAAGTGCCCGGCGTTAATCCTAAAAGCCGAGTTTAAAAACGGAGCACCTGTCGTGACTTTAATTGGAATATCAGATGTTTGTGTGGATGAGAACCAAAACAAGCAGCTAGGTAACTTTCCGGTGAGATTGAATCTTTAATTTTAAAGGTTATATTTGTAAATATTATCGCTAAGGCATTGTAACTACGACATCTGCATGGCTGAATGTATTGTCGGACACATTAATTGTGCGCTTCTTCTTTACTTCCCTTTGTTTTTAACCTTTTGTATTCTCTAAAGCGTCATCTTTTTACATAGCTGACCTGTCCAACGCCAGGATTTGTCCGCAGAAGAAGAATCACTCTGTGTCATGCTTATGTGGAAATAATGTGAATCAATCACGTCTACTGCAATTCCAAATGTGATCCAAACACATCTATGTATCCTGTATATGTGAAACCATTTTTACACTTTGTGTCCCATTTTTCATGGACGACTATAAAAAACAAACATGACTTTCTGTGTGTAAATTAATGTTACATTTGACCAACTCACTGTATTTATGTGCATTTCCATTTGCTCTTCCTTAAAAAAAAAACGCACACAGAGAGAAATGAACTGAAGCTGGAAATTTCCATTTAAAAAGATAAAAATGCTTTACACTCGCTGATGTTGGTGTATCGACAAAAATAAAAAATATAAGAAGGAAACGTATGCAGTGATTAAATGATGTTCATGAATCATTCGATTGAGACAAAGAAAAATCGCTGCCGACGAAACATCAATTCTTAGCTGAGCCACAGGGAGAGCGTAAGTCGTCAAATTAGGGCATGAATCAAACCGAAACGCCAAGTTTCCGTCCTATTTACAACATTGTTGTTCACTTCCTGGCGCTGCCTTAATTGCTTCCTCTGGTCTTTTTGTGCAGTTGGTTAATGGACGCCAAATGGACATTCAGCACCGACAGCTGTTTGTCAACGAAACTTGGACGCGAGGGGAGACAGAAGTTGTTAGAGAGCAAGTGTCATAAAAGAAACTGCTTTATTAAGTCGAAAAGTTCGCCTCACGTCAAAGCGGTTTTATCGGTTGGGATTACGTTTTTCTCATCTGCCTCTCCCGAAGACTCCCTCGCTGTGTGGGCATTGAATGACTCACCCACTGTAACTGAACAATCCACAAAGATAAACATCCATTCATGACCACAAATATTCATCACCAACTTCATGAGTTAAGTATTCACTTTTTCCAGATCCACCCACATCACGAAATCATTTAGCAGTTATTCCCCCTTCTAAATCCTACTCATGGTGAGACTAAAATTGTAACTGAATTGATAAATGAAAACTAGCAGTATCCTTCCACATGCTTCAAGAAGATGTGGAAGTGTTGGTGAGCAGTAGTGATGGGTCGATGTGGTATCATGAAACTGTGTCATAATTTTCAGAGGCCACTAGATGTCGCTCTAGGTCTGACTTAGTTGTTCTAATCCATTTTACAGTAGACAGTACACAAAATCAGGACAGTGTTTCATGAAACCTCATCAACCATTCATGAGTGAGCAGCCACGTCCCAAGAGTGAGGCACTCAAGGACAGCCTCTAAGACAGTCTTAGAGTCTTAGCTGTGGATCGCTGCTGAGAGATGTGTGTTCAAGCAGATGTCTGGAGAGTCTGCTCTTGTAATCTTGAGTTGGATACATGTACTGCAGTGAACCTGAAGTATGATGACATCACCAAACCTTTTGAAGCCGTGAGTCGCCACAGAAGTACGCCAAAATTTGGAATCCTCTGCAGAGCTATTCATCCGGGCATGAATGTTTTTGGTCAGATATCTAGCAGTGCCATTTCAGAGCCGCTGGAGGAATGGAATCCAGCCACTTATCTCATCTGGGTTTACATGTTTTGCATATAGGTCATTCCAACTCACATTGTATCTACGAAAGTAGTATTAGGTTAACTATAGAGTTAGAAGGATGCCCCCAGATCCTGGAAAGCGTGCCGTGTCGTGTGCAAAGGTTAATTAAATTGTCTTAATTCAAGAAAAAACTGTAATGCTACTGTATCCGTTGTGCTGCCGGCAAATTGCTTGTTACCATAAACAACTGTTAAGACGAAAGGGATGTAATACTACCCGGTGTTCACCCTTCTTCAAGTGCTGTGAGCGCTAAGACAGTAAAGTAATGAGGTCACAGACGGCGGATCCAGCTGCAACACAAGCTGCCGTAAAGTTTTCTGCCGAGCCATCATTTTTGTAATGCACATTATTATTGATGACATTTTTGTGACTGTATAGAAGGTGAACTTTTCTGAGGTGGTCAAGTTTTCATTTTTGATGTTGACCTCCGTGTGGTCGTCCTTAGCTTGTGAGTAATGCAACCTCAGCAGAGTGCCATCGCTTGAGCTACTAAACACCATGCCACAGTATCACTTGGTCTGTAGACCCTGTAGGTAGGGATGCCATGGGTGGTCCACTGATATAACTGACACCTTGAACGTACACATCTCTGCTTCCAAGATACCCCCCCTTGAAGATACCTCACCTTCATCATGGACACTCATGCTCCACCTCGGAGACTGACCGTCGTCATCCCGAACACACGCTCGCTGAGGTTCTTCTTTCTCCATGATGACAGGAGAAGGGATGAAACAGAATATTATGTCCATGACCTTTGAACTTTGCAAGTCAGAATCATCCATTCTGTCTTGTGTACTATGTGTCCTCACCTCAGTTGAACAGTCAGTCGTTTTCATCATCAGTGTCCTTCTTTTACCTTTCATTTTTTTATTCACTGCAAGCAAACACTAACAGAATCCCAGCTGCTGGCTGATGTTGGTATAAATTCATTCTTTATGCTTACAAGATCCACTTAAACAAACAATACGAAGCCCTCCCTTGCCATATAAATTTACTCTGTGGGCTGGATTTGGCCCTCAGGCCTCGAGTTTGCCTGACAGAAAGCAGTCCACTAATTAAGGATCTGCTCAGAAATCTCCTTTTCACGACAAGATAAGGAACTGCTCTTACAGAGTGAAGATATGGCCTTTCAGAATTTTACTAATTTTATCTTTTTATTTTATTTTAACAGATTTGTTTACTTTTATCTAACTTCATTATATACAAATAAATATAAACAAATAAATCATCAATCTCATGGTGGAAGCATTTTGGCCTGAGGTGGCTCAGTTAAAGATGTGTCTTGTATATTGGAGATTGGTGCAGGACAGAGAATGATTGAGAGAAGGAGCTCATTTGAAAACCAGAAGAAAGTGAAACTGTCTGACTTCAAATAAGCCTTTATTTATTCAAGCAGCAGGTGGGCTGCAGGGGAAATTCTGGAATGAATTTAGCCTCAAAAAATAATTTATTATCCTCTGATATTTCAATCAAAGTTCACATAAAAAGAAGCATAAGAGGAGAAATGTGTTATATTCATATTTTCCATTGATTTTTCCCGTGTTTAAATGTATTTATTATTGGTATAATTAAGGTTGGACATCTTTTTTTCTGAATTTCTTATTTTTTTTCAAGCATAAACAAACTGCCGTCATAACTGCAGGAAGGATTGTGCAGGAGCAGAGTAACAGTTGCAACACCAGTTCATTTCAGGTGAAACACAGACTTGCAGTGTCCTTAAATTGGTTGTGTCAGTAATCTGAAAGCAACCGCACGGTTAATCTTCAGGTTCTGACTCCTCAAGTAATCGGAGCAAAATTAACATGTGCAGAAAGTCAAACCAGGAAGTATGTGTTGGGCGCTTTCCTCTGAGACAGCAACAAGTCTGAATTGCCTTCACTGGTACTACAATTGTTAGTTTTAAACAAGAGCAAAATAACTATCTGCATGAACAGATTTGGATTTAATTATACTAAACAAACACAAAAGGGGAATCAAAAAAAAGTAGCAAAATTAGACTTAATTCAAGTTCAACAGTAAAATGATAGGTACAGAAAGAACGCAACTCAATTGCCAAAATATGGTTTAGAAGACAGATGTGTTGTAACTTTCCAAGTTACACTCTCAGCCACAGTTCAGAATTCGGATATGCCAGCCATGAATCTGACCATCAGCAACTGGTTCGTAGCCACGTGTGTTGCAATAACAGTAAAATGACAGAATCCAACATGCCGGCTGCGGGAGCCGATTCATTTGCCCCCTCTAACAGTTAGCATCACCACCAATCTAATGGAACAAAGGATTATTCTGGACTGACATTCAATCCATCTGCCGTGGGATAATATTGTCCACCGCTATGCTTGCAAATGTCTGCACCTCATGAAGCCTTTTTTAAATCCGTTTTTCCCTGATAAAGGGCTGAGTAGTCGCATCCAGGTTTGAGCGCAGTGCACTTACCACATGCCCCACTTTGCTGGCATGTCACAGCCCCCCTCAGCCCTGAAAATCGGGGCTATTGTTGATGCCTGATTGTTTGAGTTTTTACAACTATATCTGGATACATCCATAGGTCATAAGTCTTAGCCTTTATTTGTTCGCCCACTCTTGTAATGTACCTGGAGTCGTGAAGGATTAGCATAAACACCAGCGGTTCCCTTCACAGATCTAGTCACACTCCTTCGGCCTAGAAACCAATGAGGCAACGTTGTTGCTTCTGCCGCAGTGGAGCGACGACATCAGCCGACTGTCATCAAGCGTGTCTCAAATTTACGTGCTTCAAATTACGTGCGCCGCATACACCACATTCCAATTCTGCGCACAGATGACAGGGCAACGTTTCCAATTAACCCCTGAGGAGACGCGGCGCTGCCAGATTCGACTAATCATCTTCTCTGGCCATAACCTGCACAAAGAGCCCAGCGAGGTCAGAGAAGTGGTGCAAGCAGAGTCACCGAGACGCACGCTGCCGAAACATTATGGCCGCCTTCATCATGATGTGTGCGACAACGCAAAGTCTTTGTGAGCTGACCATGCTGACTGTGACTGTCAGTACAGTCCACACTGGCTTGTCCAATCCGTTTGACCATGAGACAAGACAGAACCATCAGGTCAGCCACAGCTATTTTACCTCCTCATGACAGCAACATCTTCTCAAACATGTTGCCATCAGCAGGAAAATTTCAGGGACTGTGCTGACATGGACCTCTGACTATGAAAACAAATGTCTGTTTCATTCATGTGCCGCTTCTGGCACAACTGAAGAGACGCAACTTGGTCTGTAATGAGCGGGACCCCCATCTCTCCAGTCCCTTAGGTGACCATATAGGACAAGACGATCTCAAGGTCTGCACAAAAACCATCACACGGACCTTCTGAACCAGAGTTTTGCTTTCTGGACTGTGTCTGTCTGTCTGGATTTCAACCTTTGAATCTAAAAATGGGGTTCTACGTGTTCCTTCGAGATGAGAAGATGTAAGAACTTGTCAGTGAACTCTTCAGCTCTGAAGGGTATTTACTTCCTGCCCCCATCACCTCACAGTCCCATGTTCCCGCTGCCTCTTCATTGGTTCAGTCACCCTCTGAATTGTCCCATAACTCGCCCCCAAAAACAAAGCAAGTGATTGGCTTATATGCTGTGCCGACTCGGTGATGTTGCTAAGACGTAACCCACCACACATGATCACGTTTCCGGGTTGAATTCCCCTCTACACTCCCACCACAGCAAAACAATGATCACACATAAAAACAAGAATGGCAATGTAGAGCGATGATGAGAAGATCATCCGGGCGATAAAAAAGTGTTTATGGTTGTTTTGTTATTTGCTCACATTCTCCCAGAGAGGCAGCAGACTGTTGCCCCCTCCAGCGGCACGGCGGAGCAGGACTCTTCATCTGCTCATTACTGACGAATGTGTAACAGAATCAGAGATTCATTACAGCATCCGTGTTGAAGCGGCTCTCCCTGTGGCTGTTTGAGATTTGTTCCTGGAGAATGTTAATGGCTTTATGCGACAAACGGGCCTCTTTTTTTAGGTTTGAGTTCTCATGTTACCTGCCGGCTATAAAGCGTGGACAGTACTGATGCTCATCTCAGCGGTGATGATGTTGCTAGGAAACTCAGTGTTGAACTGAATCCTGCCTCTAAGGCTAAAAATGCTCCCTTCTCCCAATGTTAAACAATTCCTAAAACCCCAAACTAAATCATTTGTTCCTAGTCCCATCTAAATCCGCACATAACATTCAAGTTACTTTGAACACAGACAAACCATCACCGTTCTTGGTGGAGGTAATGAGATGTTTTAGGGAAGTAGTTTTAGTAGTAGAAGCTCAAAAACAAATCAAAGCCACTGTGGTAGGAAGGAGTAGTAGCACCCTAGAAGTACTCACCATCTACCGCTTGGTAGATCTAAAAATCCTTACAGACAAAGCTGAAATACCATTTATTATCACAGGCAAGAATAACCATAGGAATAATAGTAGTATTATTCCAATCAGCTGAGGGAATCAGCAGTACCAATGGTTCCAGATGGAGCATTGGAAGTTCATGTAATTTGAGTTTGAGAAGCAGTTAAGTGGAAGAGGTACATGTTGTGATGCGTTTTTTTTTTTTTTTTTTTTTTTTTTGTGTTGGTGATACTGGTGCTGTCGCAGCAACAGTAGAAATAATACAGCACTACTGTGTTGTTGTTTGTAGTGGTACTGCATTAGTGGTAATGGTGAAACCTAACAATACTTGAAAAACATTAGGTGCTAAGATAACTAGTTTCTTTGGAAGCAGGAAGTTTAATTTTATAGTGTTAATAGTTTTTTTTAGATAATTGCATGTTCTTCAGTGGAGGAAGTAGAATTACCTTTTAAATATTATCATATATAATGATAAGAATGCTGTTTAATTTATGCTATTTGCATTATTTGTGAGACTTTAAGTCAGTTATAGTAACATGTTGTGGCAAGAGGCAAATCACGCAACTGTCAGCAGCAAGTTGTCCAAGTTTGACTTTTTTGGTGACTAAAGATCGATTTATACGTGTATAAATTTAATTTATTTAGTCAATTAGTTAATGTAATTTACATTTTGTTTTTGTTGAACCAATATGCTGAGTGTTTACACTGAGACATTTTATTGTAGTTTGAGGAAAGTTTCAGGCTGTTTAATAAACCACAGTGCTATAGAGACTTCATTGTTGCCGGAGAATGGGATGTTTATTCTGTTATGGTTAAGGGTCAAATAAAAAAATATATATTTAAATGAATTATTATTATTATTTTGTTATTTGTTGTCTTATTAGTATTGTGAATTGTGCTTTTCAATTTGAATTTCTTTTATATAACTACACAGTGCATGCTGCACTGTCTCATTTTATGCTACAAGGTCCATCTGTAGGGTAAATAATTATTCTAAACTCGAAAGTATTAAGTTTCCTGCTAAGTGTAAGTGTAAGTGTTTAAGGCAATCAGTTGCCAAAAATATATAAGTGTGAAGGTACATGGTTTTGAGTAAAGCAAGTCAATGTTTTGAATCACGTGTCATCAGAAGGTTCTAATAAATATTAAGTTGACCAAAACAGGAAATCCTGAGTTTTCATACTTGAAATTATTAAGTTATCTTGAGATATTGCAATGAAAAAGAAGAATGAATTATTTGAGTACCATGAACTGACAATTTTTGAGTTGGCCTAATCAGTATATGTCAACTCCAAATATAGAAGCTTTGAAATCATCAAATGTTTCAGTTTCTGAACTAAAAAAATGTGGCAACTGATTGCTTTAATTTTTTTGAGTTGCGCCAACTTACCCGTCTTTACAGTGACTATTACAGATCCATTTTTGCACTTTTTGCACTCCCATTTTTAACACTCGTTAAACTATTGTCCGTCAATTATTCATTCCTAAACATATTTTAAAGGTATTATCGTTTGATATTTCAAATCATTTCATTTTGCTCGACTAATCAACCGTTGCTGTCATCTAACAGCGCTACAGTGGCGTTTTATGGCCCACTATTTATTTCTTAACAAGTAAAGATACAAATAATGCTCATCGAAATCGCACAGTTATGACGCTTCTTTCACGTCTTAAATTCAGGCGTCAAAACAAACACTGCATCTATTAATCGCAAATATTGTACTCACTTTTGCACATGAAACGATGGCTGATATCGAAAATTCCATTGCAGTCAAGCCAACTTCTTAAGATCTGGATATTTGTTTTTATCCAATCGTTGATTTTTAGAAAAAATAAATAAATAATAATAATTAAAAAACAGCACAAAATTAATGCGTTAGACGTCCTCCCGACAAGTGTTTTTTAATCTTATAAAATCGCATCTCAATTCATTTCGTCTATCAATTTCACTGAATTATTATTAAACTATAACAGTTGATTTGACGTCAGACAATTTTATTTTAACATCTATATTAATGAATAAACTACATGAGCATTATAACATCCTCTAATATTATTAATAATATTATAAATATCATAAATAAATAAAAAATGGTACTTTTAATATTGAAATTTACACTGGCTTCATATGAGCGTGGCAGTTACTTTTCTGATAGCTTTGACACGTATCCTGGGTGATCGCATAGTTTATTGATTCGCGAATATTGACGAATACATATTTAGCTTGAAAACTGGAGGGGGAAACTGACAAGAATTATTTTCCTGATATTGTTGCAAACAATTTTACACGTGAGGGCAACAAAGACACAATTTATTTTCGAATGTCTGTGGCGTAAACATACCGGAATGCGAAGGTATAGAATCTCAGTTTACCGCTGTTTGTGTTGATTTTTTTTGTCAGACAATGACGTTTATTTTGGTCTGATTTCAATCTCATCGTCTCAAGTCTCGTCACCAATATTTGCTCATCCAGGTAGAAGCAGCAGGCTTATGTTAGATCATTGAGCGAACAAGACCAACCAAAATTCCCTTTGATCGCCATCAAAATCATTGTTGCGGAGCCAAACGTCTTAGATTTTTTATTTAATCCAACGTCAAGGTTCTGGTATCGTGATATCCACTCCGCTCCTTCTCTAGTGTGGACCGTCGCTCCTTGTTTTTGTCAAAGTCAGTGCGCCTCTGTGCGCGTTTATAACGGGTCATATAAGCTCCTTCAGGCTCGTAAAGCAACAGCGTGCATTTGGGGAATAAACGTGACTTTCTCCCCGCGCAGGAGGGGCAGCCATAAAGTGATTTAGGCCAGACAGTCCTCATGACTCGATGGTTTTATTGGACAAGGTTTCCTGCCTGACCTGTCCTTCTAAATGTTAAAGTCATTGTCCGAAGATGAGACCAGACGTTCCCACTGACCACATGACCACAAAGACTCAGGAAGCCACGGACTTTTTACGCCGGCGTTTGATCCACCACACTCCTAATTTGGTGTCGGTTGTTTGGCTGCAAATAAAAGTGGGATTTTGTGAATGGGGCAGAACAAAGGAGCGTCAATTTAAGGAGCCAAATAGCTGCTTCATGAATTAACGTTTCCCAGTTGGAATACCCCAATCATCAAATTACCACTTCACCCAGACACACAATAAACCAGTTTATTATTATATCATTTAATCATTGGTTACACGGATTTGCAGTTTATGAATAAACAAAATACTATCATATTTAATTAATGGTAATTCATGACAAACACATTTTATTTCAAAAGATATACTAATTATTTCGACGGTAATTATGGCGTGGTTATATGTTCAATCTAAAGCTCAGTTCACTAACCTAGAATGCATGGTGTAAAAACGGATCGTGGTTCAGGAGTTAACAAATAATACCTGGTTTATGTCGTTAAAACGGTGTTAAAATGTCATTCGCGCAATCCATTCACGTTACTCACATGCTGTATGTATATATGGACTAAAATTATTGTGACATACAAACGCGAAAATACACGTTATTTAGTCCATAAACAATTTTGGGTGTTGAATGATACTTCATCAATAGCTCATGAACAACTACGCTGGTGTGTGTGTGTGTGTGTGTGCGTGTGGGCATGTTTTGCCATACTTGACAAGCCACCTTCTTGTGAGGACATTTTGCTCAGGGTGAGAGGCTGGAAAAAGCATAATGCCAATCAGATGTCCTCTGAAAAATAGCGAAACAAACGCGCGCGTGTGTGTGAGAGAGTGTGTGTGGGCTTGTTTATACTTCCTCGTGGGGACCAATTCTTGACAATACACTATCGTCGTGGGGACTGTACGGCTTCGTGTGGACCTTCTGCCGGTCCCCACAGGTCCGAACCTCAGTTTGAGAACGACGACTTCACGAGGTGATTATACTTGGGTTATAGTTTGGTTCAGAGTCCTGTTTAAGGTTAGCCATGTGTTTTGGAGGGTTAAGTTTAGGGTGAGAGGCTGGGGATAGGGTTATGGCAATGAGAAACATCACAATGTCCCCACAGGGACAGCAATACAAACGTGTGTGTGTGTGTGTGTGTGTGTGTGTGTGTGTGTGTGTGTGTGTGTGTGTGTGTGTGTGTGTGTGTGTGTGTGTGTGTGTGTGTGTGTGTGTGTACGTGTGTGTGTGTGTGTGTGTGTGTGTGTGTACGTGTGTGTGTGATGAGCCTTGGATTTTATAAAATCTTTTATTTACATACGAAGCCGTAGCGTCCTTATTCATTTTTCTTTCTAAGATTCATCAATAGCGCGTCAATAGACGCTAAATAACACGTTTGAGAACATGAAAACAGAATGTACACACATATTTCAGCTCTTGCACGGCTCAAATGCACAATATAATTCAATATATTCTCCACTAAAATCGTCTACCAGCTATCCTTTTTCTCTTTCGAGGAGCGGACAACCGAGGAAAACAAGGAAAGGCATCATGAGCGATTGCCTGAAAACAATCGGTTTGGGCCAAAAAGAGACCGCAAGTTCGCTCACGAGGAAATACGTGGTTTGGGTGGCCTCGTTATACCAGACCACAAGTCCTCTGAGAGACACAGTAATTACCAGGCGGATGGGACTGAAATTTTCTAAAAGTCCAATCTCGCTTGTTCCCCGGAACAACAAGAAAGGAGTGTAAAGACTTTCCCGGGTAGCTCTGGGTGAATACTACAACGCGTAAGCGAGCATGACTGACTGCTAGTTAAAAGTTCACATAAACGGGTATCAAACGTTTATACCTAAACAAGACCTGTGCGCTGTAGCAGACTGTGCCCGCTAGATGTAGCTGTTGTCGCGCTTCAATCTGCAGCAACAGTGTGCTCCGGATGAAGAAGAATCAGTGCCTGTCTGGCTTAAAAACAAAAACACCGACTTTCAGGATAGGGGTGATAACGTCACATGGACACTCACACGGCTCTCGCGTGGGCAACACTATGTGTTTGGACCGCAGGCTGCTGATGACGAAAAAAAAAAAATAGTAGAATTTATTAGGTACATTCGCAGATGTTTCTTTCTGGGTCACAAGGATTTCAAAATAACACACCCTCAGATCATCCAACTCTGACAAGATGTTTTTCCCAGAACAAGACAAACTTTCTGAGCCCGGTATTTCGGGGATCGCAAGACCAGCGGTCAGGTGCGACCCCTATAAAACACCCAATATTATAAAATTAATATTCAGTGGCTTTGAATCTGAGTGAAGGACTCTATGCGAAGGTTTTGCCCTCTGGCTCAGCTTATTCATCTTTCACTCCTGAACATGATCTGTCATATAGTCATGTCAAACTACTTTAAGAAGAAATGTGTTTCCACAGTTTAAACAGTCTCACAATAGCAATTGATTCAAAATTTAATATTTGAATGTTTAGTTAGCAGTCCAACAAAGGCACGGAGGCCAGTATTAAAGTCCAATTAACACGTCAACCCTTTCTGATATGTCTTGTTTTCGTCATGTTTCAGTGATTAATATTAAAAATAATCTGGACATTTGCAATTGAAAAAAATACAGTTTGGTATTTTGTATCTTTCAGCACCACGTAGTTTGATCATATTGATGCGCACAAATGGAAAATAATAACACACCCTAAAAACACTTAATATTAATAGCTCGTTGAGTTTTATTGCACGTCTGTGTGGGTTTCCTGGACTGCTCTGGTGTTTTTCTTCACTAAGTACGTCGAAAAAGGATATACCATAACTGTTTTAAGTTGTTAAGCCTTTGACAGCCCAGCGAGCAGATTTTTTTTACTGCTCTGCATCTTCTCTTCAGCCTGGATCATGTTTCACCGTCGTGCTGCTGCAGTTAACTACGTCAGTCCCTCGAGATGTTGTAACGCCGTTAGTGGTTTGGTTTCTGACCTGAACTCCATCCACGTCATCACACTGCATTCTGTAACTGTGGAGCACGATCCACGTTAATGACAGCCATATATATATATATATATATATATATATATATATATATATATATATATATATATATATATATATATAAACTAATTGAAACCCAAAATACGCCCCTTTAAAAACACGCAACAGGATATTGCATATGCATATAAACTGATTACAACATTTCATCTGACTTTTTGCTTCAAATGTTTTCATGTCTGTCAAGTGGTGATTGGAAATGACTTGCTTTTTTAAAATCTATTTATTCCTTCATACATACTTTATATAATAAATAGAACTCATCAACAGTATAATCATGTGTTTGTAAGTTTGCAACTGCAGATGTTTATGATATTTCATGATGAAATATTTTTTAACAATGTCAAGTCCAACCAAAGTCACATCAGTCATTTTAATAACAACATAAATTGTGTGAATAAAGTGTGAACTGCAGACAAAAATGTTTCTATTGACTTTTAAATATATTCAGGGAGCCACACACAAGTCTGCAAATAAATGATGACAAATATATCTTGTTAAGAGCCCAAAAGACCAAAGATGGTTGATAGATTTTCCTTCCACACTGTCACAAAACATTCATTTATCTTTTCTGTCTTCATTTATATTATTATTTATGTTTTTCAAAAGCAAATTGGTGATCACTTACCATCGACTAAAATGATGGAAAAGCACAAGTGCAATGTGGATAGTGGTCTTAAAACGGCGGCTATTTTCATGGAAATGAGTAAGAACTTGAATTGTGGTTACCACAGCAACGGAGGGCTGATTTTTTATGGCGGCTGCTTTTTATTGGTGCAATAAAATGCTGATGTATTTGGGAGATCACTGGAGCATCACCATTTTAAAATGGATTTCTTCTTCATTATTTGACATCTTGGTTGATTCCAAACGGTCCAAATAAAGTAGCATTAAATAGAAATAGAATTTTTCTCTCACATTATCACGGTATTTCGAAGTCACCCTAAACCCAGAAGCATTATTAAAGCACATTTCGTTGTTTTAAGATGGGTCTATCATGCCTATCGTGGGAAACGAGAATACATTTTCTTTTGTCTCACTCTCTTTGATAAATAACCAGTAGAGTGAACATGTTCAAGACTTATTAGGTACATCATCTTTGTTATTGTTGTATTGTTTAGGCAATAATTACTCTGCAAGTGTATCTGGCGTGTTTGCAGCACGTTGTACGAAAAACGTAACAAAACAAAAGCGTATAAAAAACGTCGGGACATATGCATTTGTCCATAATACATGACTGTATTTTCAAAAGAAGCTGTGCACTGTTGTCTATGAAATTATATGCACAAACGTGCAGTCCGTTTCACCCATCAAATGTTCATCGTTTTCGATGATAATGTTGATTTAAAAAGACGAAAGCATCTAATCCAATCAACCGAGGCCTTCGTTGCAGTTGTAGCATAACGCAATCGACCGCGAACGCGCCAACACACGCTCCCGTGCCGTGCCGAGCTACGCGCGCGTCTTTATTTATTCGCATGCACACGCCTTTTCCCCGTGTGTGACTGCAGGAGTCGCGCGTTTGCGCATGCCTACGCGCACGTTAACCAATCGAGGGTTCCCGCCATTGGCCGCTGTGGGTCATGTGCGCGCGCTCGGACCATACCCAGCTGGGCGCGCTCCCGGCGGCACAGAGATGCAGCTGACACCCGCGCGCGCATCGACGTGGACGGTACGCACTCTTCCTGCTAACGTCTAGCATCCGTTCTGTTTATAATTAATTTGCTTGTAAAATACGGAATGCGGTCGAGAAACCGAAGCGTTCTCGGTTCATTGAAGGTGCTAATTCTGTGCGCGCCTCTCGACTGTGTGTTTGCAGGACGCCTCGGAGGAGGGAAACATCCCTGCTGACTTCCACCATCAGGTACTGACGTTGAGCTGGGACATGTCACTGTGCTGCTGTCAGGACCATCGATCCGTCAGTTGACCCCAAACCGCGGGAACGTTTAGCTTCGAAATAATGCCACAGAGCGGTGTTGTTATTGTATTGCGCAGTAATAGTATTCAAAACCTTGTTGTCTGCGCATTTGGAAATATTTCTAAACCTTTTTTGAGGTTTATAGGATTTATACATGCATCCAAGCAAGACACAGATGCCGTTTTATGACGTTTAGTTTAAGTCCTACCTCTGATATTGGGGTCAGGAGGGAGCTCTTCCACCCAAATCTAATCCGTTACCTGGAAATTAACGTCACAGTAATTGTTTTTATGATGACATGCGGTGTTTATGACGCTTTGCTTCACTGCCGTTTACAGTCATCTGAAATGTCATGCTGACTTATGTGGGGTCTTTGAAGGAGAAATGGGCCTGAAGTCATGAGGGACGGAAGGCATGCTGCTGATATTACGCTCTAACATTACGTTCAGTCGGTGGAGTGAAACACAGCGCTGGATTCCAACTGAAAGTCCGTGCTTTGTGCGAGTGGACGCGGTCCCCTGCACATGCTGGTGAACTTGCTCGGTTTCAGACTGGGTCCCACTCCTGGACAGATGCACAGCAGACAGGAGGACTCCCTTCCTCCATGTTTTTGTGTTGCTGTTTTATTGGCCCGTTTTAAGTGTCACGCGGACAAAGACACTGAACGTTAGTACTATTTCCCCCAATTTCTCCAGAGGGGCAGACGGGGTGTGAGAGATAGGGCCGAACAAAGACAGTATTTCATTGGTGGAGCTCAGATGGCGCTCAGTATTTACAACCTACTGCAATGCGGCAGGGAATCCGTCTGTGTGCGGCTGTACGTGTGTTTATGTGTGTGTGACAGCGAGACACAAAAGAAACAAAGGCCGATTGGGAGGATGGTGACGCAGAGAAGAAGAAAATTTAAAGCCTGTAGACAAAAACGCGGACAGAGCCACAGACACCCAGTTATTTTAAACAATGTTCCTTTGCTCCTGCAGGGCGGTGCAGAGGTGGGCTTGGTCGTGAAGTCGAAAACAACCTCCAGGTCTGTTCTTGAAATAAAATTGATTTACTCTTTACAGGCTCCTAGAGCAAGAAGTATTTTATTCAGATTATTTAACTTCTGTGTATCAAAATAGAGTGACATCTAGTGGTACGTACAAGTTCAGCTTTTTAATATATATAAAAAAAACTTCTCTAGCCCTCTCTTACAAATGTCATATTTTAATGGTTTCATGATAAAATTAAATTCGAATCTTAGTCATTTTGATTTTCTGTTTCAGCAGGATACAAACATTTTCTCGGATTGTTTTTAACAAGAATTAATAAAGAAGAGAATAATATTTGGTTGTGTAATACTTGATTTTGTTTGGTTTAGTCAAGTAAATATATATATAAAAAAAAATCATAATTAACGTATATGATCCGATTTGAGAGGGGGAATGACCCAATTTTTTTGTGGTCTTGCAACAAAAAAAAACCAACAACAACCAAAAAACTCTTCGTAGGCTGCATTGTTGTTCACAGTCAACAGCAAAGTGAATCTTGGATTTGAGAGGATGTGCAGCCAATAGTGAAGTGTGTCAGAAACACACTTAAATGTATTTAGAAGCTCTATGGAGGTAGTGATTTGTAAATGGCAGTCAATGAGTCAAAACACTAAAAAATCGATCCGATCTGTGGTTGAAATTTAAGTGTAATTACTATTACAACAAGGTCTTAAACGTTATAGTTACGTCAACTTGCTGTAATACTGTTTAGTAACCACGAGAGGGCAGTGCGCGACAATATTCCGTTTATTTTTTTGGAGTAGAGCGGTGAGGAGCAGACGATATGGAATTTAAAGTAACTTAACCAATATAAGACCAAATCATTTTTAATGTAGGTCGGAGTTAAACGATTCCCGATCTTAAAACATCTTGATCCCACCAAAATATGTCGAGAATGAAAACAATATCAGTTGTAAAATGTATTTTGTTGCATTGTTTAATCATCTGTATTATTATTATTATTATTATTATTATTAGTAGTAGTAGTAGTAGTAGTAGTAGTAGCAGTATTAGTATATATTTGCCTTGTGGTTATTAAATGTGTGAACTGTTCTCCAGTTTTGTTTAAATTACATTTTGAGCAAAACCTGTGTTTTGGATGTGTTAGGTTTACTGGTCAAAAGAACCATGAACCCCTCGGATTCAAATTATGAATCCGATGTTTATGTACATGGAGTGTACATGTAGAAGGCTCTGTCGGTGCGGACTAATCAGGTTCCCAGCTGTATGGCACTGGGTTGTTCTAATCTTAGGACCAGACATGACATGAAAAACCGTGGCCATAAAAGCATTTAATATCAATGTGGATGCAAAGAGGGGTGGGACTATGGCGCCACCGCTCAAAGACAATATTGTTGTTCAACCGAAACACCCTTTTAAAGTATAGAGTAGTTTGGTATCTTTCATTTATGTCAGTATGAACATCTAAAATAGATTAATCATGTCATCATTTACATTTCAGTGGGCAGATTTAATGGCGGTTCCCCCCAACCCCACTCATATTCGCATTCAGCTGCTTTTCTGCTTTTTGGCCACCAGAGAGCAGCAGCACTACTTCAAAGAAGTCGAGACCATTTTTTGACGTAAAATTCCGGGATTTCCTAAACAAAATACACGTAGAAATAATACCATAAAAGACATAATAGAACCAACTCCCCAATCATCTGATGTTTAAAACTCCCTTGATAAGAGCTACGAACTATCCAGCTACGAACTATCCATTTGAAGAAAGTTTACAGACGACCATTAAACACACCGCTGGTAACGAACAAACAAAAATAAGAGTATTTTCATTTTGTATATATTTTGAAATAAAAAGAGTGTTCTCTTTTCGTGACTTTACACTTATTGTTTAACACATTGGCCACTAGATGACGCTACTGATCCGCGTTTGCGCAGCTGGAGCAGATTGTGACGTCATGTCGAGCGCAGTGGAGGCGCTTGTTCATTCTTTTGTTGTTGGTGTGGAACCTCTTCCTCACGGAAGATGGTGCTACATAGGCAGGAGTGTGATTTGAGGTCCGAGACTTCTCTACGGTTTCGAGTCTGAATGATTCAGAACAGACATTTTTATATTTTCATTATACATAATTACAACATCCACTAAAATTCAAAGTCAGAATTGTGGAATTCGTGAGTCAAACTCGCCTTCTTTTGCTGAATTTTAGACATTTAACCGCATGCGCAACGTCTGACTGGGGTTGTTGTTTTTACGCTCAAATGTGCAACGAACGGCTGCTGGCAAAGCTCGCAGCCTGTGTGTCAAACTGGACACACGCGCACGCGCACCCCCCCCCACACACACACTCACACACGCTTGTTTTCACAGTGTGTGTTTATGGCTTTATTGCTACCCATTTACGGAAATCAAAGCAGGAAACAAATGCTCCTAACAGCATTCCAGGAACATCCGGAAAATGCAAACAGGGTTTCATCTTCGGCTTGTTTTGGGGGGAAAGACCGTCGAGGGAAACAGACGCTGTGACAACACGCTGCCGAGACAGTGGGCTTTCAGTTGATGAAGAAACGCATCTATGTGACCTGTTATTAGAATGCTGTCTGCATAAAACAATGGAACTTATCCTGGTCCATCTATAAGATCGATTTATTATATAGTTATTGGTGACTGTTGTATATTTAGTGGGATTCATTTACATAAATGCGATGCAAATCACACAACAACCCCAAACAAAATTTACGCACACCAATGGATTGGATTTTTAATTCCAGAAATTTGTAAAAAAAAAAATGGTTTGAGTATGTGCGCACCAGAAATTAGACTCTGCGCCAACACAAGTACTGATAATCCATGACATTCGTCCTTAACAAGACATATTCTCACCTGAAAAAAAAAATTAAAACACAAATCAATGTACAACGATTTGGGTTTCATACACGTGTTTAGCGCATGGTGTGATAAATATATAATTTCTTAATCGTAATAAAGGCTCAGTTCGTTCGCCAGATACAACATTCATTTGTTAGATGGATTTTACGCACATATAAGGTCTATTTTAATTTGATATCACGAAAAAAATACGTCAGTAAACAAATGTGTTCAGATTACAATATTTTTACACAAGAAAATATGCTGTTTTTTTTTTTTTTTACCGCTCCAGTCAATGTAAATGTCAGTATAAAGACAGCATAAAGATTTCACGTACCCAAACTTTCCTTTTATACTGAGCTTTAGTTCGTGCACGGATTTTATTGCAAGTGTTTCGCGGTGTGATGCAGACACAAAAGGTGTGTAAGTAATGACAGAGAAATCCCGCTGAATAGGGAAAAAAGTGACTTATATTTGGGGAAAGACTCGAGAGGAATACTTTGGCCGAGGAGAGAACCGCAACAAACGCTTAAATCTCCTCGATCAGAACCCCCCAGAGAACAGCGTTTCCTCTTTGGCGCCGTTATTGAATCAAGTGGCTCTAATAATTTATGGTCCCGCGCGGGAGAAGCGCCAGGGAAAAAAGCCCGAACACGTGACGGTAATAAAGTGCGTTTTATTGCCAGAGCTTTGACAAGCCCCAAAATATAACACAGTGAGAATAGCGGCCAGGCGGCCAGATGGGACTGGTAGCGGATATTTGTCCCAAATCAACAGAATGCTCGTCGGGTAGACGCGGGGAGGAGGCGAGTTCGTGTCCGCGGTCCGGTCCAGCGGGGGGATTGTTACACGCACCGTGGTCGTGTTTGGACGGGAGATCACAGAAGAACATGTAAGTGATTTCATATTTGGCGACGAGTTATGAGCGTAGGGGGGAAAGACGAAGGAGGGGTGATCCGGCAACAGTGTGGGGGGAGGTGAAGGGGGTACGGGGAAGCCAAACGCTGGTCCGGGGACCCCCTAATGACCCCTCGAGTGCACACATCCACCTGTAGTCCAATATATAATCTAATTAACCAACTCGAGTGGGTTAGACATCTGTCCGGAAGGCCACTCTCAGTCTGATGGACACAACCTGACCACGAATGCTGGACTCCTCAGGTGCTATACTTTTGGCATAAAATCCTAACTCGCGCTGAGGGTAAGAAATTATTTAAAGATTTTACTCATTATTTAATGCAAGGTATTGGCACGAGATTATGTTACATTAAGTGGGTTTTTTTTCTAATTTAAACGGTTTCGTTCTGGATCGCTTTACTATTTCTTAAGCGCATTTCCCGGGGCTCTTCATGAATTACTGGCCATAGGATTTACTCACGTCATTTAATAAACGTATGCTGCGTTTCTGTTTATTGGTATCTTCGAAGGAAAGGAGAGATTAACTAAACAGGCACTTTTCTATCAATAAATACGTTTTTCAGTTTGACCTTATTCATTAAAATAGTTGTTACTTCAACTGAGTTTAATTTGATATTATTAAAATTTCATCACTAGTTGACCTTCATAATGGTGCCGTTTTTAACCACATTTCCACCGTTAAAACATTCCCTCTGCGTTACTTCTCCAAATAGTCTCCTGTAAAGTGCTTTATTTAATATTTGCAGATCAAACGAAACGGTTTGTTTGGTCAGTTTAACATAATTCAATCCATAGATTTCATCTGGATTTTGGAATTACACTGATAAACATTGGAAGTGCAATATAATCGTTCATAAGGGTCTTTCCTTCTGGCCCATGTGTGGTCCATCGCTGGGGTATTTTAGGATTTCCAGGAACAACCAGGATTTTCGTTACAGTTTACCATCAAGACTTCCTGCAGGATAAACAGAACATAATGTATGCCCCCTGAAAAAAAACGAACAGATGCTAACGAGGCTTAAATCTGTAATATTTCTCTCGTTACAATGTCATATTTTAATGGGTTTATGTCAGCGATGGGATCCAATGTCAGAAACATGAACTGCGTTGATGTCTCCAGGCTAAAAAAATCCCCCCGAATTTTTTGAAAGCCAGTCGCTCAGAGAGAGCGGACGTCTGTTAACATGATTTAAAAACGTCAGGGTCGCTTCTGTGCAGATGTAAACACGGTTCCAGTTGTTAAGAGTTATGGTGCGTTCACGGACTTGTTAACTTTCACAGCGTCGCTGCAATAAAAAAGCTTCGAGCTGAAGAAGTTGTTACAGCCGTAAACGGCAGCTGGGGGGGTCATAATCCTAAACCACATCGTAACACGGGTATTTATCATTTAAAAATAAGTGAGTGTGTTTAAGAGGCGTGGAGACTGTCTACGAGTCAACCACGAATATGCAGGTTTGAAACGTGCATTTATCAGAACAACAAATATCGTCACAAACAAATATATTGTTTGTGAGCGATTATAGTGCAGATTAAGGTGTTAAATACAGCAGAAATTGTTCATCATTATATTTAAACTTTGTTAACACACACATCAGCGCAAATAGAGCACAAAATAGCACAAACCAGACACAGATTTTAATTTGATGTGTTGTTAAACAAGGATGGAGAAAACACAACGGAGGGGACAATAAAACACAATTGAAAAAGAATACAGTCACACGCTTAATGAATTCGTATGGTGTACCACAAATATACATTAAAAAATAAATTTGAAATGTATACAACAATTATGTTCTTTTTAACCAGTCCAATCCCTCGTAAAACACACACATTTAAAATAAAGACACACAACCATCAGAATAATCTGGTTACGTGCGCAGGCTCAGTGTACAGTCCGAGTGGGCAGCGTTTATTTTTTTCTCGCACTGGTCAGTCCGAGTTTGTTCCCAGGGCTGGAGGTCACTTAATGTCTAAACCGGGTTAAAGCAGCTCGGCTCGGCTTTGACCCGGCAGAAGGCCGGGGGCGGTGGGGTGATCCAGCGGTCAGCCTGTCTAAGATGAAAAAGTGAAACGACCCCCGAAAGAAAAGACATCTGAATGGCTTTCTATCGCGCGCGCTGGTCATCGATGAGTTCGGTGACCGCGTTATTCGCTGTAGCTCCAAAAAAAAAACAAAAAAAAAAAAAACACGTGATGATTGACATCATCATGGCAAGTTAAAGCGGTTGAATAAGAGGAATAACGTTGATAAATGTCGGTGAATGCGACTTGCGTTGGACGCTTGTTGATGAAATGAAACTCTATTTATTTAATATTATTCGCCAATAGTAGGAATTCGATATTAAACCCCTTGTCCGTCAAAATTGTGGGACTCGTGCGCCAGAAAACGTTGAACCCGAAATGATGGAATCAATCAAGCAATGTAGAGCACATGACAGCAAATGTATTTGTGACCATGAGAGACTTTTTCCATTGAGAATGTGCCTGTAGTTTGTGATGGTTCAGCCAGAGATCACACCAGAAAAGAAATTTTGGAGGGGTTTCGGGCCACAGGCGTTAATCATCACAATTTTGTTGCAATATAGTCAGCGCCAAAATTGGTCATGATGCTTTGCCCATATGAAAACCTACCATTTTATCATTTTGGTAGTTTCATTTGTGGAAATAGCGAAATGTCAGTGAAGGCACCTTTGCGCGTCATGGCATGTACGTCTTCATTTTAGCTTTGCGATTGTCCTAAATCACGTTTGGTGGTCAGTTCTCACTCATAATTCAGAGCTGGAGCGCCTTGACGTTGACATTTCAGTGCAAAAGCAGCGAACTAAACGCCAGGATGGCGATCAATGACCCCAAATCAGTAATAGTAATAACCATCCACCGTTTTTAATACTGCCATCGTTTATTTAAGTCCTGAATCCTGGATGATCGAGTCCGTAGAAAAAGCCATCATTTGTCAATCGCGTGAATACATCATTTAGATTGAAATTTAATTTTGGTCCGAAACACAGACGTAATAATGTCTGTGTAATGTCAGTGAACGCACCAGTAAACGCCATAACGCCCGTAGCGTCTTCAAACATTGCTCAGGGCGTTTCGAAAGGTGCCACCTCTGCTGAGCAGCATCAGCTGGTCTAACCAGCATAGCCAACAACAAAAGTGCTATTTTAAAGTGTACAATCCAACATTTGCGTAACCACAATAGTGCGTGAGTAAATGCAAGCATAAAACCGAACAGAAAAAGAACGAAAGAGACGACTCAAACGACTTTCTTGCCAGTTTGGTTGTAAAACGTCAAGAATATACATATTATCTGTTCTTGTTTTTATTGCAACTCCAGTACATATCATTAATTAAATCGATGTACTCAACAAATTGGGTAAATAGCCCTTGATATTCGTGAACTTGATTGACCTGACGCGATGCCGCAACACTGGATTAAGAGATGAATTCCAAATGGACACGTAGCTCCAACCGACCCAACGAGAGCGGTTCGATCGTAAAACTTGTTTGATGTCTAATCTAGATGAGCCTGGAAACAATGTCTGTTGTACAAGGCATCAAAACACACATTGGTTATATAAAAAATGAGAATAACATTTTTAGTCCAAAACTGATTGTTTGGACGCCGGTCAGAGAACGTACCATGCTTAAATATTTGATTTTTTATTCTTCATCTTCCTCTGTACTGTCATAACATCATATGCGGAAAGTGGTAAAATATCTGTTTACAAGCCAGATGCAATCTTTGGGTTGTCCTTCTCAAGACATCCACGTTCGATGGCTTCCCTCGGACCACACCAGACTCGAACTGGATTGTGTCTGTCAAAGAACGCACCATTATGAACCAGACCTGAACCAAACATCCTTATGTGAGGAAAAAGCTTTTTGTATGAGTTGAATGTTGTACGACATTAAAGGTTTGGTGGACTGGCAGTGTACGCCCCTAGTGGAGACATTTTTTGTAATGCAGCGGAATCATATAAGGGGATATTTGCTGGTCGTTGACGGCCTATAAACAAACACCCACAATATGTCTCCTGCCCTAAAACCAATGCTGTTTTGACAAAAATTAGGTCGTTGTTTCCTACAATATTGCTAAATCAGTATTTTGATATTAAAACGCGAAGTCATAAATAGGATCCAAAAACGCACCGCCATGCGTAATGATGCACAGCGTAGCTCCAAGTGCACCCAGACATCGAATTGTTATCAATTAATTGTCCAAAAAGATGTTATTCAACTGCCGCTGAACGCAGCATTGTTACATATAAGACATTTACGGGTTAAATAACGCTGAGGGTTTGGAGCGGAGCTGCGCGGATCGTGGCGTCACCTTTTGGATTAATGTGCAGAAATAGACATTTAGCAACTTGACAACAACCATTAAGGGCAGAAAGAGAAGAAGAAGGCTCGGAACAATGAGCAGGCGACTCCCGCAGGCCGCGTGAACTCTGCGTGGTCCCCAGCGCGAGCTCCTGCGTGCGTGCCCCCCGTCCACGCGCGGTGACGCAGCGGTCAACGATCTCTGCCTGACCCTGCTGCGACCCTCCAGCAGCTAGGCTACCCTGCAACTGAAGAATGCCCTTTCACGCCCCAAACAGAGAGAGACGAGTCCGCCAGAGTTCACAGCTATTGAGAGCAGAAGCTGCGCTCTAATGACTCCGCTCCCTTTTGGAGTCCGAGCTGGAATCACGGTGAAAAATGAAATCTTCCTCCTGGATTAATCGTCTGTTTTGAATAGATCATCTGGAGTGTGCAGTCATTATTCACCTTAATCGATTAGCCAACGCTCAAGTCTCACGTTTTGTAAGAACCCGAGATTTGCATTTGAAGTTTCTGCAAAAAAATGGTTCTGACCTCCACGAGGTTTTGGACAAACACAAGCGCATCTTTTAACGCAGTGGATTACAAAAAGCTGCAACTCAAAACGTCTATCAAATACTATCAATATTTATGTGCAATTTCAAAATTAAAAAGTGTTAACTAGCATTAAAGTAAAACAATAGCCATTTATATATACTTTTTTTTTTTTTTTTATCAGGGAAGTATTTTAAAAATTAAGTTAGAACGTAGTTAAAATGAATTAATAAAAGAAGTTAAATGTGATTTGGACAAATAAACAATTACCAATAAGGATATTACATATGCTTACTTTGAATTATTAAAGCACTCTGAATGTATGGCTTAAAACTGTTTTCTCGTTATTTTTTAATAAATAAGAGCCATACATTAACTAGAGCAGCACAGAGACAATGCATACCTCCACCAGTGACTTTGTTATAGTACAGCACTCAGTCACATCAGCAGCTTCCAACATTCAAGAAACATTGGGATTTATCTGGCGCCACAAGTGAGTTCTCAAAGCTGAAATGATGATTCATATTTTAAACATGAATCAAATTGTAGCACTTTTTGTCATCACACATCACACATGAACGTTGATTTATTTTCGTGATTCAACTCTATTGTGTGATGTGTGAAGTCAGGTTTTGGGTTTTAAGATAGTTCTGACAGCGCTAGGCTTGTTAGCACCACTGGTCAGAAACCATGTTTGATGACTTCGTTCAAAACCCACATGGAACTACAGGCTACCAAACACGAGGCGCTTCTGCGTTAGCCCACATGCATATTACACATTCCATTGAAATACATTCACAACTTTTGGTCTTTAATACCATCCTAAACAAATAATAATAGATAAAAAAAAGCTTCTTTTAATTTGCAAAGGATTGTGGGCATTTGATGGCACACATGGTCAGTTGCTAAAATCACAATTCAACATTCATTGAAACAGGGCAAAATGTCGACATCATTATCCACCTAGAGTGTTCAGGCTTTGTGTTGGCAGATAATCTGGAAACAGAAAAGCTGATGCAGATGGAAGGGCCTTCATTAACAAATGGGACAGTGACAGCATGTTTGAACTCCAGGAAGGAACTCACAAATGCTACATGTGCTAATGGCATCTCAAATATTCACTATATACATCGCACACTGATATCACCTTCATTTTAGACTGTAATTTCCTGAAAAAAATGGCCCTTTGTCTGATTGAGTTTTCCGCTCCTGGTTCAGGGCGTCTTCGATGAGCCTGGTGCGGTGATGAAACTTGGCTCCCTCCTATGCTGCTTTAACTTGGGACTAACCATGGTAGCTTCTGGAAAGTGGTCATAATGTTAAGGCTCAGCAGTGGGGGTCATACTTTAAAGAAAGGGGATATAGAGTTCCTCAGGTAGAAGTCAGGCTCCTGGACCGCTGTGGTGAGGTGGTTATATATAAAGGAACATTTTGCTGAATTCATTTGTGGCATTAACTTGCATTTTCATCTCCATCCTTCACATGGCTTGACACTTGTAAAACGACTTATGGAAAAACTACTGCTGTGCTCTTCGCCGATCGTAGAGACAAACTACATTTTTCAGGTTACAACTCCAGGTGATAGCATCACACCCATAACTTTTTATGATCCAATTTCCCACATTGACATGAAGTTCTGCTAATAAATGGCATGCGAGTTTTACAACTCCAGGCAATGGTTTACTGGAGAAGAAAGTGCTCGCCTGCTCAAAGGGAAGAAGGAAGGAAACCTTGGGTTGTTTAAGGGAAACTAGAGTGGGCAGAATGGTGACTGTGAACGTTCACGCTGCAGAGAGGGGTGGCAGACACACTCCAAGATGGCGTCAGCTCGTTCATTCTGTATTTAAGAAAACTGCAGTTAACAAGTGTATGGATGTATTTGCTGAGAGATGAAGAGTACATTTTGAGGTAACAGAAGCTACAGGTTTCTAATTGAAGTTGTTACTTCAAGGCAAATGTCCTGGTCTTCTTCTCTGAAGGGATGATGCAAGTGTTTGGATTATTTAAAGGCAGCTTGGGACGAGAGTAATGTCACTTTGTATTTGTACTTATATTTTGAAGAACTAAATAAGAAAGCAAGATATGTTTTGAATCTTAAAAAGTGTGTCACCTTTTTCCCAAAAGGCTTCTGAAGTTGACAAATGTACTAAGAGTTGAGCGTCTGTGGGTTTAGAGGCCATCTGTTTTCATTTGATGTCCAGAATACTGGAGTGTCTGCCCTCACAGAAAGTACATTCAAAAGACTTCCAGTCAAACTCTATCAATTCTTAGATAGTTCAGGCTGCCAAAATACCTCTGTTGGTCTCCAGTGAATGATTTATATTTGATGGTGGGCTGATATTGTTTCTTACAGAGGTTCATGAGTGGATCGAAAATATGAGTCACTGCTTCGACTAACAGTTGGATGTGGAGGATGTTAACTTTTCATGTGATCTGTGTACAAAACAAAAACCATAAAACAAGACTCAGAACTGAGAATAAAGCGTCACAGTGGCTCAGTCGTTGAACTGTACGTTCCAACTATTGTAAAGATAACAAGGCTGTTGAGAAAATACTTGTTTTAGGCGCCAAAACTAGTTATGCTAAGCTAATTATTTGACATACAAAACAGTCTCTATAGAAGAGACAAGAAGACAAAGATGTTTCTGCACACAAAGCCTCCAATCGATATTGGAGCTAAATTTGTTGGGCATTGGAAACGAGTTGATGGATTGTAAAACTGTTGGTGATCCATTTTGTTTACATAAATACTGCAATATGCCATGTTTTTGTGGCAAAATCTGGGATAACTATCTTGAGGGCTGCTGTCTTGCAGTAGAAGCATTGTGCCATTATTATGATGAGTCAGCTAATTATGAGCAAATCGCTTCAATGTGTACTTTGTTAACACGAAAGGAAGCTATCAATAGCCATTTATAAAAAATCTGGTTTGTATGTATATTAATTTCAGTTGTGTCGTGTAAACGCTGCCGACCTTCGTGATGGATGAAGCTAGTTCTTTGTGTTTGTGCTGGATTCAACACTCTGACCTAACAGTGATATATCTTGTCATCTGTCCCCTGAATGGAGGTCAATGGAGGATGAATAAATGAACGAAGCTGAGGTTCATTGTCATCGCAGAATGGTGGATATTGGAGTCAATACTGCTATATGACTGTTTTATTCATAGCATATGTGCATTTTAAATGACTAGCTAATGAAGCTGTCTGGATCGCGACGCATCATGTTTTCTAAATGAGGTTTCTACAACTCTTTCAATACACTTGTTTACTCTGAAAACATTTTATCAGGCATGAGTCCCATAAAAGCTGCGTCAGCAGGGTTAGGACCGCAAGTCTTTAAGATAATGGTCTCACTTGCTTACAGTAATTACACATATGTATCAGAATTAATGTGCTTTGTCTTATTGAGTTATCGATGTCCCAAAGCTAGCAGCTACAGCCCCATTAATGGCTTCTATAAATCATACGTCGACACTGATGCATCACGAGCGGCAGGTTGATGCTGTTTTTGTCATTAATTTTAGACAAACACAACACCTCTGATGAATAAAACACATCAGGGTGGAGAAGTGCGACTGGAAATCTCTTATTACAGCTCCAGCCAGCACGCCTTCGCCCATGAATACCCTGTAGAACCGAATGTGTGTGGAGTTTCCTCAGTCACAGATTGGGTTCTAGGGGAGTCTGTGGGTGAGGACGACTCATCGATCAAAATAAATGGAGGAGAGGACAAACTGCTGACTGTTTACAGTGTGATTACTCTCCACATGGAGCACTCTTTTATGGTCGTGACTTTCACTTCTTGATAACGGGCCCTTTTTTTTTTTTTGCAAGCAGCGTTATTGATGTGATGTTAAATGAAAGTGTCACGTCATCCAATGTTGTTCGCATCCAATTTGTTCGTCAAATGAAGTGTGATGGTTTTGCAACAATGGTTTTTTTCCACGCGCTCTCCAACTTTTATCGTCACCAACAACAGTAAAGGAGAAGAAAGAGCCGTAAAAATGCTTGCAGTTACGATGCATGCGTGAAAGAAGGTTTTCACTGCAAAGTGTTTGAGAAGTTAAAGCCACTGAAGCCAATCTAGTGGGCTTATTAAAAGACCAAACATGGAGACTGTATTCTAATGGAGTGAGTTAGAGGTATGCAGGACATAAATGATAAAGTGAAGGTGGCTGACTCATAAGAGAATGCTGACAATGCATTAGATTAGATTAGGAATGAGAAGGACTCAAAACACAGTGAAGGAAGGAGAAGGATAATTTAGGCGACTTGGACTTAGTCAAATGTCCCTATAACAATGGTCAGTATGTAACGAAGAGCGAGCCAGGGCGCTAGGAGACGAAGGTATGATATTGAAGGCTAGCATGTTTGAAATGTCCAAAGAACTGACAAGACTCATAATGTCTCTGTGACAGCGATTCAAAGCCATACCAACTTGTACTGACATGGATTGTCATAGATCAGATGGAGGCTTTTAATCCAATGCATTACCGTTAAGATGGCTGCCCTCACAACCTTGACTACGTCCACTCAATATGAAACATCGACTCAAAATCTTTCTGACGACTTAACTGAGCCGCAGTACTGAAGCAGAGAAGCAGGACTCCTATCATATCGCCAAACTAAATGTTTGGTCAATGCGTTCTTTGGTTCACACAATGTAACCCCAAAATAAAATGGCAATAATGTTGATGCAGAGCACAAGCAACATCCACTCATCCTCCTAGTTTGCGTGTGCATTACAGCGCCTCATACAGGCTTGGCATGTGTGCTACATTATTCTCAACTTACTCAAAGTTTAAGCATATCAGAGGTGTTCTTGTGAATGACGCTATCTTGTACCCGGTAATTGTTATTCGATGACTATTCGATGGCTACTGCCATCTTGACTGAGAGATTTTTTGCCGGAAAACCTGAAGAAGTCAATGTGGCATATTCAACATATACATGATTGTTTGAAGACACTGCAGAAGGCTTGTAAAGTTTTGTCTTCACTTCTGACGTACTCTCTGAGGGGGAGTCATGGCTGAAGGCACTTACATGCACGTGAATGACAAGTCCTGTGCCTGGATTACCATGACGGTTTTGTGGCATGGGGACCGTATGACATGTGGTGCCTAACAACAAGGTACGTGCATCATCCTTCACATCTTTTCTGTCGCACGGACACAGGGCTTACTAATGTGGCATAGCAATCTGAAAGTCTGATTTAAGTCAGCATCAAGTGTCACCATTACATTTAGGTGGAGCTGTTGAGACGGTTGAAATGTCAGAAAAATGCCAGCTGAATGGCTTGTCCATGAGATTTTAGCATTGTGAGAAATGATGGATAAAATGAGTTTACTGATCTCCGTGCCAGGCAAACTCATTAAACTCTTCACTCTGGCTGATTAAAAAGCCATTTCTTCATTTCCTCTGCGTCCAACATCTTTAGCTGCAGCAGCTGCATTAATAGAAGACCTCACTCGGCGTTATTCTGTGATGAAGTGTTTGTTGGAGAGAACACAACGAAGCAATCATTAGTCAGCTTCCTCAGTGTGTCCACTTTAATTGAACGATTTCTTCTATTCTCCTTCAATTTAGCATCATTAATTTCTCTCACAGCTTTTTTAGGGGTCATTTTTGAAGCAGTGCATTTTTCTTGGGCCCATAGAAGCGGCAGCGGTGAGCGGGGGCACACCTCGGCTTGACCTCTGGCCGAACAAAGCCAACTACTAGTCACTGTCTGGCTCCTTTTATCCCTTTCTTTTATCACAGGCCTTTTCTGACCGGCCACGTTTTGTTGTGTGTCCTTTTGACCGGCCACAAGGCCAAATATGGCCCCGGTGGAGCCTCAATATGGCCCAGATTAATTTTTTCAGGCCGAGCCATCTGTGTGGGGGTAAACGCCAGTCAAGTCAGGGTCATAAATCTACAGTCTCAGTCAATAGCTGAAGTGAGGGGCGGATGATGAAGGGACACTGCGTTTAATACAAACATAAGGTTAACAATGAGAGATGACAAATGTCTCGGTGGACGGCGACATTTAAAGGAAAGGATATTTAAGAAATTGGAATAAATCTGTACTTTAAATGTTAAAACCCATGTTTTCTAATGGAATAATACAGTATTATTTGAAATAAATAAACATTTTTGTCTTTTTGCACAAGTGTTAAATAAAATACAAGCACTATGAGTATTATTGCTGTGGTTATTACTATCACCACTAATAATTATGATTAAAGAATTTAATTTCCAATGAAAATCTTCATATTGAATTGGGTGCTTAATTTAAACATTATTCAAATGTCAAGGTGACAGTAAAACTGTTTTCAAACGTTTCCCTTCTGAGTTTTTGTTTGGAGTTACATTAAGACCATATTTTCCTCTCCATTTCAGCATCATATCGTTATTTCTATAATAATGGCTTTTTTTTACATGCCATAGTATTTCCACCATATGTCACATTCACAATCGCCTTTTATTTTATTGAGATGTGGAACTATAGATGTGGATGGATGGATCACACAGTGACGTGAGAGTCAGCGAGGGTGGGTGGACGAATTGTGAGGTAGAAACGGTGAATTAGAGAATAAAATAGAGTGAGATAGATAAAGAAGGATGAGATAAAAGACGGGCAGGAGAGAGAGTGAAATCCAGATGCATGGTGGTGGGGTGTGGAGAGAAAGAAACGGCAGAAAGAAATGAGAAATGAGAAAGAAATGCATTAAGTAGATAGATAGATAGATAGACAGATAGATAGGTAGATAGATAGATAGACAGATAGATAGATAGATAGATAGATAGATAGATAGATAGATAGATAGATAGATAGATAGATAGATAGATAGACCTTTCTTTTGTACATTTCGTCCAGCTAATTAGCTCATTACGCAGCACATAAACAACCCGCGGTGCGCCCTCGGATTGGCTGGCCCCCGGGTCACGTGCTCGGCGTGGCCCTCCGTCTATTTGACAGCCCCAGGATGGCTGGATGCCAGAGGGGGGAAAAGGGACAGAGGAGAGGGGAGAGAAAGAAAAATTAGTATTCTCCTACCAGCCTCGCTATAAATCAATCATGGACTCGTACGTGGTGAGCTGTAAATATGCTGAGCCGCAGTTCCCGCCTTGCGAGGAAGATTACAGTAATTTTAGTGATCAAGGGGGGTATTACCACAACAACAACAACAACAACGATCCCCAGGACGGTTATGGAGGGGGCTTCCAGGCCCTGCCGACCCCGTACGCGCCGCATCATCCCGGCTACGGGCTCTCCGCGCAGGCACAGGACGCAGAGGAGCTGCCGGCGCACCGGGCCGCCACTTTCCCCGGCTACCCGGATTCAGAGGGGAAAGAAGACGAGCGGTTTCCTCCGGGTAATCTGCAGTGCCAGGCGTGGATGACCTGCGCCAAGACGGCTCAGGTGCAGAGGAGGAGCGGCTGCCAGCCCAAAGACAAGCCGCCCATAGTGGTCTACCCCTGGATGAAGAAAGTGCACGTCGCCCACGGTGAGAGATTATCATCTGGGTTCGTGTGCGTGTGTGTGTGCGCGCGCGCGTCTCTTGTCTTTCTAATGTTTTGTCCATTTGGGAGCAACATCTTTGTCATCCTGTAATTTACGACGTCAGTGAGAGTCCAGAGAGAATTACAACGGCTATAAAGTTTTATGGCTCTGCCGCAGCGTGTGTGTGTGTGTGTGTGAGTGTGTGTGTGTGCGAGATTGTGTGCGTGCGTGGGCGCATGAGTGCGTTGCAGATTCTTTGTGAACACAGAGGTTTAAGTTGTAATATGTAAAAAAAAAAAAAAAAAAAAAAGAAAAAAAACCGAAACAAAAACAAAACTACGTGTCTATTATCTGGAACTCGTTCGGGGTTTCCATCAGGGCTTGCCACAGCAAGTCACACTGCGTCAACATCGCACCTTTGACTGCAATGGTCAAAGGTGCGATGTTGAACAGTTACAAACATATTTTCTCTCAATTCACTTCTAATCTATTTTCTATAAAGACAAAAACAGCCTTCGTCTCACTGTAGACTTTTCTTAATTTTTAGTAGCAACATTACTTTCAACAAATTTATAAAAACACATATAATTCTTATTAACATAGTAAACTGTTTTCCCACATAATCTTAATGTATTCAAATTATAGCTTCTCTGTTATTTTATTTCATGGGGTTGGACTATTATTATTATTATTCATACATAATATTATATATTAGCACTAGTAATATCAGCCACTAATTTACAATAATTTCCTGTCATTTTTTTAATTTGTTTAGCCTAATTTCGACATTCTAAAAGCTTTTGTTCTTTAATTATAATGTTTATATTATTATTACTAATAATAATACTCTAAAGCCATGACTGAAAAAAAAAAACTAAAATATAATATCAGAAACTAGAGTAAATATCCCGCGTTTATTCATGATAAATGATTATGTGAAACTAAAAAAAATGAAATACGGTGTCTAGTATTGATATCTATTATTTCGTCACTGTATCTAAACAGTTTCTGATTCTGTCATTTGTAGTAAACCCAAACCACGTGGGTCCGGAACCGAAGCGTCTCCGCACGGCCTACACGCGACAGCAGGTCCTGGAGCTGGAGAAGGAGTTTCACTTCAGCCGCTATTTGACGCGCCGCCGCCGTGTCGAGGTGGCGCATGCGCTGTGCTTGTCCGAGCGGCAGGTGAAGGTTTGGTTCCAGAACCGCCGCATGCGCTGGAAGAAGGACAACAAGCTGCCCAACACCAAAGGACGGAGCAAAAACAAGAAACCGACGGACAACAACAGCAGCAGCAGCAGCAGCGGGGATGACGTCAGCATCACGGCAACGATCTAAATCAAAATTGTTTTTTGCTCAAGGATCCAGGATTTCTCCTCACACAACCCCTTTATGTGTTAAGAGTCGTCCAATATATTAGCCCTATATTATGATTTAAGTCCAGTATTTCTGTATATTTTAAGTACTTCATCAAGTTGCCAAATAGCAAAAGCGTGCTTTTATTTTGGAGAAAACAGGGTTTTGATTTCAACAGGGTAAATACAAATGCAGGGTTTATGTAAGAATGCCTGATTTATATGCACATTGCCAAAACGTTCCCAGAGCAGCGCTTAAGTTTTGCTCATCAACAACAAACCATTTCCTCAACAACAGCCAGCTTTTATTTTCTGCATCCAAAACGGCTAGATGAGGATGAGCAGCCATATATTATTGTGAATATATTATGACTTTTTTTTACACAAAGGCAAAATGGGAGCGGTGAGAAAGTGAAACCTGAATTAGACACGTACTGTAAATTCATCTTTGTCTCAGGGTTACAGGGTTTTGTACGGAATGTTCATCCGGGAGGGTTTTTGATAACAATTAATGATAATAAAATATAAGCCTTCGGAATTATCCTCATGTCCATTGCTCTCGTTGTTTCCAGCCTATATGCTATTACCAGTACTTATCTTATGTTTTGTTTAAGATTTTGGGGCATATTTTATTCATGGCATTTATCACCTTCTTCTTTTTTATGTGTTGTTGAAAATAAAGTTTTATATGTGGACATGTTTTTCATAAAATACCTCGATGATGATCATAAAGTGTTTGTCGTTTACTATGGTTTATGTAGGAAATATTTAACAACGGAAATGATTAAGACACATGAATACACAAAAATTGGTGGAATGGACACAAAAATATGGGGATCAACACAAATATCGAGTGTATGTGCGTGTGAGTTTGTGTGTGTGTTTGTGTTCTTATACTTCTATCTTTGTGAGAACCTGTATGGGTTTTTAATCAACAGAGTGAGGACATTTTTGCAAAGTGAGGACATTTTGGCTGGTCCTCACTTTGTCAAGTCTCATTTTGTTTTAGATTTTGTTTTGGATCAATCCTTGACAAGACACTGATCTTGTGAGGACATTTTGCTTCACAAGGACATATTGGCCGGTCCACATAGAGTTTTGAGGGTGACAACATCAAAATAATCGGGGCATTATGATTGAGGTTTAAGTTTGAGTCCTGGTTAAGTTTAGCCATGTGTTTTGGATGGTTCAGGGTGAGAGGCTGGGGAAAGCATAATAGTCTTCATAAGAGATACATGTATGGATGTGTGTGTATGGATGTGGGAGAGAGAGAGGGGGTGAGAGAAAGAGAGACAGAGCAAGGCTCAGGAAAGCATTATCTCAATTAGACAACTCACAATGTCACCACAAGGATAGAAACACAAGTGTGTGGGGGTGTGTTTAAGCATATCTATTCTATTGAGGTCCAATTTGGGGGAAAACACCCCCTTGAGGGGTGGTTAGGCTCTTGTGGGGCGGTTTTGCCAGACGCCACAAGGTTAAGCCTTAATTTGAGGATGAAGACTTTAAAATAACTGGGTTTAAGTTTGGTTGAGAGTCTTAGTTAAGTGTAACCATTTGGTTTGGATGGTTAGGTTTAGGAGGAGAGGCTGGGGAAATGAGAGGCAGGAATACTGAAGCTATATTTCTGGGGAACAATTCTTGGAAACACACATCCTTGTGAGAATATCTTGGTTAAAGGTCCCCACAAGTCTAAGCCTCAATTTGAGGATTAAAACTTGAAAATAAGTGAGTTATTATGATTGGGTTCAAATTGGTATATAGACTTAGTTAAGGTTAGCCAATTGTTTTGGATGGTTAGATTTAAGGTGTGAGGCTGGGGAATGTGTGGTCCACACAAAATGTGACCAGGAATCATAAGCAAACTTAAACTCAATTGAAATGACCGTGTTATTTTAAAGTCTTCATCATCACATTCCTTGCATCCTAGGAAAGACAAATGTCCTCACAAGGTGGTGTATTTCCAGGAATTGATCCTCAATACTGGATAAACCAATCACACACACACACACACACACACACACACACACACACACACACACACACACACACACACACACACACACACACACACACACACAGAGCATTCATCATGTGAAGTGAATCATTTTCACTCTACAGCAGCGAGAGGATGCGGTGAGTCTCTGGTCACCAGAGGTCACGTGAGGTCAGCCAGAGCGAACCACGGCTCCATGATGAAGTAGACGTGTTCCTCCAGCGGGTGATTTGGAATCTGCTCCCAAATGCATGCGATCGTTCAGAAATAATTAGAGACACCGTCGGAGGTCTGACAGTGAGCGCAGCTCACTACGCTCTCTATATGACACGACATCATCCGAAAAGCAAATATCGGTGACCAAAACGCGATCCGTCAACGTCACGGCGTGATGGGCGCCCCCTGCTCGCGGTGGGTCAGTGGGAAATGAGCGCTGAGAGCAGCTTTAATTGGTCACTTCCTCTGGAGACGAGCTCACATGTGCGAGGGAGCAACAGAAGCTGAAAGATCCATCACGAAATGACCAACTGACCTCAGCACGGCGTCATGTACATTTATTAACGTCACCGAAACGGCGCCTCTCTGTGGTCTACGGCTTGAATTGCAACCAGGACGCTGCAACATATTGACGCCAATGATCGAGAAAACCGAAGAAACGAGTTCACTGCGTTTAAAATTCGAAACATGACATTGAAATAACCAAACGTGGTGACTAAAGGGCGACATCTCATGGTCACACCAGGTAATGTAGTTTGAAAATAAGGACACTCAAGAACTGATGTGAGGACACTAATGCACAGAGCTTTTAATTCACTACAACCATCTCTGCTTCAAACTTGACAATGGTGGGGACGCAGCAGCAGCCGAAGTGATGAAGGCCCACGCCTTTCTCTCCTTCAGCCCCATCTTCACCTCAAAACAAGCGCAGGGATCTGACTGACTGAATTATCCCTCGCTAAGACTCTCCAACCAGGACATGACATTTCGCCCTTCCTCAGCTGAGAACAAAGGTCTTAGTCTCAGAGGACCCGACAAGTCATATTCGCCTTGGATGTTCCAGTTAGGGGGCAACAGCTCCACCTCATCCGCAGTGATACCTCCAGTGAGTTTTTATTTCAGCTACTACATTTTGCAACGAGGATAAAGAGCGGGACATGTTGCAGTCCGGTAACTGAATCAGAATCAGAATCAGAAACTGTGGAAACTGATGGCAAATTTCTAGTGTATTTCGATGCTGGCTCGCAGTCTTGGGAAGACTATTGTGAAATTTTGGAACATTTTGTCGACATTGAAGATGAGGCTAAGCAGTGCACCGTGCTGCTGAGCAGAGTCGGTCTTATGCTGAACTGGTAAGGGTTTTGAGGAATCATTTCCATCGGAAACCGAGTGAGATAATGTAACGGTGGAGGTTAAACACCGGGGAAAGAAGGACTGAAGAGACCGAAGTTGCCTCAGGATTGTAACTATGGTGATGAGAGACAAGAGACTGCTTGGTGTGTGGGATTAAGGACTACAGGATACAGAGGAAGCTGCTATCAGAGGATGGACTTACATTTGACAGAGTGTTCAAGGTGACCTTGGCGATGGAAGCTGTGGATAGAGAATCAGTCATGTCACATCAGCACTGTATCATCCTTCTTCTAACCGGATGGCAGAGAGAGCTGCAGAAACATTCAAACAGTTTATTTGAATGTTTATAATCTGATGACTTTATTCAGTTATCTGATGGCTCCACAGTCAACAAGTTCTAGGGTTAATACAGAGATGCACAGGACCAGTCTCCTACACAGTGGTTTTGGGTAATGGGAAAATTGTCAGACGGCATGTCGACCAGGTTTTCAGTAGGACATTTTTAACAGGACAGAGACCCGAGTCCACTGTTTAGGATCTTGTTCCCAGTGAGATCCCACCACCAAATGGTGGGCTCACTTACTTACTCCAGGATGAGATTGACCAAAAAGGAGCAGGAATCCCCCAGTGTATATGAAAGATTATGTTCAGAAACTGGAATAGGACCTAAACGTTTTGGGCCATGGTGCAAGCAAATTTCTTATTCTTCAGCCTAAGCTACCATCAAGCATTGTAGAACTGACAATAAACTAACTGTGTTGATACCTCAATGAGTTTTTCTATCAGCTTTAAGATATCACATCTACTTTTACAAATATCATAATCTCATTCTATATGATGCCGACACATGGCAAGGAAGCCATAAATTTTAGACGAAGAAACAAAAAATACAAACAACACATTAATTTAGAATTTAAATAATCACATGATTCCATCAGAACTAGAGCTGAAGGAAAATATTATTCTTTCACGTGTGGGCATTTAACACCTGCATTATGAATTAGAAGAAACGTTTTGATTATAAGCAGGGCATTTTATTTTATTTGTCTATCGTACAGTAGGTAATGTGCAGAAAGTACTAAAAGAGTGTTTTTGTACTTAATAACGGTCACGAATAGATTCATAAATGAGAAACACGCCTGATTAAAATATTGGATTTCATTAAATTAGCTAAATTCGTGCATATCTTAGCAATAAACAGGAGTGTTGTGGCACTGCTTTTCAGCGGAACTACTGTCGACAGTTGCATTTTTATACGGGGGCTTTTTAACTGACGCACCAGTCCGTGACGACGCTGCAGACGCTTGCCCTTAAACTTGCATGCCAGAGTCTCATTCACGGGTTTCATTCAAATACTGCGGATTAATTTCCTTCATCTAGTAAATACAACAAGGACGAGATGTCTTTGGCGGCGGAGGCCTTTGTGTCACAGATGGCGGGTAAAGTGTCACTTTGTCCGCTTGTTATTTTTGCAGGAGGCTAACGTTAGCATGCTAATGTCATTGTTTTTAATTGTTCATGTCATAAAAATGGACAACTGTTCGAATTGAATATTGCCATGTCGTTAGTACATAGTTTAGATTGACGCGTGCGGAAATGAAATTTAGCGTCACCACCCGACTGTAGGTTATACGATTACATACCTGTGAAATTCGTACGCTGTTGTACTTGGACTGGTTGTTTATTCATTATTTTTGACCGGAAACTACTATTGCATGTCAGTCAGTGCACTTCCAAACGGGTGAAGTGTCGACAAAGATCGTGTTTACAACCCAACCAATCACCAGAATAATCATAGAAATATTGAGCCAGGCATATTCGTGTCATTTAATGCAATGAAACTACTTTAATATTTCCTGTCAATATAGACGACTGTGATGTAAATCAGATCAACCAATGACCTCTGTTGATTCAGCTCCGCCTCTCTGTTAGTTGATGCCAGATAGCACCTCATGTCACACTCATATAAATCGTATAAATTTGACAATAAAATAGTAAATATTATTAAAGTATTCAGACACGGAGACCAATGCACCTATTTATGTAAAACACTGGTGAAATTTGTTAATGACTTTTTTTTATATAGAAACATTAAAGTCCTCCACTTGGCTTTAATGTCAGTTTAAATCCCCAGAAATGAGCGGAATTTAGGACAGTTACAATGGCATTGCAATACAAATATTGCACTCCTCTCGACCTCATCTTAAAGAGTTTTGTTCTACTCGTGATTGTGCTGCATGAACACACTCCGATGTAAACAACCTATAACTTGAAACTGGCACGTTCCACACCTCTACGTGTCACAGAGTTGTCACCGTGCATCTGTTTGTCTGACAGCTGCCGAGCCGTGGCCTGAGAGTGCGACCTTGTACCAGCCGCTGCGAGGTATGTGCGGGAAACCAAGTGTCACCCTGAGTTTAGAGAGCAACACTCTGTCAGAGGTGCGACATGATGTTTGGACCCACTTAACACAGGACATATATGTTTGTTTTACAATCACATACCGCAGTCTAGTTGGATGGCAATATGTGTAAAAAGACTATGATTTACTTACTGATCTCTGTAAGCAGTAAAACCAGCTGAGCTAATAAGATATGCAAACAAGCTAGTGACTATCTGATGACCATCTTGTAATGCATGCAAACATAAACCTGTGTTGTCTTTTTTTTTTTTTTTTTGCAGAAGACCAGATTCTGCTGTCAGACTGCGCCTCGTCTCTGGCTGTGCAGGTGACAACAATGTTTCTAACCTGTCCAATCGCTTCACTCAAAAAACAATGACAAGTGAGCACCACACTGCCACTGCCAACAAGTTCATTCGTTTTTAGTTTAAACTTTCCAGATTTAATTCGGTTTGTGTGAAACACAAAAGTCTTCCTCAATTATGAATCATAATTTCAATGTTTTTTGTCCTTATGTATTTCAAATGTTTTCTGTGTGACTACTGAGTTTTCTCTTTTGTGTAGACCTACCTGCGGATGTGTGGTCTGCCTGTGCAGGTGGTCTGCAGGGCCAATGCTGAATACATGTCGCCCTCTGGTGAGTGCTTGTGTCGCTGCAGCTCATGGAAGGCTGTAAAGTCAGACCAAGTGAAGTGTGCTATGTCCCTCTTTGTAGGCAAGATTCCATTTATCCATGTGGGGAACCAGGTGGTGTCAGAGCTCAGCCCCATCGTTCAGTTCACTAAAGCCAAAGTGGGTGAAAGTTTGTGATGGGTTCGAGAGATAGACATTAAAATTTGGCTGTTCTCAGGGTCACTCACTGAGTGACAGCCTGGATGACGTCCAGAGGGCAGAAATGAAGGCGTATATGGAGCTGGTCAATAACATGCTGCTCACTGCTGAGGTACACACATAAACATGCTGCTGTGAACCACTGGGAGAATGTTGAAGGACACAAATGGACTGACAAGCAAAAACAAACACAAGAACATTAATTATGCTATAACACAGTTGTACTGCTTTCTTTGTGGGGACATTTCATTACCATAACCCTTTCCCCAGCCTCTTTCCCTAAAGCTAACCATCCAAAATAAATGGCTAAACTTAACTAGGACTCTTTCACCAAACTTAAACCAAATTATAATGACCTACTTTTTTTTAAATTTTCATCCTCAAACTGAGGCTTTACCTTGTGGGGACCAACCGACAAATAAGTCCCCACAAGTGGGTGTGTTTTCCAAGAATTGGTCCCCATAAGTATAGCTTCAATGAAAATGCATTATAGAAGAAAGCATTTGATGCATGTGTGTTTTCCCCAACAGCTGTACATCCAGTGGTGTGACGATGCAACAGCGGCTGAGGTCAGAACGTCTGTATAACAGTTAGCCGTTGCTCCTCAGGTCACTCACTTTTCTTCCCTCGTCCACTCCAGATTTCTCGTCCCAGGTACGCCAGTCCCTACTCGTGGCCCCTCGGCAGCGTCCTGGCATACCAGAAGCAGTGGGAGGTCCGCAGAAAGATGAATGCCATCGGCTGGGGAGTCAAGACCCTGGGGCAGGTGCGTGGCTCCTGGGTCAGCGCTGTGTTGTCAGCTTTTCACTGACGTTAGCCCGTGTGTTGGTTGTAGGTTTATGAGGACGTGAGTCAGTGCTGCCAGGCTCTGTCACAGCGGCTGGGAACCCAGCCGTACTTCTTCAATAAACAGTGAGTTTTATCTTTGTTCTCAATTATATCAGAGTTCAAAAACCAAAGACAGTGTGACCTAACATCGTCTTTGGCGCCATCTCGTGGTTACCAGTTGTTCTTCAGCATTAGTGTAATTTTTTTTTACAAACGAAAACAAATGTGCTTACAATATATGGTAATAAGAATTTGTGCGTAATTGATGGAAATAGTGCACATTAAATACATTTCGTCAAAGTAGAGTGTCTCAGCTGTTGTTCTCTCAGACCCACAGAACTGGACGCGCTGGTGTTCGGTCACCTCTTCACCATCCTGACCACCAGGCTGACCAGTACGGAGCTGGCAGAGAGGATCAAAGGCTACAGCAACCTGCTGTCATTCTGCAGACGCATCGAACAGACCTACTTCGAGGAGAAGAGCTCGTGAAGGAGCCGCCGCTCCACCATGTACATATCTGCCTCCCGCCGTCATTCCCTCGTCACGCCACAGAGGAGGAACTTTCACACCGCTTCTCCTTTATTTATTTGTCCTCTGCTGTGTACATTAGTGCTGCTCCAAGTGGCCAGAGTTTGGTACTGCACGTGAATGACAGAAAGTCATGTTCACTGCAGTTTCAAGACCATGTTTTACGACCAAGTGCCACAAAAGGGAGCAGAAAGAACCCAAAGTGAGCAAACTGATGCTCAGCACGAGCAATTCTGATCTGCCCTTCTACTGAAGTATATGTTTTCAACTATTAATTACTGCCTTTTTTTGATCACATGACATTTCCAAAACAATTTGTTGACTCACTAAAAGAATTGAGTGAAAACACTGATGTGGTTCAGTACAACTGTGTGAATGTGAAAGTGCCTGCTGAATAAAAGGAATGAAACCAAAAAGAGCTTTTTATTCTGACTGTACTGCGGTGATACAATTGGACAAAATGTCCACTGACACCAGAGACAGATGAAATCAAAATATACTTTTGATTTGATGATGGGTTTGAGTTTTACAGTCTTACTAAAGAATGACATCCAACAATTTACAATTTTACAAATTTACATACAGATACAGTGGTACCGCGGTTCTCGACCACAATCCGTTCCAGACGGCTGTTCGAAAAGCAATTTGTTCGAAATCGGAATCGATTTTTCCCATTACAATTGATGGAAAACGAAATAATGCGTTCCAAGCCTTAAAATAGGCTTTTGTAGGAGTGAATGTAGAGTGTCTGCTGCAGGTGCGCTGTTCGTCTATGTGTGTGGCCGCTGCATGTGGGAGGGGTTGCCGAGTGAGTGACGTCTCTCCAGAGGTGAAGAGGTGCCCGGTGCGTGTCCAGCTCTGAATGTGCGCTTCTGTGCAGTTTGGCTGTGACAAAGTCATAAACCAAGTAACGCTCTGTCCCAGACTCGCCTCATCCCTGTCCCAGCTCAAACCCTGGAGTGTGCGTTCCAGCCTCGGAGGTGTGGAGAGCGAGCACCTCCCGTGTGACACTCTACCACGGTCCAGTGCGGAGACAGGAAAGTTTTTACACCTCAATATGAAGAAAAAACAGTCTGTAAATGTAGCTAACGGATCACGTCTGCATACAGAGGCTGCATTATACACAATAACAAAGCGCTTCGTCGGTCAGCCGATTTGTCTGCGTACGTTATGATTTTTCCGGCTTTTTTTCGGCAGCGTTTGAGTTGAGTTTGAGCATTTGAAATCAGAAGAAAAAAAAAATCTCAAAATTTTTGTTCGAACTTGTTACGTTAGAAAACCGAGGTTCCACTGTATTTACATTTCAACCATCTCAAAACAAAAATTGTAATAAAGTGTTTAAATTAACATAAAACATTTTTGTTGTCAATGGTTGCATCAAACGTGTTGAAATAATTTCAAGATTACTTTCTACTAAAAGTTGTAATACTGCTGTTTTAAAAAATGCGTTTCCATTTCAGAATGTAATACAGTCAAAGTGTATAAAACTATTTTATATAATTTTTTTATTGTTTTTTTTTGGCAGAACACAAAACAGCAAAACATGATATCAAGGCCATGAGGTGAATTCTGCCAAGTATAAAACTATTTAGCCTTTAATTATTTCAATTGCTTTATTAAATTTTATATCCACTTTGTCACATACCTCTTCAATTCAGTCACAGCCCATGACCGCAGTTCTTCACCCAGACTCGCGTTCAGGTCTCCTCACCTCCACTTGCCCTCCAGTGGTCCGTCTGCGAGGTTTCCTCTGAGGTCACATCTCGACCTCTGAACTTCCAGGAGTGGTGGCATCATGAGTGATGGCCACTGCCCGTCGCAGAGGTCAGCAGCAGCTGGGCAGACAGACAGAAATAAACATTGAGACCCAAATGACCGTCACGATGCAGAAAATCCGGTTGAGTTCAAGAGCACAGCGCCTCGAGCTTCAGACCTCATCACGCCGGCCCGTGTCTGGGTTCATCCTTCAGGTAAATGAGGGGCTTAATTACCGACAGGAGGTCGGTGAGTTCTCATTTTCTAAGTTTGAAAGATGCACTGAAACCTCTTCAGAGATTCAGAACTAAACCATCAAGACAACTTAATTTTAAAAACATGTGTGACTTACCCCTGAGAAAAAAAAAAACAGAAGCTGAATTTATATGTTTTAAATGAATCATGAATTTAAATGAATAATGCGCAGCAACCGGGTGAGGAATGAATCATTGATGAAAGAGGTCATAAACATCTGGCAAAGTTCAAATCTTCACCAATAATGATCTCAGGGTGGGAAGTGTCCCGGCTTTAATGGATCCACCCAGAGCACAGAAATGTGGGGGTTCCTCAGCCTCATGGTCAGAGGAAGGTTCAGAGTAGGAGTGAACCCGTAGTGTGAAAGCATGAATCCATAACTGCATTAATACAGCTCCACAGTTTTGGTGGAGATCACAGACCTAGGGTCAGCTGAGGGAGGTCAGTGGTAGTTGGTGATACAATTTGAGCAAGATTCTGGGTTCAAAATAAAGATTCAGACCCAGACCTTCACGCCATCTTTTGAACAGATCTTTTGTGGAGAACATCTAGGAAATTCTAAATACACTAAAATCTAACAGTGAAACATTATTTTAGCATGACCAGTAATGTGGTTCTTTACCACCTAAAATGACAGTTGAATCGGCCGCTTGTTTACATTTACTCCAGTCAGCAGTTACAAAGTTCTAAATTCTGGCAGTGAACTGTTCTGGCGGGTTCATTTGAATATACGGAAGTTTCCCCATTGATTTCTTTCTACTACTTCAGGTAGGCTTGTTATTGCTTTAGTAACTTTGGTCCAAAACGAGCACAAGCTAGAGAATTTTTTTACGACACTAAACATAAACAAATCACTGAAAGAAACTGTCAGGAGGCTATGGTGACAAAATGTAATGGCAGCTTTCTCATTGGTCTTATACGACAACTGCAACTGTGGGTGTCACCGGCTTCTTTTAAGCGTCAGCCCCGTGTGTAATAGGAGCTCCGTAAAGGCTACTGACCCCTGCTGTCTGGTTGGGCGAATTACACGCGTAAATTTTGCAACTCCAAAATGGCAGTGGGAAAAAATGTGGCGCTATGACACCGGGTCAATAAAAACCCGTGTGAAGGCAAATGGGTGGCTTCGTAAGAAACCCTCCAAGACACAGCGTCATATTTTGTATGAGCATTGTGTGTTGAAAATGTGCAAACATCTCGTCACCCACTTCATTAGTTCACGTGTTTATTATGAACACAGAACACACCTGAAACTGTGAAGAGGGTTGACTGACTTAAACTCATTGAACGTCATGCATTTATTGACCTCACATCACATACAAGAAAGAAAGAAACAAAGCGTTCTTGACATAAATGAAAAAGACTGCGAACAACTAAAGGTACGTTCACACCGAACGCGCGTTCAGTCTGAACGTACCTTAAAGGAGCGCCTGTCATTTGTATGGGAGATATAGACCTGTCCAGGGTGCATCCCTGTCTCTCGCCCCTTGACTGCTGGGATAGGCTCCAGCACTCCGCGCAACCCTCAACGATGGTTGATGTATACATGAATATATGTATATATTTACTGTGTGTCTGCGCCACATTGAAAATCCCCAAAATATCAGCTGTGCTGAGACGCGCTGACCATATATTGTCCTTTCATTGAGATTAGCTTGAGAAATAATTTAATAGTCATATTCAATAATTCAATATTTTCAATATACATAATGACCATCAGATGGCGCTATTTAGCTACTTATGGACTACTGCTGCCTTTAAAGCTGAAACACCCGTCACATTGACACTGTTTACGCCATGTAGGAAAAGTAGATTCTCTCTTTCTTCCTCTTTAGCGTTCATTTGGGGTCCGTGTGTTTTGACAATTCTAAAATTGTTCGAAGCGCATGTCGCACGCACATATGTAATCATTCGTACTCTCCAAAAGGGGGCAGTCACGGGCGATAGATCGCTCATGCTGCGGTTCAAACTTGTGTCACCGATCGGTAAAAACAAACCACCGATATGTGTTTTCTCTCACGCTGGTGCTGCGCCTGTGTACAGTATAGAGCAGCGTCTTATTGCTGAGAATATTCCTCTGCAGCTCCGCACTTCTTTCTTCTCTGCTTGATAACTCTGTGGCTGCAGGCTGCTCTTTGGAAATGAGCCTCAGACCAGTTTGAAGTGGTGCCGGATATCTTTCAGAGTCTCGACGCACGCTGAGAGTGATGCAGTGAAATGCAAAAGAATAAAAGAAAAAATGTTTAGAGAACTTTTCATTTTTGCACCTGCGGTGACTGGCTGCGACACCAGACCCCAAGTGAACCTTAAATGTGGGCGTTTGATGGCATTTGCACCTTCACTTTTACACACCGTGGCACTCATGGAGACAGGAGTCTGGGGCAGATGGGGATCATTGAAGCCTACATCAGAAGCTGGCAACTGAGAACACATTTTGAGTCAGTGAGCTGCAAACCTGCATCACCAGACTCCTGGTGTCTTTGTTTCAAACACCGTTGGAGTGAGTTCTTCTAAATAAAGGTCTCCTGAATTCAGGTCAGCAGAGACCATGCGATGAGATTGAAGATTAGGGAGAACAACAGGTGAATCCAGACCAGGTGGGGCCACATTCAGAAGATCAAAAAGTATAGGAAATTATACCACACAGTGAATCAAACAGCTATTCACTTAAATGATATCACATGATATACTTTGCCAATCTGAAATAAATAACATTAAATTAGAATGTATTTTTTAAATTAAAAAGAAAAAAAAATCAATGATTAAAACACACACACACACGCCAAATTTCTGTGAAAACACAAATATTATTGAAATGCATCATGGGGTCATGAGGTAAATGTTTGTGGTTCAATGAAATTCATTTAAAAAAATGGTCAATCAATAAAAAATCAGAAATCACTGACAGCTGAGTGTTCAACTATCACAACCGCAATTGTATCTTGACTTTTTTAACGGCACATGTGGCCACTGGGTGGCACTTCGATTGGCTAATGAGGCTTCATGAAGCCTTGTTGAAGCTTGGAAAGGGCACTTTAACCACTGGCGTTGAATAGCTATTTCAATCAGACCTTGCATCTTTTCTAAACCAAGAGCGCCATCTATTGGCCTCTGAAAATCAGGACATTGTTTCATCAACCCTGCAATACTCTTTTATGATACCTCATCTACCCATCATTCGTGGGAGCTCTACTCTAAAAGTCGCTGGTGGGTGACTTGGATGCTGCTGTCTTCAATACAAGTGGGACGCACCATAACTGCAGAAAATAATAAAGTGCTTCTCTGTGCAAGTTAATGCTGTTTAATTTGGAAAGTTATTTACCTGCCGTGTGCAACAGAACGCTTCGACTGCTGCTCCCTGATAGTGTTTATCTCTACATGCTTTAATAAAAAGTGTCAGATTAACTCGATGACTGGAGGCTGATAATTAACCATCTTTATCATCCAGATGAGTCATAAATCCTAATCTGGCATTAAAGAAAGAGGGAGCGCGACGACAGCCGACTGTTGCGTCGCCACATACGGCGCGTGTTTTTTAATTCGATCAGAAATATATTCAATGGGTCTTCCCTGGTGCGCTGACCCAGAATCTCTCTAATCTTGTTCTCATAAACAGGATCAGCGTCTCAGGTGTCTGAGATTGGAGGACAATTTGAGGGATTTGGACACGGGAGACTATAAGCCGACAGCCTGTGTGTTTTTCCGAGTGCAGACGGAGAGAAATTAACAAGTACATGATGGAAAAAATGCCCTCCTAATTAAAGTAAATGGCTGACTTTGCACAATCTCACCTGACAGGCAGCCCCTCCCCACCCGGCCTGTGAGTACCGACCACCCTGCCAAGTCCGGGCGTCACGGCAGCAAACTGTGCTCCACCTTGTGTGACACACTCGTGGCAGGAGACCAGAAACTGTTTCTTTTGAGGTTCAGTTTCACACACACTGCAGTTTGATGAATTAGCTTTAATGGAGGGAAAAATGATGATTCAGCAAATCTGGAATATAAACACAAGGGTTTTTTATGTTGTTATTAGTTCTGCTGGTGAGTAGATGACACATTTGTGGCTGACTGTCGGGGCCTAGAGCGTGGAGATATGGGCCTGCAAGGCAAGAGTGCTGACCGTTAGGTCGCTGTGTGGCCCATTTAAATAAAACTACTGAGCTCTGAAAATGAGGCTTCATCAAGCCATCACGTTCAGACTTGGGTGCACAGTGTGAAAGCTGTCTTAGGTACCAGGTCCGATGGAGACACCAACCACTATTTGGGTGTCTTCACCAGGCATTTAGATTCTTGAGTTCTGTGGTTGAGACAGCACGGCTTCACTCCATTCATGACTCGATTATAATCGACGAATCGACCCCATGATGCATCGCTGCCTTGCACGGTATCACCATATCTGAGCTTTGCTTTCAATGTGCAAGTGCAAGTGTGGCCTTTCCCTGCTGTGTGTTACGTGGTAACATTGCGACTCTAGCATCTTCAACATGTGGTGCAACAGTGGCAAGTATTAGCTTCTCTGACCGAAAATAACTAACATCACGGCTGTCTGGTTTTGCAAGTCCGAGGTATGTGTGACAGGCTTTACAAAAAGAAACTTTCTTTTCAAAAATGGCATCCAGTGATGACTGTCAATCAGAATCAGAAAAACTTTATTAATCCCGAGGGAAATTATGAAATGGAATGTAATGGACTGTGCTAGCCAACTGAAACATTAGTCAAGGGAGAGAAGACAGGAGCAGGAGAGCAGCCGCAGAAACTGAAATTGAACCTTGGGGAAAAGTACAATGAATATGAGTTTTAACATTTAGAGCAAATACAAGTTTAGTTGAATAGTAACAAAGTACTGCATACTTAAGTGCTAACATTAAAGTACATCTACTTGAATGGATGTCAACTGAAGAATGTGTTTACACTTTTATGTAAGTATTTAAGATATACTTAATAAAAGTACATTCCAAAAGCATGTCCAAAACATGACTAGATAAGTGTTATGAAAATGTTTTGTGACTCAGAGCAAAAACTTCATCAGAAATCCACATCACCGCTGGCTCACGTCGACAGTTTGTATAAACACTATCAGTTCGTTTGAAAGTTGGCAGCAGATCCATCTCGTGTTACATGCTCAACCCTCACGGCGGCGTTTACAGACGGTTACACAAACACATTCCCAACGCAAATTTATCAGATAACATCTCAGGCGCAGTGAATCTTGAGAGTTTGTGACTCCAGATCTCCAACAGATGGGTTCAAATCCAGCCTCCTCAGCTTGGTTCCTCCTGACTCGTGTGTCTGTGCTCTGGCACTGGTGACCTGCTTTTGCGCTCATCTCTTATTAAACCCTTATAAACATTGACATGTGTTGCTTAATATGAGCCTGTTCAACACTCCGCCGGACCTGTCAAAACAATATCAGTCCACGAGATCCCGTCACTGCCGGGCCCACGGTGTCCTCGTGACGCAGCGGTGCATTATTGCCAGCAGCTGGAGGACGGCCACTCCTGGGGCTTCACAGAGCATCTATTTTAAATGGATGTTGCCGCTGATCACACGGGACAGTCCAGTGTTCAGAGGTGGGGATGAAGAAGCGAAATCGAAGCAGCTTTTCTTTTTAATCAACAGCAGTAGCCGGCAGTGAAGCAAGTTTATCAGCGGGAACTGGGAAAAACGTCTTCAGACGCACAACAAAGAAAGATAAGACAAGAAATGGAAATGATGAAGGGAGGGAGGACGTGTGTGTGAGTGAGGACAGGATTATCAACACACGCCGAAAATCTCTTTATTCCACTCAAATGTGCATCGCAGCACACACACCAACCCTCCTCCTTGTACTCTGAAGTCGCATCAAAGTACTTGCGCTCACCTTCACGCGTGACCTCGGGATTGATGGCGGGACATAAATGGCAACCTTGACAGACGCTATTATCACACCTTTATGATTAGCGTGTGGGCGGGGTGTCTGCGGGTGGAAATGGTGACTTTGTTCGGGGTGAGGGCACCCAAAGTGGGGTCTACCTGTACATGGAGAAGGAGACATCTGAGGAGGACGGTTCACTCAAGTTCAGCCAAGGCTTTGACCACAAATTTGATAGATGTGAGCCAAGAAAAATTGTTCCAAATCTGATGCACGGATTTCAACAAATGAATTCTGAAATGTTAATTAAGATTCATGAAGTAGTAATGATTACTGTCTAGATCTAGTATTTTGAAATAAATGTTGCGCTGATTCATTTACTGTGTGTCACTCAAGTGACTTCTGGAACACTGCTGAGAAAAAAAAAGTATTCCAATTATATTAGAATACTAAATACTGAGAAGATACTTTTTCTGTTTGATTCAAAAAATGAACTTTGCTTAAGACTTACCTTAAACAAATCCAGTAATTCATTAATCTCGGGGTAAAAGACCAAACTGTTGCAGGGACACTTCCTGTATCAAACGGTAAAGACTTTAAGAAACAAGCCGCCTCTATTCCATGATGAAATATGTTGCTACCTATCACACGCTCAATCTTTTGTTTTGCAGCGATACTTTTTTAGCATGGGCCATTGGTTGTGGTTTATTAGGATCCAAAACACACCTAAGTTATCAGTGACCAAGTACTTACATGTTTTCCTCAACAAAATAAAATACCGAAAGGTTTCTGAATCGGAAAAATGTACAATTAGAAGCAACCATGCTGTGTTTTGAATGAAACAACTAGCAACTAGCGAACGGCTGGTCGTGTGACTTACCGACAGGATAGCGGTCAAAGCACATCCCTGTGTGTCACAAGGTTGCTGGTTCGCATCCGGCCTTTGTATCTTGTGCATATATATATATATATATATATATATATATATATATACATATATATATTACTTGCACTGACTACAAATCAGTGTTTGTTTGGCACTTGCACTATGTTTTTCACACAAACACATCGATCATTCACCTTATTAAAGTCTGTATTGCACCTTCAGAGATGTTATTGACTGAACGTTGTGTGACACTACTAAACTTTGATGGCGCATGATGGCTACTCAGGTGGTTGCACATCATTGCCAGAGAAGCCAGTTGGTAACTGTGAGCAACCGATTGAACTGAACTTAACAAAGACATACTGCTAAATTGATATAATCTTCAGCTAAAAATGTATGCACTTAGTGGCTCAGTGGCTTGCTGCATTGAGTCAAAGAGTCATTCCTAATAAAACACAGAATTTGATGGTTTGCCATAGCTAATGGGAAGGTTTTCGCTTGCTATATCTTATCAGCATCTTCATTTCAGGTGGCATCTCTCTACTTTTTCCATTTTCCCTATGTGTTGAAAGTCCCACCTTTTTTGTGACAACTTAATAGGTGTTTCTTATTTATACAGTGGCTACACTAGCATCTCAAGGTCTCCAATGGCTGAAAACTTGCAGACTAAACCCCTCTGAGTGAAGAAAACGGGCTCACTAATTGGATCATTACAGGTTCTGTCGGAGCTGTAGCTCGACTCGCAGCACTGTGTTGGAGCTCACCGAGTGGTCAGTCAGCAGGTCATTAACCAAAATCCAGCACCGTAGACTTGAAATGAAAACAGAGAGTCCCACCCTTGCACACACCAAATGTCTGCAGGCCCATAAGACAAATGTGATGCCATTCATCAAGCATGTTGCGTTCAAAGTCCAGCCTGAGAAGTGGGACTGAAATCACCCCCTCGCTCCAGTTCCTGAGTTAAACAACATTTCAACGTTCGAAAAGAAAACATGAACAATCTGACATGTTCTTCAGTCTGATTTGCTGTTTTTAGGATGAAGACCAACATCCCGTCAATAAACGGCAGACGCTGTCGACAGCATGTGTCATGTGAACCACCTGAATCAATATTGTTTTTGATCCATTGAATGTCTGTTTTTACTACACAGTTTTAAGACAGAATTTGGAGCCATAGCTGCAAAATGAACACCAACTCACAGATTCTGTATTGCTGCTACAGCATACATTGCTGTACTGTTTTTCAAGACAGGTTTTTGAGCCAAGTGGGGGATGCAGGCACCATCTTCGTAACGGAGCAGGAAAGGCTGATGTCTGTGGCAGAACGATGGCTTCCGAACAGACTCCTGCCCTTCTGAGACAATCCACACCTCCACTGCTGAGCACTATCTCCAGACAGAGGAGCAGATTCAGTGACAGACTGCTGTCACAGTCCCGCTCCACACAAAGAATGAGATCCGCCTCCGCCACGCTACAATACCTCTCGAGAAGGGCCATAAAACATTTGTCTATTTATTTCTGTCTGGTGGCAGGGTTTCTATCTGGTGGCACGATTTCGTGTTCCCATCAGAATTTGCATCCGTCTTATTTCAAACGAAAACTGCCATCATCATGTAGTGATGTATAGATGAGGTATCAAGAAACAGTGTCATAATTTTCAGAGGCCACTAGGTGGTTCAAAAATTATGTGAGGTTTCATTGAATTAGTTATTCAAGTACAAACATTTTACAGCAGACAGTGCCATCTGGTAGCCTCTGAAAATCAGGACACAGTTTCATGAAACCTCATCGACTCATCACTACAACTATTATTATTATTATTATTATTATTATTATTATTATGACATTATCTAACTGCATATATATATATATATATATATATATATATATATATATATATATATATATATATATATATATATATATATATATATATATATATATATATATATATATATATATTATTATTATTATTATTATTTTTTTTTTTTTTCTTTTATTTTTCTTTGGAGAAATGACAGGTTGAAGTGGCTACCTGGTTGATCAGGTCCAACGTTTTCAATCCAATCCTTCTCCCTGAGAACGTACACCATAAACATGCAGTTGATTCAGTTGTCCACAAGCACTGAAAATGAAACAGTTCTCATGTTTTCTGTGTTGGAATGTCACACACAGAAGAGCATTATGGCAGGCTTGTTCAGTTCCGCTACAAATCCGAGGAACTTAATGTGATAATTTCCCTGACTTTATGAGCCAGATGTGAGTTCTTCACCGTGTTTGTGCAGGAGAAAGTGAGACTGTGTGGTGATTTGATGAATCCACAGAGGAGAAGTGTCCTGGGTGTTTTCACACTGGTCGCCAGCGCCACACACAGGTTCTAATCAAGGGAACTGGAGGAGGAGGGGGCCCATGTTTGACTCGCTGGTAAGCATTGTTTAGCAGTAATCGGAGGTGTGTTTCATTTCCTGAAGCTGTCACTCTTCCTGCCATGACCTCACTGTGACTGTGTGTGTGTGAGGCCCCATGAGTTCTGCCCTTCATAGGCAGCGGTGACCCCACCTCCCTGTAATCACGCACATACATGCGCCCCGAAACTTAAGATCATGTGAACCATCCAGAGTGAGCTGCTACATGTATGTGCGCAGACTAAACACGGGTCTGCTTTGCTGTTTTTGCTGATTACAGGTCCCACATAATGAGACCCATTAACACGACATGCACACACGCTGGTTCCCCAGATTGGCCCGTGTGTGCCCCCACATTCAGTTTCTGGTTCTGGTCAGAGCTACTGACACAAGCAGTTAGAGCAAAAGTGGCTGAGTGCCTCTTCAATCAGGCAGAAATGGGTCGAGGAAGCCTGAAAAAATGCGGAAGAGAGTCTCATCCCTCCGAGTCAGTCACTGAAGGTGTCGGAATCCCATCGTTTCAGAAGAAAACTTCTCTTGAACATTAGCGTCAGGGCACATCAAAATAAAGAGATAAATAAAATAAAATAAAGAGTGCCACTGTGTCACACTTTTGACTGATTTGCCTCGTATTTTGGTCGTGCTTACGAAATGCTTTATTCCTCCTTCAAAAGAGCAATACCAGTGCTATAGACTGATGCGTGTATAATTCAGCTGCTCTTTCAGTCTGACGCATTTGTGTTGCCAAGGTGCACAATCAGGGACTTCAAGAGATGTGTGTGAGTCACTGCTTTGAAATCTTCACAGAGTTGTGCTCTTTGGCGAACACCATGTTTACTCTGCACAAAGCAAGTCATCAAGAGCGTGCGATGGGTTCTGTATATAAATGGACTACATGCTCTGGTTAATAGTTCTGCTATGTAGAATTTAATCGGGGCATTTTTACCAAATTTAGAATATGTAAATGAACTGACTGACAATGTGCAATTTGAGCAAACTAGCGATGCACTCTCATTTAATTTAGACGCAAGCTGTGTGTTGTGTTGGCACAACACAACACATTTGTTTCAGCCACATCCTTTTTAGTCTACCTTGTCTAATCATGATGAGGTATCATGGAACAGCTCTATGGGGTTGATGAAACAGTGTCCTAATGTTCAGAGGCCACTAGATAGCGCTCTTGGTTTAGAAATGATGTGAAGTTTCAGTGAATAAATTGTTTGAGTCCAAACATTTCACAGCAGACAGTGCCATCTGGTGGCCTCTGAAACCCAGGACACTGTTTCATGAAACCTCATCAGCCCATGACTACTGCCAATAATGCCTAGTTGAGGAGACAAAACACACACTCCAAAACAAACATGGTGACTGTAGAAGAGCTATTGGTAGTAACAACAACACTGCCCCCACATAGTTCCTGTTGGTACTGTTCCATTTAGTCCATGTCTATAAGCTTTGCGGAAACGTGCAGAAATATGGGTGAAATGAATGCAGAGGATGAACAGAAGGCTCCGTCCGCTACAGACCTGTCTTAGCAAGTCACCGTCTGCACAAAGTTCCTGCATGTGCTATAGTGTGCAGAAGCATGATGCGGGTCATTCAGTTCAATGGTGCGTCCCAACAGAAGTTTAAGAGAATGAAGGTTCTGTTTTGAACTAATTATTATATGCAAACCAAAGAGAGATAGCAAAGGTTGTACTTTCTCACACAATTGTTGCTTCACTCAGTCCGATTAGAAGACCTGTTTGGTTCAGAACACACCAAACCAACACGAATCACCCTCTGTGCTGCAGACAAGATGGACAACGTCATTGTGTTATAATGTTCTCGATGTTTTTATTTCCTCACGTTACAGGTCAACTGGCTGTTTGCAGGCACAGCTGGAATAACATGGAGAGGAAAAGTGTGTGTGTGTGTGATCGAGAGAGAAAGGGGGGAGAGAGAAAATGGAGTGAAAGAGAAGGACTGGAAACATGAGAGCAGAAATGAAAGTATATGGTGGAATGTGTTTCTCATGTTCTTGTCATGTCAGTATACTGTGTGAGTGCATGTGTGTGTGAGTGTGCACACACTCCCCACGATTCCGTCTCAGTGTTGCACTCTCAAATTTGTGTAAGTGCCATGAGCTTTTAATGCTTCACCTAGAAATGTCAGGTCTAAGCGACTCCTTGCTGGAGATAACCGGGCGCTGCCATTGAGCTGACGTGGAGCAATTTGGTCTGAAAAAGATCCATCAAAGAGAAATGTCTGAACAGTCGCTGTGGTCAACTATTTATTCCATCTCAGTCAAAGAACAAAGAAGAAATACATGTGTTTGAACTCCATTTTCCCTCTTGGTAGGACAGTTTAGCAAATGACTCGGTACACACTGGTGGGTCGGAATATTCTGTTCTCTTCTCACTTCCTTGTTCTGCGTTTGGTCAGCATATCAATGTCCATGCATGCATCCCATGGTATACAAACTAACATATGAGTCTCATAAATGGTGCCATGTTTGTTGTGTTGTAGCTTCTGCATAGGAAGGAAGTCTTGAATCAACCAGGGTGGACAGTGAATTACTCAAGTGTAGATGACTCACCCACACCCTGAGCACACTGAGACCAGATTGAATACAGAAGCATCAGGCTGTCAATTATTTATAGACATACATTTTTTTTCCAACTGCAAAAGAAATGGTCATCATCAATGTGTCCATAGGAACAAACTGCTAGTTTATTCTGGATTCAGTGAGTCTCGGTCTGGTCTTGACACAGTCTTAACCACAACACTCTCTCCTAAAGTGTCCTAGTAGTGACACTGGTGACCTCCTGACATGGAGAGCTACTTGCACAATCCAGAGAGACACTGACTTCAGCCATGTTGACTCACACAGAAACAGATTTGGGCTTCTCTGCAACAACAACCAAACATTTTATCTGGTGGCCTTGAAAATCAGGATCACTGTGTCATGAAACCTCATCCACCCGTTACTACGTGGAAGCAAGTCATTTTTCTGGACTAGCTAAGTCCACTTGTTTGACACTGTCCCAGTCGACACACTTTTGCGAAGTCTGTCTGCAGTGAAAATCTTCCGAAGTAAAAGCTAAGTGATCGCTAAACGGCAGCTCTAAAAAAAACCCCATACAGATCAGTTTGTGTTAAAATGTTAAAATTTCAACATTTCTAAATGGTTGAAGAAAAGCTCTCTGGTTCTGTCACTTTCTCCATCACTCAGAACCACAAAAAAAGTGGGTGGTGTTCTTCAAAAAAAAAAAAAAAAAAAAAAAGAAGATACTCAAATCTAAATAATCCTAATGTCATTATTGCCACAGTAGATTAATGGAGCTATTTATATCTGAATAATCCACAGTGAGTAGGTCTGCAGATTACTTTGTTCGCTGGGCACCAAATTCAAGCGGAGCCCCGGGCCACTGCAGCATGTGAGTATGTTGGATCGGTCCAGAACTCACAACCTCCCACTCCTGCTTTCCTGCTCGTCTTCTGTGGCTCAGTAACTCTTGTCCAACAACTCTGACTATTCCTCGGAATTTGGGTTCTCCCACTCCTTTTGCGGATCATCCCTTTAAATAGCACCCAGATGAACTCATCCTACGGAACTTTTTCTTCGTCCCTACGCACACACAGAAGAGCTTTGACAGACCAGAAAGGAGTGATCAAATTTGACTTATCGTCTGTTTATCTTTGCTCACCTATACTCAGTTTTGTTACAGTCGCCCACATGATTTACTCACCACTGCAGTTTTTTTTTTTTTTTTTTGCAGATGTCTGCAAGTTTCTAGTCTTATGGTAACAGTTTTAAATTCATATGAAACAACCCAAACAATATACTATGTAATTATTTCCTCCACTGAAAAGTTCCTGACCACCTTTATATTAAGGTTGTCCAAAATATCAACACCCTGAAAACTATTGATCCAGAAACATCATGTCCAGATACAGAAAACACATTCGCACAAGTTCTGTGTCGGGTAGGAAACAGCATTTTCATTCAGTCAGTCCAATACTTTTTGAAACCAGGTTCCAGAGTGTGTCTTGGAATTTTTGCATTTGAAGCTTCATTTACTTAAAAAGTTTTCAAATTACGACTGCCAGATGTGCTGTCATTGTCCAGACACATTATGTTCCCACTGTGCAATGCATACATCATGTTCGCCTTGTAACACTACTGACAACTGCTGTATCATTGATACAGTGATATTTCGAACAAAAATGATGTCAATACAGGCCAAGTGGTTAGCACTCTCGCCTTGCAGCAAGAAGTTTGCAGGTTCGATTGCCGGGTTTTACTTGTGGCCTTTCTGCATGTACTTTGCATGTTCTCCTTATCTGCGTTTTCTGGTCTCCTCTCAGAGCAGAAAGACATGGACACAAATTGCACCCGTGTGTGTGTGTGTGTGTGTGTGTGTGTGTGTGTGTGTGTGTGTGTGTGTGTGTGTGTGTGTGTGTGTGCGTGTGTGAATGGTGTGTGTGCCCTGCGATAGAATGTCGACCTGTCCAGGGTGTATTCCTGCCTCTCGCCCAATAACCGCTGGGATAGACTCCAGCATTCCCACAACCCTGAACAGTGGTGATCAAGTCACGATAGATGGATTATATTAACACAATAAATGCTAGTCAAAAATATGAGGTAAAAAAGTTTCCTTGTGGGTGATTGCAGAGGTCTGCGCTGTCTGAGAGCCTTTATACTTTCATAGAACCTTTGCTAGTTTATTTAAAGAACCACCGGGGGTGGCACACTCTTATCACCATTGTTGTACGACTTGTAAGAGTATAATAATTTGCTGAAAGTTTTAAGAAATTCTTAAATATAAGAAGTTGATAAATTCTTGTTTGTTATTTTTCAGCAAAAGCGAGGATTGGGTAAATCATGTATGACATAGAACCAAACCGAAGGACTGCGATACCATGAACAAATGTCAGAATCATGGGTTGACATGTAAATAAAAACCAACGCACAGGACTGCAGCTGAGACATCAAACCATGCCGTTGTGCTGCTTCACATTGTGAGCAACCAAAACTCTAAAATGACACCAGGATACTTTTGTTCCACACGGTGTGACACACTTCTTGTTGGGTCAGAATTCATCAGGATAAATACCATTATCACTGGAGACATGGTGATAAAAACCTCCTTCTTCTGCCCCTTCTTTTTTTGCTCCTAGAATGACACATTTTATCTTGGCTCTCAAACGCAAACCAAAAAAATAAACCTATTCAGGTTATGCAAATGCAGCTTTTAAATATAAGTAAAACAAAATATTGAGTCGTCATCGCTCTTCTCATGACCAGAAAACAGCTATTGTCTTCCTCAGGTCTGAAATAAATTTTTGAAAAAAGCCATTTTGATTTTTTTTTTTTGTGAGCAGCTATGAACGGATGCAATGTTTTCATTGTACCATGGATTAAAGTAAAAATAGTATTTATATATGAATGTATTTTTGTGAATCCTTTGTGATGAAAAGGGCAGGTTTTGTGGCTCTCTATTCTAATCCTCAGGAAACAAGGAGGTGGGGGATTGTGTTGTGCGTGCGGACACTGGATCGGGCTTAACCTCGTCACGATCAATTTTCTCTTGCTTTCAGCACCAGACTGTTGAGGCAACAAGGTACGGCTGAGGAATGACGGGGTGGTGAGCGGTGGGGGTGGCGCCGGGACACAATCACTGAGGAGTAGAGGGATTTCTCTTCCTCCTCTCTTTCCCCGAATATGACCGGCGTTCCTAATAACAAGCTTACACCCCCTCCCGCCCCCCGGTCCTCTGATCACTGCGTTTTAAACACACACGCAGATTAACACACACACACACCAGCTCCAGATGCTGTCATCACCCGGGGTGGAACTGAGGCTGGACCGCCTCGCCCATCACATCTGCTTTCCAGAGGATTTCTTCTGTCTCTAAAGACCCGTGGTCAGAGAGTCACAACTGAAAGAGACACTCAGTTTACAGCCAAAACCTCATTTAATGCAAACATGAAAATTGTTTAAGGTCCTGGAGAGAGTTCTGAAATTTTTAATATGAATAGTACAAAGAGAGTCTGAATAAGCGCAACAACAAGTATGTATAATTCATATTGAAAATGGGACCTAAAAGATGCCGAATGTCTGGAAACACTCACAAACCACAGACTACTGCCTGCAACAATGTGGCCCTCATGAAGCTGAAGTGAAATCGCATCATCTAGAACACAGGAAACCTATTGCTGCCCTTGTCAAAAAGAAGTACACTTTAATCGTGTTTTCATGTTTTCAAGTATGATTAAGTACGTTTGCATTCAACATAGTTAAAGTACATGTAAGACACAGTGTAATATACTTTGATCTACTTATTGAAAGCATACTGTGATCGTTGTAACCATTCATATATTTATAATTGTACTTTTGCAGAGTATGAAATACATTTTCATATCTGTTTAAAATGTATTCAGAGTATATATATATATATATATATATATATATATATATATATATATATATATATATATATATATATATATATATATATATATATATAACTAAGCTCGTGCAGCAGCCCATCACCTGGTCCGGTCATAGTCAAGCTCCTCGGTCCTCAGTCCAGCTGTTAACCACATTATCCAGGTTGTGCAGTCAGACTACGACAAATTCCATTTTGTCTCCAGTAGTCGGACTAACCTGTTAACATGTATTTTAGAAGTCCAAACTTTGCTGGACTTAACGCAGTAATTCGGTTTTCTGGGCCATCTTGCAGTAGTTCATTGTAAATACGTATTTCATTTGTGGTGACATAAGTTCCTTGAAATAAAAAATAAAATTTCAGTGTATGCAGAACATTTTCTAAATTATTACCCCCCACATAACGTTTCAGTTAATTTCTGCTGTTGTTACACAGTCCTAGTATGTGATATGAATCTTCAGAAGATGTGATCGCCAACCCCTGATTTTGAGTCACCATTTAGCCTCTGTATGTGTGGGAGGAAACTAGAGAAGCGATCTGAACCCACCAGTCTGGACTCGCATGGTAGAGCCATGGAAACATAGTGAGGCTTTGTCGACAGTCAACAATAAGTGCATTTAATTTTAAAACTAAAATACTATCTGCTGTAGTCTAGATGATGGGAGAGAAGCATGTGTCCGGGAAAACGCACAGTAAAACCTGATATCAAGTAGTAATTACAAGTCAATGTGTCAATGAATGTGTTTGTCATCAGGTGACACTCTTTGCTCACTACATTTTGCGGGTTTTTTTTTTCAGTTATGTATAAAAATCTAGTTACATCATCAAGCGACCATCAAACCTGCACAACGTTATCACATGACACCAGTTCAATCCAGTGACATGAGATGACCAAAAATAAATTGCAAAAATGTGAGTATAAGCATATTGTGTTGTGCTTGAGTATCAAAACAGAATAGCACTCAGAGAGCACAGACCTCCACCAATAACACATTTATCCAAGTTTCAGACTCAAGATTCAAAATGTAATCACTTCTTGATGGTCCACATATTTCCTGAAAATGTCATCCAACTTCGTCCACACCTTTTCAAGCTATTTTGAACACAGACAGGCAAACCAGTGCCGTCGAAGACATTAAACACCACAAACATCCTCCTCCCAAATGACCTCAGGTCCGTTGGTAAGACTGTTTATCAGCTGAAGTCAATGTGTCAGAATGTTTGATGCCACGACACCTGGAAACTAAACCTGAGCCAAGTTCAGGACAAGACTTAAACTGTTGAGTTTTATTTCTAACATTTTAGTGAAGCAGGACTCGCAGGGAGGATCAGAGGTGACCTCTGACCTATGCCAATCACTTGCTAAATTACTTTTTGGAAGACCACCCGAGACAGTCTTGTGATGAGAAGAGAGGAAAACCTTCCAAACTTATATCACTGCGGAGAGCGGCAGGCAGATGTGTGGACCAGAGTCATGGATTTGATGACCTCATTAAAACAAGAAGAAAAGAAGAGTTTGACTTTAGTTTCTGCTCTTGCTTGTTATAAGAACTCAGCAAATATGGAATGTTTGATGCTACAGACTCATCGCAGACTCTACTTTTTCAGTCATACTTTAAACTCAGGCCTTAAATTTAGATCTCAGAATCATTCCTTCATGACATCCGTTGTACAGAGGAAGCAGAAATGTTCTGTTCAGTTTTATTTTTCTTTGTCAGTTATGACACCGGTGTTGTTGTTTGCACATGTCAATATACAGTGGTACCAAGCCTTAAAATAGTCTTTTGTAGGAGTGAATGTAGAGTGTCTGCTGCAGGTGCGCTGTTCGTCTATGTGTGTGGCCGCTGCATGTGGGAGGGGTTGCTGAGTGAAGAGGTGCGCAGTGCGTGTCCAGCGTCCTGAATGTGCGCTTCTGTGCAGTTTGGCTGTGACGAAGTAATAAATGTAAATGTAGCTAACGGGACACGTCTGCTTACGGAGGCTGTTTTTACACAATAAGAAAGCGCGCCGTGGGTCAGCTGATCGGCCAGCGCACCTTTTTTTGGCACGTTCGAGTTCATGATTGTCGTTTGAAATCCGAAGCAAAAAAAAAAAAAATCAAATTTTTTGTTTGATCTCCGATTTGTTCGAATACCAGGACGTTCGAAAACCGAGGTACCACTGAATTAGCAAATTTTCTTCAATGTAGGTGAGTTTCAAATCACAATGATTTCACTTAATCATTTATAATGATGTTGCAGAATTACAGTGGATCACCTTTGTAGCAATTAGCACAGATTAGCTACCTTGCTAGCATGTTACTTAGTCATTTCATTGTAATCTCTTGCTGATGCTGCTGTCATCGCAGGCGAACACTGTTGAAAATTCTGACTAGTCATTCGAGTGCTAATAATCTATAGCAGTATCTTAACGCTAGTGTCGGCATCTTGCCCAAACAGTATATCTGTATATTTCCCAAAACAAATGGTGCTAGTTTGTTTATCCATATGCTAGCATCCCCAGCAATATGACATAGCAAACATCGAGCCACAGGAAACAGAATGTTACACGACAATATGGGAGCGGGGGACGCAACATGTATGGAGAGATGGGTTCGCAGCGTTGCAAGTGAATTTCAAGCGACAGGTTTCAGGCGACAGTTGTGGCATCAAATGCCGCAGATGAAACATTTGAATACAGCTGCTGTTAAATTTTGGCCAATCAGAGTCCAGATTTTACAGTGATGTAATTACAAGAAACAAAGGAAATGAAATAGAAGTGAAGCGAATCGTAGCAGTTGCTAACATCCTCGGCTCACTGTGCTGCTAGGTCCTCTGAAGGTTCTGATGGAACACAACCACCATAGACCCCAGCAGTGGATAAAGAGCTTCAATTCTGCCTCAAGGATCCGCCATGTTGACTCTCCATGAACATTAGCCCCGTCCCCAGAAGCTTGCTCTACCTTTTTAATGCTTATGGTGTGGCTGGACCCCCGTTCCCCCTTTAAGGAACGTTATATAGGAAGCAAAACCATTTCACACCGTCAAAACATCTCTCAGTGCAATGGTGAAGATTGTACTGAATACACTATTAATGGTTATATATCAAGTGATAAATATATACTTTTTTATTTTGCCCTACTGTGTTGTGACTGGACTTCACTAGAGAACCTCCAGCCTCTGCGTTTCTCTGTTTTGGGTTCCAATGACCTATGGAGAGTTAAAAAAACAGTCAAACAATAAACCAAAGGTCAGCGTTGTTTATTCCCCAACCCTGTTTTCATGCTCACACCCCGTCACTGTCTGGGCAATTTTTTGTGACAGGATTATGCCGAATCTTGACACGTGATCCACAGAAAAAAAAAAAAAACAAAACAACTTGACTTGGCGTGTGTCGTGTCACACGAGCCCTGATGTGGAATCCTGGGAATCGTGACAAGCAGCAACAAACGCTCGGCCGTCTCTCACCTCTCACACCTTGGCCTGGATGCCTCCCGCGGTCGCACTTCGCCTCTCGCTCCTGCCAGCAGCGTCCAGTCACTGGTTGTCATAACAGAGCGTTGCTGCTGTTGCCGCTGTTTTTTTTAACACACAGATGTTTGTGAGGAGGTCGAAGTATTTCACTGGTGTTTCAAGGTTTTCTGCTGCACCTGGAAGGACTTCCAAAAAAGCTATGCAGATTTTGAAAACAGTCCTCACATTACTGGCTGAAGCTAGTGCTGAATTTTGTCTCGACAGTGCTATATTTGCTTGCATTAAAGCTACATTGCGTTAGCGATTGTTCACACTTGAGCTTCATCGCTGTTACAACCACAGAGACTCACAGAAGAAGCAGCCTGAGGTGTTACTTGTCATGTATAATGCTAGCTTTCTTGTGTGCTAATAAAGCTAAATCATGGTTGCATATGTAGATATCTTTCCAGGAGATTATTTCTGATGCTTTACATTCGCCACATTTACATTACATGCCGTCAGAATTGGGCACTTGACCGAACTCGCAAGATTTTGGAGATGCAAAGGTTTGCTTGAATCATTAGCTTAGCTTTGTCCTGTTTAATTTAGTTTAGTAAGAGATAAAATTCCTTTAAAAGTCATTTAAAATAAGATTTTGTATAGAGATACAAATCAATTTACTCTGTAAGTTATTAATCTATCAAACAATATTGCGGCTGATTTAAGATTAAGATTAATGCTACAGAGCTCAGATTTTATGGTGACATATGTGGCGAGGAAAAATTCCTGATCTGAAATGGAAGAGAAGCTGATCATATGTCTTCCGAGATGACAGTACAGTAGATAAAGGGCTACAATTTTACCTCTCTGATCCGCCATGTTGACTGTCCATGAACTTTAGACCCGCCCCCAGCAGACCGACCTACTTTTGTAAATTGACTTGACTGGCAGGAGGATGTCGACCCCAAGCAACACTCAGATGCAGGTCGTGTTGCCAAGTCGCATTTGGTGTGAATGGAACCTTGGACCACAATCTAAAAGTTGATAATTTGTATTATCTAGCATTATCTTTTGTGTACTATATGATTCATTTATACTGCGTAGTAGTCTCATACTTGAGTGGCACTTGCGGCAAACATTCAACTTTCACTGGTGGAGAAAATTCCCATCACAGTCAAAAACACCATTCGATAATTATTTTTATCTGCCTTCGGAGAATTTCAGCTTTTGGTACATGTGAGAATTTATCATTGTCTGTCGTACATCAGTGCCGTCATGGTGCTGTAAACGTGTGAGTGTCTGTAAAAGAAGCGTATTAACTTCCGGACGAGGGAGAGAGGTGGGTGTGGGGTGGCAGGCAAAGAGGATTTGAAGCATGTTTAAAGTTAAGACTTGAAAGCAGAATCTTTTCCTCTCAGCTCTCTCCGAGAGTTTCCATGTAACAGTCTACAGCGATGACTATCAGGCGAGAGAAATGAATGGAGGAGTTGTCAGAGGGAAAAAAAAGGCAGGACAGCGTGTGTGGGCTAAATCTGCTGATCCTCAATTCCAGCATTACTTTTCCCAGAGAATCCAAATGTTCCCTGCCAGAGAATTGTGTCAGGTTGATCAAATAGAGAGGGGGAATAATGTGCATATCAGAGAGCGGATGGAATATTAATACTAACCGCTGGTGTGAGAGGGAGATCAGGACCGGCAGCGACACTTCGTTACGCACAGAAATTTGGAGACGATGGTGAAGATGAATTAATGAATTAATGCTGAAAGATGGAGGCCGGTTGGTGGCTCACGGGGCAGAAGCAGCCAAGACAAATCCGAGACAATGCCAGAACATTGAAGTAGCGCTCCAGCAAGTTCTAAGGTTTGAGTCTATCCTGAGGTTACTCATTGAGTCAACCTGTGTCCTATCAGTGTGTATTTTCTTCAGTGTGTTTTTGTGGGCTTCCTCTGGGCCCTGTGGTTTCCTCCCACAGTCCAAGAACATGTGGTGACACAGGTGAAACAGTGATGCTAAATTATCTGCATGAGCCCTGCGATATTCTAGGTAGCCTGTGACCCCAAACGGGAATTTGCATATGAAGATGGACAGCAAAGACAAACACAGTCGCCCACAGACCCTCAACATCTGGACTCCTCAGGACTGTGTTCTCTCTCCGTGGCTCTTCTCTCTGTACACCAGAAGTTGATCAAGTTTGGGGATGACACCACCATCATCGGGCTCATCTGCTGAGAAGGTGATCGGTTGCAGCCTGCCACCTCTTCAGGACCTGGGTCTCCAGGACCCAGAGACGTGCAGGTTGGATCAGAGCCGATCCTTCTCATCCTGGTCATGGACTGTTTGTTCCTCTTCCCTCTGGCAGGAGGCTACGGTCCATCCAGTCCAGAACCTCCCGTCACAGGCACAGCTTCTTCCCCTCGGCCGTCAGACTGTTGACTTCGTGATCAGCTTTGTTGTTTGTGGGTTATTTTATTTTATTTTATTCATGACAGCACGTTATTCTAAAGCACTTTCTTAGTTGTGGGATCCCCACCGATCATGGCAATAAAGTTGATTCTGAGATGTTTTCTAATTCCGAAAACGTCTGATCATGACTTGTCATGGACTGCTAAATTGAGTCTCAGTCTTTTAGTCTCAGATCATTTTATAACTCAGAGTACCACCTACCCAGCCCCGAAAACCTGTTTCATCAAACTTCAACAGCCCATCACTTACAATGACTGTTGGGCTCATAATTCATTCTAATTCCGATGTTCAGAGTGCTTTTATATCCTTGAACTTATAGTTATTTTGTTGCAACTAGATTAGACTTGCTTCTGTTTTGGGTTACATGAATAGTGAGGCATTAGTGCAACATCATGCCAGCCTAGTGGAGGGGGCATTTGTCCACACCTGTCATGGATCCGACCGGAAAGAATACAGTGAGTTAAAGCCATTTTAAGCACAGCTTCACTTTAGCTTCCTACACCAGGTACGTTCTGTTGCAGCTCCAGGCGGTTCAGCCATCAACATTTCTACATTTCTCTCACCTGTAATCTGCTGGAAGTGGTCGGCAGGTCTGAGAGCACTTGTCACCTTCCGAAATGACCCCAGCGGTACGAAATTCTTTAAATGGCCATTAATGGATAACAGGGGAGGTTTTGCAGCTGGTCAGGCATGTGCTGGTCTGAGCTCACTCTGGCTTCCTGCTATACAAAACAGCAGCGCAACTCACTTGCATTCTCACACTGACCACTGTTCAACCCTGCGACCTCAGCTGTCTTGCTCATCCCTCCCCCTTCAGTGGGAAACAGTAGTTAGAGTAAAAATAATTACATTTCATGCCATATTAAACTGATCTGCCCATAAATATGGCCAGCATTCTCTCGGTGTCTTCCCCGTCGCCGCCAGCAGATTCAATTAAAATGAACTTGTTTCTTGGGTTTGTGTAGTTCTGCTAAAATGAATTAATAACATAAACAAACATTTAAAAATAATCAGCTATAGTGCCACTGAACTCCTCACCACCAAAACATGTCACTTGCATGCCTGTTTAACTTTGCTGCAGAATAAGCCAAACGTCTTCATTTAATTATTTTCCTGCTCTTATCTCTTGCCTTGTCACAGTTCCCGTGGCGATTCTCGAACTTCACTGTCCTCAGCCGCTTCGCCAAGCTCTGAGTGGAGGACGTGACTTATGTTCTGCCATCACACATTGCGGTTCAGTTTCTGTTAGCAGCAGGGTTGTGTTCAATAAGATCAGTCACTCGTTTCTATTGCAAGGGTCTGTGACCGTTAGGGGTCACGACCCTAGAGTAGGTGAGGGAGGACTTGAGTAACGTTTGCCTTTTAGTTCAGCTCTTTTTTGACTCTACAGGATGACAGGGTTGTTCACAAAACAATGCGATCTCGGCAACAAAAGCAACAGATTTACCTGAGAAGTCAGTGGTCCATTTTCACTGCCCTCCTGAGCCCATATAAAAACTATACAACTGATATCAAGTATTTTCTCTGTAATTGTAACACATTTTATAACTCGCTTTAAAATGTCTCTTTTTTCATTTCCCATCTTTGTGAGACATGAAATTTGATATTCTTTCAAATAGAAAATCAAAAACATACTTCTGAATAAATTGCCGTCTTTTCTTTCTGAAACGTACATAGGTTCATTTTGATTTATAAAATGCGTGATATCTAAAATGCATATAAAATGAATATTTTTTTCTTGATTTCATAGCACTTTTGTTCTCCTTACCTAAGCATATATATATTCGATTTATTTTCTTCGTCATGTTGTCATCACCATCTTTCTGTGGGCATGATGGCCCCTCACAGTCAACTGTGATGGCTCCTCAACAGTCAGTGTAGTGGCACAATTCTGCATGACAAACTGTTGCACTACAATATGGGAATGGGAGATGCCATACATTTTGGATAACAAGGTCACAGCTTCAGCGCATTTCAAGTGATGCGTTTTGTCTTTGGATCAAATGCTGAAAAATCCGAACTCCAGCGACAAGCTCTGCTCCTAAGATCCGCCATGTTGATGCTCTACTTACTTTAGCTCCACCTGCAGCAGCCAGACCTACATCCTTGAGCTGCTTTGGTGGCGCGAAAATAGTGACCGTTGTTGAGCAGCGCAAAGTGCCACCAAGCCCCAAGTCTTCAATCACACATCTCACAATTGAGAGAGGATTTTCAAGTTTGTTGTTTTGTTTCCTAAATAAACACCTCATAGCCATGATAATAAAACAGGATGAATGTTGTGGATATAAATCCATGCAAAGTGTGAGGAAATTAATCGGATTTTCAACACTTGTGCGTGAAATAAGTGGGTAATTATGCAACAAATGAAACAGGAGCGATGGAGTGACAAGTGTGAAGAGAGCCATCAAATATGAATGCAATGAGTCTCCTGAAAGCACACTCAGATTAGAGGGTACCTGCAGGAAGTACGGGCGCTGTTGCTAAGGAAACCCGAGGAAGGACTGGAGAAAGCTGATTAAGGATTGGCTGGATGAGATTAAGTCTCACACGCTGTCTCACTTGGCGCACACTGACATCTGCACTGCCCTGTCTGCGAGGAACATTTCAGGATAGTTCTGCCAAAGCGTCCTAATTTAAAACACCCAGACGCCCTGACCCTCCGAAGAGCCAAGGCGTCACTCTTGCTGCAGATGTTTCCAGCTCACCATTGCATTCAGGCCTCAGAAGTTGGCAGACAAGTGGCTTCATGATTTGAAGTGGAAACGTCAGGCGGCGGTAACAGGAGAAGAACATTAAACACCACAACTTACAGCTGCATGTTCAACACAGTGACCTCACCCTGGTGACGCACGGGAATCAAAGGGTTGGTATTTTGTATGAAGTTTTATGAGGTTTCCCATCGGACACAAATATACAGTAGATGACTAGAAAACAGAACATGCAAGAAGATGGGACAAGAAGTGTTTCTGATCTGTTTCTGTTGATCTTTTTGTTGTGTTGATGGTGTTCAGACTTTTTGAGTTGTGCATAGTTTATTTTTCTCATTGGTTGCCATCCTCTTCTTCAATTCCCTCTGAATATTTCTCATCCAACATGTTTTCTGTCACAGAGAGCCTTCGTGATAAAAACTGACATCATGAAACACTTAACAAAACCCTGTAGCTAGTCCTGCACGCTGGCTCTCACTGAGCCACTATTGAGTGAGAGCGAGCCTTGTAGCTTGCTACTACATATTACACAAAACCTAAAGTAACTTTTAATACCGGTGGAAATTACAAGGTATCTTTAAAATTCACCAACATCATATGTGAGATCTATAGCACAGTTCATTCTAGATCAGAAAATAACGTTGATCGTTTTTTGGTAACTTTGGTCTCATGGAAGTAAAAGGGCGGGACTTTGACTCCCCATTCCTCTCCTCCATGTCCAAACCTGCTCATTGACTTATTGCTCCAACACACAGGTGCCAAACTCAAGGCCCAGGGTCCAAATGCGGCTTGTCAAGCGACTTTAGTTGGCCAACAAGAGTGCTCCAGATGATTCCAACCTAACATAGAACGCTGGCTATGTGAAGTGCTTTGCAGGTTTTACAGGTTGCAGTCTTGCCAGCAGGATAATAATAAAACAAGCGCAAATTAAAAAGGTGATGCCGCTGGAAGAAAAGTCAGAGAAAGATGAGTGAAAAGAAAATATTTCTCATCAGGGGGTGAAAAGCAAAGATGCTCTTTGCTGAAATCACTGTTCTCCACTGTCCATTGCTGCTTTATGAGTTTAATTATTAATTTAGTTTATATTGAATAATTGTTGAAAATTACAGCTGATGTTGCTCGTGATGTTTACAGTGATTTCATTTAATCGGATGCAACACTAGTGACAAACATCTTAGTGCTTCTTTGTATCCGTGACAGTCTGATGTGAGAAAAGGCGAGGCGCCGAACGAACCGCTTTCATTCATGAGAGAAAATCCAACATCGCTTAATACAATTCTGCGATTAAACGTCGGATTTGTTCTTATGTTTGTATTGAAGCCTGAGGAAACATTCAAACACCTCACACTCATTTGCATGTTCTATTCCTGACAGCCTTATCTCGGGTCTTAGCACCGTTTCTCCCTGTAAACATGAATCTTCTTTTCTTCCTCGCCAGTCAGCGTTTGCTGTGGAATCTTCTCTGACTTGGATCCGTAAATGCAGTCGCGCGAGTTAACTGGAGTCTGGTAGCGTGCTACCATGTTAGCATGCATGTGTGTTTACGTCTGTCAGGAGTGTTTGTCGTGAGGCAACAGTGGCAGAGAAGCCAGAGTCAGGGGTTCATGATGAAACTCCATGGCAATGTAAGGTCTCCGATCGTTGAAGCGTGTGGTGTGAAAGTGAAGGAAACGCCTGCCAGAGGAGAGATAGAAAAAACAGAAAACTGATGGAGAAAATTGCAATCATGGAGCTGGGCAACGGTTTTGTAGCAAGCTGTCATCTCAGACATCAAACGGTCGCAGCTGTTTGAGGATGAGATAAGCTGTATTTCTCAATGGTTGATTCATGTGTTAGAGTCAGACATGTTGGGTTTGTTTGGAGAGGAAGCTTGTGGTTCACATTGAAGTTGCAATAGTTGCATCAGGTGTGCTTGTAGTATTAGTGCTAGCTGTAATGATACTCTGGACATTATAGTAGCAACAGACGAAGTAGAGAATTAGTAGAAGTAGTGTGAACAGATGAATAAATTGTATGCTTATCATAGTCGTAGTTTCAATACTTGACCTCACTCTATGGTTCAGTCCAGTTCAACACTAAGGATTGATCCATGATCCATCCATGATCCTGGAGTTGAGAAGGTTCTGCTGAGACAGAAGGGCCATGAAGAGAAGAGTAGGTTCAGTGTGAAGACAAGGCTTCACCACACAAGTTTGCTCTGACTTGTAGGAATGTGAAGTTGAAACATGATGAAGGTGAGGAGTCTTGACTGACGGGGAGTTGGTTCTGTTTATGTGGAATGTCCACGCCTCGCCTTCTTTGAGAGACTGATGCAGTTAAAAACATTATTTTAGTTAGTTTAGTGACTATTTAAGAACGTTTTTGTGGCGGAGAGATAACAAGGAAAAGGTCGAGAGACAATTAATTGATGACATGAAAGCATCCCCTCAGTTTGTTTATTCAAAGAAAAAAAGAAAAAGGAGTGTGTGTGTGTGTGTGTGTGTGTGTGTGTGTGTGTGTGTGTGTGTGTGTGTGTGTGTGTGTGCGTGTGATGGTGCTCTTACATCTCCCGCACCAGTCCTGTGTGCACTCTCGTCTGTCTGTAATTACTCTCATTTCTTTCCTCACAACAGCTGTAGCTGCAGGTTCTGCCAAGTTGACATTCAAGCGTCGAGGATAAACAACTCAGGCAGATTTGTTTGACTTGCACACGCTTCCAGGGAGGGCACTTGAATCACACGCAGCGCAGGGAGGAAAAGAACGCCGATAAAAAGAGGGAAAAAAACCCCACATTGGAGACGATCTGAGAGTGTGGGCACTAGTTAGCACCATTTGGCAACAAGTGAGGGGAGATTGCATCACTGGCAGGCAGGGAGAAGCAGGCTGCCTCCTGAAAACATCAAAACATTTTAACCTTGTTGCTGGAAGAATCAGCGCAAGCATGCTCAGTGAAATGTGGACCTTTTTACCTTCAGGACATGTGTTCCACCGACGATCCCACTGCTAGATTTATTTCCTGGATGAAGCTGTAAATAAAGAATTTATGAATGAGATTGATCACTGCAGCATCCGCTTGTTGTTTTATGTTTGTTATTTTTATTCTTGTTTTATGGCCCCTCCAATATTTTGTTTTTTTATTGTTTTGCTGTGTTGAAACGTCCCTTCCCCCACAGTGGCTGGTGAACCTTTCTCTTCTGGCTGCTGCTGATGTGATTACCTGCAGCCTTGTGGTCCTGATGGGCAGCCACCAGTGTTGCTCCACTCGCTGTAAATCTGGTGATCTTCACGCCACGTTTTGTTGTCTAGACTCTCCATCAGTTCTCCAGTTGGTCAGCCTCCTCCACCTTTACGTACAACATACCTCTGTCACACTCTAAGTTAGGTGTCGACTCACTGTTTTTTAAAATGTTGCCCCCAAAATGCTGATTCGTATCCCCAGCTGAGACATGGTTAGCTGACCTCTTTCCTCAATATGGGGACGTAAGAGATATTAGTCTCCTTCATCACATTTTTTATCAATACATATTTCTACAGCAATAAAAATTGCTCCTCATTTTGTTTTATTAACTATTGAACACTAAGACATGAAAAAAGACAATAAAAATAGAAATAAAAAATGAATATTTATTAAATAATACCATATTGTTCTTGTTAATGTGACAGTTTTTAAACTTACATTTTCCATCCATCATCTCATTTTGTCTCCTTCATGAGTTTTTTTTTTCATAGCCTGAGGGGGCTTTCAAACACTCACACTGGAGGACTAACATCTAGCAGCACTCTATGACAACTTTATTTCCACGGTGACAGCAAATAGATCATATTTTTGATTTGTCACACCTCAGCATGATGAGCAAAGCCGGGACTAAAACAAATATATTTTTGATATGTGATGACTTTCGTGCCCCATGTCTCGTGGTACAGATGATTTTTGAGGTTGGCACACCTACAAACAGGTGAGAGAGCTCATCATCACTCACTATGAGAGTGCCAGTGTTTCCTCAACAGGGTTAGCAGAACGATCCTCGGTGACATTGTATCAGGACAAACATCCAGGCTTGTTGCTGATGTCGATTAAATGAAATCGTTCTCTGCATACAATGTGTCCCTTAAAAGCGATGTGGATGTTAAATTCGTCTAAACATCTTTCAGTTTCAGACTAAAAGGCAGGAATGAATAACAAAAGCAAGCATGCACAGCATGTTTATTTCTTCCTCTGGCGCCTCGGGCTCCTCAAACTCACACATTTTCTGTTCATTTGAATTCAGTCAATTGAGAGGATAAAGTATTTTGCAGCCATTTTTTTCTGTGGATGGGGATGTGTTCTCTTTTCACCTTGTTTGCTGAGCGATTGCCCCAAATTCAAACCTGGAGAGGAAAATAAATTGCGTGGTTCTGAATTTTAATGCTTCAGTTTACACTGTTTCAGTGTGAGTTGGGTTTCTATTGCCTCATTTTGGAAGTTGGGCATCTGCCCTGAAAACCCCCCATCCCAACCCCCACCTCGCTCCCTCCCTTCTGAGTAAACAGAAAGTTGAACCACGTTGACGATTGCTGCAGATTTCCAAACGATTATTGTGAAACTCAGTGGATTGTGATGGCATCTCACTCAGAAACTCGTAAAAACGATCAAGGCCCCTCCCCTTCCCGCTTTATATCCCCCAAAAACTGCCTAATTGTTTTCACTAGAAGAGAAAAACGGTTTCTATTACGGGATGTGGATCGGAGTCCAAGAAAAGCTGCGTTCTGAGTCCAGTGAAAATCGCTCATCCGACATGTTTGCCAAAGAACTCCCAGATTGTTTTTCAGCAGCGGTTTCTCTGAATCCGTCTGCTTGTGTCAGGAGCAGCGGGAACTTCACACGTAGAAATAGAGTTGCTGGCCTCAAGAGGCTCTAACCAGCATTAAATCTTCATGCATATGTCTTCTGTTAACCCTTCACACTTGCAGACTCACTAAATCTTGGTCCACCACCGGCGATAATTAATGGATTTTTGACCTTAACCCTGTCATGTACAATCAAGTCACTTCGGTCTCAGCAACATGCTCTAATGGAATATTAATAGTGCGGCGATGTCACCAGAATGAAAGTCTGATTGAATCGTCTATAACACAGATTAGAAAAAATATTATATAAGGAAATTGAAGCAGTTGAAACATTAATACATAACCATCAAATGGCTTGCCAGAATAGAAGTGGAAGTGTTTAGGAGAGGTGGCACATTTAACAAGGTCTTTGAGAGTGAGAAGATCCCGGAGGAATGGAGGAGAAGTGTGCTGGTGCCCATCTTCAAGAACAAGGGAGATGTCCAGTGTTGTGGCAACTATAGTATAATATAATAAAGTTGATGAGCCATATGATGAAGTCGTGGGAAAGAGTAATGGAAAGTAGACTAAGGTCAGAAGTTAGCATATGTGAGCAACAGTTTGGCATCATGCCAAAAAGGAGCACCACAGATGCACTGTTTGCTTTGAGGATGTTCATGGAGAAGTACGGACAAGGTCAGAAGGAGCTCCATTGTGTCTTTGTGGACCTGGAGAAAGCATATGACAGAGTGCCAAGAGAAGAGTTGTGGTATTGTATGAGGAAGTCTGGAGTGGCAGTATGTTGGAGAGGTGCAGGACTTGTATACCAGGTGTAAGACAGTGGTGAGGTGTGCTGCAGATGTCACAGAGGAGTTTAAGGTGAAGGTGGGACTGCACCAAGGCTCAGCTCTGAGCCCATTCCTCTTTGCAATGGTGATGGACAGATTGACAGATGAGGTTAGACAAGAAGCCCCTTGGACCATGATGTTTGCAGATGATATTGTGATCTGTGGTGAGAGCAGGGAGCTCGTGGAAGATAAGCTAGAGAGGTGGAGGTCTGCCTTAGAAAGGAGAGGAATGAAGGTTAGCCGCAGCAAGACGGAATACATGTATGTGAATGAGAGGGACCCAAGTGGACAGGTCAAGTTACAGGATGTAGAGATAAAGAAGGTAGAGGAGGAGGTGAAGTACTTAGGCTCAACTGTCCAGGGCAATGGAGAGTGTGAGAAAGAGGTGAAGAAGTGGGTGCAGGCACCATGTTATAATTGGAGAAAAGAGTCAGGTGTGATGTGTGACAAAAGGGTGTCGGCAAGGATGAAAGGGAAGATGTACACAACTGTGGTCAGGCCAGCAATGTTGTATGGTTTGGAAACAGTGGCACTGAGGAAAAGACAGGAGGCAGAGCTGGAGGTAGCAGAGATGAAGATGCTGAGCTTCTCTCTGGGAGTGAGCAGGATGGATAGGATCAGGACCCAGTATATCAGCGGGACAGCACATGTCAGGTGTTAAGGAGACAAAGTCAGAGAGGCTAGATTGAGATGGTTTGGACATGTACAGAGGAGAGAGAGCCAGTACATTGGTAGTAAGATGTTGAGGTTGGAACTGCCAGGCAGAAGGTGGAGAGGAAGGCCAAAGATGAGATCTGTCTGATGTACTACTAGAGATTTGTCTACCAGGTGCTTTTCTGTGAAAAGTAAACAGAAGTATCAAATAAGTCAGTGGTAATGGATTATTTTAGAGTTTGAGTGCACAGAGGGACCATTTTTGAGCCATCACTAGAAAATAAAATAGCAAGGTATGTTTCAAAATGATTTAGAGATGATAAAACTGCTTTATATAATGCAATTCAACGTAAAAATCAGAAGAAGTGGGGTCATTGATCCTCTGTTTTACCACGCATCAGGGAGTATATTTGTCATATGAGCCAGAGCAAGTGTGGCATGGGAGCTGGCGACCACCCTCATCTGAGTGAGAGTTGACTGCAATGTTCCCTCTAAGCTTCACGCGCAATTGCGCACAGCTGATACGATATCAGTGCACAAAAATACGCGGCGCAACAAAAATTCATCCTGAATTGAATATAAATTACGGCAATTTCTGGACTGCAGGGCTTCTGACATCGCTACATAGACAATGGGGCGAACAGCAACAAGAAGAGCTGCTATTTGAAGTGAACTATTGGAGCTGGCTGATGTTTAAGAGCTGATTCCTCTTGCATGCACTGAGCCAATTGGGCGGCGGAGTTACGCGCAGGAGGGAGAAATGAGATAGAGAGAGTCGTTGCAAGCACAGGTTTCAGACTACAATACACAGAGACTACACGCTAGTCAGGTGAGGAAATTGACAGTGTAGTCAGTGAAAGAAACCTGTTCCTTTTTCATTTTAGCCTGATCTACACAGGCTCACTGTTCCATGAGGTGCAGAGAATACGGTGCACAGATGCATGAAAAATTTGAGGGAACGTTGGTTGACAGGTCTGTAACACAATGAAGTCATCATGGAATATAGCCGGGTAGGGGTTCTGTCATGAGCGAGTACTTGTTGAGTACGGGTACAGCGAAATATCAGTATCAGTGTGAGTACCAATGCTGGTACTATGATCCCTCACTATATGGCGGTTTTCCTTCCGCAGCTTCAGTGTCACACAAGGGTTGCTATCTCTTTGGATAATGAGGTTCTAAAGCCAAACTCTCTCTCATATATACGTGATAAAGATGCACGTGATAAATGTGTATGATAACTATGTGGCGTGGTGGCGGACCTCTGCTCTGATTCAAATCTGCAACGGTTCTATTTTTTTAGACAGCTTCAAACGACACCGCTTCCATTTGCAGTGTAGAGCAGTGATTCTTAACTATAGAGCTGGAGCTCATGGTTGGGCTGCGAGCGCCTCCTTGAAACCTGCTAAAAGTTTTGTTGGTTTTACACCTTGGGCCATGAGATGCTCAGTTTTAATATATTAGCCACATATGGTGCCAGTAGTGAGTCACTGAATTGACTTGACAACTGCGAATGTGTGGTAGTTAACAACTATGGAGAAGTTCCTAAAAAATGATCAAGAAAGTGATGCTGCCCCCTCCAACAGTAAACACTGTTCATGAACGCACCTGTTGAAGCAGTTTCGAAATTTTATGGCAATACTTTCATTTACACTTTACTTATATCTTTGGAATTGAAATAATATATATATAATTTTATTTTATGATATTGAGACATTGTTTTATTATATTTATTTTATCTTCAAATTTTCTCAACCGTTTGCTTTTGTTCTTTTTTTTCTTTAGTAAATTTGATGAACATGACTTGCAACTGGTTCTGCTGCTGGTTGGACTTATTGATGACAAATATCTTTGCAATGATCACACGGTTTCATGTCATTTCACAAGGTTTTGGTTTGTTTACATGTAAGTAGATTAAATATGGTTGTTGATCACAAATGAAATCAAGAGTAATGAATGAGTTCGATTACTTGAATGGGCCCCTGGGTCCATTTGTTTTAGGAAAGGTAGGCCCCGAGATCCAAAAGTGTTAAGAACCCCTGGTGTAGAAGATCGTTCAGACAGGAAATCTGGCCATGAAATGTGACGTGAATCCAGGAAAAGGTCTTAATAAAACACTAAGTGGAGACGGTACTCACATTTTACTGTGAAAGAGCAACAAAAACATGATAATATGGACTGCAGCTTCGCACTGTGTCGGGTTTCACTCAGCGCACATGCATGCGTGAAGGACTTCAGTTCTTCAGTTTCAGTCGCATTTAACACATGAAACTCAACACTTGATTTGCTTTCTCGCCTCAGCCTCTAATGGAAAATTGGAAATTGAAATTGAAAGCTCCATGTGACTCCACCTCACTCCACCACCCATGTGGAAGGCTGACTTTGATGACTTGATGTTCGTCTATACAGGAGGCCTATCAAACAACACCATCTGCCCACAACAGTACGCATGTTGCTCCGAGGAAACCCAAACCAGTTGTTGTAACTGATGTTGGGTGTCACAGTTGTACCGTTCACACATGTGGGTCTGTTCTCATAAAAGTACCTGGCTGCTGAAGAGTGTGCAGCTGGGCTTCCTTTCTTAGTCACTAGCTGCTTCTCAGTTTTGAGGTTCTGGATCTCCGTCTCAAAGTGACGCCTTTGATTCTTAAGCAATATCCTTGCAACTCAATCTATACTTTATTCTCCCTCCCATCCACTGCCATGCACTGCCACTGAGTCGATGAAAGACAAAAACATCATCTACAGTCTCACAATATCGAGACGCACTTGAAGATGACAAAGCAGATTTGTTCTGGTCGAGGAAACACTCAGACTTGTTCAACAAAAACCGCTGAATGCTATTGTTTTTTTTCTCTTTTTTGCATCTAAGGTTGAAATAAACTGTCAGTTCTCATTACCGTCTCAGGTTACACAGAGAGACGGAAGAAGAGTTCTGCTGAAGAAGGAATCGGAGCAGTCAAATCCACGAGTCATGGAAAAGAGAGTGATCCTGAAGGCAGAAAAATGTAAGGTAAACAAAAAAGCTCTGGCAGGACTTTGAATGGACTGACAAAGAACAGAGCCTGGCCGACTTGTTCTCAGGCAAGTTTGGCTCGACACTGGATTGAAAGCAGGTGGGCAACGAGATAGCAGACATGTTGGGAGGAAAGAAGTGCAGCATGAGTTAACAAAACTAGGGGAGGGAGGTTTATGATCCTGAATTCATCCTATTCTGGATCAAATGAGGCCAGTTTGGAGAGTCTGGCTTCCCTTGAGAGGAGCCTGTAGACCAGAAACAATCACTGCTAAGGTTTTCACAGATTTTAACTGAAGCAGCTTCACTCCGTCAAATTGGCCCAATCTCACAATTATCCAGTTTTATTTTGGTAGTTTTGCCGCCAGGGAAAAATATGGGCTGTTTTTTCCAAATTAAAAAGAGCTAAATAATGTTTTAAAACTAAATAGAATAAAGTACAACTCCCAAGAATTTGGTAATTACAGTTTTGGCTGATGCAGAATCACTCATGACAACATATCTCGATGATACAGATGTGATCAGTTGTTTGAATGGCTGCTAGCATTGGGGTGGGCCTTAGCATGGGATGACCACAACCTGCTGTACCTACTAGGAGTAGGAGCCTACTGGCCCATACAATACAGGCAGCTGCATGAGACTGAACTTGTTTAACAGGAAGAGATGCGACTGATGGGTCCCTCACTGGGTCCAGCATCCTCAAAAAAAGAGTCAATTTCATCTTGAGGCAACACTTGGAGCAAACTTAGTCCTTTCCCATGGATACTCGGGTTTCAAAAGAACCCATCCTCACTACCATGGTGTAATATAGTGACGTAATATAGTGACGTAATGTATGGACGGAAAGTGGACTTCTGAGTCCTGTACTGAAGCTGAAGGCAGCCTTCAGCATTGCACATTGACACATTAGGTTTGCCATTGAAGCACATGTTCCGTCGTCTGTGGTGTACCCTGACGCTGTGGGCAGCACGTCCCGTAAAACAAAGACGGAGGGTGGGTTTGCGGTTAGCCATTTTTTTTTCTTTTTTACTGCATTGACATGCGCCAACATGTGCCAAAGGCTGCCTTTGGCGTCACTATAGGACGCAAAACTCCACTTTCTCAACGTCAAGACATTACGCCATGGCAGTGAAGATGGATTTTACTGAGTGCAACTGTGTGCAAAGATTGTCTGGAAAACTTTTGATTCAGTTGGAAGTGGTCAAAATGTAAAAAAAAAAAAAAGTATTTAAAAGGATCGAAACTGCGAATAGTATGATGCATGATTTAAGTCACGGCATGTATAATATATAACCACAGAACTACCATGTCTGGAAAAGAGCGGCCATTAATGCTTTACTCATGCAAACATGAGTTTACTCCAACAACCCCACATAACAGACACTGTCACTAACATTGTTTAGAATAAGAGAGAGAGACTGTGAAGCGGCTCAACAACATGCTAACAGCTCAACATTATTAGCCACGCTGGTGTTCCTATGACATCTTCCTTTAAGCTACATTTAAAACAGATGCCATTAATCACAAGTGAACTCATCTTTGGAGGGATTAATTGAGATTAAAATTTGAATCTATTGACAGACCGATAGAAAATAAATGCACCACCTCAGAATGATGCGATAATAATAAGATGTAAAATCTGTAATTCACAAATTAAATGTCAAATCTGTCATTGCTATCAAATTAAGGAGAAGTTTTATTACAGTCAATTTGACATTATATGTCAAATGGAAAGGGAAGCAGTGCTGAAAACATGACAATTGAGTTGGGAATATATATATGTCTATATATATTTTTAAATGCCTTATTTTTGATGGTTGAAATTGCTTCTTTTTGTTGGTACTGAGCCATCAACCCACCCTCACTCCCATGGTGTAATATATTGAGCTTGGGCAGGGGACTTGTATCGTCCTATAATGACAAAACAGGTTTTTTCCTTCCCTTGTAGTGTGACCTACTGTCCCGGGAATCAGGATATGCCGCGGAAGGCGGAACATTCAATTGAAAAGCTAATGCGTCAATGTGCGACGCTGGAGGCTGCCTTTGGTGTCAGTATAGGACGCAAAAGTCCACTATCTCAACGTCAAAATATTAAGCCCTGGGAGTGAGTTGAGTTAGACCCATCCAGGACCCAGACATGGTGAGGTTGGAAGTCACATTAAACTTTTATTTTAAACAATGACTTTGCCGTACAGTATCAGTAGGACAAACCTGTCATGGGGCAATTCATTCAGACATCCGCTCCAAAATTCAGATATTGCTCTATATTTAAGGTCAAAAACAAGAATGCAGAGCATTTAATTAAGAATGACATTTAAGGCACATAAGCGGGAATTACAGCCTAATTTGTGCTGGCAAAAAAATGCTACGAGCCATTCCATTCCATAAACGCCAGATGTGCGTCTCACTCTCTCGTCTGTGTGTGTGTGTGTGTCACTTTCTGTGTTTCAATGAGTGTCTTTGCATGTTCGTGTCTGTCTGTTTGTAGGTCTGGATTCTGCCTCCGTCCATGTTCCCGCACACGTGCGGGCCTTTTTCAGCCGCGTTTGACGTGAATGGGGACTGACTGTGTTAAAAGCATTAACATTTTCAAACCCCGAATCACTAATCAGGATGTTGTCGGGGAGGAGAGGCATTCGGCAGAGCACTGCATTATTTAGCATTGACTCCTTAGCATCCTCAAAGAAACACCCGCAAACACACACGCGCGTGTTTTCACGCCTTCTGATATATGAAACGCGGAGACGAGGGCTCGACAGCAGACGGATTCTCCGTGTAATGAGGATGAAATGCACATAAATTCAGATTTATTTCCACAAGGCTTCTTCTTTCCTCTTGTGCCAAGACACAGAGAGCGAGAGAGAGAGAGACGACTCGTCATCGATTCTACCTCTGATAGGTTTCGGACACGCGAGTGATGAAAGACAAGGGCAATAAGAGGCAGGCAGGTGGGAGAGAAGAGGGGAGAAAAGGGGAGCGGGTGAAACAAGACGAGGCAGTGGGGTGGAGATTCCGTTTGGGAGAGATTTGTAGGCCGTTATCTCTCGATTTAATGGAAGCCTTGCATATAAATTCCCCATCTGCCTTTGTGTGTGTGTGTGTGTGTGTGTGTGTGTGTGTGAGTGCGTGTGTGTGTGTGAGTGAGGGACACATTTGGCTTTTCTTCCGCCCCTCCCTCGATGAGTAACTCTTTTTATCTCCATGTTTTTGAGCATCTCGCCACATGTGTGCTGCCTTCTCTTGGCCAGTCCTAAAAACATCACTTTTTCATTTAAGGAGACTTCAATTAAAAAAATATGAGTCAAGTATTTTTGGCCTGACTCACAGAGGGTTCGAATCCCAGCAAACCGAGCTCACTTTGTTCTGCATGTCACTGCCAACATATATATGAGAAGATGGTTGTCGTGTTGAGTCCAGCCTCCGGCGAGCCAGTGGACAGTCAAAACCCTGAGAGAGGAGCGAAGCAGAGAAAGCAACAGGCGCCTGAAGTCAGCCAGCAGAGGGGCAGTGTGAGTCAGTGTGAGGCTGTAAAGTGAGGAGCCAATCAACTTAACGCAGCAGGAGGACGATCGCGCTGAGACCATCAGAGGAAGGCAGATGAGGGACGACAAGAGAGGTGTCTCACATGTGTGGTTCAAATAGAAAAGATCACAGAGGACCAACAAGCCGAGTCGGGTCGGAGTGGCTTCAGGAAGAACCTCGCGTTAATGGCATTTTTAAGGGAGCAAAACTATGGACTGTTTTAAGTGCTCTCGTCTCTCAGGAATTCATTAAGCAGTTTACTGCACACTTTTGAACAGATCAGAAGATCAGCATCTGCAGAAGACAAGGACTCGTGTTCTTCTCAGAACTGCCAATCATGTGGGGCGGGGCGATGTAATGGGGCACAGATTTGTTCTTTGTTTGTAAACAGAAAAACATGATGCAATGAAACTTTCAGTGCTGGTTGGAAACAGCGATTTGATTTTGTGTTAGTTTGAGCTCACAACAATTCTAAAGCCATATCTGATCACATGACCTGCTCCAGTCAAAACAGACATTTTCACTTCGCAAAACCTTCCACCTTCCATGCACGCACGCTGACATTTTGAAGGTTTTCTTGTTCACGTCCTGCTGCTGGCCTCTTCTTCACATCCCTAATGAATGTTTCCATAAGGGCTCAGTTCCGCTACAGCCCAGCACTGCACGCAGAATATGAACTGATCATTTAGATTATGAAAATGTAAGACAACAAACCCAATGTCGCTCTTGTTTTATACATGATTGTATCTAACTTGTTTGAAACCAAAGATCACTTGACACTCTAACTGCCGATTTAACTGCCAATTCAGCCTCCAAACACATGCAAAAGCAAGCGGCACTGTTTGATACCTGACAATTTACAACAGTTGATTTGACAAAGCCATTGTTTATTTGTTCGTTTTTAAGCCATAGGCTCCAGCACTCCCCACAACCCTGAACAGGAATTAACTGGTGGTCAACTGACTACGTACGTACGTTAGGACTTCAGCATGTCTTTGTCTTATCCCGAACCTTCCTGAACAAACCCTGTGAAACCATGGTGATACGTGACCCCAATAAACAGACGAGCGCAAGTGATTCCAGTTCCACTACACATTTAAAAAAGTAAGTTCAACAACTCTTTAAGACCTTTACAAGACGGAAAAGAGACTTTTTTCCCCCAGGTCAGACACAAATCTTTATCAGGTGCAGCCCAGGTCTCTCTTTTGTCATCCCCTAATGGACAAGAAACACTTGAGGATCCTTTTAAAAATGGAATGGTTCACTGTAATATTACTGTCCTAATATGTTTGATCTGTTACAATTCAAGATTGGATTATTTAACTGGAGATTTGCTGAAAGTCAATAACCACTGTATAGTCTCCTGGTCTCGAAACTTGTAAGAATGCCAAACACTTTAATCATCCTTCACTCTTACAATACAGTTTGAGAAAAGAACGATTTTCCTGTCCATTATGGATGTTAAGGATGGTAAGTGACCCCATCTAACTACCCATGTGAGGCAAATAAATCTTTGATATTGGGATTCTGCAAGTGAGTGATGTCACCAGCTGCCTTTGATGTCACTAAAATAAACAGGGTCTTTGAAATTTGCAGAGCATGTAAGGGTGAACTGTGTGATGGGCATAGATTACTAAAATTAGTTATCAAAGCATAGTTTAAAAAAAGTGGCATATAATATCAAGGGCATAACCGCAATGATGAAATGAATGTAACCTATAATAAAAATACAATTTTCATTTCAATATGTTAGAAATTGAATGTGGGACTTTTCTGACATGTCCTAAAATAATTTATATTTACAATGACAATTATTTACATTGGCTTGAAACATGCATTATGAAATATTGAATGTAATTTCTTTATTTATTTATGAATTTTATTTACTTCTTTGAGGAGTCATACACTGAACCAAGCACAAACGGCAGTGGTTTTTGTTGACTGACACACACAAATCTTATCTTTTAGATCTCATTCAAGCTGTCATAGTGAAAGTGTGGACGTTTGCTGCCTCATACATGAGGGGAGCGTCAGCCACGTACAGCGCATGCAGCTGTTGAATATTCAGGATATATGTATCAGGAAAAATAAGCCCCACTGGCTTGATGTAGTCACATTCCGCAACAGGACTAATGAAGCTGGAGCGTCTGGGACGAGCCAATGACAAGCAATTACAAGAGACGTCATCACATGTGACATTAGAGCCGTGAAACACATATCAAGAAGGTCACATCACGTCTCCTGCCTTCTCATTGGCGCAAATGAAGGTTGGGTGAATGAATACATGTAAATTTCTTTGTCTCAACATCCTCCCCCTCACTGCTTATGCTCCCCCCCCGCTCCCTAACCCCCACCCTTCTATCCGCTGCTCCGGCTCTTTCTGTGTGTGTGTCGCCCTGAGGCAGTATTGCACATTACCATGTACATCAGTCACTGGAGCTCTGCTTAAATGCACCTTATACCTCTCTCTTTGGACACACACACTCACACACACGCCGGGGTTGTTGTGCGCAGCCATGCATGATGACTTCTCTAATAGCTGTTACTCGTGTGCACATACATGCGGAAGCCTCGTACAGTGCGGAGACACATGTGCTCACCCTGATAATAATGCACTGACAGATAACAGGGGCAGACAGACACACACACACACACACGCCTCCATGAAGACTTCAGTTATTCACATTCATTCCTCGGACGAAACTATGAAAGCCAGGAATGGCCGTAAAGTTTTGCCATTCTCCTGCTGCTCTTAACAAATGGAGTCAATTCCATTGACAACCGCTCACTTTGGATGGGTGACAGGATGAAAGTGCCAGCAACCTTGAGTGACAAAAACAAGACTTGATAATCAAGTTGAACTGATTTTGGCGGTTGATGGAGGGAAATGATTCAGAAAAAAGTTTGAAGGGCGCTGAAACGAAATCTCACTTTACAAAGAGTGAAATGAAAATTCAGCCATGCAAGTGCAGTGTTCAGCATCGGCATCATTATACGGACACACTGCTGTATACATGAGCCGGTAGCAGACTGAACAAATATATTATGAGAGAGCAGGAATCAAAAGAATATCTCAAAGTGAAAATACATTTCACCAAAAAAATGCCATTTTACCTTCCACTTTGGAGATAATTTGCAGTCACTATTGAAGTAAAAATACCCAGCTTGTCTGCTGGGACTCCCACTCATTCAATTGTCAGTGGTGTGGAAGAAACCAAACCCACTTTATATGAACAATACAATATGATGGATCAATGTCCAAAGTCAATGTTCAAAGTCCGGCACAGAGGCCATTTGGACACATGCACCCAGTCACATGCGGCCTGTTTCCTCTGTCGTTAGCAACACATTCTCACTCCAAAGTCACATATTGAGGGATGTCAAGTCCCCTAATGTGTCCACCGACAAATGACAACAACAATTGTATGTTTGCGATGTGTGCCATTTTTCCTGGGGTGAGCAACGGCACACATGTGCCTGTGGGAGAGGAAATGTTGATGGAACCTTTGGGAGAAACACGTACGTACGACCACAGCCAGCAGATGCTTATTTATTTATTTTTTTATTCAAAGTCGAAGTAGAACAAAGTCGAAGTACAACAGTTATGGCAGCACACTATCCCAGCAGCTCACTCTCACACAGAGATCTACCACTACAGTAGCACCTATAACCCTCGCATCGGCTATTTTGGATGGCGTTCCACTTACGCCCAATCTGACTTACGACCGGTTGGTCTGAACCAATCCCGGTTGTAAGTCGGATGTTACTTGTATAGTTGTGATTTGCGGTTGTTGGGTGTGTTTTTAGTGGGGTGTGTGTCTGTGCAGCGTGTGTCGCTGTGTTGAGTTGATCGATGTTAATAATTGTCACTACGGTTTGCCATGCAGGGTGACAGGATTTGGAGTGATAGAAGACATCCACTCCTATCCTTTCCTTTCTTCAGCTTTAGGATTGCTGCTTTATATTTCCAACATTTACTGTACAAGTCGAGTACTGTTAGATGAGGACCTTCAGGAGTGAGGAGTGTAAGCTCTTGTGGTGAGTATTGTATGTTGTAGAAGATTGTAATCTGAGACTGGAACCCATGTCTTAACCCTTACCTGTTGTTGGACAGTCTGGCACAAAGAATACAAACAAAAGGAAACATTCACAGTCAGCGCTTTTAAGCTGATCCCAAAAGTCAAGTGAATAATTGGACACACCCTCCTCCCACCTCGTCCCATGACAGACGAACAGGGACTAGAGACCATCCCAGGATGGAGTCCACCACAGGACAAGCACTCACACATTGATCGTGCGTGAGTATGGCTCCATGCTGAGAGTAGCCTGACTAAGGCGATAGTAAGTGGCCGAGTGCGATTGCGTCATGTTCTTCCGGTTTTCATGCGGTGCAGACACAATCACATCCGTAACAAGGGAAGCCAAGAAGTAGAAGACAACGTAGAAGAAGAACAGGCAAAGTTTACAGGCAGCAAGAAGCTGTTTCAGACTGTTAGCGATCGTGCTGACTTATTAACAAGTTTAACTTAGAATCAGCGATTTGGAGCGACGGTTGAACGCTGTTCCCCTCATGGCGCTGTCAACATGCTTCCTTCGGCAGATCACTGGATTAGACTCGCAGGTTTCTGCATAATTTTCAACATTCAGGGGACGCTGTTGTCAGAATGATAGATTTGGAGTATCTAAAGTATAGAGTTGTGCTCTTGATCACTGGCGCGAACCTTGACTAACTTAGCCACTATGCTAACGGTTGCTAACGTGGTGGTAATGTAATGTCCCCTAAAACCAACAAATCACACCTTGAAATCCTCTTGTGGGAACTAGTGATCAAAGTGACCTGAGTGAAGGAAGTTGAAGATGTAGCTACACATCTGTAGATCACCAGCAACGCAGCCACACATCACCCAGTCCGGTAATAGTTGAGCTACCAGGCTACGTGCTAGCTTAGTCCAGCCATTTACGTGGATATTAAAAGTCAGAACTTAGCCAAATTAACTCGGTAAAATAAATTATAAAAAGAATTTGGTTTTCTGTAAATATAAACATGCCCGGTGATTACGCTCTTATTTGGGCTGCAAGGAGGAAAATGCACAGGGAAGCAAAATAGCACAAAATATCTTTTCACATTCAAGGTAAGTGGGGGTTTGTGAAGAACTAAATGGAGTTCCAGACAGTTGACTCGCTTGGCTTTTCTACATTAGGCAGGAATCATGGTCTGAAAGTCGCTCGGTCTCATTAAGCTTCTTTTTACCATTATGTTTCGAGCGACTGAGTATCGTCTGAAGCAAGCAGCACTAACAGTCACACTCTCAGGGACACTGGACTGGAAGTGAAGACCTGCGTCCTGTTGGGGATTCTTCTGTGGTCTGAGTGGGACGGGTGGGATGTCAGGCCTGTCCCTGACTGTGGTGTCTTCCCACTGAGCCGGACGGCGCATCATGTGCAGCTACAGCAACCTGTCACACTGCCTCTGCTCCTGTGCGGAGCATCGTGGCGTTGAGGGACGTGAGATCTCACAAGCTATCAGCTTCGGTTTACTTCCTAAATGCATCGGAGCAGCAACAAACAAATCTGTTTAAACCAGAAGAACTGATGGAATCAGCTAGCTGCAGCTGCTACACCCAGAGATGATGTCACACGCTGTCTTTGTTTTGCATTTTCAACTGTGAAACTACAGTACATGTAGGCGTGTCATCATTGGAACTCAGTACAATTTCACATCATTAAACAACGACGGAAATGGCCAAGCGTGTCGCTAACCCTCACACACAATACGTGGCGTGATGGCCGCGCTGTTTTTAATTGGATTTACTATTCAAATGGGTGGCATTTTGATGTGATTAAAGCCCCAACCTGAGTGATGCTGTGCATAACATCCATTTGTTATCTCGATGCCCCGAGCAGAAATGCCCTCAAACGGACATGGAAATGAACACAACATGTTAAACAGCTGCAATATTCAGAGCCACACACAAGGAGGCAAACAAAGAGCTCATCGAGCGCCAAGTGATGTTGACAGCGACCCTGCTATTTTTAAAGGGCACACTTCACAAGATATCATCTCGTCATCGTTTCTCCTCAGGGATTTGCTCTATTTACACAACACACACACATTTAGGCAGGCTTTAGGAACCAGTGTCACACGCGTGCACACTGACAGGGTTAATGTCGCGTCGCCCCTGATCTGGGTGTCATAACCGTTCTGGCTGCAGAAGAAACCCAAATGACGGGTTTTAATGGAGGTCGGGAAAGAGTGTGTTGTTTGTGTTTTGACTAGCTTGTTCATATGATCCTGTTCTTGTGTAATATTTGCGGGGACCAGGAGAGTTGTGCACTCTTCTGGAATCTTCCTGTTTTCCTAATCACATGTCACAGATACAGATCACTGTTACATTCTCACACTGAGCAATCCAGTGAGCAGATGCTGCTGCAGTAGTTAGCTTCTCATCCCAGCATCAGAATGAGAAACTTTTTTAGCTATTACGGCCCACATCTGAGGAAAATCCACTCCAGCCATCCTCTTCCACTAATCCGTTGCTGGGTTGCAGGGGCAACTGTGTTACAGGGTTGCACCAAACACCCTTCTCCGGGGCAACATCCGCCAGCTCCAACTGGGGAATCCCGAGACGCTTCCAGCCATTGGGGATATATAATCCCTCCACCTGGTCCTGGGTCGACCCCTCGGTCTTCTCCCAGCTGGCCATGCCTGAAACACCTCCAAAGGGTGGCGCCAAGGGGGCATCCTCATGAGATGCCCGGACCACCTCATCAGACTCCTCTCCACACGAAGAAGCAGCAGTTCTACTCTGAGTCTCTTCTGAGTGGCAGGACTCCTCACCCTATCTCTAACGGAGACGCCCACCATCTGCCTGAGAAACATGAACTTGAACTTCTCCACTTGGGATCTCATTCGTCACCTGGAGAGAACAGTCCATCCTTTTCCGGTTGAGAACCATGGCCACTGACAGAACCTGATCCCAGTGAGTGCTGATAGTTGCACCGTGATGAAGCCATGAGAACCAAATCATCTGCAAATAGCAGGGTCCTCATGCCACCAAACTGCAAACCCTCCCCTCCAGAGATGACAAGATTGGAGACAAAGCACCACCCTTGAAGATAACAACTCCCACTGGAAACATCCACTTGAGACTTATAAACTGTATCGTATTTAACAACAACACTGCAGGAAATTAATAGGTCTGGTGATTATCGTATTTATTATAAGAAATTCGAGCTCTGGTTTTCTAAACTGTTCTTGGGTTTGGCAGCCTTATTATAGTATTGTGAGCGATGGCTGCCTTTTTTCTGGCTTCAGCACCAGCCCCTCAAAATGCTTGTGCACATGCCTGGAGGACGGGACCACTATTAAGATGCTCCTGAACTTGCTTTCCAAACAACTTCGAGTAATGTGGTGTTCATTTGCACTCTCCATGCTTGTGTGCCTCTGGGCACTCTGGTTTCCTCTCATCGTCCAAAAACACACAGAGGTCAACTGATTACTAAATTGTCTGCCAGTGTGTGTGATACATCCACGTGGACTCCATGATGGACTGACAACTCGTCCAGGAGGGACGCGAATAAGGAGAGGATAAAGAACAATTGAACATTTATTGGCTCAAGAAAAGTCAAGTAGATCAGCAAGCCTTGCTTAAAATAAACCTACAGCTTTAGATTTGCATCATTCAAACATTGTGAAACAACCTTTTGACAGAAAAGGAAGCTGACAATGGAAGATATGGTCCTCTTATACAGTAGATACACGCAGACACATACAGGCACACACAAAATCAATAACATTAACATGAGACATTTACATTCTTGGACGTTCTCTTATAGCTCCGTAATATCTCCAAGTTTCAAGCTTACGGGTGAAAACATTCTGCTGTATATTTGCAGGCCATTAACATAATAATTATGAATATTATTTTTAAGAGTTCACGACTTCTTATGGGCACAAAAAAAAAAAAAAAAAAAAAAATCTCAAGTCCGAGTTTGTGTTTGTGTAAGTTTCATCCCAGAGGCGTCAGCCAGCCATCGTTTCATCTCACGGACTCCTCGTCATATAAAGCGGGACTTGAAGACTTGAAGTCGCAAGTCTTCAAGGCATGTTGTGTTGATCCCTCCATCAATTATTCATGCAGATGCAGACATGGGTGCAACTTCCACTCCACTTGTGGAATTTTTTTGCTGATTCTGCTGAAAGATAAAGAGGAAGTAAATGTTCAAAAACACTGCTGGATATTTAGGGAAGATGATGTTATTAAGAAGGGTTGGATGAGCCAATGACAGCGACATGTTTTCCTACCTGTCTGTGGGACGTCTGCAACATGTCAGTCTAGGATCACCATTCAGGAACAGGTGGAATCAGACAAACAACACCCACTATAGTGACTGAATTAATAGAATTGTTATACTTATGAACTAATATACATAGCAATATTTTCACTCTCATATTTCATACTTAGAATAAAATATTCAACAAAGAATAAAAGATTCACAGGAATGATAATGAAGTCTAATCTAAGAAAAAGTTATTCTTTTTTTTTAAAGCGATATACAAATTCTGGGCCCCATTCCAAGGAATATTACCGATCATGGTTGGAAAAAAGAACCAAAATTTGTCAAAAGTCAAAATAGATGCAAAAGTAAATGTGAATAAAAGAGGGTTATTTTCCTCTTTTATTGTAAAGTACCCTTTTTATTTCCATTTATGTTTTCCTAATTTATTTCCACCTATCTTTCCAAACGCTCACCACATTTTGTCCACTATTTTGCCTTTTTTCTCATTTTAGATGTCTTTTTCCAATTTTCGTCACTACCTTCATATTAGTCATTTATTTTTTTGACTCACTTCAATAATGCTTTGGAATGTGATTTTTTTTCAGTTCATTCTTCATCACCATGGAGACATGAAAATGATTATTTATTTAGCTGTTTTCAAGGTGCTTTATTCAGTCCTGTATTTTAAAAGAATTCACTGGTTGTCTTTCTTTACTGCATTTTGGATCATGTGTTTTAACATGATCAAAATTGCAGTCGGTGTTAAATTATTATTTTTATTTTTATTTTTTTTCTTTCATGTGTTTTTAAAAATTTCATTAAAAATAAAGTATACACAACAGAGAAGGGTGGACCCTGTTGTGTTTGGCAGGACTGCGATTCATGGCAGATCAGCGACGGCACATCTTGTCTGGCTCATTTACGGAGACGTCTAATATTCTTTTGTTCATTCGTCACATCTTTCTGCCCTTCTTCTGCAGCGTCTCTCTGCAGACGCCGTTCTCCCAAAACCGACATGCGATGATGCAAGCAGTGGTCAGACAGCAGCAAGGAAGACTCATTCCCTACCCAAGAACTGTAATCACTTCCTGCAGATTACTGCAGGTGATTTTGGAGGCAGAGAAAAAAAAGTGGAGGAGACTGTGAACCTGAAAGTGAAAGGGGAAATTTTTCGTCTCTTCTTGGGAAACATGATGGCTCTCACTCAAATGGATGGTACTTGAAGTGGTCAGTGTGATGCGATGGATCAGGTGTGTCTGTTGAAGGAAACATTATCTTGGAATAGGTCCGGACTGGTGTGACTTCCTGTTGACCTGGACCTCCAATATCAGAGTCACATGATCTGTCAGAACAAAGGTGTCCATACCTCTCTTCATCTCTTCTACATAATTTGATTTATTTAAAAATATATATTTAAGAAAAATAATTGAAACATATAATTATTATTTTAAAACATATGTTCATCTGTATATGAGTAGCTTTAAATCATCCTGCATATTATTGGTTTTCAAGATATGTTTATCTGTATTTATTTTTTCACAAAATCTAAGTGATGTCAAAAAATGAAACAACTGCATTTATGCATTTAATAAATTCAGTTGTTGTTTCCATTATTTATTTCACTTCTTTTATATATATATATATATATATATATATATATATATATATATATATATATATATATATATATATATATATATATATATATATATATATAGATAGATAGATAATTGATAACAAATATATTTTTTGTAGTAAAATAAAAGATAAAAATACACTTATTATATTTGCAACCTTTTAGTTGATTGTTAATCTTTTAGTAAATACAGTGAAAAATAATGACGGCTGTGCACTGCAACCCTCACTAGCACCTCACACATTTGATGGACAAATACTTCACTATGTTTTTAAATCAGCTTGTTTATCTTTAGATACATGCAAAGTCTCATCTTAATCTCAATATTTCAAACTCTTAAATCCTATCAAGGTTGCACAGCAGAGGAAACTCCCCACTGCTGCCTGGAACAAGGAAACAGTCACTGATGAAACTGTTTCTAAGAAACACTTTATTTCTAGGATTCATTAGTTGTTGGAGTTTAGGTATCTTTATGAGTGTGGGACGAGGGGAACGTGAGAATAACAGTTGGATTGGTGCAGTGGCTGCAGTGATGCGGACACTGTACCAGACTTCCGTGATGGAGGAGCTGAGCTGGAAGGCTGGGCTCTCAATTTACAGCTTAGTCTACGTTCCTATCCTCTCCTATGGTCATAAACCTTGGGTCATGACCGAAAGAACAAGGTCCTAGATACAAGTGATTGAAATCAGTTTCCTCCACAGGGTAGCTGGGCGCTATGTGGAGACCCTCCACATTGAGGTGGCTCCGGCATCTGCTTCGGATGCCTCCTGGTCGCCTCCCTTGACGGAGTTTCCGGATATGCCCCACTGAGAAGAGGCCCTGGGGAAGACCCAGGACTTGGAGGGACTACATATCTCTGGTGGCCTGGGAACACCTTGAAGTCCAGCCAGAAGCTTCCATGATCAGGTCCCAGATAAGCAGAAGAAGAGAAATCGCAGAAAAATCGCTGCACAAACATGGTGAGCTCCTGTTTACTTGACTTGGCTCATGTGGCAATATATATATATATATATATATATATATGAGCTTGACTTTTGACTGGTGGTGTAACTTTCATGCAGTCCACTGGCTAAAGCACCACTAAAATCAATCTTGTCACTTATATTGATCAAAAGATTTTGTGGATAATCTGGTACAGTGAAAAACGATAATGATAATGAATCGAACATACATCTTTATACATTGTGTTAACCATTTGTAAGTACATTTTACTTGTGTTTTTGGGGGTTCAGAATGTTATTTCAGTACATCTTGAGGAGAAAAATTGACCAGTCACAGAGCAAACAGACTTGTGAGTCAACAAACCACTTCAGGTGAAGAAGAGTCAAGGTTTTACCTTCAGAATCCAAAATGAATGTAAAATCGAAAGGCTCCTGACTGGCCTGTGACTTTGCAGATCCTCAGATGGCAGCAGAAACTTCTTCTCAACATGCTTGTCAACCCCCCCCACAAAATACTTGATCCAACATCTGGACAAAAAGCAATAACAACAATTACAGTTCTCCCCCCACCAAGTCCAAACACAGCCTCACTCCCACTGCAGAATCCTGAGATCCAAATACACACAACACTGATACAATATTTACAGAGTGATGTCATTCTTGACGGGTCTGTATTTTTAAGATTTTTTTTTTTTGCTCTTTTTTTATGTACATGTAGAATTTGCTTTTGGCTATGGCGACGTGGGCGTTCATGATGAAAGCACCCCTTGCAGCTCCGCCTCAAAAGTCTGTTGTGTTTGACACTTGTCGAAGAGAGGAGATCACCGTTTTTTGTTACATGTCAGGAGAGTGGGGACTCACTTTTTTATTTCTCGTTTGTGACAGTGTTTTTAAAGAAAGTAGGCCAAGAGCACAAGGAGTTTGAAAAGACAGAATGACAGATACACGGCAGAGGAGAGGAGAAAGTGATGCGTAAACAAGAGGTTTCCCGTCATTTTTCCGTCACGTTGTTTGTTCGAGGGACAACTGTCAGCTCTTTTTTTTCATCTCACACTGGGATCGACTGTCTGGGATCCCTCTGGCATCAATTTAGCATTAAAAAAATCCAATTAAATATTAACATGACTCATACAAAAAGGATTCCATGTAAGGAAAATGGATATCACGCTCATTTGGAATGAGTCTTTCTCTGTCCTTGAGGATTTTTTTGTCCCCAGCTAGAATGTCAAAAAAAAAAAAAGAATCACTCAGTGGCTTCTTTTGACTCACATCTGTCAGAAACGACACATTTCCCTTCCACTTCTTAGTTAGACGGCTGGGGGGGAGGAGATAATCAAAAGTCACCACAGTAAAGCAAAGTAAACAGACAAAAGAGATTAAACAAAGAGTGTCTGGGAAAAAAACCCAAGACGTTCTGCTGTGACAGGAGAAATGATAGCATTTGTGGTTTGGTCGGGTTCCAGTACGCAGACAAGAATCCCCCTGAAAACAACCCTGGTTCCCACTTGGCTCAGAAAATATGATATCCATTCGTCTCGCAGACGCAGCCACATGATATAGCTGTAACACAGCGTGACCACAAGCGGCAGACACGATGAAATGTAGCCAACGAGTGAAATATGGTATTTATAGACATCAAAACGCGTCTTACTGAAGTTGTAAGGGTCTGAAAACCACTTTTCATGTTTGGGATCATGCATTTGGAGTTTTTGCTCCAGTTGTCACAAAGAAACAAACACATGTTCCACAAACAAGGGATCAGAAGAGACTTGTGTTGAGGCTGGTCAGGCCCAAAATCGTCTGTGCTGAGTTCAGTCATTCTTGTTTCTGACTATGAGTCGACTGAATTTTCATCTTATCACCTGGACCACGGTGGAGATGATGTCCTTGATGGCTTGTCTGTCTGTCAGCAACATAACAGTCAAAGTGATGGACAGATTTTGATGAAATTTTCGGGGCATGCCGGAAGTGGGATTGAGGAAGAAGTGATTCTAAATTGGAGCTGATCTGATCCATCTGGATCCAGGAGTTTTCTGAAAGAATCTGAGACAAACTTGTAACATGTCTCTGTCAGAAATTCCAAACCCTGGGGCCTATTCTAGTGCCCAAAGATGGGAGGTCACAAACACTCACACCAGTGGACAATTCAATTCAAGTCATCATTTGACCTCCGTAAATACCTCTACTGTGAGAGAAAACTGGAGTCCCGGGAGAGAACACAGAGGAGAACAAAGATTGCCTTCGACACTGTCCACGAGTCCCAGCTCACTGTCTCTCACTCACACAGAAAAAAAGGGGAAGAAATGAATCAGAATTCTTAACACCTCAGTTAACATGGTTTTTTCCTTTTTTTTTTGTGCCGACTCTTTTGGCACCGATTCAAGACATGCTCAAAATTAGTAATGAATCTCACATATTCTTAAAGTGAACAGCGTTGGTTCCATTACTGTATCTAACTTACGGGACTCTGGGAAGCAAACTGACTTTAAGACCTTACCTTCAGAAAAAAATTGAAGCTGAAAGCTAACAGAAAAAAACATTTAAAAAATCCATGTTCTTCTAGACACTCATTTTCAATACCTCAGATGAAGGTAAGTAGGTGGTTGAGTCTACGCAACAGTCTGCTGCCGGTAGCCCTCTTGTGGAGACGAATCTTATGAAAAACTTAATTGAATCATAATTGTTTTGGCGACAGTTTGTGTCAATACTTGTTAATGTAATATGTTTTCCACCCTTCCGTCTAAAGTTCCACCCCATAAAGACGTCCGACAGTGCCTTCTAGTTGGACTGCTAACATCCGTATCTGCTGCCAAAACAGCAAAAGTTAGCAGACTAGATGACTCTGTCTGTGATGGACCGGCAGTAACTGCAGGCTTGAGAAGAATAAACATTGGAGGACCATCGTATAGACTGTATATGTGTTTTAAAGAATGCTCCACCTGTACACCTTCACGTTGAAACGTTCTCTTGGAAGACTGCTGCTGAGAAGTCTGACACCTGTATTGCTCTCAAGGACCTGAAGGAGCACCAACAGCAGCGTGATTTAAGTAAGGAGTTGGCAGGTAAATGTGTGTGTTCAGCATTAAGACTGGGTGAGCGATTAGACATGTCGGTGTGTGATGTTGCGTTGTTGTCGCTTCAGTGTCATTCCTTGGGTGGGTTTGTTCGTGTGCATCTGTGTGAATGGGTGTGTTTGTGGAGGAAGACTGCAGCAGATATGGCTCGCCATGGGACAGAATGTTTAGGAGAGACACAAACACTGTGGTGCGGATGTGATGTGAATTTGACAGGACAGCCGTGTGTGATTCTATTTTTACATTAAAATGACTATTGTTTATGAAGTGACAACCTCCCACTAGTAGGAAGCCGCTAATGTCTGAGATGACAAAGGAAATTCACTAATCTCTCATCGGATTGCAGATCCACTTTTGTCTCCCTGATATATCACATTTTTTTGTTTAAAAAAGCAGAATGCTGAATTAGATAATAGGATTAAATAGTTCACTTTTCACAGATTTCTGACTGTAGAATGTTAATTGGCTTGCCAGGTGCCGCGGCATTGTGGCACTTCAGTTAATGGCACTTTGTGGCACCGTAGAAACCAGGGCTAAGTGGCAGTGGATGAAGAGGTGATCACGTCAGCACCCAAAGAAGTTAAACAGCAACCTCTGGCAGTTGTCTCCCATTCTGAGCAGCAGGAGAGTGAGCCACTGAGAGAGAGGATGTGATGAAATGCTCCATGCATAGCTAAAATGAGTCGCAAAATGAACAGTTGATGGTTAGAATGGGTTGAACTCGTAAACCCCCACGTGTCATCCGTTCTGTGTGGCAGCTTCAACAACGTTTGGGAGGGGTCCAGAACAAATGTTGATTCTTGTCTGCACTGCAGTAACATTCCCAGATGTAATAACATTGTACTGACAAACTGAAGTGAAAGAGCAAACAGCTAGAAAGTGGGCAAACAGTCGGTGGAGATGGCGGGAGGACAGAGCCACGCACCAGAGGTTTTATGTCGAGACACAGAGCCAGCTTTCCCATCCAATCCACCAAATTACTGACCCCCCTAAAGAGATAGACAGAGAAGATGTGTGTCCGATTGGGGAGTTGCTCTCATCTCATTTACCAGCTTAGACAAGATCTTCCTGTCAGATACACACACACACACACACAGAGAGTCAGCCCTCTGCAATATTTACTCACCTCGTGTGGGGAAATCTCGGAGGATTATCCCCAATAACCTGTTTAACTTAATCCTTATCTCGCACACATGAATAATAAATCTGCCATCCCACTCGCCGTCTCTCCAAAGAGTAACGCCTCTCTCACCTTACTCTCCATCACCCTCCCTTCCTCCCTCCCACCCTCCTTCCTTCGCTCTCGCACTCTCATTCCATCTGCTCTCGGAACATGAGCCGGCTGCTTTCTCTGCCTCCCCGAGCGTCTCTGAACAGTCTTGACATATGCGCTCGCTCCTGCAGGCGACTGCCTCTCCGTACATCGCCTTGCTTCCCCTCTAGGACCGGGCAGGAAAGGGAACAGTAGCAGGAAGGCTGACCACAGGAAGTGGGCAGAGCCAGGGGTCAGGCAGCTGTGGCCCAACATTTCTCTCCGTGGCCACTTGTTGTTGGAATCAGAGACGGAGGAGAAGGACCTGTTGGACTCCAGCTGGAGGAAAGAACCTTAACTTTGCGTGAAATACATTTGGAGAAAACCAAAACTATTGTTCAGTGACTGGAAATGACTGATCAGTAAGCGTCAGAGGAAGGGTTCTACACCTGCTGTGAGAGAGAGAAGGGCTTTTTCCTTGAAACACCTCACAGTCTGCCTCGATTCTTCAAGTGCAAGGGAGCGACATCGTCAGGGATTTGGACCCCCATCTCTGGTGAGTTATGATCTTCTAAGAGGACGAATGTGTTTTGTGTGTTCACGCTACGAGATAATTCAATTTGACGGTCAGGAATTTACAGCCTCATCAGGATTTAACAACAGCAGTTCGACATCTTTCTCTCTGAAGGCTTTTTCATTTGAGAGGAATTCAGAGAACAATTTAACGCAAACCTTCCCAGCAACGGTCATTGTTACTAACCTGCTCAGTCACCTATGGACCCCACAGTTTTTATATTTAGCTGGGGGAGAAAAGCAGATTTTGCCACATAAATGTCGCCATCCTCTCCATGCTATAAGAGTACGTCGACCTAAGTGTATTGTTGCAACTTTACATTGCATTACAAACACTTTTTTTTTAAAGAAGTCTGCTCTGTAACTGTTATGGAAATTTCCCAACATCCTTTCGGTTTAAAAGTAATTTAAAGGAATGTCTGCTGGGCTCGGTGTGTCGCCGACGTTTCAGGAGAATTGTTTTTTCCTAAAAACCTCTTGTATTCCATCAGCGCGGTGGTTTGGACTTAGCAGAAGAGGTTTAACATGTGTATTGCTTTAAACAATATCCTTGATTAGAACAGCCTGGCATCCTCCCCGGTCCAGAAAACAAACTCCCTTCGCCTTGTTTAAAGTCTGACTGAGATCCAGTGGTGATACATGTCTTCTGGAATTGTAAGTCTTGGTGCAGCTCCAGGCTTCTTTCACAATCGGGGCCATCCCAAATGTCGGACGGAGCGTCTGACAAGGAGGTGCGGTGGACAGCAGGCGGATCACCGGCTCGGTCTGTCGCCTGCCGCTCACATGTCACGGCAATGATTTGCGGCTGCTCCGTGTAGATTTGAGTGCAGTAATTGAGCGCTGCTGCTCCCCCCCAGAGGCTAAACTGTCATCGCCACAGACAGACGGCGGCGACAATTAAGATGATCCAGGGATGATTTGGAGAGAACAGGAACGATATTAAAAAGCAAACTGAACCCACCAGGAGATCTTTTCATAGACGGCAGCTCTTTGCAGAGAAACTCACACGGGCGTCAACTTGGATTTGAAGTATTGATGAAAGCTTTTTTCATTGTTACTGGAGTTGCTGGAAGTTGACAGGTGTCGTCTCATTCCTGTATAATGATTTCTTCTGGATTCTATATTGTCTTTCTAACAGCACTTGTACATGGAAATGTGTGTGTTGGTGACAGTCGTAATGAGCTTCAGCACTTTATTAAACCTTTCATGCAGAGCAGCCGCATGTTTGCTCAAGACAAATGTGTTCTGATGAATCACTCGGTGTCAGTGTTCATCCTTCTGCTTTAGGCAGCTTGGGATGATGTCACACCTGTATGGTGTGAATGGGGGGGGGTCATCTAGCGTGATGGATGGAGATCAAAGGAGGTGAGGAAGAGAGTGTATACAGGGTGGAATGGGTCTGTGGCAGAAGAGGGGGCAGCCAAGGTACAGATGAATGAATCAATTTCGGAGTTCAACAGGTGGTGCTATCGGTTTAAACTGAATTCGGGTTTCAGGAATATCATTGTTCAAAGCCAATGATTACACACCAAAGACTGCCATCTAGTGGTCTTTTAAATGACAAAAGTATTTCGCAAAACCTCACTGAACCATCACAGGTGGAAAAGAAGCTCTTGGGCATCCTCAGCTCTGACTCTACAGTTGAAGATGCTCAGGTTTTCACAGGGAGTGACTAGGAAGGACAAGATTAGAAACCAGGATATGGAGAAGATAGGAGACAAAGTTAGTGAGGCCGGATGGTTTGGACACGAGGAGAGAAGGGACAGGGAACATGTTGAACAAAGACAGGACGACAGCCACAGAAGATCATGGTAGGTATGAATTGGATAGATACACAAGATGGATGAAAGTGGATCAGGTTGACTTCCTACAGTAGTTAGAACTGATCTCCTGAACTCAAGAGGTGACGTGTTGGAATTTTTTTGTCTCTATTGATGTTATTTTTAAGCCTGAACAAGATGCTGTGGTTTGGATCACTTGAGTGTTGGCCCTTGAGCTCTTGAACTTTTGTGTGAAGACGAAACATTGGACCAACAGGAAAACATGTGGGAGGGGGCAGGAAAGGGGTGGCGTTGGGTTTTTGTTATCGACAGATTAGGAACACACCCGATGCTCACAGACCGAAAGTGGAAGTCGCCCCGGCAACCTGTACACCTGAAGGTGACAGTGACATTTACACCTCAGGACGTTGCGGCGTTTCAATTTTAATCGCAAACATTGTAGACAAATTTGCAATCTGTCAAATTAGCTCTTAACACCTGAAGGTTCTGGTAAAATAGTCCAATATAGAAGGAAGGGGAAACTCAGGACCAAAACATGGTTTGTGGCCACTGGTGTCTGCCACGCTGGGCAAGGTCCTCGGTTCTACATGCTCAGTTGCTAAACGTCACAAACATCACAACAGAACATTGAAATAGCTTGAAATAAAATATGCAAATTAGCGGCCCCCCAGAGATCTTAATAAAAGCTGGTACTTAAAGTTGAATCTTTACATACCAAGGGCTACATATTTAACAAATCTGAAATAAATACCATTTTCAATTTAACGGTTGGCTTAATCCGTTTTTGTGTCTTCATTTAATAAACACATTCCTCACAGTCTCGGGTACACGGCCCACAGAGACAGAGGTGATTTGATTTGGTTGTTATGTCGAAAGCCGTTGATGCCACTAAACCCAGTGGTCTAATTCCTGAAGAGAAAAATATCAGGGAAAATCCTTCAGGGGCCATCTGGGAGACTTAGTCCTCACAAACACACTCACACTCACACACACACACAGCCCGTGATTAGAGCCATTCATTCTTTCACATCCACGTCAAGAGTGGTTGACAAGCTGTCCAGCTGTGGCAGTGTTCGCTCTGCTGGACTCACTGATTGCTGCTGAAAGACACAGTTAGGATTTGATTTGTCAGTCACAGACCTGAGTTTCCAAAATACTTCACCTCACGTCTGGACGTTCATCTGCATCCCACTCACTCTCAGACGTCACCAACTCATTCCTTCACTCACCTTATCCTGAAATCTCGTTCATGCTGCACGGTTGATGTAGAGACATTGAAAAGTGGGGATGAAAAAATATTTAAACTTCAACATTACGAAAAAAACAAGTATTCAACGTGAAAGCCAAATATACTGTGATATTTTATATGTGATTTATTAAACCACGCCATATATTGTTAAAATACAACACAAAAAAAATTTAGGCAATGCCTCATACATATGATCAGAAATGAATGATGGGAAGGAGTACGTTGAGAATTAGGTGGTTAAAATGCTAATTAATAATTTAAAAAATGTTAAAAAAAAATATTAAAAAAAATTATATAAAACAAAATAAATAAATAAAAAATAGGAAAATTGCAAATATACTTCAGAAATAACAACATTTCATTGTAAAATGTCATAAATCGTTCATGTGGCCCTCATGAGGTCATGGCAAAACTACAAAAGAACTTAATGACTTCATGTTATTAATAATCATAATGAAATTTTAAGTTAAATAAGATTCTTACAGTACATTATATATATATATACATATATATTCTTAAAAAGCCCTTCCAAACTCTTCCTTTTATCATTTATACTGAGAATCTTTGAATAAAATGCACATAAAATGATATAAAATGGCTTAATCAAATGACATTTTAAGTTTTCAATGTGATTGAGTGATTACACTTTACTTTTTTCTCATTGTTTTTCAGTATTTTAGTAACACAAATTTAGACAAAATGAGGTTACATTCGAGACACTTCCTTAGGCCCCTTCATGAGATAAATGAAAATGCCTACTCCTCTCTGAACTAACACACAGAAGGAGCCTCACATCACATCAGAGAATTCACTTGAACATTAAATGTTCTCTCTGAGTTACACAGCAGTGCCTCTGCTAAGCTGACCCCCATCGCCCCCCCCCCCCCTTCCATGATGAGATCACCCTGTGGTTGACAGTCAAATTTAAACAGTGTGAGTTCTGAGTCCAGCTCTGAATTATTTGGAGATGGCTGTCGCTCATTACTGTCAGTGTGAAAGCCGCCTGACATCATTCATAACGCGATAACATCAGATTTAAGCAATTGTGAAAGAAAATACAATTAACTGGCCGAAGTGGCGGGGGCGCTCTCTGAGGTGACGGAGTGTGTGTGAGGACAGGCCGTGTGTGTGTCTGTGTGTGGTGAGTATCCCAGTGTGACTCTCTGGCAGACAGATTGTTTAGGAGCTCATGTGTGATTAAACACATTTTTAATCTGAACAACAGACTCAGTGTTCGCGAGTCAAACATCAGGCGTGGAAATCGCTGCGCCTCCGCCACATAAACAAGCTGATGAATTTGGGGAAGTTAAATCACAGCTCGACTGTGTCACAGACGGTCCTCGGAGCTGATGTGTTCACGAGACAACAGAGAGAGAGAGAGAGTCAAATGACAGCAGAGCACGCTGTGCTTGTGCACTTATCATTATGACCACTGGGTTATTCTCCTGACACCTAGCTCCAGCATGAAGCGCAGTGGCTGCTACATGTTCATCCAATCAGAAATTTTGACCAAGGATAGGCTTCTTTTGCTCAAATTAGCACCAGTGATTCAGCCAATATTACTTCTGGCAATGCCACAGTTGTCTTATTTCCTTGCAAAAACGGCCATGGAGAACTCGCCCAGGGCACCATTCCAATCTCTGTTGTGCTGTACCAGATGCCATTTCAGCCAGGCCCCTTTCAAGGAAGGCCAAACCACCTTCAGTTGCCCATCCCTGCACCGCCTGGCCTCGGCTCAGTTGGATGGTTCTGCCTCCCAAGCAAGCTAACGTCGCCTGTTCTGAACCAAGGGGCTGCATGACCTAGCCTACTTCCACCACCTGTCTCACGGGAGCGAGAGGAAAGGACCGCCTGGTTGAGATGTCCTCTCAAGTTGGTGTGCCATTCAGAAACAGAAGTTTTTTTCCTCAGTAATTCTTGCGGGATATATCTGAACATCACTACTGTAGCCAAACAAAAAAAACAACTCCTGACGGAAAAGTCCTAAGCCAATCTAAAACTACCTGGTGTATGCATCTGTAGGCCTTCTAAAGGAGCTTTGGTGAGTCAAGGTGGCACAAAAATATCATGGATATTAGACGGAATATGATGGCCTAGGCCTAAAAGACAAGACCAGACTGGTCTGCTGGACAAAGAGTCTGTGACTGAAAATGCTGGTCATCTGCCATAGCCAGAGAACGAGAGAGGTTGGTCATGATGCTCTCAGTTTTGTGCATGGTGCGCTTCCCCATCACGTCCTCCACACTGTCCTGTTTTCCTTCCAATGATTGACTCTTCTTAAGATGTGGTGTCGGCACCCTTTGCAAAGCTGGAGTACAGACGTGTAGAGCTCATGATGAACGCTCTCCACTGCCATGAGAACTGCCTGGAGAGGGTCCTCTTGTACAGAACATGGGTGTTCAACCCAAATATCTTGCAGGTTCATGCTGTGGAAGATCAGAAGGATGTGACCCCTCCTCACAAGTTCTGGTCCAGGTTCTTGACTGGTGTCCTTGACCTGCCCTGATTCTCAATCAACTGACCTTAGTAAACGGTACCAAAGGTTCAGGACAGGTGTTCCCCACCCGTCCGCCCCTGCTGCATCTGACTTGTTCCCTCACTGAGAGGATCTTCTTGTCGGAGGAGGTCTCTTGGCCTCAAAGTGGTGGAACAAGCTAACACATACCACAGGGATCCCTCCTGACACAGACTCCAGAGACTCGCATCTCTAGACGGCAGCTCTCGATTGGATAAAAGAGTCAACGCTCACTACATGGCTTTGATGCGCCAATGGTTACATTAAAAACAGTATTCACAGTTTACAGTTTGCCACTGGTTAAACTATCCAAAAAAGCACGATGGAAAAGGAAAACATCGAGAACAGATTTCAGCGCCAGCTATGCTCGAGTCAAACAGTAGACAAAATATTAATATTCATAAATTTACAAATATAGTCTTCAAACATGCAAGACTTCAAACTGCACTTCAACCTTCAAGAACCCTTCAGCGGTCGCTGAGCTTGTAAAGGTTTTTTTAAACTCATTTCTGTGATTTGGCCTTTGGTTGAGTGAAAGTGGGTCAGACTTGTCTGCCAGTCACCAAACACTCGGCAGAATGACAACTGTATCTGTCTCCGCCTCGCTGTCACACTCAGACACGTTCCCTTGCCTGCGGACAGCACACCGATGTAATTACAGATATTCCAGCTGCGGTTTATTCTTCCTACCTCTGAAAGATGCTCCTGATAAAGCGCGCTTGTAAATAACTTCACAGGAGCGCGGCGCAAGATAAGACGCGACACACGTGCGGAGAGAGGCTCTAATAAGGTGATTTAAATTCCTAAACTAGGCAGGGAAAACAAATGTTGAAATTGTAAAAAAAACTTGCCATGATTTTATCTTAAAAAAAAAAAAAAAAAAAAAAAAAAAGTTAAAAGAAGCGTTTTACAGCTCAGTAATCAAAGTTGTTCAATTTAGTAAGATGCAAACCTATCTCAGCCAATTATCTCAATATTTTCACTGCAGACTTATGATTGAAAACTGCATTTTTTCTCCCTTTGGTCCTTTTATTTATTAATTAACTTACCCTTTAACTGTCTTACTTTTGTCCTTAAAAAAACATTTGTTCTTGCTAGTTCTTTCAGTTTACAGAATACGATACTTAGGTTAGCAATAATTAGATTTCTTTTTGTGTAAACCTAAGTACTACTTTGCGGGTTTTTAAAAAAAATATATACTAAACACAGTTCCTTCTTTATACATCATGCATATATCAAGTTGCATTTCCGACTGGTTTTTACATTTTTTTCATGTATGTCCATCCATCCTCTAATATACTATATAAATGTATATCTACATACATTTTTGTGAATTCTTTTCATTTCAAAATCTTTACTTAAAAATGTGCCCATATATCTGAATTTACTTTAATCAAAAATATGTTACAAATAATTGAGTCTAGTTCGTGTCTCAAAGACACCCTTTAAATGTTGAAATTTAAAAACGCTATAATTCAAAATTCCCCCATGACTCATTACAATGAAAGCCCGGCAGCAACAAAACGAGAATTGATGAAATGACAATGACCCGCTGCTGTGAGTAATGAAGAGCAGACATGATGCACGCACGCACACACACACACACACACACACACACACACACCTGCAGCTATTTTTACTCATTAACTTTATCGGTTAGCGGTATCATGAGTTGCCCTAAAACATGTTTCGCTCTTTGAAGATAAATTCAAGTTTAGAAAATAAATGTTTTGCTCTCTAACACGGTGTCCAATAAATGGCTTCACTACATAGCTAATATACTCAAACAATTTAGTTTAATACGATCAATCCAACAAATTGTTTTGGATTCAACTGCTCTCAAATTAACTTCCCTCATGACCCTTAAGATGTTATGTCATTTCAAACATTGCTTCCGAAAACATTTCATTATACTTAATATCAGGAATGACCAATACAATTCGCCAATAAAAAGTGTTTTGAGAATAAAGTTTTTTTTTTATGTGTTTTCAAACAGTACTCTTATAAAACAAATATATGTTGTAGATTGTAAAACAATTGTGTTTTAATTTAGAATTTCAAAATGATGAATGGATGTATTCCCCAAATGCTTTATTGGAAAATAACACTTTCTCCATCACTTTTTTTCGGTTCCCCTGTTTACCAAGTTTGTTATCTTGCTGTCTGCTAAGTGCTACATCTGCTTTTTAGGTGAGAAAAGCAGGTGGTGAAGGGAAAAAAGAGCGAGAAGCTAAAGGTGAGACCAGATTTTTTTAAGAGGATGAGTGAATGACAGCTGCCAGAAATAGACTGAAACAAGTTGAGGTGTGAGCTGGAGTCTGGAGGGAGAGAGAGAAAAAAAAGAGGACAGTGGAGACTGAGGTGAAGGAAGCTCCGACTCACCAAAGAAAAGTTTGAAACAGTGGTGCTGAATGGCAGGAAGGGCGTGTTGGTCGCTAATGACGACATCCATTAAGCTGCCCTCAACATTTCCCAGCAGGCCTTGTGGTCACTTCCTGCTGCTGATTAACCACTGTGACTGTGAGGCAGAAACAGGAAACTCTCTTTGAAAAATGCCCTTTAAGGAAAAATGCTTTAAACCGAGAGCAAATGTCCGGTCACGCATTGAGGCGTCAACAACAACTTCAGTCAAAACAATGGAGTTCTGAGTCATCACAGGTGTTTAGCATGTATCATCATCATTCGAGATCTGGATGGAACTGGATGATGCCTGTCTAGCAAAGTTCAAAGGCCATTCCGACTTCTTCAAACTGACTATACCGAACAATGCGGTGTGTTCATTTTTCAACCATCAAAATGATATCTGCTTTATGATTTAATGAGGAAGCGGAAACACTTTTACAATGCCTCAAACATTTCTATTGACTGAGTGGACGCACGTGCAGTATGAGTAGAGTCACAGTGTGCAGGCTCCTGGACTGAGCTGAACAGGTTGACACTAAAAGCAGAACAATAGGGTCGTTGCGGGCAGTTCTTGTCACCATGGTGACAGAAGCTTGCAAAGTCAGTTTCAGCACCGCTGGGTGCAGGATGGAGACTTCTATTTCACTGGGCAAGTCTGGACTTAGTAGGTGAGCATGACTGGTATCACGATGAAGGTGAGAAGTCCTCGAAGTGGACTGTTCTGCAGGTGCTGAAATATGGTCCAGGTTGCACCTACTCAGAGGGTCTACTGACTTTACATTTGTCGTTTAAGGTCCTCTTTAACTGAGGAAAACCATCAAGTTCAAGAGAGAACTTTAAAAGTGGGGCTGCCGAAGCCATCTCTCCGTTCTCTGCGTTCATTTCCACCATATTTCTGCATGTTTCCCTAAACCTTACAGACACTGACCAGGCAGTGCAGTCCCACCGGAAACCGTGGGGGACAGTGATGGTGTTACTTACTGCTCTTAGTACGACACAAAGAAGATGTAACAATGTTGGAGATTGTCCATCCTCCAGTCACGGTACATTACCAATGCATCTTCCACAGTCGCCATGTTTATTTTGGAGTTTGTTGTTGACTCTGGTCTGCAATACCAACATAAAGAACGCATTGAAGCCTTTGACCAGTGACAGTGACATCATTTGAAATGGGAGGGTACAATTTTCTACGTAAAGGGAGTATAAATGGGCCTTCAACCAAACAGGACCATCTTCTGCCCACTCCGACCCTCCAAAAAGCCCTGATTCAACCTTCTTCTGGGCACTCAACCAGCATCCAGAAGTCTTGAAACGACACCGCAGGCCCTATTAATCAGCCCACCCCCGATTCATTCGACCTCCACAAAGAAGGGAAGGCTGCCTGCAGCTGCAGTCAAATTTTGAGAGCGCAGAAACAAAACAAACACGATAAAATCATGGTGGAGTTATTAGGACGTCATTTCTCAAAAATGTCACTTCAGTAATCTCCTTGTAAGACCATGAATTCTAAACCTGAATGAAGATTTGTTTTACCCCCTGACATTCAGGGACTAATAAAAAACATTTCATGGATATATATTTTACACCATCGACCTCGAGGCACATATGCTAGGTTAACATCTGAAACCCTCGCGAGACATCATCAATCCATTAAGACATCATTTTTATCGTCCCCGTTCTGATACTTGAGAAGGTCACGCCACAGCTAGCGGTCGTCTCGAAGGGGCGAGTCATAAAAGAGAGGATGCTCGGACTATTACATATCACCTTCGGATAAACAGTCTGGATCATGATGACGCTCTTGTTCATGAGGAGAAGGCCAGAGTGGCCTAAATCTTCTGCTACAAATTGCTTATTAAATCAGTGAGCGACTGAGAGGTGTGTAAAAAGGTTTGTCTGAAGATTTGTTTTAAAAGCGTGAACACATTGCAACGTCTTCACTCGTCTGTCGCCTCTAAAAGTGACTAGCAAAGGCACTAAATCCACCTCTGTGTTTTGGTTTCCATCTCGAGGGGGAAGTAAAAGGACACTCACAGGAGACCTGAGGGAACCAGCAGAAATCGTGGAAAACACGGGTGTGCTGAGTGATTTCGCTTGTCCAACTTGACCTCACATCGGTCATGTGACATCAATAAGGAAGAGTGATGGAGCTATGGCTCCTGTGGGACTCATCATTCAGCCGGCCAGACCAGAATCCGGGGCTTAAAACTACGTATTACTTTGCAATAAAAGCTTTTGGAGTTCAGAAAGTGATGGCAGATATCTTCAACTTTTTTAGGGCTTTTTGCTCCTCACTTTCTTGCAAGAGCCTTCATCAACTCAGTTCACACTCTTAATATGAAAACTATTACTGATATTGGTGGATTTTTGTAAATCACAAATGCACTGTATGTTGAATTGAAATTCCTTGTTTCAATGAAGTTGAAAACGATTTTTCATTTTGCAGATAAAACACCAATTATTATTTAAAGCTGAGTATGTTTCATACCAACAGGTTTCATTTCTGTAAATCAAGTTGTTCGATAAACAATATTGAAATGAACTGAAATCAGAAAACAGAAAACAACTTCAGGCGCATGACTTTTGGCCCGTTTCTGGTCAAAGCACAACAAGAGCCCACTCATGAAGCCCACTTCAGGCGGTTGGTAACGAGGGCAGGAGATTTGAAATGGTCTCATCAGCACTGCTCACTCTTTCCATCATTGCATTATTAATGCAACCATATTTTGTTCTCATTTAGCAGTTTTGCATTTTTCATACCACATGCTACAACTGGAGATGCTTTGACCTTAAACTCCATGGAATAAACGTCACGGTGATAAATATTTAAGAAAAACTGTATGGCATTAAAACACATGTTGTCGTGAAGACCTCATATTTGTTTACTGCACTCTGTTAAGTATAGATCTAGTATAGGTTATTGTGTGAAAACTTGCACAAGTGTCGTCTCTATATCTTTACTGAGACACAGAAAACAGCATCTTGACTGACCTCAGATGAGAAGTCAATGGCTGGTTTCAACCAATATCATGAACTTGAACTTGAACAAGATTTTCCAGGCAGTGTCGATGTTGTGCGACGATGTCATGTTGAACACAGTGAGAGAGATTTTTAAAGGTGATGTACAAATCCAGACTTCCAAAATGATCAATGAGAAGGTTGGTAAACTTCAGTAACTTCAGAAGAATCTGTGTCTTTCCTCCTCGCTGTTCTCCTCATGCAGACAGCTCTGCAGCTGCGAGATCACAGCAGTGAAAACAGTTACTGTGGTGCGCAGCAATATTCATTGAAGCAAATCAGTCTGTCAGACCCCTTAATGTGCCGCATTTATCATGTTTGCGTGGTGTTGCACTGTACACATAATTTCCGGCATCTAGCGCTGAGTTGCCTGAGGCGACAAGCTCATCTCCCTATGGAGAGCGCCCTGAGCCTAGGTGCAGCTCTCCAGCCGGGATCAAGTACGTAGCCAAAACCCGGTTTGGACTTGTGAGTCGAATGCACTTTGTCGCGAGACAGAGTGTTCAGTGTTGAAAAGCCCCTTATTGACCTGAGATCATGATGACAGGTTTTTTATTTCATGTTTATTAATGACACTTCTGATATGTACGTTTTAAATGCATATAGCCACATCATTACTCACTAAACAGTGAACAGACCTGATAGATGGATGTCTTTGGGAATGGACGGCTTTCAGATTTGTTTGTCAGGATTGCACATTTGGTTTCTTTGGGCCACTTGAACAGCGCTCCTGGGCTTCGTGTGGCTCCGTTTGAATCGACTGCCTTAAATGTTACGCAGCACTAAAGGCTTTTAACTTACTTTGACGAAACAGAAACTGACATTTGACAATACTGGCATCTTAAAAATGCACATCATCTTCAAAAAAGGTCACATTCATCCACTGCAGCTGGAAAATAAGCCCAAATCTACAGTAATTTGGTGCAGACTTTAATTCCACTAAAAGACAGCGACTCACGCTCAGATTAATTAAAAGACATTTCTGCTTAATTAATTTCATTCTGAGAGGAAACAAAAACGAAGCCTCGCAAGCACATGAGGGAAACTAACAAACCACAACAAAAGGACACAAACTGAAGTCCAAAGATCTCTGTTCCTTTTTTGAGCTGATTTATGGGGCCCAGTGTGAAGAGGTCAGCAGAGGTCATTTGACTACCAGATTAGGCCATTAGGGGGAGAAGACTTTATGCCGCTATAATCCCCTCATCATAATCTCTGGTTCTCCCTCTCTGCCTCTAATGGCCAGAAGACAATAAGACGCGCTAATCTGTCCACTGGGATGGCAAAGGGCCACGCTGAGAAATCTGCTGGAGCACACCGGCTCAAATGTTTTGAAGATTATTTCACTGGCATTTCTGCTTTATTAGATAGAGACCAGAGAGGCAGAGGAAGGAGGGGGGCGAGGGGCGCAGTTGCAGGGAGGAACAGCCAAAGTTTCGACTGATGGTATTCAAATATTTGGTTTTGTTTTGAAGGCAGGAACAAGTGATGCAAGATGTAGCAACACGCTCCCACCCTGGATCAGACAAGAGCCATGAATCACGTCATATGGTTTTAATTTCCGAGCATTTCCTCAAGGACACACCCATTGTTGGATTGTTGAGTTCGACAACAGAGTGAAGATGACAGTTGCTTGTAGACTGGAGATAGTTGTGGGTTATTAATGAAGAGTGACGATGCTATTCTACCTGCTGTATGTCGCGTGAGATATATATATATGTATATATATATATATATATATATATATATATATATATATATATATATATATATATCTCCACTGCACAAGACACGTCACAGCTAGGATGATAACAACAACAACAAACATGGAGGATGTATTTTGCTACACAATGGCCAGAGTTTCCACTACTCTGAATGTACTTAAAATTGTTATAAAATTTAAATTTTTGAAAATTGAAAATATTTTCAAGACATGAAAAGAGCTTTAGTTTAAATAAGGTGATATAAAAACTTAATAGCCACCATCGTGATTTATTGTGCCATTGTCAAACTGATGCAAAATAAACAATATTTCGTTGTTTAAATGTGTGTATGGGTCCTATATATATGTATATATGTCACAGGGTTCATTGCTTCTGGAGTAAGCAGGGTGAAGACCTGGACAACTGGAAAAACATTAATCAGATGTGAAAATACACTGTCAGATGCTCTGGCAGAGCTACATGAGTGTAACGAAGAACGTGGTGGAAGTCACTTTCTTCCACCACAGAGAAAGGCTGGTCATGCAGCCCAGTGAAATTAATTTGCCTTAGGGCTATTTGCTTAGCTTTCTTCAGCTGTCACGCATGTACTGTACAGGCGAGCGCTCCGAAACTGCTGATTGCTGCTGCTGAAGCAGCAGTCTTCTTTCTGTTGTCTGCTGTGAGCCTCAGTGCTTGTTCTTTGAATGGTGCATTGCATTTGTTGTGTTGAAGCCCCCCAGGTTTGCAGGATAGAAACTTTGCACAGACTACTAAAGTTCCGCACAGCAAACCAACCCATCCTCTCTTCCATGGCGTGATATAGTGGCGTTGGGAAAGTGGACTTTTGCATCGTATACTGATGCCAAAGGCAGCCTTCACTGTTGCATGTTGACGCATAGGTGTTTCAATGGAGTAAAAAATGTTTCCTTCCCATGTAGCGTTCCAGGTGGGAGGTATGGATAGCGTGTGCCGTCAGCAATTGACACGTGGTTACATATCGATCGAAAGGAGCGCCATCCCTTCTTTTACACGACACGGCACACATCAGGATATGCTGGAAAAGCGGCGCATGTGCTTCAATTGAAAACCTAATGCATCAATGTGCAATGCTGAAGGCTGAGTCTGTACAGAATGCAAAAGTCCACTTTCCCAATGTCAATATATTCCACCACAGGAGTTAGGATGGCATATGACATATATGTGACGAGTAGGAAAGGGGGAACACGACACTTCAGCAGGCTTCTTCAAATGGGAGGCTGCTGCAGGTGACTAGTTTTTGTGATCAGTGCAAAGCACATACTTTTTCATGGTCGACCACGGTCGTAAACTAATCGACCGCCACTATTCGTTATTGTTACTTCATTGATACTGCTATTATCAGTCAATCACATGGCTCTTTTTACAGCAGTATAATTCACCTGTTCATCAAGCCAGATGGCTCCAGCTGGGAATGGACTGACAACATTCCTATCAATGCAAACTCAAAAGATACACTACAGCAATAATACTAGAACTAACCTCCAGTTGAATTTAGGGATTATAATACCAATGGAAGTGATGTAGGCGAGAAGATCACATGTCTTGGTGAGGTCTGGTCATTTGGCAGCACACTCCCAAATGTGGAAGTTTTTCATACACAAGCCAGATGGGAGGCATTGTTGGATGAATCACAAACCGGGCTAGAAAAGAGAATGAGCGGTCATTGTACAGGAAAATGAACAATGGCGCTGGGGCTCGCACAAAAGCACAAAAAATAAAAAGCATAATGATAGCATTCACTTTGCTGGAATGATTCCTTTCATTGGTAAATTGCTAGTTTGAAGAAGTGTCTTCACTGCATTGAAGATTTAAAAAGAGAAATCCATTGTCTGATACTTCAAACAACAAATCCTTGAGTTTAAAGGCTTAACCGAGGCTAAAATCTCCACTGCTTTTTTAATACCATAAGACAGGATTTAATATCCCACTTATTGTGAATGATTTTTATCCTCCAGCGCAGTGATGTGAAGATAACAACAGAATTAGGTTCCCTGCCCTGGTGAATCGCCTGTTGGGGATCGAGTGCGTCGATGATGGATGCGATCTGTTTCAAGATGACTCTTTGTTTTAGCCATCAATCCGTCAGAGCGTGACGAGTTGGAACCCAAATATTAACCTGGATCGCCTCGCAAAAGAGCGGCCTCCTAGGAAGACGTGTTGGCTGAAAGGTCAAACCCGTCGGAGCATATGAACTTCTTAATTATTGACAGGGACACATGCGGGTGGTTTTAATGTCAACTTCTGTCTGTCTCTTGGTCGGAACACGTCTGCTATTACACCAGTGGGTCGGCACCTAAAGTGGGTCACAGGCCTATGTTTAATAGATCCCCTCGTGACCGCGGAAGTGATTTGCTTCCAGGCTGTTCCCACGATGAGGGGCTAAATGTTTAATTTAGGTCTCCGGCTGAAAAGATTTAACAGCCCTGGTCTTCAATGATAGCTGGACCTCAAGCTTAGCGCTAGGGACATCCAGTCCTTGGCCCCCGCTCACCACAAGGGGGTCTGTCCTCAGCTGATAACTGGGTTTTAATGTGAGCTCCTCTTTCTTCTTTGCCCCTACATGCCCCTCTGTTCCTCTTCTCATTTCTCAAGCACTTTTACGCTCCTGTCTCCTAGATCATGGCTCTGCTTCAACCTTGGACCACAGGGCTTATGGCCGTCCTGGCCATGGCAATGTCCCCTGGAATCTTTGGCGACCCCGACCCTCTGGTGGCGGAGCCTAAGGAGATGATAGTGAAGAAGGAATCTCATCCTGTGCTGTTTAGACAAAAGAGAGAGTGGATCTGGAACTCCCTCTACGTGGAGGAGGAGAAGCCAGCACCCATCCCATACAAGATCGGACAGGTACACCCTGAAACTCTACCATTCCATGAGAGGCAGGGAATCACTCAGGTTGATGCTGTCATTTTTTCAAAGCCAAAGACCACAATACATATTATTTGATTAATCACAGTTAACTTCACGTTCTCTACTTCACGTTTCTTTTTGTATGAACAGAGATTGCGGTTCTTAGCCCTAAACTGAAAAGGGAACCTCAATATCTAGGGGCACCACACTGGATGGGGCACCAAGAATTGGAATTTCTTCCTGAATATGTTTATTATTGTCAATAAATATTAAAGCATGCTTTCAATAAATGGCCTCAGAACCTGAAAGCCTTACTTTAAAATGGGATTTTTTCAGGAAACTTTGTCCCAAGGCATGAACTAATTTCATTATTGGAATACACCACTAAAATTCAGAATTGCCTAAACGCACCAAGGTGTTCAGTGGGCTACTTCTTTTTCCCTGAAAACCTGGAATGATCATTGTGTGACAGTCCTGTAAGTAAATGAGAGTATTTGGTGAATATTCCAAAGGTGCTCTCAGCAGAACCCCATAGGAGGTTTAGCACACTCAGCCATTCAGAGAAACTAGAGAGAAAAAGGAAGATCCAAATCCAGCAAAGTACTAAAACATGATCTCACTCCAGCAGGAAGAACTGAAGTAATGTGAATCCACTGAGGCGGACCAGTGATCTGGCTCAGAACGCTCCTGTTTCATTAATTGGAATTTGTGCTTTGATTAGTCAGACTGCAGAGCAGACATGTGAAGTGTGTTAAAAGTTTTAATCGATTTATTTGGTCCGCCATGATGTTTCCGTAAAACTGTACCACAAACTCGGCGCTTCACTTGCTTACTTCCGGGTGACTCAAAGTCAGTGAGAACAACCCTGTGAATGACTCAAAGGTCAGGAACATTAGTTCCTCCGGCACATGGGGAGCGAGTGCTTCTCAATCCTCCAAATAGCTAGCCCTGCTCCTAATTTGCTCTCCTGTCCTCCACCACAGTTGAAGTCCAGTCAGCGAGTGGAGGTGAAGAGATTTAAGATAGAAGGCGAAGGCGCGAACACCATCTTCACTGTGGACCACAAAGGAGACCTTTTTGTCAGCAAATCTCTGGACAGAGAAGAGAAAAGCCTCTATCACTTAACCGCTACCATGTATGACGGGAACAACAAAGTGATCGAGGACTCGGGAGACTTTGTGGTCCAGGTGACGGACATCAACGACAACAGCCCGGTTTTCACCGGAGTATTTAACGGAAGTATTATGGAGAGATCATCGATAGGTGAGTGGATATGGGAAGAGTTTGTCGTCACTACAGTCGTATCATTGATCTCAGTGATGAAGCTGACACTCTTGTCTTTGCTAACTGAAAGATAATTTTCATGTATGTAAATGTAAAAGTCACGTCATCACGGACGCTAACAAGTTCGCAGATATTGTAGATTGAGTCAGAAAGACTTCATCTTCACTAAACCAAACAGCCTGGAGTACTACATTCGAATTAATTTTCTCTATATTTAGTGTGAATGCACTGGGTGCATTATTCATAAACTGGTATGTCGAGTATTTTTCATTCTTTATGTGCTTTTTTTCAGTCGGTTTCATGGCTCCCACTTGATGCTCTTGCTCCTGTTCTAAATTTCACTGCCAGTCTTATGTAAATCAGAGGCCAACTGTCGTTCTGCACTCTTTGTAAAACCTTTAAATCAGAGGAGTGGAGCCCGGGGGCCACATGCAGCCCTTTGCCGACAACTACAATTCTAAATATAACTTTTCTTTTTCTTTTCATGTATGATTTGTTTTTCAAGAAAAATAAAAACAAATACATTAAAAGGTGTAATTATAACCTTTCCCCATAATGTAATCTAAAACCCATCAAAGTGTTTCATTTAAGATTTATTTTTCTTTCTGCCCTTCTGTCTTTTGACTTGTTGTCACAGGAAAGAATGAGTCCCCTAAATGCTCTAAATACTGCATGCAATTTAGTCGTAAATCTGCCACTAAGTGCTCATATCCTTACTTTTTGTATTTTTAATGTTTCGCCAGTCAAGCTAATGTTTGAATGTTTCAAAATGTGTCCATGTTTGATTGAAAGTTACACAAAGAGAAAAGCTGAGTCGGAACATCTTAGTGGGAATACAAACTGCATTAGCGTCAAAGCTAGTTTTCATCGCTTAACACTAAAGGTGCTGTGTACTGTTTTTACACTTGAACACAAAAGGCAGTGCTCAGGCTTGACTGCTGATTGACACAATCCCTCACAGGGACCAAAGTGATCGAAGTGAGAGCTACCGACGCAGACGACCCCACCACTGCCAACGGTGAGCTCAGGTACTCGCTCATCAACAGCGGTGACCTATCCGCCTTCGAAATCGACAGCATTTCAGGTAAACTACTGGAGGAAATGAGCTGCGCTGTACGTGTCGCAGAATTGAGGTCGAACAGGCTCCGGTTCTCTCCCCAGGGATGATCAGCTGCAAGACCAACTCTCTGGATCGGGAAACAAGGAGCAAGTATGTGGTGGTGGTCAAAGCTCAGGACATGAGAGGAATGGCCTCCGGCAGCACGGGCACCACCTCAGTCACCATCACCATCACCGACACCAACGACAACATCGCCTCTTTCACCAGAAGTGAGGAGTTCTCATGCTGTTATTAAAAACCGACAGCAGCTGCTGAAGCGAGGGAACATATATTAAAATAATGTATAAGCAGCTTATTAGCTTGTAATTACTCATTATACATATAGGTTTCTTGTTGAGCCTGACTGCATTTTACCCAGGATTGGTCCCCAAACGTTCACGCTAAACAACATTGTAATGACTGTTTATTGACCTATTATTGACCATTATTATTAGTTAATAAGTGTTCCTCAAAGTGTGACCAGATTTTCTCTTTTCAAAAAAATCAAAGCAAGAATCATATTAAAAAGTAATGAGCTATATATCTATTTATTTATTTACACTTGCAGTTTCTAAATTTTTACTCTATATTTTGACATCTGACTTATACATACAAAAAAAAAAAAGTTCATTTAAATAGGTCAGGAGAGAATCAAATTGTGTCCTTGTTAAAGTATGTCACACCACACACAATCTGGCGATAAAACTATTGACTTTGGGTGTGATCTAAATCCATGTCCTCAAGACCTTTCCATTTTTCCTGCGCCACTCCTTTGGAAATATTTATTTATTTCATAAATTGCTTCAATAGCATTCGCCTTATCAGTTTGTTATCTAGTAAAAACAGTTGGCGAACAGGATGAACCACCCAACTACACGGCTTGTGAGGAATGTCCACCGCTTTCACTGAAGTTCAGATGTTTCAACTTGGATGCAACAGATGCCGCCCCAAACTTGACACATCCGCCTCTCCCATGTTGTGTGGTGTGACAAACTAATTCGCGCCTCTACAGTGACTTTAAATGTATTTCTTCCGATGCACGTGTGGTGTAAATGCATCTTTAGGGAACATGGTGTACTGAGGGATACTAAAGTTTAACCGTTTGTAGATGTTTGGTTTCTCTGCTACAGTACATTTTTTTCACAGCAGTTTTTGATCCCTGCAGGAACTTACGATTTATACGTTCCCGAAAACCACAAGTTAAACGAGAAGATCGGCACACTGGATTTGGAGGACAGAGATCAGATCCAAAACAAAGAACCTATCTTCACTCTTCCCCACGATCTAAACCGAATGTTTGCCGTGGAAGTCAGCCCCACTAAGGACGGCAACCTTGTGCTGAGACAAGTACGGAGCTCTTTGTTGTCAACTTTCCATACAAAACAACGGCTTTTGAAATTCCGACTTTTAAGGACGCACGTTCCGAAGTCGCTGGAATAAAAGATTTATACTTTTAAATATCAGTTTTAGGCATTGAAGCAATGCCCTTATCCAGAGACGATTGAAAACAAGTACAAAAAAAAGTAGTAATCTTAAAATCCAGTCCACAAAAGGGTTCATCCGGAGATCACAAGCCAGCAGTCGGAATTATCTGGACTTTAATTTGTAAGGACATTTTCGTGTCTTGTTATCTGCATTTGGGGTTTTTACCGACCTACATGAGGAATTCAGAAACGAGAGATAGTTAAGCTGGTCGTATTTTCAGCAGGTTGGCTTTGCGGAATTGTGTTTCTCAGATAAAGTATTTAGGACATTGGAGAGCTAAAAATGCATTAAAGTGAGAAGCTCTGAGAGGAACACCGCCATCCCGCGAGCAATCGACTTTCTGGTCTTTAACTGGAAAGCTGTTTACAGAACTATCCTCGTTATCGCTGTAATAATCCTGTCATCCGCAGTTCTACCTGTGCTGTGCTGGTGAAGAGAAGGGCGAGAATTAGACATTAAGCTGCTTTAAATAGAAGGGAAAATGTAAATCAAGGCAGGTGTACAAATTAAACGTGTTACACCACAAAGTCACTGAGACAGCACGTTCTGGCCGCACCACATGTCTTCACAAAAACACTGCATTAGTTACATGAATAACTTCTACGACTCGCTGACAACAAAAAATTGGTCGCATGAGAGTTGAGCTATTTTAGTGATATGACTCCATGTTGTGTTTTGTATACTCAATGTTTGATGTAGGTAATGTGTGGCATGTTTGAGATCTTTTATCACTTAGTAAATTAGATTTGGAGCCATAGCTTGAGCTGAGCATGTGGAGGTGGGGTTGCCGCCCTCGATGTTGATGTTACCCTGCAGTTTTTCCTGCTGAGGTGGCGTTATGTTCTGATGTGTCCACTATTGATGATTGGAAATGTTGTGCATCAACAGCCTCTGGACTACGAGACACGCGACAGCTACAACTTTACCATCCAAGTTCGGGAGAACCACCGAAACCTACGATTCTCAGCCGACAATGCTGGCACGGCTCTCACTTCAGCGCTGGTAATTATCACATCTAAACAAATCCCTTCGATTCGTCTGCGAGCAAATTGTCACCTGGCGAAGTGAGTCTGACTCAGGCTGTTAAAGTGCAAAGCCTTATTTCCTGTGTAAATAGTCTCAAAAATAAGCAGCTACATTTGAATAAGTGTGCTGAATGCATTTTCATGCGCAGGTACACATCAAAGTGCTGGATGTGGATGAGCCGCCAGTGTTTTCACAGCCCATTTACACATTCACGGTGCTGGAGGAAAGGCTTGTGAACAACATTGGAACTATTTCGGCCAAAGATCCGGACCGGGCCGCCAAGAGCATCCGGTACCCAGCGCCGCTCGCTTCTGCTAATGTGACACAGACGTTACAATGACCTGTTGCTCTCTACTCTAGGTACTCCATCTTAGACAAGGACTGTCCCATAAGCATCAACCCGTTCACCGGCCAGCTCTCCACCATTCGGACTCTGGACCGAGAGCTGGAGGCGACACACATGTTTCAAGTTAGAGCACAAGAGGAGCCAAGCGGTACGTCACACGCAGCCGCTCGTTATTAGTCCTGTTTATAACAATAGACTCTCAGGGAGAAATCAAAACCATGTGTTTGATTTCACAACAATAATACTGATTGAACATGAGGAATGCTGTAGTTAACCGTTTAAGTACACTCGTCTTTTTTTAGTCGACTTTGAAAGTGCTTAAATTAAGAACAGGACACTAGGCAAACAAGATATGGTTCCAAAGAGACAAAGTAAGCGAGTAACTGACTTATCACCTTCATCTTCACTCATCATTTACATCCTCCTGTTCATTTATGTTTAGGAATATTTCAAATTTGGAACATTGACTTTTATTTAACTGAATTTCAGTGACAAAATCGATTGACGTTTTAGTATGTTTTATTGTATGTCTTTAACTTTTATTTAGTGAACTTTGCGATTTTTAAAAACATTGTTGCAAAACAAAAGTGACTCTTTTGCTTCAGTGAAATTGGATATGAAATATCAAAACAGTAAAATACATGCCAAAATTGTCATTTTAAAAAGCTAGAAACGTGGGATTTTCCATTCAGCAAAACACAAGTGAGCCAACTCAACATCTGTCCTGCACCCACCAGCCACCATTACTCACTGCGGAGACTAAAGCAGGCTCTTTTCAAAACTTTCTGTCTTCCTTTCCTCCAAGAACTCTTTATTTGCTCTCAGTGTTGTCGGCGCTACGATAAATATTCAGTCATCTTGTGGAGGTACTTTTATAATTCATGTTGCTACATATATGAATGATGAACGTGAATCGGCCAATTCCCCCCAGATAATTGACTTAGTGAAGCTTGAAATGTTCCTGGTGCTTTTATTCAGGCGGAAAAAGGTGCTTTATATTAGCATCACTTATTTTATCCACCTGGTCGGCCCACACAGTAAATCACATTACTGTGTCTCTTTGTTCGTCTACAGCTTCTATATTTTTAGCTCGAATTGAATTCCAAAGATCTATTTTCGTGTTTTGTCATAATGTTTAAGGAACAAAATGGTCGCCTGAGCTTGACAAGGTCCCCAGTATAGAGGCCTATGTTCTGCACTAAAGATAGTTTTAAAGCCTCAGAATCAGAGGCGCTTAAGAGAAGTGATGTTGTAAGGGAGGGCATTGTGACTGATGTGAAGTGAACGCAAGAGCTCTTTGAATAGATGGAGATTAGCAGGCGGCCGTGTTGGGAATATTTGCTGTACTTACAGGACTTCTGTTCTTCTGATTTCTGAATGCCACTACGTTTGAAATGAACCGCTGGTGCAACAAGAATGTGGCCAATTAAAACGGGTGGGATTTGAGTCAGAAAAAGGAAGGGCGAACTGAAAGCCTTCTTTTTACTCGCCGTCCTTCGGCAGGTTTGGAGGCGTTCGTGAAGGTCAACATCATCGTTCAGGACGTCAACGACAACAAACCAGAGCTGATTGTGGATGAGACCATTCTGTGTGAGAACGACATGGCGAACACAGTGAGTGTTTTTTTTCTTGCACAACAGATTTGTAGACAAAGAAGAAAGCAATAACTTCAATCACAGTATTATCAAGGGAGTTACTGCTTAACTCACGGATGGACCCACTGAACATACGTGTCAAACACAAGGCTTGGGGGCCGCAGCTGGACACTTCAACACAATGGCCGTTACAAATTCTCTTTTTTCCCTAAATTTACTTTATTACGGTCATATTGAGTGCCGTTTATTTTTAGACTATCAAGGCATCCTACACAGCTTAGGGTGGATAAATAAAAAAATATTGAAGTAAACCTTGAAATTTAAATGCCTTATGTGGCCAAGATTTTCAATGGAAGATCTTTTATTCACCATTATTTATGATTCATATTGAGAATCTTCACATATACTGTAATGTCATTGCGTAATTGGACTTTTTATAAAACTTAAGAACATCACATAAAAATAAAAAAATTAAAAAACAGTTTTTTCCTTCTGTCCTTCCATCTTTTGGCTTGATCTAGGTCATGAGAAAGAATGTGGCCCAGCCCTCTTCTTGGGTGATTGGGTCAACGTCTTTTACCAGCTCATCTTGATAAGATGGATTGAAGAAAACAAGGGCTTGTTACAAAGATATTTCAGCATTACAAATTTCAAACTTTGAAATGTGTGACATGAAAATTCCTTCAATTGTCAGGACTGACTTCATTAACTGTTAAAAAAAAAAACAAGAAATACAAAATATGATAAATCAGAGCAGTAAACCATTGATGTATTATTTCACTGAATTCCAAGAAGACGACAGAAGCCTGTCCTCTGTTCCCTCAGGTGATTGGCATGCTGCGGGCCACAGATAAAGACAACCAGCCGGCCTCCTTCACGTTCAGCCTCGCATACCCGAGCTCCAACTTCTCCATCAAGGATTACGGAAGTAAGTCAATGTTTACTCTCCTGCCCGTTGCTCTAAACTGCACTCATCGAAATCTCCGTCTTGAGCTGTCGTCGCTATGCAACAGCCACAACTCCGTTTGAGATGCCGCTTTGTTGCTGAGAGTTGAAATTATTTTTGATCATCTCAAATCTCACTTAGGTTCCTTCCAACCAGATGGGGGATTTAGAGAAAGCCTGTCTGGCACTAGAGTGCTGTCTGGAGAGCACAACAGCAAATATTGAAACTAATGAGAGCCAGTCGCATGTTGGTCTTGCAGATGACTCACTGTTTACTTTAAATTGATCTAAGTAAAGACGGTTGATGGTACATGTCCTCTGCGGACCTCGACAAACCTTCACTGCGTGATTTATTCATGAAACTTTATTGGGGGTGCTATTAAAAAGTGCTGAGAGGTTACCTGCGTGGAGATGCTGAGTCATCTGGGTCAACGACTGGAGGTGATGGAGTGAATGACAAGGACTCTGTGAGCAGATTTAAAGGGTTGAAGAGCGCAACCACATTCCAGACAAAGAGGAAAGTGTCTGCTTGTGATGCCAAAAACCATCAGTGAGCCTATGGAATCCCAAAACCTGAGATGATATCGTCTATCTTTAAATTTTTAACAGGGTACGGTTGAGTCATATTCACAATTGCATCCTTTGCATATTTGAGATTTTAGTCTGCTGAAGAAACCTGAGCTTAGCACCCCACCAAACCTTGAGAAAGCAGAGTCGTGGGCCACACTTGCCAACTTTATTTGACCTTCTACAAAACTGAACGTGTGAAAATGTGCTCTCATCCTCAAATATTCTTTATTATTATACGTTGTGGATTCTTCTTTCATTAACATTTAGAGCCATTCTAGAGCGTAAGATCACAATATAATCCATGTCTATGTTTCAATTTATCCTCATCCTCAAAACTTTTTATTTATGTATTTTTATTTACTTATTCAAATGAATTGTGTAGGTTTTTTTTCACTACACCTAAGGTTTAAATTAAAATAAATTAAAGTACTTCATAGTAACATTTTTTGCTCGTTGTGCTTTCACCAATGTTATCAATGATCAGAAAAATGTTTTGAAAAAGTAAAGAAATTTGGCCTTTTCCCAGTGAACATTTTATACAGACAATATAGACCCAACAAAGGTTTTTTTTTCCTTATAAAAACAGTTCATTTTTTTTTACATTGTTTATCTTCATTCAACTTAAAATAAAATAAATAAATACATTGAAAATCAGTGACAGCACTTCAAACCCTTACAGATAGGGTGAGGAGTACGGATGGATCGACATCGAAAATCACAAAATTTTTTGTAATGCTTAAATTGTATCCAAAAAAAATTTCAGCGTGAATTAAGTTAATCTAAACATTTTCCACAATTGAAATTCAACATCATATAAATGTATAAAGTCTGACACATTTGCTTTTTTATACTTTTCAGCATTCTAATATGTTCTAATTGTTCTCTTTTTTTCGTTGATTAAAATTTTTTCTCTCTATAGTAAAATTGCAAACTGCCGTTTGATACCTTTGTATCCCAAACTAAACTTAGTCACAGAGCTGGTTCCTCAGGATCGTAGTGACGTCACAGCTACAGCAGGACAGCCAGAGAGTAAACTGAACTGAATAAAAACGTTGCATCTTCCCCTGCAGCCCACTGAATTAGTTTTCCTCTTATCTCGACTGTTGCTGCCGTTCCCCAAAACAAGTCAAATATGTGACTTTGGAAAGCAAGGAAGCTCAACTGAGATATTTTCATCAGGCCCAACACTGGTATTTGTGCAACTGTTGATGTAGCGTTACATCAGATTTCTGAATCCTATATGTGGGTCATTCAACTAAGGCCACAACACGACACAACAGCTTTCATCATTTTCGATCATTGCACGGCTGTGTAATACTTAAAAGCCTCAGGAAGTCAAATATTAGAAGTGTGAACAGATGAAAAGCCTGAGGTAGTCGCATGAAAGATTTAGGTGAAGTGCTACTATTTAATTTTCCCAAAACCTGAAACGCACATCGAGATAGATAAACATTTTTTTTTTCCTTTTTTGAAGGCATGAACTTGCCTCATCCATTTCCTCTACCCCAGCGCCTGGAGGGGGTGACATGTTGAACCGATCTTCCAGGAGAAAGGAAGACGGAGGATAGCAAAAGGAAAGACAGATGAGGCAGAGCGGGAAGAAAAGATGAAAGGCAGAGCAGGGGAAGAGATGGGGATTAAGGGAGATGCAGAATATTAAAATAAGACCAAGTTCAAATGGAAAACAGTCAAATGTAAAAAGGGGGATATAAAAAAGGATAAACAAACAGCAAAAGCTGAAAGAAACAAAAGGCAGATGACTGGAATCAAAGAGAATTGAAGAGCTGCTGAAGTGCAAGAGGCCAGAGGACGAAATATCGCTGGTCTTTCCTTCAGGAAACTCATCGACCCAGTCAGAGTACAAATATACACGCAATAAAAATATGAAGGTGTGACTTTTCACAACTTAGTTTCAGATAAATGGCTTTGTCTCATAGATTTGAAATCTACTGTGTAAAACTGTTGCACTCCGTATGGTCACGCAACTGTTGGCTTTAAGATATAGGCACACATTACTTCATAAATTAAAATTATACATGCAATTCATTTCATCCATCAATGCATCCATTCTACCTGACCCGGCTTATCTGTTGCTGGTTCGCGGGGCCAGCAGATTCAGAAAGTTGCACCAAATGCCCTTCTCCTGGGCAACATCCACCAGCTCGGACTGGATCTCGAGACACTCCCTGGCCAGTGAAGAGATATAATCCCTCCACCTGGTCCTGGGTTGAGCCCTTGGTATCCTCATGAGATGCCCGAACCACCTCAACTGACTCCTGTCATCGCGCTAAAGTAGCAGCTTTACTCCAACTTTCTCCCGAGTAACAGAACTCATCACCATATCCCTAAGGGAGACACCCATCACCCATCAGAGAAAACTCATTTCAACCGGTTGTATCCGGGATCTCGTTGTTTCACTCATGACCCGAAGCTCACAACCATAGGTGAGGGCCCTTTGGGTCAGCTCTCTCTTACACACAATGGAGTGATAGAGCAATACCACCCCTGCTGTGCTGATTCGCCGACCAATCTCCAACTCCATTACTCCCCCACTCGAGAACAAGACCCCAAGAGACTTAGACTTCTCCACTTGAGGCAGGAACTCATTCCTCACCCAAAGAGAGCAATCCATCCTTTTCTGGTTTAGAACCATGACATCAGACTTAGAGGTGTTGATCCTCATCCCAGCCGTTTCACTCAGATGCAAACCGATCCAGCAATAGTTGAAGGTTGCACTGCAATAAAGCCATGAGAACCAAATCATCAAATCTGTAGATAGCAGTGACTGGATCCTCACGCCACCTCAGCGTATACACTCCCCACCGAGGATTTGTGCCCCGAAATCCTGTCATAGTAAACCAAAAACAGGATTGGAGACAAAGCACAACCCTGGTGGAGACCAACCCCCACTTCCACAAGGGCTAAGGAGTGTGATTCCCGTGTTGTTGGAGCACACCCATTTTTTTTTAAATAGGGGAACCACCACCCCAGTCTGCCACTCTACTACTGACCCAGACATCCACGCAATGTTGAAGAGGCGTGAACATCCAAGACCTCCCAAGACTGGCCATCATCATCCAGCCCTGTCTCCCTTACACAGGCTGGACTGTCCAGATAAAGGAGTTCCTCCAAGTGCTCTTTCCAACGGCCAATATCCTCTTCAGTTGAAGTCAACAGGATTCCATCCTTACTGTAAACTCCTTGGATATGTCTCCCCCTTCTGAGATGCTTGACCATTTTCCTTGGCGCAGACTGAAAGTCTTCTTCCTTGGATTCTCCGCTGTTTAGCCTTAGCAACAGCCAAAGCAGCAGCTCGTTTGGGTTTACCTGGTCGGTCGAGAGGTTTCCCCTGCCATCTAAGCCAACTCACCACCAGATGGTGATCAGTTGACAGATCTGTCCCCCTCATCAGTGTGTGTCCAGAACGTACAGCCTCAAGTCAGATGATAGGAAAACAAAATCGATCATTGACTTACGACCTATGGAGCTTTGGTACCAAGTACACTTGTGAGCCTCCCGATGTTCGAACATGGTGCATGCAATTTCACCAACACTTCAGTCCAAAACAGCTCACAACAGATCAGCAAATGGTGCCAAGGATCTTGAGTAAGGGACCACACTCTGTGAGATTCGAGCCCTTATCATTATTGCTAACAGCAGAGCAAATCAGCTAGTAGCTGTGTTAATGATGTTTATCAAAAGCATATATAGTTGAAGTGCTAGTGTGTACTTTGTTGTGCAGGCCCCTAACAACATGAGCCAAACATGGGCCGTGTTCACATACGCTTGATAGTTGGACCAGAGCTTGACTGAGCCACTTAGTCCGACATGAAGACAGTCACGGAGTTATGTAGCCTGCATGACGATAGGGGATGGGGATGAGTCATGGTTCATAACAACTTCACATTAGTACATTTTGTCATGACTCATGTAGATGGGTTTAAAATATTCAAGCAAAATGTTTAGCGACTTGACAATCTCTCAGTTAACTGTATTACCTCCTAATTTACTAAATAGGTCACAGAAATGTCCCCAGATGTGTTCTTGGTCATGTGCTCCACCCACAACGACTTCTGAATTTTTTGCTTCATGGGTCAAAGCAGGGGACACCGTCTGTACAACGATATGAGTATTAGATGTTGCTTTCCGTTTATATCTTTTCTTGGTGAAAAAAATATTATTCGGGTATGTAGTACACATCATCACCTGAGGCAAATATTAGCTAGCTAGATACCCTCACCACTGGTAAGCACCATAACCATTAATATTTTATGCAAGGGTAGTAAAAATGGTGGAAACTCCTTATAAGAGCTATCAAGAGAAATTCCTTTGAAGGAGTGAAATGGAGCCTTTAATATCCGACCGAGCTCCTCATGAGAGTCAGTGTCGGCAAGGGCCAGATGTTGCCCAGGTCTGTCGTGAGCTGAAAAAAAGTGTTCGGAAATGTAAGTGCAGACATGCGGAAAGATAGAAATGGAGGAAATAGAGGAAGGATGAGGTGAAGTGAGTAAAGAAATGAGCAGCCGAGTAACAAGAAAGAAGAGGAAATGAAGATGGCAGACGGAGCGAGAGGGAGTAAAACAAATGTTGGAGTGAAGAGTCTCAGAGAAACAGTGGAGGAAGAGCAGAGAAGATGAGATGAGACGGTTGTTTGAAGAGTGCAGCTTGTCAGTTTGGACCTCTGCTCCCATGCACATATGGCCCTTAAAATCCGTCTGACAGCCCTTCAGACCACTTACCACCCAAATCTTCGTGCAACAAGAGCTGCAAAGTGAAGGATCCTAAAATATTTAACCAGTCCCACATCTTTAAAACAACCACGGTTTCATTACCGCGTCCGGTGGAGAATCCTGACACTCGCCGGACCCAAGCTCAGATCCGTAAAATGATGAGTGTGTGTGTTTTGAGGCGGCTAATACCACGCAGACACTGCAAAGAATGGAGATGATGAGGGCGATAAAGAGAGCAGGAGTAATGGAATGTGAATGAAGGATACATAGAGGGGACACGGGGACACAGTCGGCAAGTAGACCGGGGGAGCAATAAAGGAAGGAGAGACAGTGTTTTCATCTTTTATTTATGCTGTTAGGGCTGCTCCATGTCCTCCTATGCACGCTTTACTTGTGTAAGTGACGGTGCAGATGAAACCTGATCTAAGGTCACTGTCACCCATATAGCTTTATCAAGTATCAAGTATGAGGCAGTTCAAAGGTTTTACGTCCTGAAACTGAAACTAATGGCTTTTAGATTTCTTGGGCAAAATAATATTGAGACACATGATGAGCTATTGAAAAACTGTCTTGGTGGGGTAACACCTATATGCGACAAAACTGACTTATTTGCCGTAATTTCTATAGGGCTCACTGGAATATAAGCCACTCACAGCAAGATTTTGTTCATACATAAGAGGGATGGTTCAGACCGTGCGAAAAAAGTAGCGTTTTATAGTCCGGAATTTATGGCACATGAGGAATATCAGTGTCAAGGCACAATTACATGCTAACTGTTGCACTACACTATGGGAATACGACACTTGGGGATATAGCTTTAACGCATTTCAGTAACATATTTCTGGCAACATTTGTCACATCAATGCCGATGTTGACAAGTCTGAGCTCTGGCGATAAGTCTCTCTGACTTTACGGTGATGTATGCAGAATGGAAAAATTAATCAACAAAAAGCAAAATGGAAGACAAGTTCATCGGAACATCCTTAGGGTAGCATACTTTAGACTTTCATTTTGGTGGCTATTTGAGAAGCGCAACTGGCCGCATTTACAGTAGTCTCCCCAAGCAAAGTTGTTTGGAGACAAAAAGAACAGTTTAAAAAGTGTAAAGTCTGAGGAGTGTTTTCTCTCTTGCTCTTGATCAGACTGAAACTCGGCCCCCTGGTTTGGAAGCGATTTCTTGACAGTCACATGACGTGCCAAAAAAGGACGACTGGTCATGGCATTTTCACTAAACAATCACCACCCAAATATGGAGATCCCAAATTTCCTGAAGCAAAAAAACAATGAATTAAACAGCGATGCGTCGCCCCTCTCATTGCTGGTTGGCCCTGAGCAGTGCACCCGACAAAGAAAGAGAGAATGAGGCACTTGGAGGAGAGATGCATCTCTGGTGGAAGATAATAGATAATAGTCTCTGTTTAATTATTCTGTTAGCTTGAGAGGGGACACTGTTTGGCGTCGGTGATGGCCTGAGGTTACCAGTAAGTCATTCTAAACATCTGGTGGAGCTTCCAGGCTCAAACGATGGCTAACATTTACCGAAAATGCAGGTGAAGAAAATGTTGACATTGCAATGGTACACTGAATTGAACGTGCGAAGAGGAGAGACAAGGGACAAGCATGGAAGCTTTGGAAAAAATAAGGACAGGAGGACAACCATTGAGCTTCCTGGGTGAGATAAAGACATGAGGAGGATAGGTGAAAGCAGAGACAAAGTGCCTGCGTGATCAAGGTGGTGGAAGCTGAGTTGCTGTGGCAACTCCTGATGAAAAATGCCAAAAGACAAAGAAGAAATTATTTTTTTTCTTTGCACAGCCATTATCACTGGCTCTCGCTTGGCACTCATATATCTGTACAAAAAATAAAAAAGACTTTACAAACGAGTACTCCATGTTTCTCACAACTAGTGGCAATGTCAGCAAGGTTTTTCTCTTTTTTAAACACTGCCGAAATTTGCCAACAGATCCATACCCAAAGATGATGTCTTGTTCTCTAACTGATATATTGACAGATTATTGATCAACACTGATTACTCCCTCAAGACGTAACTGAGTTACTTTACTGATTACTTGAATTTAAAAGTAACTAAGTTAGATTACAAGTTACTTGTCAAGTTACGTTTGGCAGCTGACTACAGCTCTCATTTCCTAAACAATATCTTTTATGTCAATTTTGAGGTTGGAGTTCTTGTGGGTCCAGCGTATTTCCATGTTTGGGGTCATTTTCTTTTCTTTTTTTTAGCACAATCTCAGTTATATGAAGATACAGTCAATGTTTTACTTTGACACACTTTAACACTTTGGCTCGGAAATCACACGCAAAAAGCAACAAGTATGGAAAACAATAGAAAGTGAGGTATTTATATAATAAAATATAGGGAATGTCCCATTATTTTTATTATTATTTTACTTTTTAGCTTTTTTTTTAACTGCCAGGCAAAAGTTTAGTACGTCTCAGTGTGTTCAGTGGCTGCTGTTACTCGCCTCTATGCTCCGTCGCGCCGGAGGATCATTATATTTCTGACTTTGGAGAGAAAATGCAACATCAGTACATCACATCAGCACCTCGGTTTCTTCCTGCACCAAAAAAAAAAAAAAAAGTGTTGTTTAACTTGACCGATCAAGAGGATTAAAAAAAAACTGGTACATAGTTTTTTGAGTCGGCATTTTCGACACATTTGTGAGGCTACTTCCTTTCGCTCTCTTTAACCGGTGATTTCTGCGCGTTGGTGGACCTTGCAGGGTTAATACTGTCATCTATAGCAGACACTAATTCAAAGTAGTTGCTGTATTTTCAGGTAGATACGTGCATCTCTCTCCTCTCACCTCTGTTTTTTACTGCCATGTAGCCGGCAGCTTGACACGTGAGCTGCCTGCATGTTGCAACCGTGACTGGTGTATCCCGCACATGACGTCATGTCCAAAGATGCAGTTGTAGAAAGCGAATGGTAATATTTTGCTTCCCAATAATGGCAACAATAGTAACACGTGGTGACTGTCATAATTTGATTACTTTGTTTGAAATAGTAACGGGTTAGATTACTCCTTACAGAAAAAGGTTGTGATATACCAGTAATGCGTTTGTACTCTTGTATCTCATATATACTCTTCGAGAAAGGGCCACAGTGGGTGCACGTTTTTGTTCCAACCAATGAAGCACATGCAGCTTCACCAACCAGGTTATTTGTGATCAATAATTGTCAGCTGCTGCTTGTCTCAGCTGACACCTGATTGGTGAAACAGTGCATGCTTGTTTGGTTTGAACGAAAAGCACCTCTCACTGCAGCCCTTTCTGGAACAGTTGGGTGACGCCTGTCTTCACCCATCAGCGCCGACGTTTAAGGCAGCATCGCTGCATTAAAACAAGCCAAGTTACAGTTATTAATCTAGACAAGCAGGTGGCAGGCAGCTGTAACTTTAATCTGCATTACATTTGTTGGCGTGTTTCTGTCAAACAATGGAGTAAATTGATTTTTGAAAAATGCCCATCGGTCATGGGAGACTGTGATGACAAAGTAGCCGCGTAAAAGAGGGCGAATTTGACTGGCTCAAATTCTGATGAGGAATATTCATCCTCTGATGAAGATGTTTATTCATGTGGTGAGACAGTGACAGCGAGTCCGTTCATCGTGACGGTCCACAAGCAGCCCATACTGGAGCCAATGCTTTGCTTCACCGGTTCCAGGGACTTGGTGGAGTCATGAACACACACACATGATGAATGCAAATGAAGTGGTATGTGATAGAGTAGTTGCGGACATGACATTCAATTCACTAAAAGCACACACTGTGGCCTGTGATTTCTTCGTTCCACCCATAGAGTAGCGTGGCGCCATTGTGTGTGCACGTGCAGCCTGGAGTGAAGGGCCGACAGAACAAAAATAACTGGCACAGGGATGGATGCCGTCTTTGTCACACTCCTCTTTCAGGTTAACAGCGTCTTTGAGGGATCAATCGATTGGTCGCTTAAAAACATGCCTCGCTGCAGACAAATTAATTGCTCCCATCACCTTTTTCCCCCGCAATCCGTTAATTTGGGCTCGTCACTGCAGAGTAAACACAGGTGTGATGAATGACATTCATTATGGCCCCGTTTGATTGAGGTGGGCCAAGTCCTTGAGACTAAAATCCAACAGGTCCCTCATTAATTCCATCAATTACATGTTTACGACTGTCGGAAAAATGAAGCTGCTGCAAGGAGGTCCGGGAGATTTTGGAGATTTATTTGGCAGATGTTTGGCTGTTTGCACCAGACAAGGTGACAAGAGGGAAGCAATTACTACAACTTTGTGTCTAACCTTCCTTTTATTGGTAAACAGCTCATTATGTCGCACCGTATCTTCTTTTCTATTAAAACTCTGCTTCTGCTTATTATCTGTCTGCTGAATCTTTGTTTTGTAATGTAAAGGATGGCACTACTGCTTATAATGAAAAGCTGAGACCGAGCTTCTTGAAGTGAATTTGCAGTGCATACAGATGTTTTCCTATGAGCGAACATGCCATTCCTTTTGGCTGCCCACAGAAATGAAGCCTTCTGGATGTTGTGTTTGTTGACTTCAGTCGGTCAATGGGTAAATTAAGATGTATTTATTCTTATTCAGGCCCTCAACGAAATGGCGATGTTCACTCACTTCATGTTCACTTTAGTGTCCTTTCGTCCACCGCTAAACACGGCATGTGTGGCATCATATTCCCTCCCTCCTCGTGGACATGAAGTCATGTGTGACGCTCGCATTTGCCCTCAAGTGGTTGCGATTCGGACGTGAAGGATTCTGAATCCATTCATAAACGTCCAAATTCCGATAACTGAACTGTAGAACAGACGGAACTTAAAAGCGGGACCCACTAGTGCAGAGCGTCATCACACAAACACTGTACGGGATGGACGTAAACAAAGGCTGACTATGAGATCCATCTCTCTCCACACGAAATCTGACGCTCTACCTCCCGACCCTGTGGAACATATCAGAAGTTAGCCTTTTAATTGGCTGTATTAATGAGCCACTGAACAACTCCAGCCACACACAAATATTCCCCACCTTTACCTCTCAGACGCTGCCCATCCAAAGGCCGGTGAGTCTCTGCCCTTGTGCAGAGCACCGTAACAAAACATTGCTTTTTGCATACTCATTGCAGTCTTGGCCGTCTGGAGCTTTTCTTTTAGGGACAAAAGTTTTTTGCAAGCTCAATTACAAAGGTCCTTAATTCCTGTCACATTGTTCCAGATCTATAAATGATCACAATTTAAACCACACTTTTTTTATCTGCAGCAAATCAGGCATTTTTATCTGCAGCCATAAATAAAAAAGTCATTTTCTGAGATAATAAATGCTATTTCCTACCACGGTAACAAATAATTCTGATACTGGCAACTCTCATTCATCTCAAGTCATTCTGCGGTTCTATTTCTTTAAGTTTTGATAATATCCAATTTTCTGCAAAGACAAAGCCCTTAACAGACGCCCACCATGATTTTATAGAATTAGGGTGTGATAGTTAAACTACAGTATGAGGTGTGTACTTGGTCAGAGACCAGCTCTCAGTCAGAAAGACACTCATCAGCATCCAAAACTCGCAAAGATACAGACAGAGACAGCCCTACAGACCGTTCAGTTGTGTTTAAGAGTCTTTCCTGTGATTGTGTGCTTTGGAATTCCTCTGCTGGTGGGAACGCTGTGGAAAAGGTCTCTTCTTTCTCTGGCAGGAAACGTGTCTCGTGGGGTTCTGATTAATGAGCATATTGTTGGACCAAGAAACACTTCTGTTTTTGTATTTCTCTTTGTTCCACTGTGTTCCTGCTGGGATGGATTGTCCCAACCAAACAAACACTTAGGTGAACTGTTGCAACACTCCGGAAAAGCCAAACTCAGAATAAATTGTTCAGCACATTGATTTGCCCACGCATGTTTCAGGAAAGAATCTCGGGAGAGATATATATTAGGGTTTTCAAGAAGGTGTGGATCTCAAAGGTCACGATGGTCCGCCTTGATCAACATCTGTATTTACCAAATAATATCGGAATTAAGACTGTAAATCTTGTTTTTAATTCCTAGAGGTTACTTTCAGCATGGAGATTCTGGCGGCACTATTGTGAAGTCATGACTGCGAAAATATCCCAACTTAGAAATGTATTTTACATACAACCAAGGTGCGAAAAGACCCCTGAAACTGGGGCCCTTTAAGTGACCTGTATGTAATGGAAGCGGTCATGGTCCTCATTAAATGACCATGCTGGCCAGTCGTGTGATTTCGATTCTGTCTTTCAGTCTTTTTCATGATCTATTATCAGAATAAAAATAGCTTCCTAAAGAGAAAGAGAAATCCGAAAAATAGCTGTTGGCTTGGTCAACACTAACTCATAACTTACAGCAACATTTTCCTGTTTCAAAATAAAAGCTCAGTGGTGATAGAAAATAACTGCAACGCTCTAATTTGCTCCAACAAAAACACTGAAATAGTTCCTCTTTTCTTGCTGATGAAATGATGAAGCGCTGCAGGTGGATCTTTGTCATGGCTGTGGTCATTAATGTGGCCATTCTTTTAATACAATAGCAACAAATCAGCCTCATTGCTTGGTGTGATCAAGCTGTGATATATAATTCCTGAGCCACTGCCTGAAGTGTGATGAGTTTTATTGCCATGCTAACAGAAGTCACAAGCTGTTGCAGATGTAATATACAGATGTATAGAGCGGAAATTTGATCAGTTTGTAATTGCCCCATTTGGTTGATGTGATTTCAAACTCTCATTCTGAATAAATGTCTGTCTCGTAACTGCGCTTAACGCCGCTCCGTCTCCGTGTCCTTGTCTAGACAACTCCGCAGACATCGTGGTGGCGCAGGGTCCGTTCAGCCTGGATGACCCCAGGGATTACAGCCTGGACGTCAGCATCAGTGACGGCGGCCGACCACTGCAGACCAGCGTCACCAGAGTGGTGTTCAAGGTCTGCGAGGGCAACTGTGTTTGACTCCGATTCAAGACTGTAGTTAAATAAAAAGGGTGATTGATGTTGTGTCTTGATTACAGCTGTGTCAGTGTGACTCCCGGAGGATTCCCACTCGATGCAAGGCTCTTCCTCGGAAGATTGGAGTGAGTGTCCATGTCTTGGTGGCTATTCTCCTCTGCATCGTCACCATACTGGGTAAGAGCTTGTCAAAAATATTTCACTCACGAACAGAAGAAGTGTGGCAGGAGACAACCTTAATAGACTGTGACATCGCCATGATTTAAAGATCTCACAGACCACACAAAATGGCTTGGTGTGCTGATTTTGGCCCCCGGTCCTCGAATTTGACACCTGCACCACCTGATTTAATCACACTGCTCTTCTATAGAATGGAAGTTAGTGAACCTGTCAGGGATATAGTCAATTTCAAGGCATTTCTTTATTTAAGTTTTACATGAGGCACCTTTCAGCGGTTTCTTCCCGGCTCTCAAATTTCCTCCCATCATCCAAAAGCCCACAGATTTACCCAATTAACTCTCAAACGCACGTTGACTTATTAATGTGCACGAAAAGCGTCTCCCCATATTTCAATTTTAAATGACACCATGTACAGAGAAACAAGAAGTCTGAGGCAAAGGTTCCCTCTCAAGTGCATCTGAGAACCGGAAACTAAACCTGCTCTTTGAAGTCGTCAAGTGCGGTTCAAGAGAGTTGCACCTGAGATCACATCTAACGCTGAAGCCGCGCTGACAGATGGTGAAGTGCACCGTAACGCAGATGCGGCGGCGCACAAACACAGATGTATTCAAAACAAACTTCAATATTCAGCGCATGAATCATGGATGGTTGCCCCTCGAGTGGACCACAATGTTGACGTGTCGACAATCTGCAAACCCGAAAGAAGCACAGGAGCGAGGGTTCAAATCTGAATACTAGCCACCATGTTATGTGAGGAATTTTATTAACATTGGTTAAATGACACAAAAACAGGAAAGACTAGACAGTCCAAATATCAAGTGTTTTCACTGAAGACCCTGCTGTTTTATTTATTTATTTATTTTTACAACGACAGCGCAACACTGCTGTCACTGTTTTGTCAACAATATAAATGCATTTGTGCTGCAATTTTTATTCTCTACATCCTCAGTGAACAGGGGTGCAAATCCACGTCTTTTTTGTTCACAACATTACAAGCATCTGATTTTATGTTAAAGCCCAGTTTGTTTAGCATGGCCAACATGTTAGATATTTGTGTTTGTTTGTGCAGTTTACTGCATGGGTGCTGCATGCATGCTCTGCAGCACAACTGACACCTATTGTCTCACGGAGCTTATTGCTATCAATGATAGCTTTGACTTTTCACAACATATTCAATTCCATAGATAAAACAAGCATTGACAAATCCATAAAAATGGAACATATTATTGGGGTAAATGGTGGAGGTTGGTGGGTTTTTTTTTGTGGTTAGTTAAAAAAAGAAAAGGCCAATGTAATTTTAGACGTGGGCGACCTGAAGTGGGTAGACACAAGAATCAGAGGAGAAATACAGTGGAACTAAATGAGTATTATCCTGGATAATCTATGACAAATTGTGAGACAGTGTTGGGGGAGAGCAGGATAGAGGTGCTTTCCCAGTCAGAAGTCGGACTTCCCTGAAGCTGAAGGTACAGCATGAATCTGCCCTATCAGAGGTGACAATTTTCAGGAATAAGTAGAGGACAAATCCTTCCCTCTCATGAGGAAATTACAAAGTCATTTACCATGATTGAATGGTGAGCTGAGCCAGAAGACAGGGCTCTTTTTGCAGTTTCAATAGTACATGATACAAGCAGCCATAATAATGAGTTGGTTGTTCATCAGGTTTAGAAGAGAGAAGCGGTTTTCTTTTTTTTTTATTTAGTTTTTTGCAGTTAAAGACATTCAACTGAGCCATTTGTTGACAGCTAAAACACAATACCACGCTGGAGTGGAGGAGCTCTTAGATGGAGTGTGGAAATCACATCTCATTTCTGACATGAGCGTGTAATGTTCTACAGTAAGACAGTCCTCTGTCTTCTGATGTTAACCAGGTTGAAATTGAGATGAAGAGAGAGGATAGTGTGTCATGACTGTCCTGAATGAACCTTTCGCATCCACCTCCCTCTCTAAACATCTAGCCTGTATTCATGTAGGAAAACATACTGCGATCACAAATGAAGAAGTTAAAAACATATTTTACGTTATTTGAAAAGAACTGGTAAAAGACGAACCTGTGGACATTTAAAATCAATCACTGAGAAGCCAGAGTTTATGCGCACAAGTGTCCTTGCTTTGTGATAAATAAGGTTTCACATTTTAGAGGGAACTCATCCGCTCTCGGTGCTATTGGTTTTATGAATAATGCAGCGTCGGATGTGGAAATAAAGCCCTGCAGTCGTGAGCTCAGTATTCTCTTTGATACCTTCACCCCCTGCTCCTTTAGTTTTTCAAGGGTTTGGGGGGGAGGAGGGCAGACGGGGGGAGGGACCCGTCATGCTGCTCGAGAGAGGGATGTCAGAGATAGATGGACGACAAGGAGTGAAGTGAAAGCAAAAGGTGGGAGGTAGAGCACCGACTGGAAACTTTCATTGAGATATAGACTAAGAGACCAGAGCTTGACGGATGGAGCGAGTGACGGAAAAGACAGAAGGAGGTTGAAGATGGAGAATTGTGGGAAAAGTAGCTGAAGAAAAGGAGTAGTAATGAGGAGAGTTTATCAGCTCTTTAGGTGCCGTCTGCTTATCAAACGGCGCCAAACATTTAACCTATTAACTATTAATACACTCCTTCACTATCTCAGCTTTTACCCGCTCACTTTTCTTTTTCTCCCTCTTTCTCTTTCCCTCTGGGCCTCTCTGTCTCTGTCTATTCTCCTTTATGTCTCTCTCTTTATCAAACACCCCCCAACGCAGACCAGATTAACTATTTAATGCACTTGTCATTATCTGCCTGGACCCAGAGCAATTTTAGCCGTTCACAGGCACATTTTCTCACCAGAAGAGGGTTTTTGACGCGCGACAAGACGTTTTTCTCAGTCGTTTTTCTTCAAAGAAGGAAGAAAAAAAATCTTTCTTTCCCTTCGTGTCCCCCTAAGTCTGATATCTGCCCAGCTTATTAAACAGCAGAGCATGTGTTGTAAAAGATTAATCTGTTGGTTTCCCATGCAAACTTAAATTAGTCCCGCTCGCCCTCCTCTAAAAGGCATGGCTAATGCTGCGCGTCCACGGGAAGAGAGGAGGAGGTTCATATCGGGACCGCAGCTCGCCACCTCATCTACAGTCAACTGTACTCCTACACGCCTCCTTCCTTCCTCACAGCCTTCCTGACTCCAGAATGGAGAATTTCTTCCCTATTTTCCTTCGCCGGCGTCCTTGTCCTTATCCCACTCTCTTGGCTCAGCAAAGACTGCAAATTAATTATAACTCTCTTTACTATTTTTTTAAGTACTTGTAGACTGAATTTCATCAAAGCAGCTCACTCTATAATTTAAATTCTGCTTCATTCACGACGGCAACACGGCTCCAACGTCAATAGAAAAATATTGGTGTCTGTTTTGTAATAGAATAGATGCACTCATGATCCTGATCTTGGTGAGCGTTGGAAGGATTTCGGGGTGCAGTGGTGGGGAAGATGCTTTGCAGTTCACTGAACTGCTTTTAGCAGATGATGTGGTTGTGTTCACTCCATCCATCAGTGACTGACGCACAGACGTGCTTCACTTCTGGGTGTGAAGCGGCAGGAGTGAGTATCTGCACCTTGAAACTCAAGTGAGGGCAAGGATGACAAATAACATTGGCAGATATTTTGTCCGGGCAAACGTCCACACGAAGCAAAGCGTGACTACAAGTAAAGGTGTCACAGGGTCGTGAAACTCCAAAACTAATATGGTGACTGTGGATGAAGTATTAACAAAGTACTTCTTAGAGAGGAGATGAAAACGGAGGCAGTGGTGTAGACTGTGGTTGGTGGGGCCATTAAATATATCACCACTGGAGGACTGAGAATTTCATTGCCATTGTTATGTCTTCTTCATGTCTCATTAGAGCTACATATCGGATAGTAACAGCAACATTCCCCCCCACAGTTTCCAGTGGTACTGCTCTGTTTGGCCTGTATCCTTAAGCTTTGAGGAAACATGCCGAAATAAGGACGAAATGAACACAGAGCATCGACAGAATGCTCTGTCTGTATGGAATGATCCGTACATGGAATACACCGTATGAGCATCATAAGGGAGACTCACACTGAAGATGCTAGAGGTTGGATGTTAACAGTTGGAGACAGCAAGTAAAGGGAGAGGGCAGCCACTGGGTTCGCAGAGGTCAATAAGGACATGTAGAGGACAGGTGTGACTTGGCAGGCTGGTTATTATTGCGCCACTGTTAGAAAAAAGTTAGAAAGTCTAGTCTCCAACCAGCCATCTGGGTAGTGACAGCCCCAAAAGGAGAGTTCAATGACAGGATTGTGATTTTATTCCAAGCTCAAGTAAACCAGTCCATTGCAGCTTTCTCAGAGCACAACATTGACCAATGAATGGGAAACAAAGTGATGGCACATCCATTCGACATGAAACCTTAAATGATGTTTCCTCTTGTTTGTTTCTCTGTGTTTTTTAATATTTTTTTCCTCTTTCAACTGGCATTAACATTCAACACTTTCATCTTTGAAAAACGATCCCTTCGATATTCGTCACTCGAACATAAAACATTTTGGGGATTTTCTCTGAGAAAGAAAGTAGACATGATTGCTTCTCTTTGAAAAGCTTAATATCACTTTATTTTATTATGCATTCGTTTATTGTGAATTGCACTCCCCCCCGCAGTCCCTCTTCCAGTGCTTATTCCTCACCTGTTCACGTGCTCTTCTTCTGCCAGTGTGCGCGCCCTCGCTCCCCTCATCACCTGCATTTTCCTTGTTTATCATCCTTCTCTTCCTGCCTCTCCTCTCCCCCGCTCTCTCTGTTTGTGTCTGTTTGTATTTGGCTGAGCAGATTCATTTGAGGTTTTTTCGCTCGGGGGAAACTTTACCAACACCTTAAACCATTCGCGGCTCATTTTCCCCGTCGTGCTCCCATTCCCTCGTTAGTGTTCTACTTTCTCCTCGTTTCCTGCCCTCGTTTCGTATTCTGTTTTGGTTTTCTCCTGCCCTCGTTTTCTCCCGTTTTTTTAAAGTCTGTCGGTCCAGTATGATGCTGGAATGAAAAGATGTTGCTCTGCTGTTTCATGTTTTCATGCCAGTGAGGGCAAGACTGGTGCAGTAATAAAGGGACGACGGTCATCTCAGCGTTAATGGCTACAGATGTAATCGAATTCCACTAAATAGGACTGTGTTTCTCTGTTTTGGTCTGAGATGAGTACAAGTCAAGCAACAAACTCAAGTTTGCTAATGATGGCCACCATCGAGTCCTCAATACCAACGTTTGACCGTTTATTTATTCTGCACTGGATTGGGACAGAGACAGCAACATGTGCTGGTAACTTCTTTGTGTTTCAAGCCGCTAAACACAGACATGAGGAATCACACTGAGATCATTCAGCACCTGGCGACACTAGCAAATGCTTAGCTGAGCCGACTGGACAGCTATCTATGATCTACGTCTGCTCTCATTATTCACAGATGATGTGGATGCTCACTGTTTACTTGTGATGCTCTGACAAGTCACAAACTCAATAGCAGGGCAACTACTGTCTACCAGATTCTGGTTTCAAACTGGGATTTTTATAAATTTGAATTAAGATTCATTTACAAAGAAAAAAAAATTGAATTTCACTGTCCTCATCAGGGTTTGCCTTTGCATGTGAGCTTCCTTCACTTGAATCTGTCGCCTTCATCATATCTATCCTCTTCAAGTCCACCTTTGTCACATCCATGAACCTCCATGGTTGCCTCCTTCTTCTTTGAGTCCCTAGAACTCCTGCATTCACAGTGCGTTCGTCTAGGTGTGCTGACCACACCCACTAACTTAATTAATCTGGTATCTATCCCAAAATCCATGTTGTAAAAGTATACTCTGAACAGTGAAGTCTTTGATCATCTGGTCCGCCTTCCTACTCAAACTAAAGCATGAAGCTCCTACATTTGCCCAAGAGAGATGGAAAAGATGGTGCAGCGGAGAGGAACAGTTCAGCCTTTTACATCTGACATGTTGTTGAGAAACTATAGAACGACAGAAATTATTAGAATGATGGGGAATGCATTGCAGTTAGTGGTTTTCTTGCATCAGAATGAAGTTAAATGGGCCGTTTTTACCATATGTATAGCAGTTCAAAACCATTTTCACGTCAGTTTCCCTGCCAGCTTCAAAAAGGAAAATCAATATTTAACACCTTCCTGTGATGTCCCTTCAGTCATCGTGATCCTGTTTGTGATGAAGAAACGCTACCAGAAGGATTCTCTGACCAGTATGAAGAACAGTGGTGAGATTCACGAGCAGCTGGTCACGTACGACGAAGAGGGAGGAGGCGAGATGGATACTAATGGGTAAGTAGATGAAAAGACACAAGAATGAAGCTGCGATTATAATTGAAATGTGCAGCTGAAGTTTATCAGCAGCCTTTTCTGTCGAGCCACACTTCATTTCCTCACATCTTCCTGAATTAAGATTAACTACGTGAGTCATGAAAGTGTGACAAAGAGCTTTGATGGTCCGGAACGCCAGTCCAGGAGCCAAATGATGGAAATTCATACAGCAGAGAGGACAGTCACGATGGAATTTCAATTCACCTAAACATTCTCTATTCTTGCAAATATGGTGCTGTATTGTCCTTTGTGGAGAAACGTACACGTTCAGCGATTTCTCTGTGCATTACAATCACTCAGTGCAACATACTCTATAACGTCAGTGCATTTTATGTTTTAATGGTAGTTAGAAATAAGCTGAATACACTTTAAATGTTTTTCTTTTCCCTCAGAATTCTTATTTTCATATCATTTTGCCTGTTTTTGTGTGTTGATTCTTCCTCCTGCTAACATAACCTAACATTTCTTTTTTCGTTTTTTTTCTTCTTTACTTCAAAGAAACAAGTTGTGTTCTGAACTTTTACAATATTTCAATCATAATTTCATTTATGTCAGGAGATTTCTTTTTCATTTCTTTCTCATTTTTTGTTGACGTGTTTGTTCCAACTATCTTCTACTTCATTACAAAAAATGGGTGTGCTTTTTTATTCAGTACATTCTGATGATCTTTTCAACATTAATGTGGGTATATTTCTTAACATTATTGTGATATGATTTTGTCAGGTTTTATTGTCTTTTATTTGGAGTGATTTCTACTGAAACTTGACTTGTTCCGTCTGTCTTGCAGCTATGACGTCTCAATCCTCTCGTCTGCCTGTCACGACGGCTCTCTGCTCCGCCACCCGGACCACCACCCTCATCCATCTCTGTACGCCATCGTGCAAAAGCCCCACCACCACTCTCAACCCCAGGCAGGCAAGGGCGACATGGCTGCCATGATCGAGGTGAAGAAGGACGAGGCGGACCATGACAGAGACGGCTACCCCTACGACACGCTGCACATCTACGGCTACGAGGGACCCGAATCCCTAGCTGGCAGCCTCAGCTCTCTGGAAAGCTCCTCCACCGACTCGAACTTGGATTATGACTTCCTCAACGACTGGGGACCTCGCTTCAGGGTTCTGGCTGAGATGTATGGAGTGGATGAGCCGGAGTACTACCATCAGTACTGACACGTAAACCTGCTTTTTTCGCTGGTTGAAAACAGCCATATGACCACCTGCGTTGCCAAAGTCATGTGACACACATGAAGGCGACGCGTGGCTTGTCATTTTTAGAACGGGACCAGGAGCTTCGATCAAAACTCTGAAGACTTGTCTGAATTCTGAACACAGAATGACTGCACTCTTTTTTTATCCAGTGTAGCAACAACTTTTAGCTGTTTCTATCTTGTCCATTTAAAGCCTTCAGCCGCCGAACACTTCTGTTTTTATTCTTGAGACGCTTCAGATCAAGATTCCTGCTCAACTCCATTTTGGATGCAAAATCGACTCAAATGAAGAGAAATTTTGTGATCAATTACATCTTGATTCTGCAGGTCTGATTTTGATTGTCACGTGAGATCCAGCATTTGGCATCATCATTAGCAATACGCTAATGAAGCCTCATGAAGCAGTGTGGTCATTTCCAGAGGCCACTACTTGGCACCCTCTGCTCTGGCTTTGAACAACTATCTGAGAGAAACCTCACAGCAGTTTGAAACTGACAGCACCATTTACCAAGCTCCACAAATTAAGACACTGTTTCGTGAAGCCTCATAAGCGCATCATTAACTATGACTTGTTTAACCTTCACAGTTAATATCTACTTCAAACATGAAACACGCCTTTTCTGTAGGTATGTCACCAGCATCTTGCATATCAGAGCTCGACAACAGACCTTCATCATGAGGTCTCTTTAGCGTGGAAACATGGACAAAGGAGACACCATGTTCAAGATCCGAATCTGTTTTGAGTGCCGGCACCTCGCGATGAAAGTTAAAATCATCCTCTACGAACTTGGTTAGAATGCATTTCTTCAAGTTTCTTTTTTCCAGTTGAGCCACAAATTACTTCGTCCAGATTTACCATCCGAACATGACGCCATAATTCTGTTTGCCCCGAAGTCTAATTATAGACATCCGGAATCACATGCTGCGAATACTCTGTCGAACATGCAGAATTGTAAGATCAGTTTTCCTCATGAAAGAGTGCCGATTATAGAGCAGCCTTGGAGAAAGCCTGTGGCGACGCCAGCATCCTGGGTTTTGTGGAAGTGCCTCTGGCACCACGTAGGTGATGAACGAGTAGAAATACGGGTCGGTGCATTCGTTTAACCTGGTTCTGTCGATCGACCTGTGAGTCATGAATCCTTCCAGTGAACTCTGCTGGTCACGAGAAGCCGTAGATGCCATGTAGACCTCATTGATTTGTGGATCCATTAGATACAGCTTATTTAACTAATTTAGTTTTAGCACCAATTTCATCCAAGCGTGTTCAAGGAGGAAATACTCTTTAGTTTCCATGCAAGAACTGAACTGGATCAGTCGCTACATTGATTCTGCCGTGAGAGATCACAAGTACGCTTCACTATGTTTTTAGTACCAGGAATTAAAAATGGGTAGATGAGGTTTCATGACACAGTGTCCACATTTTCTCAGGCCACTAGATGGCATTCTATACTGCATAATCTGGAATATTTTAACAAGCCTTCAAATAATTTTAAATCAAAGAACGCCACCTAGTGAGCTCTGAAAATGATTCTCAAGAATATCAAGTAGCTTATTCAGCCCGCCACTACCAGGAAGTATTTGTCGCTTTTAAGTTGCTTGACTGTTGCTTGACTTCACGTAAGTAATCTGATTTGATCAAGTGCTTTCCACTGACTCCTATAGGACATATATATATATATATATATATATATATATATATATATATATATATATATATATATGTGTGTGTGTGTATGTTAACAGGGCCGCCTGCATGACAAGTGCAAGGTGATTTTATTTTGATCAGAGTTTGGAGTCATAAATATTAATTTTAACTTTAACTCAAAGAGCTTTCTGGTGTTTGATCAGAGCGAGATGCCACTAATGTTCATTTTCTTGAAAATAGTAATGAGGACTGACAATGTTCACCGTTCATTAGCCTCTGATCACCGGGAGGTTATTTTGGGATGTTTCCTCTTTTCTTCGGCTTTAATTCTTTCACTATACAGAGATGCATTTCTTATCGGAAGATTTGGTGGGCGGACACATCCCCAGAACACATTTAAAATAAAATAAAAATCTGAAGTCCCTTCTTCGCAAAAGTTCATAGACTCATTTTCCCCGGTGAGTCATGCCATAGCCTGACTGCCAGAAACTACCACAAAATTATGAAGTAAAATGTTTTTTTTTCTAATCGTATCAACTGAATTCCCTCTGTCAAGCCTTTATAATACAAGCGAAAAAATTATCTCAAGACCCCCAAAAAGAACATTGGTTAATTATGATAGGAATACAAATGTACCATTGGCTAGTGATTCCCATGTTCCAGGTACCTATGAAGTGGGAAGTGGGAGCTGGCTCTCCAAGTTCCTTGTACGGATATAAGCAACTTCCTGATAAATATGTTTGAGACAAGAAACCTGCAAGAGGAAACACAAATTTGCAAAATACCCCTGTTTCTTTCGCCATATTTCACATTTCACAAATTCAAAATTTGTACTTTACTGTTCCAACTGGGAAATGTTACACTGGGTGACGTCAGTGGGCATAAATGGGAACTTACCTGTTCCGACCACAAATGGTACGCTCCATTATACCACATATTGCGCCTCCGTGCTTATCACATTTACTGTAACAATATGTTAACATGCTAAATGAACAGGCAAACCCTGATCATCTGAATAAGCAGATTGCTCAGAAGGTTTCTTGGTGGGCAATCATGTGTTATGTTAACTTCCCATCCTATAGTATAAGTTAAATATAATGTGAGCAAAAATGCAAAGAAGCAGCTTTTATCAGTAATGTCAAGATTTGGAACCAAGTTTGCGGGTGAAAACTAAATATTACATTCCTCCTGTTTGTGTTTTCCTCCAACAAACTCTCATATGTGTGTGGAGTCATTTTTCTAAGTGAGTCATTCCGTCCCTCTTTCCTGGGAGAGAAGAGACTGACAGTCAGAAAAGGAAATTGCCCGTCTGCCGCCCAGACGGAATTACAGCGTGTTCCCAGGTTTTATTTGACAGGAGCCATCATCACAGTTATTGTTGAGATGAAAGCCAAATTCTCTGAGGTCCACTCCGACAAAAGTCATTCAGACAACTCAGGAAGCTCCAAGTGGCAGCGGCAGATAGTTTGGCAGCAAAATTGTGCTGCAGACAAGGTTTTAATGGGTTTAACCTCACTTCCTTCGGGCTGCTGTCCAGTGCCGTCCAAAATTCAAGCTCTTGCTGCATTAACAGCCCATGTTTGTGTGAAACATTCTGAACAACAGAAGAGACGTGCCGACGTTTTCGCAGAAGAAAATTCAGCCAATGACAGCTAGCTGTTACGCTCCTTGATTTCGATCTCTTGGTTTCTGTATTCATTCCTCTGCTTGCTCTGTTTTGATTGGTCGGTTTAAAATGCCACTTTATAAACTTTCGGAACAATGGGCGGAAGCTTGGTCAGAACTTCCCGTCCAGTCCGCGTCAGCTGGGTCCACCTCCTCGCACTCACTGCACCAACTGACCCCGTCGTATCTCTCGCCACTTTAATCAGCTAAACTAAACAGTAGAATCAACTTCCTGTCAATCTGCGAGGGGGGCGAAGAGGCCCGCCCCTTCCTGTCATGTCTTATCTCTCCTGGTAGCCGACACATTGCGCTGACTTCCTGTTTGGTCGGCATGGGAAGCATTCTCAGCGAGGAAAAGGTTTAAAGGAAAGACAGAAAGAGATGACGAAGACACAGTGTGAAGCACAGATGTCTTTTGTATGCTCTGTCTTAAAATGCTTGTGACACACGTGATGATGTCATCGCGAGTATAAAACTAAGCATTTACTGTAAATGTGACATTTAAATGTGAAAGGTTTGATGGAAGCTGGAAATTAAATCCATGCTACATTTCCCCATAAATAAATAAAAGGAAATTTTAATGCCAGAAAACCATCTTTACATTTACATATTTACATGCACCAGCTTGCAACAGATGTTTAATACACACAAATGCAGACATAGAAAAATACATTTTAAATCAACATGGAGACAACATTAAAGTTTATTTTGAAAAATAACATCACTAATTTAAATTTTTTAAATGATGCTATGACTCACTGCGTTGTCGAGCGAATCGTGTTTAACAAATCAAATCATGATGGCGAGGACACGACTTGATAAACTTGATACACAATATTTGTGTCTTTTCACACGAATAAATGAACAAAGGAGCACACACACACTTCTTTTTCACTCACCTTGAGTAACCACCACAGTCGGCTTTTATGAAACCTGCGCTTGGTCGAGTTTCCTTTCACATTTTCATTCAATTCTCTTAATCAGAAAATAATTCCAACAACACTTTGGATGTTTTCATCAATTTTTTGGGGCTAAAACTGAGCTCTTCGGTGGAGGTGTTCCATTATGTCTCTTTCGAGTGCATTTTGCAATTTTCTCCAGCACTCATCCTGAAGTTCACTTACGAAACAAAAACACATTTATGTGTAAAAAAAAAAAAAAAAAAAAAAGACTTCACTGCCACATCTGTCTAACATTAAGTGCCATATGTTGTTCCAGCCATTTATTTACTGGCTCAATTTTGTTTATCTGTAAGAAGCAAACTTGTAAATAGAAAAATGTGCCTAAATTGAATTTGATGTTTCCCCTCTGGCCTCGCTCTGTTTATGTTTTTTTTTTTTTCATTACTGTGTTAGGAGAATTGTCTTCTGTTTGCTGTGAAAATAAACCAGTACATTTTCTATTAATGTATAAATGAAGCCAAGTGGTGGGAGAGGGCAGTGCTGTTGTGGTCACCTGTGCGATTGTGCTCCTGTACATACACACACTTTCACGGGTGTGAAATCACCGTGAGAATCAAACACTGATGTACATACAGTGAAGGGTTGTGAGGGGAATCATGTGCCTTTATTCTTAAAAAAAAATCTAAGTCATTCATTTTTGATGGTCAACACAATGTTTTTCTAAATGATTTTATTGTGAAAAGCAACTACTTTTTATTACTTTTTTGTAAGTGTAGAATCCAAATAAAGACTTAAATCAATGCTTTTGTCATTTTTATTCTGTTTTCCACTTTTCGTCTATACAAGTCAAGAGGTTAACACATTTCAGTTGAGAAAAATGTTAGTTAAATTCTAAATTCATTTTACTGAAGGAGTTACTTTTTTCTGAATAAGCAAATGTGAATAAACAAATGCAAAAAAAGTATCTGCAACACGCCTAAGGAACAACACATGAATATGCAGGACGAAATGATCATCTCTATCGTCTTCATAGGTGGTTCTGTTGAATTACAGCGCTCAATAAGTGTAAATCTTGTGCTAAGTTAATCAAAGCAAGAATAGGAAATAAGCCTTTGTGACGTCACTGGAGGTAGCTCCTGTTGGTGCAGCATTATGTTTAATGTTACGTACGGATCCGGATAGAGCCGTCTGTATGTGCCCTGCATCTTTTTTATCTGTATTGCTGCACTGTGGACATGGAACAAACCGTGCAGTATAGACATAACAATGGCGGAAATTCTATGTTAGTCGTGATATATTTAAGGATCTCGCTGTCCTCCGCCTCCTACAACACTGCCTCCGTTTTATTTTTTTGTGCAAGATCAACATTATCAAGGCTTCTTCCGCTGTCACCATGTTTGTTTAGGAGTTTGTTGTTGAAACGTTTGACTCTGGGCTGCTCTCCCTGGTGGATATATTGGTGAATGTAATCAGTGACAGTTTGAAACGGACAGGTACACTTTTGTATGTAAAGGGAACAAATACGAGTCAGATTAAAAAAGCCCTTAAGCTTCAGTATCAGAGGAGGAATGCAAGCCGTTGCATGGCAGCTGGATGTTCTCATGATGCCAGGGAGCATGGAAGCCTGATCTTCTAACCAGAAGACAAAGAGCAGATTTAAAAAATGAGGGACGAGTAGCACCATCTTTGTCTCCAGACATCTCCCTCTTATATATGTTTCCATTCATGTCCTTCCTTGTTACTCCTGATGAAAACCTGAGCATCTCCATCTCTGGATGTATTTTGTCAGTAGTATTTTGACATAATTTGATCCAGATTTCCCACTTTTAACATAAATTAGTCGCACAATTTGGATGCGTTTCTATCATGACTCCAAATCTATATTCAGAGACTTGTTGCTGTTCCAACTCAGTGTGAGTCCGAGTATTTCCTGTGGTCTCAACTCTGCAGTTCAGGAATCCATGAGATGTTTTCCTCCCTCATTGTCCGTTTGGTGGAGTTATGATTAACAGCAGATTTTTACAACAAAGTGTCGGATCACACTGAAACAAACAGCCTGCAACACCGTTACATGCGACCTGCGGTGAAGACTGACCCGACACTCGCGGGTAACCCGAGCCAATGTGTCAAACGCTACACATCGTGGAGGAAAACACAGACTCCTCCGCCTTGATCTCCGACATGTGAGCCCCAGGAAATCCCCTGTTTTTCTCTTGTTTTCTTTTTAACCTCTGTGAGTAAATTCACCACAGCTTCGCCACAGTTCAGGTTGACCCGAGGGGTTCGGATATCCATGTGAGATCTGGTCCAGATGAGGAGAATAACGCCCAGGTTAAAGGGAGGAAAACAAGAAACTTTGACTTTTAGATTTTGATATGCTTGACAAATGATGGCATAAATCAGAACCAGGTGTTTCTGTAGCTCCGGACTTTGTTCAGAGAAACTCTAGACCCTCTCTGGTGACCCACTTCATCTTTGTATATTGAGAGGTGTTAAAATAGCACAGGTGAGCATGGGGCTAAGAACGCCGCTATCGGAGTAGGAGAGTTCAATTCTGCCTGTGATATTTCACTTAAAGGCAGGGCTGTCGGGGAGGCTGATTTATATCAACTTGCTGGCAATAAAGGAGAAACTTGAAGAAGTGTGAGCAGGACATATCGACTTCAGAGACAGCCATTATTCCACGCTACCACTCCTCTTACTGCAGTAGAAGCCAGTTGCTAAGGCTGCAAACGCATGCATCAAAATCAGCCCTTGAAAAGCACAATAACGGCACCAACAGACCGACTGCATCACACACCGGAGAAAATGGCTGAAACAAAAACAAGAGGAGGTTGGGCACAAAGGTGGGCTCTGGTTCCCATGAGAGTCTGAACAATTAACACCACATTGTTCCAGAACGGGTGCGTAGAGGTGTCTGGTTCATCGGTTTTGTGTCCTTGAATCAACAAAACAGCGTTGCAGCTCCCAGCGAAAACCTTGTAAAACTTCTCCAACAGCTGTTTTGTCAAGCAGGAACAAAGTCAGCGAAGAGAATTTGACGTCCTTTGATTTGATTTTTCTCATTTGTCATTTCAGTTAAATGACTGATATATTCCGTAGCTCTTTCCTCACCAAGTCATAATCGTAACCATTTTCAATGTCTAGTACGAAACACTTTTTATAGTGACAGGCTGCATTGTCTATTTGAGAGAAGTTCTTCATATTTGCCGAGATTTGTCTACATGAGTCATACATCTGAGTCAAATAAAATACTTGATACTATTATTATTATTATGATGATTATTATTGTAGAAAGAACACATTCTGACAAAAGTAACATGGCAGTTTGCATCCCCCATTAACATTAGTTTTGATAGAGTAAACTACTTCACATTTGCAATGATTACTAGACCTGATCTCAACTTTGAGAAGACTAAAACACTTCGTCTGTGGTTAGCTCCAGTTAGCATTCGTTCGTTCGTTTGAGGGCGAGTGTATTGTTTTAATGCTGCGCCTGAGTCAGTGGGTGCACACATAGAAAACTGCAATGTTTCTTGGCAGAGAAGTATTGCCAAACAAACGGCATCGTGGCTGGCTGGCTCAAAAGTCTATACTTGCAGATCTGCTCTGCAGGCAGGGCTGCAACATCACAACAGGCAGAGCAATTTGCCGGAGAAATGTCTTTGTTTTGTCATGTTTTTACATCCTGATGGCGTTTTAAAGAGTAAACCTTTAGTGTAGAGTAAAAATTTACCATCATGTATAAATATAAATAGCATCTTATTCAAGTAAATAATTAAATAATAAAAAAAAAAACGGCTTCCATTTCTCATGTGATCGGGCGATCATGATTATGTCATAAATATGAGCGCCGATAAATCGGCAGGCCGATCAATCAGTGCAGCCTTCCTGATCAGCTAGAGTTTGCTAAAGAAACACTGCTGTTGGCCTACTCCACACCATTTTGAGAAACTCAATTTGGTCATATATTCTTGACGCAAATACCTCTGCTGTTAGTTTGTCAGTCAGTATAGGCCAGTTACAACCTCTGGCCACATGCTGCTACACACTTCACTGATATGAATTCATTCAGTCTCTTGCGCAATCATTTGCTCTTTTTTAATTTGTTGTAAAACTTTCATAATCTATCGCATATTTAACAGAGGACACACTCATTTTTAGAGCAGGTTTTTTTTAAACAAATGATCTGACATGCACCTTTATATTTCAAAATTGAAAGAGAGATCATATCAGACTGAGGCTCCATAGAGAGCAAAACATTTACACATCAATCAAAGAGGATTTAATGTGCGACACTGACAAAGTGTTTCGCTAATGTTGGACGTAAACAACAGCTTATAACATGGCACTGCGTGTCCTCATAACTGGATTACATGCAGTCGTCATGTTAGTTTCTCCTGGTTTTGCATGTAAACAGGCACTCCAGTCGGCTTCAGACTCTCTTTGATCGGCCTTCAAAGGATTATCCATCGGCCGTCTCCATGTAATCACGTCCAAGACGAAGCACGACCGCTTTAATAGACTGGTTTGTAGTTGGACTGCAGCGCTGTGTTTGCCGCTGTGTAGCCCCCAGCTGCTTCGCTCCACCTTAAAGCTAACGTGGAGAGGTGAGAAGACGAGACGCAAGTGCCACTCCTTAATAATGATTCATCCTTCTTAGCAGAGTCTCGGTCCTGCCAACATCACTCCCAGGTTTTGGACTGACTCATGAACGTCTGTCAACAGACGAGGCGAAAGCTTCTTCAAATCCCTGCTGCTCATTAGGTGCAAATAGAAGCAGTCGGGAAAAGAGTCGCTCAAACCTGCCACAGATTTTGGTTCTGCCAAAACATAAATTCAGTTCGTGAGATTAATAAAAATGAATCTCACGAACTGAATTTAATTCGGTTTTTGGACACCTATGGAACATAGAAGATTAGCTGAAACTACTGTGAAGACAGCGTGCCACCGTGGCTGCAGCCTCTTTGCAAGACGGTCACGTGTTTGAGTCCTTGGGACAAACATGAGCAAGACTCACAATGACAGTAGCATTACAGATCAGATCAACTCTCAGGCTTGGATGTGCTCAGTGGGTACTGTAGTATCACTGGAGTTTATGACCTTACATGGAAGCCCAGCGTCTCATGACAGGTATCGTTGTGAGGCGCTTTCAAAGCTTCACAAAACAATGTCATGGTTTCCACTTGGATTTTTTTGAAACCATGGCTGAAACCCAGAGACAAAATGTGCCAAAAACCATCATACCTGTTTATAATGTGTTACATATTTTCCCCTTGTTTCCACTTTGGTACAATACGTCTGATAATCTAGCAGATGAAAATGAAGTAGTAGTAATAGCGGTACTCATAGCGGCTGTCAAAGTAGTAGAAATAATAGTAGAAGTTGCTCTAGATGTAATGGCTGTAGATTACAAAAACCATCAACTTGCAGTAGATAGCAGTAGTAGAGATAGTTGTAGGAATAGTAGTCACATTTAGTAGCACAAGATGACGAAGTAGAAGGTGCAAATTGCAGTAAGAGTAGTATGAGTCAAATGGACGGTAGCAGGTAGTACTAGAACTCCACTACTAAAGTAGCAATCAGAGTAATAGAAGAAGAATATTTAACTTGTTTATGCGGAAGCAAACACTAATAAGAACTGGGTACTTTAGCAACTGGTTGAAGATGTAGTACTGGTTGGCATTGTATCATTCTGCTATTTCCATGCTGGATGTCAAGTTGAGATTATTAAACTGTTATAACTGTTGAAATATTTAGATTATATACATATATTTTAAACTTGAATTTAATTTCAAAACAGTCCAACAGGTTCGGTGAATAAAAAATACAGTTTAACACATGTATTACTTTTGTAAATTGTGTTCAAGAATATATTTTTTTGTCTTTTCATAATGTCATTTACATCTACTCCCAGAAATGTTGCAAGGTTTGACGTGTCCTGAAACATGATCTAACCTTGTCAACAGAACCGCTTGATTGCTGTTGCAGGGGAAGAAAATCCTGTTATGATTGGGCTGTCAACAAATGTTTCACCGAGGTTGGACAACAACAAATACACACAGTGATCTATTGTTTCGTGGAGTCCAGCAGCATGCGAGATAAAGCTGTGGAATGGTGCTTAAGACGGTGAAAAAAACGGCTTCAGTTCTCTGATAGATCACACAAACACACACTCCTGAGTGTCCAACTGGAAACCATCCCACTCCTCATTCCTGGTTTGAAAACTGCTTCATTCAACCATCACAAAAGCTGAGCTGCACCAAACATCCCACTGACACACTTATACACAAATAAACCCAAACATATACAAAGAGCGGTGCAGAAGCAGGCTCGGGTCACGTGAAACAGAAGTCTCAAGGTCATCAGGAACTACAACAGTGGACTTGGAATCTGCCTTCTGCACATAATGTTTGCACACAGATGGACTTTGGAACAATGGCCGCCACGGTAGCTATTTGACCAACATCCTGACTGAACACGACAATGTGCTACAACAATGTGAAGTAAAGGATTTCCCCCTTCCCCGTCCTCTCATCCCCCTTTTGTTTGCTCCTTTTGTTTACAGGCGGAGTGGGCTTGTGAAAAGGAGGTTGTGATTGCTCCGGTTTTTGTGACACAGAGGGGACCATAAATGGAAATTTCTGTAGAAATGGCAGGTGTGTCTGCTTAAGGTGAGTCAGATTCCATGTTTGGGTCTGGCTCGGAAGAGAAGTGACATGAATCACAGAAAAAAGCGGTTAAAAAATACAATTTGAGCGCACTAATAATGCATGATACCAAAGATATAACGCCACTGAAGGCTTTTTTTTTATGATAAATGTTTATGAGGCAAACATCAAGACTACTTTGGTGTATCCGTCTGGGGATGAAAAAGACAGTGATAGGGAGCAGCAGCAGTGTTCTGTCTCCACTCTGTGGTGAGAACATAAATTGCATAAATATTCCGTACATGTTTATGTTTAGATTAAGGATGCTCGGATCACCACCGATCACCGATCACACGGATTGACAATGAATTTGTCTTCAAAATGATGAGACCTTCTGTGTACATGATGTGAAAACACGAACCATTCAATCATTTTAATTCAGACTGTCTCGTTGTACTTGTTTTTGGCCCATGTCTGTTCGGATTCTGTCTTCTACTTTTTTGGGTGCTTTGTTGTACAGACTCTGGTGGAAGACGCTGAAACCGCCATTTACCAAACAACTACAGTGGAAGTGATGGGAAGCATTTGGAATACTGAATACCTCACGACTAAACCACGCCCCCTCACCCAGCAGGCCTGTGATTGGCTGCCCATTTTCTGACCGGTAAGATTCACGGGTTTATCAACAGAACTGCATCATGTAAGATGATCGTTCAACCACTAATAATTGATGACCGCAAATTTCTACCAACTGCATGTGTATATATGTTTAGCCCTTTTGTAGTTATTTCACTTATTTTTATATAATAAAAGAAGACAGCGCCCCCAGCGACCGAGACTACTCATCGACCTTTAGCGGCAAATTTCTTCTGTGACCTCGCTCTATTTGTCGCCAACCACTGATCAAGAAGCTGCACGTACAACTTAGGGTCACTAGATGGAGCTATAAATTCCAATATATTTTTCAAAGAAACACAATGTATCCCCCCGTATATATATATATATATATATATATATATATATATATATATATATATATATATATATATATATATATATATATATATATATATATATATATATATATATATATATATATATATATATATATATATATATGTGTGTGTGTACAAACACATATATGTGTGTGTGTGTGTGACGCATTCTTCACTCCACTCGCTGATCATCCAGAAATAATAGTAGCAACATACACTGAGTAACAGTAATATTTTGAGTTTTTAGTTGTTATTGTACTGTTCCTTCAAAAAATATTGTTAGTAGTAGTAGTTGTTGTTGTAGTAGTAAAAGTATAGTAATAGTGAAAGTGTAGTATTTGTTGACAAGAAATATACCTTAATCATCTTCTAGGCAGTAGTAGTTGTAATTGTAGTAGGATAGTACTTGTATTCATAGTTAAGAAGATGTCATAGTCTAAGTCGTAGTATTGGTGTAGTAGCCCCAAATGACGTTCTATATTCATATATTCTATATATATATCTATTCCAAGCAGTTGCAGAAATAGTAGAAAGGAGATTGGTATATACTATTATTAGACGCTGTTGCACAAGTAAGAAGAAGAACTAATGATTGTTCAGTATAGTTTTTATCATTGTAGTCACAGTAAAAATACAAGAATACAAGCTGGGATGAAGCTGCTGTGTCGACTAATTCTGATGGTAGTTGCAGCAGTAGAAATACTGCAGCAGCAGTAGTGTCAGTTATCATTGTAGTATTTTTTTTGTATTACTGCTAGTAGCAGGAGAAGTAGTATCAGTGACCTAATACTCAACTCAAAACTAAAGGAGTATACAGTTCAGTGCAGTATCCAGTACTAAAAGTAGTAGTTGCAGGAGGAAACAATGAGAAGCAATAAAAATAGAAGTATTGATTGACAGTAGTAATGCTGGTATCCATGATAGTACTGTAGTAGGTATCGGTCGTGGTACAGTGGTTGCTGTGCCCTCTGTAATACAGTGAAGAGGCAGCGGTCGTGTCCAACTCCTCCTTGATGATTCTCCTCACACGTGTCTTCGGATGAAGCGCGTCACTGCAGTGCTGGGAGGTTTTGGAAGAGGGTTTTCCTGGCTCTGCCTCTCTCGCCGTCGGTCCTGGACCAGTTTCTTCCACAGCCTGACACACTTACTGGGCTGCGGGACGGAACCAGAGGAGCAGGCTGCAGCTCAGAGGACGCTGGTGCCGACGAGGTGAAGCACTGCACTCTCTGCAGCTGCTGTCTGTGACGACGACCACGGTTTGATGCTGTGATGCAGACGGGATCGCGTGAAGGAGGAAGACGCCGCTCGGCCGGTCGTGATCGCGAGTCTCCGACACCAGCGAGAGTTGACGGAGCGCTATTCTGAGCAGGTGGGCCAAGTCCCGGAGGAGAGCATCCGACTCATGCTCCTGCTGGTTCTTGAGCAAGTGGCGACAGGAACACGTGTGGTCTCCGGTGCAGGTGAGAAGTCGCCCTCACTTCCACACTCACCAGTCACCTTTGGCGAAGTCAATAATCCTGCGTAGTCCAGAGTAATCTGGTAGAAAAATGGGTGGAATTAGCAGTTAATTTGTAATATACAAAAGTAAAATATGGACTCCACACACAGAACCGGTCATATTCTTTATGATATTTTATTCCAGAGGGTGTGGAAAGATCAGAAATATTAACACTGTTCTCAATTTAATTCCGAATATGCAATTTTATTTACCCCAAAAGGTGAAAAGTATATATTAAATAATCATGTATGAGCCAAGAAAATCAAATTTGGAATTTAAAAACTAAAGGAGGACAGTTTGAAGAAGGGAGTGTGGATGTTATATATAAAATGTTGTTTTATACAGCTGTGTTTACTATACATTACGTGAAAACATGGGTAACTAACTGGAAGTTACTCAACTTAAATACCAGTAAATATGTTCAAGTCTCACTGGGGAAGTCTAACTGGGAGGAAGCCCTGGGCCAGACCCAGGATATGGTGAAGAGACTTTGTCTCATATTTGTCCATGGAAGACTGGAGGAGGTTTCTAGGAAGGGCGTATTCTGGGCCTCTTGCTGCAGATGCTGCCGCCACGACCCCCCACTCAGATAAGCAATGGAAGGATGGTGAAGATTGAATTACAATGTCTAAGGAACCACAATGAAGTCCAACATTCCAATATTAATAGTCATCTTCTTTTGTAGGTAGAAAGTAGCCCCGAAGGTCATGACATTGAGACCCAACCTGAGCAAGCAGGTGAACAGGGTTTCTACTGACTGAAAAATACTTTAATCAACAGACTTGCGGGTAAACATTTTTTTATTTAAAGTCTCAAAATCAGAGATGTGTCGACTTAGATTTAATGTTTTGGATCTGAGCAAGACTGCCCTGGCTCTGTCAGCACCACAAATCCATGAGACAGTAGTTGAAATATTGTCACTTATCACGATATTGATGAGCAATACTTTGTTTGTATTTCAAGAGGAGGTTTATAGCCAGGGAACTTGACAGGACCAGATGTCTCCCCCAATGAAACTCCCCAACAAGTCCATGTCATGGTCTGAGCGAGGAGCCCCTGGAACAACACGAGTCAGCACCACTGCAGCACTAGAGTGGAAAAAAAGGAGCATTTTTATCAGCAACCACTACAACCACAGAGCAGATCCCTATACGCATGTGTAGGCGTGTTATGGTGATTTTTGGACAGACTTATCTCTCGCTCAGCTTCCCTCCCACACTCTCTTGTTTTAACAGTCAAGTACAGTCGCCTTCTAACCCCGCAGATACAGAGAGAGCGCAGAGGAAGGTTGGACGCAGCTCGGCTGTGAAAACTATGATTTCCTTCATTTCACTCGAGCTGACGAAATGCTCAACATACACCGGAAAGACGTCGTCGCTGGCCGTGTGGTCAGAGGACGAAGGCGTGGGGTGGCTCTGTATGTCCAGTTGTTTAACACTGATTATTGTAGCAGCAGGGTGAAAATATTTTTCCTCACATTTTGCTGTCATTACAAAAAATGAAGATAAATATTTTTAAAACATGAATATTATGAAATATAACTTAAACATGAATTAACAAAAAGAGATGATGACAAACAAAATGAAGTTAAAATAAACTCTCTATTTAATTAAATACCAACGATAATAAATTAAAATCAATGATTAAAAAATAAATACATATTTATTTTATGCATCTGTTTCCCTCAATTATGAATGACTTTTGTCAGTTTTTTTTGTTGTGTTTCTTCATTCATGTTTTGTGAATAGAAACTCTACATACTGGTATCGATATTCATTGTTGCTGCGTGAGATGCGACGACTGAGATGTCCTTTAAAATATTAAGTTGGAGGAGTTTGCTTGTTTACTTGATTTTTCTTGGTCATCCTGGCAGTAAAAGACACAAGCAGAGTATTCGTAGAGCGGTCACTGAGTCTGAGTGACATCTAGTGGGCTCTGACAACACTGTTCCATGCAGTTTCAACCGGCTTGTGATTTGTGGAGAGTGAGGTTAGTCTCTGGCCAATACTAGAATACAGTTCCGACTGAGCGTGTAGTAAGAGAGAAGACGGTATTCAGGAATCCATCTGCTCAAACATGCGAGCTCAGTGCAGCAGAACGGGTTAAAAACTGGCCTCCAAATGTTGGCATGCTCTCCTTGTTTGCTTCCAAATGATGGAGTTGTGTTGGCAAATCTCCGATATCGCTCCCAGCCATTAGCTGATGAAGAACCGTTTACGAAACACAAGCAGAACAGCATGTTGTTTTGACGCCACATCAAGATTTAGAAAAGATTGCGAGGATGAAATAAAATCATCCGCACAGCGGCTATGGTCCATCACGCTTGAACTCTGGACCCTCTCACTCTGGGGTCAAACCCGTGACCTGCGGAGAGCGAACCTGCCGGCCGACCACGGGGCGACCAAAACGAGCGTTGCCATGGTTTTGACAGGTTGAATAGATGACAGGGATGTGTGTGCCAAATAGACTGTCAAAGAGAGTGGGGATGAGATGGATGAGAGCAGAGAGAGAGAGGGAGTCGGAGAGGGGGAATACCAGCAAGAAATGATGAAGTGCTCTTGTGGCGACTGGCAATACCTGCTTCCATTAGTTTCTATCTTGGTGTCTTCTCCACGCTGCGCCCCACTTCGCTCCTCATCTGGGGGGCAGTAAAAGCTCAGCTGTGGGTCCAGTGCTTTTAGGCTTCTGCACCGGTGTGGAACCCCAAAATACGACCCAGAAAGCAGCTCTACTGTCCTCTGAGGTCAGAGACAGATCACATCTCTCAGGTCTCTTTCTAGGATCACAAGGGCCAGAAAATCTTAACCGCCCATGGAAGGTGTAAACAACTGAGTGTGATCCAGCCTGCTGAGTCTGAACTGAGGACCTGTTTTTTTTCACACGTATTGATCCCTGTGTGGCATGTAGGAAATGTTATAATACACAGTAGTCCTCTGTTAAATTGAGCAAAACACTTTAATGCAGAATTCACTGCCAAATTAGAGGCAACTTTAAGAGTGTCATAAATCAGATGTAGTGGACCCCAAGTTCATGTGATGAACTAAAGATGACAGTCCAAAATCATGAAAATTGTCTGAGTAACTACAACGCCATCTTTTTTCCTTCTTTCTTTCTTTGTGGGAATGTGGGACCAATATAAGCTGTCTAAAGACCATATCATTATTATTTAATTTTGTTTTTATACGATCTGTCAGTTTTTTATCTCAATTAATTGCACTGAAGCTGAATTACAGTAACTTGCAGTTCCTGGCAAATGAATCACACTTTTTATATCTGTTCTAAATGTAATTTAAAGGAAGATTTATTTTATCTACAACAGAGTGACCAATGATGTTGATAATATTTTATACTTTTAATATGTTTTTTAGATGTGTTTAGTGTAACAATGTTGGGAATTGATGAAGGTACAATGCATGTCTTATTTTTCCATTTCCATTTTTTACTGTTGTGGCACCATGATGCCAAAAACAAATGAAAAGCCAAAATGTTTTTATTCATAATGTGATAAAATATTGAAGCACAAATGCCCTCAACAGGGAATTATTGTTTATAGTAATGTTGCATTCAGAGCTGACTTGATGCTTACAGCAAAAGTTTTTCATCATGGCGTGAATAAGGTGCATATGTGAGGGCACATGTACGGTACTGACCAGCCCTTGGACGTAGGTCTCAATGGACAATTTATTTTGTGTTTCTGATTTAGAAAAATTCATGGGAGCTGTGGTCTCGACTTGTCTTGGAAAACAATCCCGGCTGAGACCGGAATAAGATCTGAGAAATGTGACCATCAGACCAGTCTAGGGTACAACAACATGACACACAGGGCCAAAAAAATCTATCAGCATCAATTTATCAACAAGAAATCCAAAGTCGGCTGTTCTATTAGTCGAAGCTCTCCACAATTGACTGGTTGGGCAGCACTGCTCTAGATGGTGACTCTGGGAGAGCATCAAGTTACTGGTACAGAGGTGTACTGTGTGTGATCGACACGCCATCAGTAGGTTCTGGCGAAGGACCCACTGTTGAAACAGAATCAGAATAGAATTTATTGCCATGGTCAGTGGGGTCCCACCAACTAGGAAAGTGCTTCGAAATAAAGTGCTGTTAATAAAATAAAATAAAATAAAAACAGGATTTTGAAAAAATGTTTCAACAAAGAGGCCAGAAGGGGCGTATCTCTCTTCATGTTGGGAAAGAAACTTGACACCACACAGAATTGGAGAGTTAAAAGAGTCGGGGACAGACCCTTGAGGAACCCCGGTATAGAGTGAAGAGCTGTCAAGGATTCAAGCAGGGAGAAACCAGATCCTCATCGGGGAGTCAGAGAGGAGGAGGACGAGGGGAGGAGTTCTGCTTCCAATGTGACTTGGCTCCATTATTCAAACGACTGTACGTCAATAGTAGCAGAAAATAAATATGTTCATGAGCTCACTGAGGATTTACAGAAGCCGTTTCTTCCCCACCAAACTCTCTCCCGGGATGTTGGTGTGTGATTTACTGAGTTCTTTTGGCAGCGGCCATATTGGCAAGTATCAACACATGGCGAGTAATTACATCATTTTTTTTTATTTTTAAACACTCCAATCCATCATAATGAGATTCCTCATCCAAATGCTTTTTGTCCCACAGCGCGTGAAATGTGATGATTTCCATTCATTTATCCATGACAGGAAGCATTTTGTCTTCGAGCCCTAACATGCGCTTCAATGTGAGTGTTTTTGTTGCTCACTGATTTCTGTTTGGTTGTTAGGACTTGCATTAGATGGCACAAAGAACGCTGGTAATGAGACGGATTTGAAAGAGTTCTTCTGTTCCTTGAAGAAGCTGGAGAGGAGTCTCAAGTTGATTTTGAAGTGCAGTTCTTCTTGATCAAACCCAAGTCCAGACTGTGGCATTTCCATTGTCAGCGTCGGCTCATCCTGCCATGTACAGTCGGGTCGAAGTTGACACAAATCCTGTGAGATCTGTTTTCACTTTCTTTCACACACACACACACACTCCAAGACTTTGGAGAGAAGCAGTGAGTGTGAGAAGAAAGCTAGTCGGTCTCGCTGCCACAGTGTGTTTGACTGTAATATCTGTGTGTGTGTGCGCAGGGACACGTTATGTAACAACAAAGCAGAATACATCGTACAGCCACATGAGTCACGCACACACACACAAACTGCAGACAGGAAGTGAGGGCTTCAATCTCATGCTGTGTGTGTGATTTGTCAGAGTTCAGAGAAATGCAGCCACATCTCTGTTGACATCAGCGAAGTGTTTGACAACTTGGGACATGTTTACCCAGCAGCCACCTCTTCTCCTCACCTCAGCGACTCTAAACTGCCACTTTCTCAAAAACCTGAAATCCTCCAAGTCGACCGTTTGAAGGCCCGTTTGAGGCCCCCCTCCTCTTTTAAGGGACGTCGTTTTGGTGATATCAATCCAAACTGGTCCTGCCACCGATGTCCATGAAAGGTGGGGAATGCTGAGTCAGCAAGAAGTAGTGATGGGTAGATGAGGTTTCATGACACCGTGTCCTGATTTTCAGAGGCCACCAGATGGCACTGTCTGCTGTATGTTGAGTTGAACAACTAATTTAATGAAACCTCACATCATACCTAGACAAAGAGTGCCATCTAGTGGCCTCTGAAAATAAGGATATCATACCTCATCTACCGTCGCAAGCAAGAAGCAGATTTTTTTTAACATTTAACAAAATGCTAACAAAAGCGATATGCTGTACAAATGTGTTACAGAAGTCTTCCATGTTTTCGCTTGTCTCTTAACTTCCTGTATGCATTTGGAAAGTTGAGTCAGCTGGCCCTGGTCGTATTGTCTGGGGTTGTTTCCTGCATTCCCCTCATGTGTTGTGGCTGTGAAGTTCAGCCCATGTTCCTCTTCTTAGTTCCTACCGTATGACAAGTTTTTATTTGTCACTTTGTTTCTCATTTTTGCTGTTCAAGTTGCTTATTATGAAGTGAACCAAACACATAAATCCAACATCAAGTTGTACAACATTATCTGAAAAATTGTGAATTAAACGTTATTAAGCTGTTATGACAATGTAACTAAAACTCTGTATTTTTTTTTTGTAATTTTTGGAATAAGGCAGCGCTCATCATCCAGTTAAGAATAATTAAGGTTTTTTTCTGTCATTGATGATTTTTATTTAGAGTTTTTAAATGAAATTAAATAGTGCATCACCAAATGACTTGACTTAAGCATGGTGTAATGACACTTTTCACTATTTCATAGGCCCCTCATGTTAGTCCCAGGAATGACTAAGATGAGGGGCCTATGCTGCTGAAGCTAAGGCGAGAACTCTGCAATTCACTGCAAGACACTTGTGAGATTAAATTAGCAGAGGTCAGAGGAACATTTTTGGCTTTTATTTTGGCTGTCTCTCTGCTGTTGGACTCTGGTCCTCAGACTTTGGAGGCCATCCAGTGGTTTCTTTAAATCCTGCGTCGAATCAAAAGAATAACAGTGAAAGTAAATATCGTGTCATACAGTCGTCCTTATTGAATTCCGTATTAAACACAGTGTAATGGTGGGGCATTACTTGTAATTGGCCTGGGTGCATGTGACGTGTGTGTGTGTGTGTGTATTACAGGTATTGATTGGAACATTTGAACCCTCAGGTTATGTTCCGGTGAGAGCAGTGAAGACACACACATCGACACGCACACTGTGGCGTGGATAGCCACTTGAATGCCGCACGCACACACTCTGCCTCAGGCTTTATAAACAGCAGGGCTCTGAGGTTGCGACTGGCGCATCAGTCTTTCTGTTTTGGTGAAACTAAACAGCTTCTCTGCCTCCTTCATCCGTTCTCTCGGCGTCCACCGGCCGGCTGTTTGTTTTCTCCTTCTGCTCTCTGACGCCTCACATCTTCCTCTCTCTAATCTACTCATCTTCCTCGCTCTCCCTCGTCTCTCCAGCTACATATATAGAAGCGCGGGCTGCGAGGAGAGGAGTCGAACTTGGCTTCTTGCCTGTTGAGATGAGCCAGTAGGAAACACACAGAGCGCTTGTTCATGCTGATGAAATTGATCTGCTCGGGTAAGTCATAAGAACCTTTTGTCTTTCCTTCACTTTTGCTCTTTTCTGCTCCATTTTCTGGACCTTACCCACTCACTTGAAACAAATTTACAGGTTGAGGAGTGACGAAATAAATTTGTTCATTTAAAGCCAATAATTGAAGTTATGAACATATTAATAATAATGATGGTGTAACAAGCGACATATGTATGAAATTCATGTGGATTGTAATTCTGTCTTCTGTTTTCTTCAAGCAAAATGTGTGTGGGGAGGCTTATTTATCGTACTTTGTGGGGACCAATTCTTGACAAAACACTTGTGGATTTTCACCTTGTGAGGACCTTATGACTTTGTGGGGACATTTGGCTGGTCCCCATGTGGTTAAACCTCAATTTGAGGATGAAGGCTTCAAATGACTGGGTCATTATCATTGGGTTTCAGTTTGGTTCAGAGTCATGGTTAATGTTGGCCATGTGTTTTGCATGGTTATGTTTAGGAGAAAGGGTTATGGCAATGGGAAACCTCTCAATGTCCCCACAAGGATAGAAATACAAATGAGTGTGTGTGTGTGTGTGTGTGTGTGTGTGTGTGTGTGTGTGTGTGTGTGTGTGTGTGTGTGTGTGTGTGTGTGTACCCCTTGTGTAACTACACTTCTGGGGACAGGATCTTGGGACATATTTGCCCGACAAGTTTAAACCTCAATTTGTGGGTTAAAACTTCAACAATAACTGGGTCATTATAATTCAGTTTATGTTTAAAGTCCTGGTTAAGGTGAGTCATTTGTTTTGGATGGTTAGGTTAAGGGTGAGACATGAGAGGTCCCCACAAGCATGGACGTATAAACGTGTGTATGTGTGGGGATGAATCTGAGAAACTATACTGATGACATTTGACGAAAGAAATAGTCACATGAAAAAAGATAAGTGATAAAGTTGCTCTTGCAGAGGATCAATATTTTCAATTCCAATACATGTGTTTTGTCCCTCATTTTCGATGGAATCCTGATGCTGATAAAACTGATGAAACCTTGCAAATTGAACTTACAAATCCATGTGAAGGCACTGGGATTTTTTATGAGCCACTGATGAAATGTCTGTTTCCTTAAATCACAATCTGCTTTGAAAGACACCCTGGGTCTGCAGCATAATTTTAAAATACTTGAGCTGTTTAGTTATTCTGTAAGTGTCTCCTATGAGAAGTGAAACTTCTCAGCTTTCTTCTGAGAACAACATCCTCAAAGTTTGGATGAAACTGTTCTGCAAAAAAGACGTCATTGATGGCCTCAAGATGATGATGAAATCTTCCTCTCAGTGTGAGGCCTTCGCTCGATTCAAACTGAAGCACAGTAACAAAAACATGGACGACCAAATTGTGGCTCCAGTTGGAAGACCAAGATCAGTTCTCAAGTCTTTGGATGGGGATAAGGACGCTATGATTTGTCGCCACTATCCAGCAAATGATAGAGCGCGACAGATGAAAAAGTAGTTCCTTTATCTGAGGCAAATATGCACTCCATATTTCACATTTTAGACAGGATTAGAAGTATTAATATTTCCTTTGAATGCAAACTTGGGATCGACATTTTGACATGAAGCGCAATTCCTAAAGAGTCATGTCTAGTTCTGCGATCGATTCATGCATCCTTTCGGGAAACAGAAGAGAATGGAAACAGAGCACTGTACACGACTCGAAGCATCAGTCTTTTGCCCTAGTGTCCAAGTCAAGTCTCAAGTTTATGATACTTTAGGTGTGACTCAAGTCCAAGTCCCTGACTGGATTCCCTGGTGATGATGCACGGTAGTGCACAACCTCCAGACCATCAGGAGGACTCTCAGGTGGGACTATTTTGTGTCATCATTGAGCATGGAACAAACAAAATCTAGGGCAAATCTTCACTACTCTAATATGTGCTTTGTTTTTCTGTGAATAAATATTTGTAGAAAAACAGCAAAAAAAAAAAAACTTCCTCTTTGGAACAATATAATTAATATATTTATTCACTTATTAAACAAATGTGATTGAATACTGAACCAGAGCTCTGTTCTCCATGCAGTGAGCACCGTCTCAGTAGCTTGGAGAGAAATGCAAATTTGGATGATGACGGGGCAAATACTAGAAATCTTAGTCTTGACTTGAGATGTGCCTTCAGAAAACATATAAATATTTAGTGTCGTGCCCCGACATCACCGTGTGCAAGGGTTGATCACTTGCTCCTGCTCAGTGTTGGGCCCACCATTGCAAACGCACCTCAACAAGTGCTGTAAAACTGGTCTCTATTAACTTGGGTCATTTTTTTTGCGCTAGCTGCGATGATGTTGCGCCATCTCCACACCAGAAACACTCTCCAGTCCTTCTGCTTCAAGTCTGAGCTTCATTTGAGTTGCCTTCCGAGTCCATCCTGATTCTCTCTCCTGGGATATCCGATTTTTATTTTTATTTAGATCATAGGTTCGGCTTTTAAACTCCAGAGAACAAGGTAGCCGTATTTATAGAAGCTTCCCATCTCAATAAAAGATGAGTCCCTGTCTTATGCAACCGCCTCTGTCCACGTTGGATGCTGCGAGGAAGGACAGAGGAGCAAATGGATGGATGGAGAGATGAACAGACGTTTATAGACGCCTCCCTCTGTCACGGTTGCCCTCCAAGTAAACTGCTTTTCTCTCCTGTGTTCCTCATGATTCCTACCGATCTGTCTTCCTGGCCTTCTGACACCACCTTTATATCTCTTTCCATTGACTGCTCTCCTCCGTCCACCTATTATGCCTCTCTTATTCTCTCTCTTTCACCCACTGATCTATTATTCACATCCCGCTCTGACTCTTCCTCTCCATCCCCTGACACCTGAAAACCCTCCAGCCGCTGCGGGGCATTTAGACCTCCAACGGTAGAGCTCCCCTCCCGAGGAAAGAGAAAGCGTGATGAATAAAGGAGCGGAGCGAGGAGACTGATAAAGGGCTTGAGGATGGGCAGCTCTACAGATAAGGTGTTTCCCTCTGTGGTGTATTGTACAGGTTGACATTTTACCTGCAGTTCTGGAAATAGAAGAGGAAATTAGTTTGGAGCAGAAGTTGGAAACAGATGTTACGTAAGCGTGCTCTCAGGCGCCCTCCAGTAGGAGCTCTGATTTTGTCAGGTGATTCTTCGGGAGAAGCCGGTGACGCGTCGGCCGGTCTCCTGGATGTGAGCGCGAGAGACAAGCTCGCCGGCGAAGATGCTTTTGTTCTTACGAGCCTGGGTCGCTGGCGTGTTTGTTGAGGTGTGGGGAACACGTGCGGCACACCTACAGGCCGCTCTTACGTAACTCTTGCTTTATTCGGCTTTTATCTCCACTCCCATCTCTTCATAATGCACAAATCCATGGATAAATCTAAGCAGGAAAGATTTTCGGTTCAACTTTTGCTGTCATCCCCTCCACCCCAGCTGACCTCAGCTCACGCTACAGCACTCGGGTTTGTTGTTGCTCTTTATTCTTCGTCGTCCTTCCCATCGCTACTGCAACAACCGGGGTGCCCTGTTCTAATGGCATGACTTGCAAAGATCTTGTCTCACATGTAGAAGATGATGCTACATTTAGGTTGTAAAAGGGCTTTGTGATTAAACCCTTTTAATCCAGCTTAATAATCATCATTATTAATCACATTTTTGAAAATTAGCCGTGATTGTATATACATTTATGAATAAATATGAATAAAAAATAGTACATATCAGGATTAATAATGTTGATTATTTATCACGTTTAAGTAAAAAACTATTTAAATATTTTTTTTTATTTTAAAATATATACTGGATTAAAAAAATGTATTCATTACATTTAATTTATTATTTATTTATTTTTATTATCATTGCCATCATTTTATTTTTCATTTTTAGCGGTCAGTCCGGGGTTGGGCCTTGAAATTTCCATAGGGGCCACATTACAAACAGTGACCTGTGAGGGGTCGTCATAGAAAAAGACAGAAGGACTGAAGGTAAAAATTTTCATTTGTCGTAAATATATCACCAAACAAGGAGAGATATACATTTTATTCCAAGTCTGGATCATGAATAATGGAAGATCTTATGATGCCGTAAAAATGTAAGTAATGGTGTAAGTTAGTAAAGTGTTTTTTTTAAATAAATGATTTTTATTACAATAAATGATGAGCATAATTCAATGTAACATTGAATAACTAATAACTAGGTGAACTGAAATAATACTCACATTTTTTTTGCATTCTGAATTTAATTATTCATAAATGTAAAACATTCAGCTGTTATTATTATTATTATTGGTATTATTATTGTTGTTCATTATATTTACAATAGTTGTCTACTTGTCTCACCTCCGATTTAGCCTTCGAGTGTGTGCGCATAAATGTCGCATAAAAATAATCCGCAGCGACATCAGTACAGGTGGCTTTGGCCTGAGTCAGGATTTACATTTGTCTCTTCCTATGCACCGTTCATTGAAGCAAGAGCCGAACGGTCTACTTGCATCCGCCTCACACTGTTGTCAATGATTGACAGGCCACTGATGTGTGACCCACACCTCTTGTGTTGTCTGATGTGAACCCTCAACTGTACGCTTGTATTGATCGACTCTGCCAGAGTAGACGTGAGATTTATTTGCTAAGCTGCCAATAAGTTGTGGTCGCAGTCTTGTAAGTACAAATCACCAATGATCAGTGTACTTCGTGGCAGATGTGTACAATGTCTCTTGAGCCTCACCTACAGTGCTTCTCCCCTCTAAAGTGTCAGTGCCTGTTGCACAGTTTTGTTTGCTGTGGCACACATCAACAAGGTGTGTGGGATACTTCACATATTGTGTCCCAAAACGTGTTATGGTTATGGACATATACGACTCACTCCGTTTACAGTTACTGAATCATTCACTTCTGTGATGAGGGGTGGCGCACTGAGCTCTTCAAGAGCTCAAGAGTTCAAGAGCAACATGAGAGCAATGGAAGTTGATGGGTAGCAAGAAACCGTTTCAGACTCTATTAACTAGTTTAACTTCAGAGATATCCAGAATCCAGACACCGCCACCGTCATGGACCCGTCATCATACCTACGCGCTTTCTTTGGCAGATTTTGGGAATAAAATTAAATATTCTGGAGATTGAGTTTTCTTTGTATCACAAGAATGATGGATGTGGAGTAGCTGAAGTACAGAGTTGCGCTTCTGAGTTACGCTTCAACTAACTTAGCAACATGCTAATGGTTGCTAACGTGAAGTTAATGTCGTCTCCTTATACAACAAATGGCGTCTTCATAAGTTGAAGACAAATCTACATATCTGCACATCATCATCGCGAGTTACAAAACACAGCTGATATCAGGTTTGTCATGTGTTCACCGCAGACATGGGCTAAGTCCGAGGAACACACATACTGCATCAGGTTACACACACGACTTGTGATGGCTCGATTGTCTAGAGCAGAGGTGGGCAATTAAATTTCCCAAGGGGCCGGGTTATATATTGTGACCGTTGAGAAGGGCCGTCAAACACAAAGAGAGGAGGACAAGAGAAAATTTAAAATAAAAATCATGTGTGATTATGAATCTACACTGTAAAAATGAATAGAAACTGTTGGTTTGTTGTGTTTTATTTAATTTAAACCACATTCCATTTAAAGATTGTCAATGTGGCTCATACATTTCAAAATTTACTTTCAATTCTGATGTATTTTAAGGGACAAGAAATACTCCTAAAATAGCCAACGGAAAAGATTTAGAAAAATAATTAAGCAAGAAAGTTATGTTTCAGTTACTTCATAATAAACAAAAAACAATCCATAAGACAAAAAGTCAGAGACAACAACAATGTCAGTTTTATAGTTTTGCTCTGACTCCAGGAGGGCCACATAAATACAGTCAAAGGGCCGCATTTGGCCCCCGGGCCGCACTTTGCCCAGGTCTGGTCTAGAGGGTGTTCGACATCATTACATAGTGATTAGTCGAGGAGTTTGTTTGCGTCCACTGCGTAGCTGAGCCGCACATTACACAGTTCGGTCATAGTTGAGCTATTACTATTAACCGCATTATCCACGTAGTGTAGTCCATAGAAGTGAAATTCAACTCTCTGTCCAATAGATGGACTAAGCTGTTTACATACATTCTAAAAGTCCGAACTTGGCTGGACTGACACAACAATTCAGTTTTCTGAGCCGTCATGTAACCACAGTCACTGTGTCATGAAACCTCACTGCTGACCTGGCGACCCTGTTTTACAACCCTGGGATGTTGTAACATCACTTAGGACCCCAAATATGTTCACTTCGTCTACCAGCAACTTTTACCATGAGTCTTTTTCGGAGTTTATGTGTACAATTTCAGGCTGCAACACATACTAGAACTCCTCAAAGATTCTAAAAGTCGTTGGGTGATTCTTGTTTTGGTGACCTGTTTTGCCAGATGGTTTATTTCACTGAAGCCATCTTGGGACCTTGTCCTTGGAATGTATTGGCAAAGGTCAGATTCTTAGGCGTAGGTGGCTCAAGTGAAGCCACGTCATCACGATGGATGTGGCTGAACAGCTCCTTGTTTTTTTAATTTCCAGCTCACCCTTGTGCGTCACTTGCTGAGCTGCGCTCGGGTGAGACGGCGTTTCCTCCCAAGAAATGACACTATCAAGGTTAGAGAGCTCATGATTGCATCGCAGATTAATTGAACCCATTAAGAACTTTATCATGACCCTCCTTTGGGTCCTTTCACCGTCGAATGTGCGACACTCGACAGATGCTCGTGCCGGAGGGCTGCTGTGCCTGCGTTCCAGAAAGCAGCACTCAGTCCCCAAATGTCTGCATAAACATCTACATCTGTTTTCATGCGAGCCAGTAATGCTTACTCAGCAAATTTGGCAGGTAAGCCTGACACAACTCATATTTAGTCTCTGAAGTTGCGTGTAGAATCCTGATTTTTGTTGTTTTAAGACACGTTTTTGAACTTGTCGATTGCTTTTCCACGACCGACTGATGGTCTTTAGTGCACATGTTGGTAGCAAGGTGGTCCCGGGTCTGACTGGAGGGCCAGAGATCGTGTTATGACCAAGACCAAAGATGGGCAATTTTTCTTTAAAATAGATTAACAACTGAAATGTCAGCTTTGGAATAAACTAGTAGTTTGCCCTGCATTCAGTTTGGTCTCGGTCTCAGACACTCAAGTCTAGGTCTTGGATTTGGTCTTTGTATCAGTGATGGGTGGATGAGGTTTCAAGACACAGTATTGGAAGGGTAAATGAGGTTTCACGAACCAGTGTAGTAATTCAGAGGCCACTAAATGGCTCTATTGCTTTGAAGTAATGTTGTCATAGCTGCAGTTGCAGAAATCATTTACAAAATAGTAGGTTGCGTTGAGACTGAAACATTACAACATTTTGACAACTTCTCCTTTATCTAAAAGTTGAAGTTTTCCACTCCAATCGTCACAAAAAAAACAGCAGAGACGAACCATCAACCACTTAAAGTGCAGTGGTCCAGGGCCCACACCTTAAATGGGACAGGGTCCTGTCACCCTGTAATGGAAGGAGCAATATAAATGAATGATAGAACACACAACATAAAACCAGCCCAGCATTACAGGATCCCACCAGCAGCTCATCCAATCAAAGTGAAAGGTCCTTAAAGGAGCACTAAACAGGGTCTTGTATCGTAGCTTAAAGTCAGTGAGCGATATATTTCCTGGCCCAACAGCAGGGTCTGGAGGTGTGTGTTGCTCTTTTATCAAGATGAATGCTAAACACAATCTACATATTTGAGCACCACTGTGCTCATGCATCAGATGAGGACAGATCTGAAATGGAATCTTCTTCTGTTCCCCCTCGCTGCACACATCATCTCTCCATCAGTGCAGCGCCACAATGCCCCGCTGTCCCGCCACCGACCTATCAATCATCACATCCCCATCTCTTATGGAGATGGGGCCAATGAGATCCGCATTTAATGCTGCTTCTGCCCTCCTTCTCTGCCGGTCCCTCCACCGGCCAGCTGCCAGGTGAGGCCGTTTATTTAAATCTATTTAAATGCATATGAGGCGTTTGGTGAGAGATTTCATGGGCCGGCAGGTCAGCAAATACCAAAGCGGTTCCGCTTGGCTGACCGTCCCCGTCAGGACCCGAGGACAATTAAAACACACTACAGTTGGTTATGTTTCCAAGGGTTGTGAGTGAAGCAGAGGTTTGAGTCGTGAAACTCAGGACAAGTCAAACCGTTTGGAAGCGATCAAGGTCTGACCCCTCCAGAGATCCTGACGACACACCAATGACGGCCATTGATCCGTCTGATGTTGTGGATCAGGGTTTTACTTTTTGACTCGCCAAACTCTACAGGAATTGAGTCAGTGGGTTCCATCCAAGAGTGACTTGAGAAGCTGCCACCCAGCCTGCTGGTGATGCCCTGTTGAAGCCTCATGAAACAATGTCCTCACTTTCTGAGGCCCCTAGATGCTAGATCTGCTCTACTGTCTTTGATTTCTGGCATTTCAGAACATTGTTATGAGTGCCATCTACTGGGCTTTGAAAAAGAGATACTGTTTCATGAAGCTTCACCAATACAGGCTGCTGTTTAGGATGCCGTTCAGACACATGAACCACACACTCCTAAAAAGTAACTCAGTTACATTAAGCTGCTGCCCACAACACCTCCCTCACATCGAAACAAATATAACAACTGGCTTTGCCAAGTTAATAGAAGTGTGTTTTCAACAGTAACCTCCGCAATAATGCTAACATTTCTTCCAAAATGAAGGTCATGATTTTGATACCAGGGCTGGTCTCTAATCGAGTGAGTGGTACTGAACTACTTCGCCCAGAGATCTGAGTGAAGTGAGAGAGATCCGTACAAACAAAGAACCAATCCAGAAAGACAGGACAGGGAAGCAAACTCATCCGAGTCAGGAAGTTGTTCTGACTCACGCATGATGTGATATACAGACAACAAGTGAGTCAAACTTCTATGTAACCAAAACAGACTCAGTATTATTTGATAAAAAGAAAAGTTTTGAAAGAAAATAACCGTTAAAAATATAAAATTTAATGCTCATTTTTTCAGCACTTATTGTCTTCAATGCCAAATATTATCATAGCAAAAGTTGCTTCATGGGAAGTGAGGCAGATGACATGCAATGACCTGATATTGCATCATTGTAAGGGACATAAACATGGCTGCTTGATCAGAGGCGGTTTCTTTCAGGCTCTCTGAATCCCTCGCATATATACTACTATGTACGGTTTATTAAAATTGCATGTGACTCTCATCCCTGTGACCCATGGAAGCTCATGATCGCTGGTGTGTCCCTCTGACTCGGTGCTCTGAGACAGGTGAGAATCACTCTGTTGTCCAACTTCTTCATCTGTGTGAGAAAAGAAGAGGAACTCTGCATTTCCCTGTGAACCATGTGACCTGTCCCAACAAAGGAGCGGGAGAAAGACAGGTGTCATGGGAAAACTGCAACGCTGTCAAGGGGATTTAGGGAAAGCAGAGGGGCAAATTGAGGGTGGTGGCTCGGAACGGCAGAAAGAATAAGAAACGGGGTGGAACGGGAGGGAGGGGGGGGAAGGTGAAGTGAAGGAGAAGGGTCTTTGCCAAACTGGCAGGGTCTCACCAGCATGGCTGTGCACTGCATTAGCGCCGTCATTTATAAACTGATGGATCGGTGGCGCAGCTCAATGTGACCAAGACGGATGGACGGACAGATGGGTCGCAGAAGTGTGGCACCTGGAGCAGCAACGGACGGTGTGTTTCGGGGTCCATCTTTTCGGCGCTGACTTTTAAAAGAGACACATTATCAATGTTCATTAGTGCAAATTACAGGTCGTGAGAGGTCGTTAATTGTAATTAAAGTGTCGCTGCTAATAAGAATAAAATCACAGCCCAGTTTTTGAACCAAGGAGTGTGGAGGTGTTGCCGGGGGAAGTGTGCGCTGGCACTACATAGCTTGTTGTTGAATACGACAAGCTTTAATAATCTGAGATTAATATCAATGAAGCATGAAAAGATTGTCTTAAACTATATTGTTCAGTGTGGTAAAAATGATCATTTTGACAACAGAACATGTGCGTTTATGTCACAATTCTGATGTTCTCGGTGAAGTCTTGTGGAATGTTGCTGGTGGATTTGGGATTGTGAGGGTGCAATCGTCCTGGATTACTTTGGTTGTATTGGATTGGGATGCAAGAACAGTGCTTTGTAATCTGACTGAAAAGATTACTCCCAAGTGGGCGGAGGAGCGATAGCGTTGAACGGATTTCAGGAGCGAAATGGGATTGTTTAGGATTCATAAATGATTGTGTTTGGAGGAGAGGAACTGTCTTGCGGTCTGTGGGGGTTTCACAAGCGCAGGATTCTGTTGTGTTTTTAAGCCCTGTTTAAGTTCATCCAGTGGTGAGGCAGTTGAGGAGAAGGTGGGGAGGTGGAGATGGGACAATGATGGCTGGAGGAAGATTGATGAGAGAAAGAGTGACGGACATAGATCATGAGATGTGAAGCGGACAGTGCAGACGGGGTGGAGATGACTACCAAGGGTGATCTGTGACAGAGAAATGGCAGCTGGACTGAAAGCTGTACAGAACTGTAGGTTTCTTAAGGGGGGGGTGCATTTTGAGAAGTGGAGGTGAAAGACAACCAAGGGGCTACACGGATACCGTGAAGGAGGATGGTGGAGGTTGGTTAGGATGATGACGATCTTCCGACCAATGTTCCCCACAAGTGACGCAACTTGTTTTCCAAACCTCTTTGGAAATTTCTGCATGAGTGGCTCACCTGTGTGCTTCTGCTGTCAAACCACCTTCCTCTACATCACCATCTCCATCCATTCCTACTGCCCTGCTCTTTTTCTGCTTGTGACCCGTGGTTATCGCCGACACTGCAGTTCCAAGCGAGCAGCGGGAGAAAGCGGAAAAGGGCAGAAAGCACACGGGGAATTACACATCAAAATACAAAGACTAGGAATCGGGGCCTGGGTTGGGAGGAGGTGCGGAGAAGAAGAGATCAGAGTGTTGTAATTTAAAGGAAATGGCCCGACTGAATGGAAGGATAATGCAACGATTTCAGCTTCGAGGATGCACGTATAATCCATCACTCTGCTGCGACGGGAAGAAACAGACGGCTCGCTTGGGGTCTTGAAAGGTCAATTTGATCTGAACACACCATCAGCGATGGTTTTTACCCCTCACTTTGTGATAGTCGGACACCTCAGGTCAAAGTCCTGCACTCTGCACTATCAGCAGCAACCTCAAGGACATGCTGGGGTTAGAAACTGGGGTGGGCATTTGCACCAGTGCTCTATATTATTTATATGTATTCAGTCATAGCTTTGATGCTGGATTGCCATTGAAAAATTCAAAATCCTGGAATCATGTTGTAATAATGGATCTAAAACTATCAAATTTCAATGAATGCAGCCGCGCAGCTGTTGAACCGAGGGCAGCTGTTGGATGTGTTTGCAGGTGACAGGAAATTATTTTCACCGTCCCCCAAGACACCTCACACACACACCCCCTTCAGGGGGAAAAGGTAATCACAGCTCATTTACTCCTGTCGGACCCTAAGGAAATGGTCACAAGTGTGTAGCGCCAGCTTTACTCGTGAAGCTTCGTGATCTGCCTTTTTTATAGATTGAAGAGTGCCATATATCATGGCTCTGTCTGCCTCTGTCTGCTATTCAGCAGGTCAGCTGGGATGATACAAATGAAAAAAAATCTGTGTGGCAACGGAGCAACCTTTTGGGATTTTTTTTTTACCCTTTCAGAAAACTGTGAAAAACACTTGGAAATTATTTATTGTTTAAAATATTAATGATAATGTTGGTTGTTTGAGTGTGTCCACAAAATGAACTGTTTTATTTCAGATTTTCCATTTTATTATTTTATTAAAACATATTAAAAATGTATTTATTATGAAAATATATAACACAAACAGGTTATGATGTTTTTTAATAAAATAATAATAGCAAAAATAATAAAATAGTATATTGGTTTTTTTAAGCTATAAGTAAATTGTATTTACAAAAAAATCTCATTGCAGTACTCCTATATGTCATTTATTTTCTATCTTTGTCCCCCCTATAAACATTCATTTTTTATTTTTTATTTTTTAATGTGAAACTGGTTCCAGTCTGTGGCACGCATTATTATTATTCAGTAATGTCTTAGTCACAGGACAGTCAAAGATAACAAGCACTTGCTTAATTTTACTACATGATTCAGCCGTAGCAACATTCTGCCATTCTGGTGATGTCACTCAGCTAAAGCTTTAGACTTGTGTTTGAAGTGTGCTCTATTATATATACAGATTTAACATTACAGCATCACTCGAAGACATTTTTCATCAGTCTCATACAATTTATCATAAAATCCCGGACTGTATTTTGTAGTAAATTATTTCCTACATGCTTTTATGAATGGATGTGTATCAAAATAATAGTGATGGCTTAATGTGGTATCGTGGACAGTTTTGCAGGATTGATGAAACAGTATCCTGATTTCCAGAGGCCATTAGATGGTCCTCTTTGTTTAGAAGTGATGTGAGGGTTCATTGACTTACTTAAGTGAAGTCCAAACATTTCACAGCAGACAGTGCCATCTGCTGGCCTCTTAAAATCAAGACACTGTTTCATGAAACCTCATCAACCCATAAATACAAAATACGTATATACTTAATATATACTTATTATATTTACATTATATTTATTCATTTCCATTTATTTTTTATTTCTTTCAAACAATTTTTAATATTGTTTTGTTTCAAGCAAAAAAAAAAAACAAAACAAGAAAGTGTGATTCGCATCAATTAATAATTTATTTCTGTAATGAAATAATTTGGATAAATTAATGAATTTTGCAGGTATTGACTCACCTAGTGGCGTCCGCTAGCCACAGAACAGTTAGTGTTGCTGAACCGGTGAGTTCAAGGTAGATGATGAAAATAAGGGGAGGTGGGAATGTGGGCCAGCAGGGTGTGATAATCTGTCTCTCTGCCATCTCTCCCACATGGGAGGGAGGTAGAGGGGAGATTAAGAGGATGTATGATGTATTCTGACCCATATTGGCGCCATGATGTTTGGTGACCCACATAACACTTCATCTAAATATGCATCCTAATTTAGCGCTGCTCGCGCTGTGTGTGTTTACCATCGTCTTCACTTATGCTCTAGAAAAAAAATATGCTTATGTCGAGATGTTTCCCACTTGTGACCAGAAACCAGGGTGCGGGGATGCGTGGTCCCACGTGAGTGACCCTATATGGCAGACCCCAGTATTGTTCTGCATCAGCTCTGATCACCCAGTCGAAGCCTTGAAAGCACTTCAGATATTCTGCTCCACCTTCTCCATCAGGGCCGCCTCAGGTCACACTGACGCCCCCTGGTGGTGAGGCCCTCACACATTACAAACCCACTCCATGCTTGTGCTGTGAAGGTGAGTGAAGAATGAATCAAATGCATTAGAAGCATCCAAGATTCTCCATTGATTCTCAATGGTGAACACATGAAGACTCTTAGCTTCGAGGCTACATCCTCACAACCTGTGCATGTTGGCGTTATTAGTGGCAGAAACAGTCCAAGCAGGAAAAAGAGGGAAAAAAAACTCAGTGCGAATAGCAGCAATAGTGGTGTCCACGGTCCCTGATGCCCAGCCACCATCATTGTTGCTTCAGACAGAAGAAAGAGTGTCTCCAGTGGATCAGATAAACATCTGTCAAAGTAATGTGATTCACAATGGCCTCCGCCTGCTGATCTCACTACATACTCATGAAGACAAGACAACTCTTCCCAAACTATGGCTTGCAGCGAAACATGTTTTTGGCTCTTTTGAGACCATGCTATCAAAGTTGCATGTTTCATTGGAAAACACAGTTTATGTTTATTTTGCCAAACTAGAATCAAGCAGGAACTTAACACTACTACAAACACTGAATTATTTTTGGTCATTTTCAGTTGATGTCTGTGGACGCCTGATTTAATTTTATTTTAAACTGTCCAGGAGAAATATCAAGTTGCAAAATTTGTTTCTGTGTGTGGATGTTGGTGAAGGTTTTGGAGGGAACAAGTTCTATAACATAACTAATCATTATTTATTAGTTGGCTTGTTTTAAGCAGATGTGAAAAAAGAGGAATTACCATTGTAAAACTGACAAAATTACACAATATAAATATTGAGAATTACTCCACTTCAGAAAAAATAAAAAAGAGAAGTAAAAAAAACAAATACATTTTGTTGAATTGTGGGAGAAATGTTGCTTTTCAGGTCGATTTGAAACAGGTTCTCATACTGTTCTTGTATCTAAGGTTCAAAATATGATTATATATCATCAAATCAGTGGCAAAGGAACTTCTATGTGAAGCCGAAATTAAGTGTTTTTGATCCTTGTTTTCTATACTGAACGGTATGGATTGACCTCACACTGACCTTTTTTTTTTATAAATTTCATTTCTGGATGATATTTTCTGACCTGTGTGATGCATCGTGTCCCTCTATTGATGAGAGGGATCACAGTGAGGCTGAGACAGAGAAGAGGACCAGCGTGAGCCTCAGTCGAGTTCTCTTTGAGGCTCCTGCTGACCTTGGACCCGGCTGCGAGGGTTCAGCTTTTCCAGCAGACTGCACAATGTAACTTCTGTTTCATCATATCACAGACTGAGACACGCCTTGTTTGGGTGGCGACATTGTGTTTTGTTTGTCTCCAGTCTGACTTCAGATCCTATCTGTTGCTGTGATTTTTTTTTTCCATAACCATCTTGGTTGTGAGTAAATCCCATGCCCTTTAAAGATTTTAGTTCCTTCAGGTCCACAGTTTACTGCTTCATTTTGTCTGTCAGAATGTCCCAATAAGATGACAGAAAGCAGGTTCCTCAGGCAGCCAGTGCTTAGCCAAGGCATGTAAGCTGTCAGATGATGTGTTTGTTGAGTCAGTTCCAGTTGTTCCCAGGTTTCCTGCTTGATTCTCAACATGATCATTTTGAAGAGGCTCGATACTTCTTAATGAGAAACCTAGCATGCAAATACAGCCTGGAGGGTGTTTTGACCTTGGAGCAATGTGTGTGGGGGAAGCTAACACCCCAGCTGTGAGCTAATCAACAGAGAAAGTCTTCTGTGGTTTGTTTGAAGGACTCAAAATGGTTTGAGAGATGGAGGTAGAGTAAGATCAGGGGTGAATGACAGTGGAAGGTTCTGGAGGCAGCTCGGTCTGTCACATGTAGCGCCTCCGTTTTGAGATGGTTCATAAATCACCAGAGACCACTGTCACATCAGCTGTAAATTCAAGTGTGTAGTGATGGATTTCCTTCATTAGGATCTTGTGAGATTCATTTTTGGGGAGTGATTTGCAACGGTTATACAATTGTGACTCAAAACTAACATTGAAGACGTTACAATGCAAGAGATAGTTCTCTTTGAAAATGAAGGCTCTTTTCTCTCCAGTGAGATGACTTGGCTTTTGCAGGTTGTGGCATTGTCAAACAACCACAAGTCACTTGCTACTGGAACGTACTCCTACTGCTGATAGTCACAACAACATCATAATATTATTAATAATAATAAAACTGTCAGGCTGAAGAAGGAGTCCTATCGGATCTTGATGGCCTGTGGGACTCCTGAGGCAGCAGATCTGTACCGGTAGGCCAAGTGTGCTGCTTCCCGTGCAGTCTTGGAGGCAAAAACTCGGGTCTGGGAGGAGTTCGGAGAGGCCATGGAGGAGGACTATTGGTCAGCCTCGAAGAAATTCTGGCAAACTGTCCGTCGCCTCAGAACGGGGAAGCAGTGTCTCACCAGTACTGTTTACAGTGCGGGGGGGAGACTGCTGACCTCGACTGGCGATGTTGTCGGGCGGTGGAAAGAATACTTCGAGGGTCTCCTCAATCCCGCCGTCACGTCTTCCATTCAGGAAGACGTGACGGCGGGAGGACTCAGACGGGAGGACTCAGACGACTCTCTCATCACCCGGGCCGAAGTCACCGAGGTTGTTCGTAAGCTCCTCGGTGGTAGGGCCCGGGGGTGGATGAGATCCGTCCTGAGTATCTGAAATCCCTGGATGTTGTAGGGCTGTCGTGGCTGACACGTCTCTGCAACATCGCGTGGCAGTCGAGGACAGTGCCTCTGGATTGGCAGACCGGGGTGGTGGTCCCCCTGTTTAAGAAGGGGGACCGGAGGGTGTGTTCCAACTACAGGGGGGTCACACTCCTCAGCCTCCCTGGAAAGGTCTATTCCAGGGTACTAGAGAGGAGACTTCGGCTAATAGTCGAACCTCGGATCCAGGAGGAACAGTGTGGTTTTCGTCCCGGTCGTGGAACACTGGACCAGCTCTATACCCTCCATCGGGTGCTCGAGGGTTCATGGGAGTTCGCCCAACCAGTCCACATGTGCTTTGTGGATTTGGAGAAGGCGTTCAAGCGTGTCCCTCGCGATGTCCTGAGGGGGGTGCTCCGGGAATATGGGGTACAGGGCCCTCTGCTAGGGGCTGTCCGGTCCCTGTGTGACCGGAGCAGGAGCATGGTTCGCATTGCCGGCAGTAAATCAGACCTGTTCCCGGTGCATGTTGGCCTCCGCCAGGGCTGCCCTTTGTCACCGGTTCTGTTCATCACTTTTATGGACAGAAATTCTAGGCGTAGCCAGGGGTCGGAGGGGATCCGGTTCGGAAACCACAGAATTTCATCTCTGCTATTTGCGGACGATGTTGTTCTGCTGGCCTCATCGGACCGGGAACTTCAGCATGCGCAGGGGCGGTTTGCAGCCGAGTGTGAAGCAGCCGGGATCAGCACCTCCAAGTCTGAGGCCATGGTTCTCGACCGGAATAAGGTGGTTTGCTCTCTCCAGGTCGGTGGAGAGTTCTTGCCCCAAATGGTGGAGTTTAAGTATCTCGGGGTCTTGTTCTCGAGTGAGGGAAAAGGGGAGCGTGAGATTGATAGACGGGTTGGTGCAGCGGCAGCAGTGATGCGGTCGCTGTATCGGACCATCGTGGTGAAGAGGGAGCTGAGTCACAAGACGAAGCTCTCGATTTACCGATCGATCTACGTTCCCACCCTCACCTATGGTCACGAGCTTTGGGTAATGACAGAAAGGATGAGATCGCGGATACAAGCGGCTGAGATGAGTTTCCTCCGCAGGGTGGCTGGGTGCACCCTTAGAGATAGGGTGAGGAGTTCGGTCATCCGGGAGGAGCTCGGGGTGGAGCCGCTGCTCCTCCACATCGAGAGGAACCAGTTGAGGTGGCTTGGGCATCTGATCCGGATGCCCCCTGGATGCCTCCCTGGGGAGGTGTTCCGGGCATATCCTACCGGGAGGAGACCCCGGGGAAGACCCAGGACTCGCTGGAGAGATTATGTCTCTGGTCTGGCCTGGGAACGCCTCGGGATCCCCCGGGAGGAGCTGGAGGAGGTTTGTGCGGACCGGGAAGTTTGGGCTTCCCTGCTCCGAATGCTGCCTCCGCGACCCGACCCCGGATAAGCGGGAGAAGAAGGTGAAGGTGATAATAAAACCTAGGATGAATGAATGAGTGGAGTACCAAGGCTCCACTGAACTGAACTACAGCACAGTTTTATGGCTTATTTCTTGAGCATTCGGGTAAAGGTTGCACTGCCACTGGAGGATCTGTCTAGTTGACATGCGCAAACTCTGTAGCTCTGCCAACTTTTCAGTAGAGCCTTTACACGGCACAGTACTGAATCAAGGTATTTTGTGAGGATCGCACTCTGAGTTTCTGAGTTGGTGGTGGTAGTTTGTATTTTCACCCAAAGGATACTCCAGATCTTTCTCTTCACTCGTGATCTGAACCAGAGTAGAGCTTGTCGTCATCAGGATGAGCTCTTTCTGCCTGAGCGTCGGCGGACGGAGGTACAGTCAGTTATGGTATATTTCACGTGTGAGAGAAGACGGGCTGTAACTCGTAATGACAAGCTGTCATGCTGAATCGGAATGACTGCATGAATCTCCTGCATAATGTATGCAGCTAATGTACAGAGGGAATCAGCCTACACAGCAGGCATCAATATCTCAGCCTCCTAACCTTTATAGCATCTGACACCTCAAACTAAATAGCTGCCCGTGACACACCGACCACCCCGTCACTGACCTTTTCATTTGTTTTATGAATGCTTCTTAAGAATGATGGTAAATGTGACATTGTTCATCTGACTTGTCTGAACAGCTCATGAGGTCCTCTTGAAGCCTGAGGACAGTAACGTCCAAACGTTAGCTTGCTCACTCTCCGCTCGATTCTGTGCAGCTGTCAGATCCATAACTTCCCAGAGACACTGAAATAGAACCACAAGATTCTGTTTAACCTGCGTTCTGGGAAGGAACACGACCCCCTCCTATGAACATCCAGCACCTGAGAGACACTCCGGAGGGGGGGTAGTGGAGGAAAAAAAGATGGTAAAAATGCTGATGGAAAAAAACATAAAAACATGAGGAAAACCTGAGGGTGCTTGACCCAGCTGCGGAGAACAAACGAAGGAATTTGCTTTGCGTGTGACAGTGTGTGTTTCTGTGTGCGAGTGGACGAGTTTGTGCCCAAGTCAAGAGGATATGTGCTAATAAGCCCAGAGCTAAAGGTTCATGTTGGTCAGTGGACAAACAAATATCATCTTTATGTTGTCGTGATGGCAGAGTCTAAATATATAAACTTCTTCCCCCAGCTGCTCAGTGTGGTGTGTGTGTCGGGATCTGATGCTAAAAGCATCCAGCTGGCCAGCAGGTCTTCGACTGTGACCTCTTGTCCAGCTATTCTGCTGCGTATGCATGCTTGTATACGTTCATATATAATGAAACAGCCACAGCAGGAATCGACTTTGACAGCTTGTCTCCTGAGCTTACTGGTGAACATGGATTTACCTTCTCCACCACAAAAGACTGTAGCGAAATGTCAGCATCAGGCGAGCGCTCTCGAAGCCTCTGTAAGTTGGAGTTGATTCGGTTTCACCCTGTGAGGGTGTCTCTCTGTTTGGGGGGTGGATGAGGTTTCATGAAACAGTGTAATTGAGCTACTTCAATGTTGCCCAGGCGCTAAACTCCTAATCTTAGTCTTTTACAAGTAACATCCAACTTACGACTGGGATCGGTTCCAACCAACCAGTAGTAAATCAGATTGGACGTAAGTCGAATGCCATTCAAAATGGCCGACGCGAGGGTTATAGGTACTCCTGTAGTGGTAGATGGCTGTGTGAGAGTGAGATGCTGGGACACTGTGCTGCTGTAACTGTCGTACGTGATGCCGGGCTGCTACGTGCTGCGGTGCCAGACATTGAAAAAAAAAAAAAAAAGCATCTGCTGGCCGTGGTCGTAAGTACGGATGGGCGTAAGTCGAGCAGGTTGTAAGTCGGATGTTACTTGTATTTGAAATTAGATTCATGCAGGATTTAAGCGTCAGGATCACAATAACACTAAAAATTACATTCTCACTGCAGTGGCAGAATATATTGTCGTTGGAAAGTCGAAGAGTATGATATTATCGTTTTTAAAGTGCCCCCTTGGTTACACAGGGATACAAAAAATCAGGCACCACATGGCACTATGGCCAAGACCAAGACCTAACTGAACACACAGTAATGATTTATTTGGAACAGATGACGACTGATTTTTTTTGCAGTAGAAAATAAACATGTAATAGACTTGTGCTTCTGGATTAGGTTTCGTCTCAGTCTTGGTCTCAACCATGATTACAACCTTACTTGGTCCCACAAGTGAACCTCCTGCCTGAAAAAAACCCTGCAGTCTGACATAAATCTCCATAATTATGATTTTAGTCATGCATTTGCCCAAGAGACGTCAGAAGAAGTACGGCGTGCAATGGAACTGAAGTGATATGATGAGAGAACCGTGTCGGCGCAGAGAACCAAGACTCACGAGTGCGTGAGGGAGACAATGGGATTGTTTGGGCTGAGAGAACACTTTGCTATCAGGAGATTTTGTGTGAAACTAAATGACTGTAGACAAGCGAATCACACAATCTGCTGTGAAAAAGAGACGGCCCAAGCAGTGAGACCAAGAACAAAATGATATTGACGTATAAATCATTTAGGGCTTGAGGAAAAGCATCGCAGAAAAAAGCTAAATTGCGCCAAGCCAGTGATGTATATTCTATTTTCTGTCTCAGAGTCGATTAAATGATTTTGAATCTTTGATAAGCAACGCTGAGGAACACATGGAAGTGAAAACATTGTGTTTGGCTGTGTGACATTTGAGATCATACGAGAAATTTGTTCTGTGGTAAGTTTGTTATCCAACTCAATAAGGGGGGCAGATAACGGTGACAAGCCCCGTGAACACACTCTGTTGCCACCAGAAGAATAAAATCGTGTTCTAACCTGAAAGAAAATATGAGCATATGGACAATTTACCGAAGACAGTAATGGCGATGAAGCTAAGTGAATACCCAACAGATATCCGTACCTCCAAAACCAAAGAACTGCGGTCTCCTTGCGCAGATTGAAGCCCGAGTTTAAAAGAGGAGCTGGTATATTTTTTCCAAGCTTGGTTCGCCGTCTTGTTCCACAGGTTAGCATCAAAGTAGCTGCCAGTTTCCAGCGATCAAAGCCACTTGCCTCAAGTTGTGTTTAAAAAATGAGTGGCAAGTCAACAGGGTGGGTCAGACAGGCAGGATTACAAAATGTGATTTTTCAACCCTCAGTGTTCAATGCACCAAATGCTGCCAGTGCAGCTAGCAAATTGGTGTCCTACCTGTCGCGGGATGATGACATCACACCTGGCAGCTACTATTTGTTTTTCCAAAAGGGTTTAGTGAGCCAGAGAAACTTGAAATGAAGAAGTTGATGGAACCTTCTACCCGAGGACAGACATTTATACCATCAAGTTTCGTTCCACTTCCTGGTCTACCGAACAACGTATTGTCACTGGCTGACACGTACGGGTTACTGCTTTAATTGAAAATTCACTGATATTGCATCAAAACTAGAACCTTTCATTTGTTGTGCATTGTGCAAAAATGTGCATTAATAAAGAAGTTTTCACCCAAACAACATCGGTCCTATAGCTTCCTGGTTTGACAAAACGTGTTGTAATTCAGTAACATGTATAGGCTGTTTGGCAGGACTGCAAAATGCCTGGTTTTCAGCCGGTCACGACACGTTATTGAGTAAACAAGATCTGTAGATAAAATTCACTCGGCTTCATGCTTCAAGTTAGCACTGCTTCATCTTTCAGCCGTAGTGACCGTAAAATGAACCAGTGTTTTCAGCTTCACCTTATGCTGTGAGCATATTGGTTTAAGGTGTAGCTTGAATCCATTCTGTCAGTCAATGGTATCAACCACGTTGTCGAGGTGAGGCCAATCCGATGGTGAAGATCACGTCTCGAACTGACCTTTCGTCAAAGTCCAGCACGCACCATGGCAGTGGGAATGACTGGAAGCATGTGACACTGATGTGGGAGGGTTAGAACCAGACTGAGCTTCTCCCAACACCAGCGAAATTGAATGAACCATTTACAAGAATAAATTCTTTTTTTATTCCACATCTTCTGGTCTGAAATTTTGCACTATGTAATAGCTGAACAAATTAGACATCTCTGAATAGGTTTTGTAGAAGGTTTAGAGTCTTCAGAAGTGATGTACTTGACAGCTACTGCAGACTGGGAGATCAGGAGGGTGGTCACGATATTTGAACCCCAGATTATCATTTAAATATTTATTTTATACGTAATCAGTTTTTTAGTTGGTTTCAATAAAGACATTTGGATGTCTTTCCTGTTAGATGTGGGGACTGTCAGTGCGACAGATGCAGGGAGCCAGAGAGTGAGACAGATGAGCAGAGTCAGAGAGTGAGATGAATGTCAGGAGAAATGGCGTTCAGGTGACAAAAACAAGTTGGACTGTAATGGAGAAGATCAGGAGCCTTCTGTAATCTAATGACGCTGATGACTGATGAAGACAGACAGTGTGTGTAAACTCCAGCTCTAATTATCCGTCACGCGCCGAAATGGAATAAGTCCCGAGGGAGCGAAGGAGAAGACGAGAGGATAAGGAGGAAGGATAATGTGTGCAAGGAATTGGTTACATAACATGGCCGCTCGCTCGCGTCACTCTCTACAGCACCAGACTGAATGTTGATCTGGAATATTGGTTTGCTGTTTTCTTCCCTGCCAACACCAGTTCAGAAAGTCTAGTGCGGTCATAAATCGCCTAAAAAAAACCCACATGACTTTTGAAAAGTGTCCTTTTTTTTGGTAGGCCTTTGCTCTTGATCGCCTCCTGCTGGCTAACTCTGTCTTTGTGTCTCCAATTGTCTTTCCCCTGGAATGTTCTTATTGAGTGTGTTTAACATGAATGTGTATTCTGTCTGCACCACAGATGAGAAGCTCCTCCTCTCATGTATGTGTTCTTGGCTGCAGTGAGCTCCAACCAGAGCCATGGGGAGTACCCGGAGTGCCGGAGTGAGAGGGAGTCTACAGGGGAGGCGTCTCTGCTGGTGTCTCCGCTGGTGGTGGCGGGGATTGTTATAGGCCTGGTGCTCTTCCTCTCCTGCATTACCATCATTGTGGGCAGCTTTCGCAAAGACAGTCGGCTGAGAAACCCACACCTGCGAGCCAGCTACGGTCAGTAGTCGATGCGAAACCCTGGAGAGTCCATAGTTAGCTAACATTTGAAAGAAAGTTGATAAATCTTCAGCAGAACAGAGAGTCTGAGGACAAGTCAAGGTTCAGCTAGCTGCCTACATTCCTTTCATGCAACCAACCCACCAGGGGGCAACGAAGAGTCAGAAATTATAGTTAACTTCTCCAAGCGATACGGTCGATAACTTATGGCATGCCAAACACAATCTCCACGATGACAATTCTGCATCTCACAATAAATTCGATAAACACACAGCTCACTCGCTGCATTGGTCCTCTCCAGCTCCGCAATGACAGCCGACACCGGTGTGTGACAGCTGTGGAGAGTGTGGTGGACTTTGGTTCACGATTGTAGTTTAAAACTTACTAATACATAGAACCTTTGATAATGACACTGGTCGACTCTGAGACTCTGGATCAGTGTTTTTTTTATTAGATGGAGTGGTCCTCATAGGTTCTCTGACGCGGTCGTCTGCCTTGGTTCACATCAACACATGCAGGTCTCCCGCTGCGCTGGCACCTCGGGGAAACACTGTGGTGAAAATAGTTGGATATTGGACGGACATCTGCTCCAGTATTGGCAGCGGTGTCCTCCTGTGTGTCCTCATTAGGGTTCACTGATCACGGACACACTCTCACAGGCAGCGCTAATGCTACGACCCAGCATCAGTTAGGGACAATCAACAAATTCCAAAGCTGTAAAATTATTAGTGCAATCTTTAATAAGACAATGAAAAACAAGGAGAGAGAGTAGTGAAAAGGTTTTTCATCGCACAAGAGAAAGGACTGACAGTTTGTATCATGATTTGGAGAATGGAATATGACTAAATGATCATTTATTCACATAATTTCTAATATTTCTTCAATAACATCTATGAAATGTGTCCAGACTGGTCCATACATTTAACCCCTAAATGAAGCTGGCAGAGCAGGCTGTCAGAAACCAGCGGCTTCTACCAGAGACGTGAAACATTGAATTGCTCATCTCTCAACTCCACTAATAAGTTTCATCATAAAACAGTTTCAGGAGAGACTGTAGTGTCCAACACATGGAATAGAATGATCATGGATTTATAGCGATAACTTTTTATGTCCATATCGCCAATTCCTACCAAGCAATGATTGTTTGCTCAGTCACCGACTCGCCTGAAACTGAATTTCAATTGTACACAGGTCCGGACGGTTTCTCTTACGGGGGTTCGGTGGGGGAACTACGGTCGACGTGTTTGGAGGACTTCCCGCCTCCCTTGGACTATCACTCCTACCGAGACACTCTGTCTCAGGTCAACACGCTGTACCCAGACTCACCTCCACGGTCAGTACCCAACTGCTTTTCCATTTGTTGATTTGGCTTTTGGCGTCAGGTTTTTATGAAGAGTGAAAATGCGGGGGAACAAAACATTACCCCTCTCTTCTCTGTTAATTTAGTTTGGCGTGTGTGTGTGTGTGAACTCGTGTGTGTGTTCAAAGGGAAGGCAAGAGCTTGCTAAAGGCCAGCATCCCGGTGTTTTTGATCTAAATGTCAGCACTCCTAATTGGCAACCGTAAGAATTCACACCTATCCCTCCTTGTAACTGCAAGCTCTGTGTGTGAGTACTTGTATATCCTGCCTTGTGGGGATCAATTCCTGAGAAAGTACTATCCTTGTGGGACCCGTATGTCTGCGTGAGGTCCAAACCTCAATTTGAGGATGAAGACAAAATAACTGTGTCATTACAATTGGGTTTCGGTTTGGTTCAGACTCCTGCTTAAGGTTAGCCATGTGTTTTGGAGGGTTAAGTTGGCTGGGGAAAGGATCATGGCAATGAGAAACCTCACAATGTCGACACAAGGACAGCAATACAAACGTGTGCGTGTGCATCATTGCGGACCAATTCTTGACTGAACACTATCCTTGTGAGGACTGTATAACTTTGCTGGGACATTTCGATGGGCCCCACAAGGTTAAGCCTCAATTTGAGGACGAAGACTTCAAAATAACTGAGTCATTATAATTGTGTGTAAGTTTGGTCCACGGTCCTGGTTACGGTTAGCCACGTGTTTTAGGGGAGTTTATGAGGGTTATGAGGGTTATGGCAGTGAGCGGATCCCGCAAAGATAGAAACTAGAATGTGTGTGTGCTTGTGTACTCGTATACAGTAATTATCCTTGTGGGGACTAATTCTTGGAAACACACCCACTTGAGAGGACATTTTGGTTTAAGCTTTTATACGTCTTTTTAGGAACCGTAATGATCGTTTGTTGATGTGTGCGTTGTGTGCGCTAGGTGTTGCTCCAGAGAAGCGAATCCCGCAGAGGGGCGGGAAAAAACACAGACCAAAAGTGATCAGCATATGAACAAAAAGCGCTGTGATATTAAGTGACTTCAAACAATAGGTGAGGTGTGATTCTGGAGTCTTTTATTGCTCCATTAAAGGAGAGGGAAACTAGCCTTCTACGTCAGCAGGCTGGCGTGAAGCCAGAACGTTGAGCCTGAACTGTAGGATGGCGGCCAGCACGCAGGTACACACACGCGCACAAATTGCACATTTTGTTTATCATGAGGCTGCAAAGGGCTCCCATCTTGTGTTTGTGTGCTACAGATGGTTGAGATCAACCGCCCTCCTACAGAGACCGTGAAAGTTATCTTTCCAACACAAGCACACGTTTGAGACGAAGCCACACACTCACACACACACACACACACACACACTCGGAGCAGCAGGTTCACCTGTGGCGACTGAAAGCTTCTACTTCCTCTTGGAGAATCTGGGGCACACGCTAACACAAGCAGAGACACACAAAAGCCAAACCTGTTGTCATCCTGGGTAGCCATTAGCCGTAATGCTTACGTAAGATGAGCTAGACTAGAGATGAGACAGGAAATGTATTCCTTCATGTTATTACAAGTCTTAATTGACTGCTTGGGTTTCTGCATTCTTTGTGTTTATTGAAGCCTTTGATTTACATTTTTGGTATTCAAATTTTGTCTCTCTGTTTGGTTTTACTGAAGATTTTTTTAAAGAATAGCGGTGAGAGTTGCAATCATTTATGGTTCTGGAACAACATGACGGGTAACAAGGACCTTGCCAAATAGCTTGTAAAAAAACTAGTGTCAGCCATGTTTGTTTACGTTCGCCCTGTATCGTGTTCAGGTGACGCTGCACCAGTGAGTTATGCTTTTTAATTCCGCTTATTCTACATTTCAGTCATGGGAATCTTGACTTTTCATGAATGGATAATCGTTCACATCCGAATCCCAACCCTTGGCGGCAGTATTTGTGGGACTTGATGGAGCATGAACCTGACCTTGCTGGGTTTTAAGCAGTAGATGTCAGGAAAAGTTACCACAGGTTCAGAGCAACGTTGCCATGGTTAGAAGCCAATTTTGGAGAAAAAACATCCACTGTGAAAACATAATATACTGACTAGTAACTCGTACACAAATTATCATAGAGTCCTTACGCATGTGCAAGTTTTGCTGGAAGCAAGAGTGAGGTGTGTTTCCATGAATTGGTCTGCACAACTATAGCTGTACAAGGACCACACACACACACACCTGTAACACTTTCTTTGTGGGGTCCTCTCATTGCCATAACCCTTGCCCAGCCTCTCACCTTGACCCCAGCCATCCAGAACACATGGCTCACCTGAACCATGACCCAGTTTTAATGACCCAGTTATTTGAAGTCTTCATCCTCAAATTTAGGCTTAACCTTGGGGTCCAGCAAAAAGTCCCCACAAGGAGATGTGTCCAAGAATTGGTCCCCACAAGCTTAGCTATACAAGGCACACACGCACACACAGCCATATGTTGTGGCGGGAGTTGTCCTTGGTCCAACTCCACAGGGCCTCTCAGTGAGATATAAGTCAGTGCCAAAGGTTCTCCCTGGATCCAAACCAAACAACATAGATGCAACAAACTTAAAGCAACCAATATGTATGTCCTTTTGTTAGTCTTCAGTCTACACTTGCATGAGCTCGTAAATACCAATACATTCCATCATAAATGAAGGAATTAAACAATGGTATTTTATTTCATTATCTGCTGTTTTAATCATGTAATCATTGTTTTATATTTGGATTGAAAGCCAGTTGTGTCCATATTCACCTATGATACAACTGAGACTTGTGATTTTGGGAATCATATAAAAGCTTTACAGAGGCTCAGCACTGCTTGTTTGGTTAAAAATAAATATTTGGATCATGTGGAGCCTCCACAGACTGAGCTTCTGTAGTCATTCACAAAAATAAAATATATGTGTAGACATTACAATATATCATTTATATAAAATATATAAGCTACATTTGCCAGTCTAAATAACAGGGGGAACTCAGCCTCTAGCATCTTAATGATCTGTCAAATTAAAGTGAATTAACAATGACCTATTAAAATGATGAGGACATAATGACTTCATTTGCCTGTTGGTTGCTTCATGCTTTCATAATCGTTTGGTGACCTGATCCTGTCGAACAAGTCTGTTATTGAGGCAGTGCCCTCCAGTGGCCATGTTGTTCATGAAGCAAAAGCAAATCCTCAGACTCTCGTCCAAGTTTAGATCAGTCGTTTCCCAGTTTCACAGCAGGATGGTAAAAGAAGTAAATCCATGTGATAGTCGCGCTTGAGACGCAGTGATTTTTAGCGTTGTGTCCCAGGAATCCTGCCGTGGAAGTCGAAAGACCTGAAGTTAAAGTGTAACTTGAGCTTCCTCATTGGCAAAGAAGTGGATTTTAATCGCAGTCATTAAACTTAACTGGCTGAGAAGAGACGCTTTGTAATTACCTGTGTCAGGTGATGATCCATCTGTGGGGGTAAAAGAATCAAGATGTTGGTTTAAAAACAGACTAACAGGTTGAGGGCTAAATGGAGGCGAAAGCCAAAAATAAGAGTCTGGGTCGGGGAAGATCTGGGACAGAGAGGTGGGAAGCGGCCCAGGTCGTCGTGGGGAGGCGGAGCACACGGACCTCTGCAGGTCAGGCCCTTCAGTTGGAGCGCATTTTTCCAAATATCTGAGGAGGGAGAACATTTCAGTAACATCTGTAGATGCTCCACTAGCCGTCATGACTCGACATGAGCTTTACAAGGTGGAGAAGAAGTCTCCTTCCTGACTGCACTATCAGTGCATTCCCCAATAAACATTTAATCACGATCAAAGTTGTGTTAACCCTATTAAAAAGTGCATGTATGGTACTGTCTCCGCTTACAGGTCACTTGGTGACGTGAACGTCAGGGACTGACTGGTTCTCACTAATTAACCTCATGTGACCTGCTTCATCGTGGACTATATTTAGGAAACTGATCATGATCTCAAAGGTCTCGCCTCTTCATCTCCGTCCACTGTTAACAAGACCGTACGAGCACAGGACCCTCAGCTCGCGTGGATTCTGCGCTCACACGTCCACGCTCAGCAGAGGGAAACACCGGAGGCAGCTGAGACTTGTGTGATTTCACCTCCACTGAGAATGGAACCCGAGAATTCACGCTGCGCTGTTGGAGTGAAAATTGGTGATGTTGAGGAGGCGGTGGTGTTGCTCCACCGAGGACTCTCCGGAGATCCTCAGCTCCTCATGCCTTGTTCTCTTGGGGTTGGAGGGTGTCTCCAGGTAGCATGTGTTTGTGTAGTGTCAATAACAATACCTCAGTCCTGGTCCACGAGAGGTGTGACTCAAGCTCAGGGTGACAAACAGACACAGTTGCGCGAGCTGTTGAGGTGTTTGCACCGGTCGAAGCTTTACACTCATGTATGCCCACCGCGAGTCGAAAGCTCAGGCGTGGAAAATAAAACTCCACAAACTGATGGTGCATTCAGGTGCGTAGCACAGCATTAGTGAAGGGCTCATGAAGCTTTCTGCGTCCACTAAGTTGCACTCTCTGCTCTTTGGTTTTGACCGACTATTTTAAGATAATATCCATTGACATTGGCACCAGCTGAGCTCTGAAAATGAAGACGCTGTTTCCTTCATCAGCACGTCACAAGTACGCCTGTGTGTGTTTGAAATACACCTGGTTGCAGAGGTGTCTACCACCACCTGGATTATTTATCAGCTCCACTCTGGTGATGAGGCTGCCCTCCATGCTGACGTGACATTTTCTCCTCTTGACAGTGCACGCAGAGCTATGAGTGAGAAGGAGGCAAAATGTCCAGGTTTCCAACAACACAGGAGGAACATAATCTGATCAATGACAACTCAAATAGGTCCTCACTAAGATCGATGAACATGGACACACACACGCTGAACACTGCAGCACCACACTGATGCAGTTAGCAGCGTCGTGATCAAATTACTCGGATTTACTGCTTCCTCTGTCTCATCTGCCACAGCTACCACAACACTCGCACACACACCTCGGCTGCTGACCGGACGCTGCCTTTTGAAAAGATCAACTGGACGGAGGTGTGCTGTGTGTGGGTGTGGTTGGTCCAGCTACACTTGTGAAGACCAATTCTTGGAAACACACCTACTTATGAGGACATTTTGCTTTGTGGGGACCACCAAACTTCATCATTAGTAGGTCATTATACATGGGTTGAAGTTTGGTTCAGAGTCTGCGCTAAGGTTAGACATTGGTTTGGATGGTTTAGGGGGAGAGGATTGGTCACGTGTGTGTGAGTGTATGTGAGCGAGAGAGACTACAGCCCAGACAAATGATTGTGAAAAGAGTCAAGACCTCTCCTTGAGTCAGAATGTGTGACGCTGTTCTTGGCTCCATGTCAGAGCACAGACTGACAAACGAGTTTTGCAGCATTGAACCTGGCGCTGGGATGGGTGTGCTCCGAAACCATCAACAGACAAAATGTCAGACTCAACGCACCCACGACTGTTAAGATCATGAAACCAGTCACACCGCAGGAAGGAGCAGTGAAGGAACAGCTGATGGATCAGAAGCAAGACAGCACTTGTCTGGAGGTGGAGACACAAAGCAGCTTTTGTGATCCTCAGTATGGAAAAGACTTCACCCTAAATAAACTGTCAGTCCAGACAACAGGGAACCTTTGTAAGTGCAGGAGTTCCTGGTCCACTGATCACACTGATGCACAAGACACGTGGCAGCTCGGATGATAACAACAACAACAAACATGGAGGAATCCCTGAACAAAAGCAAACAAAAGCATCTGTTTGCTTTTGTTCAGGGAGGTTTTTCGCTACACAATGGCCAGGGTTTCCACTACTTTGAATGGACTTGAAATTCTTATAAAATTGAAATCATACTAATATTTTCAAGACATGAGTAGAGCTTTAGCTTAAATAAGGTGATATAAAAACTTGAATATAGCAACCATCCTGATTTATTGTGCTATTGTCAAACTGATGCAAAGTAAACAATACTTTGTTGTTTAAGTGTTTTGTATGGGTCCATCATTAGTTTCACTATTATACCAAATTCATTCAACTGAAAAATACAAGCTGTTATAAATACATTGACATACACAATAACAATAAGAATAAGGGCCAAAATATCCTAAATCCAAGAATGCTCTGAGGTAAAACTCAAAGTCGAAGCTATTTATGAAGCTATGTAGTTAGGACGACAATTGATCTGAAATTGACAGTTTATTCTACAGTCTTTTGTATACTCAGGATCAGTGTGACACAAAAGGTGCTTTGTGTCTCCACCTCCAGTCAAGTGCTGTTTTTTGTTTTTTTTTGGATAATAACCATCTCTGGATTTTTTTTTTTTTTTTTTTTACTTTTTTTAAATGAGAAAAATGTCCTGGTCATCACTATTCTCATTGTTTTGCTCACTTGTTGTTTGGGTAAAATACCTTGCCATTTAAACTTTTATAAGAGTATTATAGTTTTGTTAGTTTTAACAATCATTTATATATCCTAACATATGTCTGGATTATTATTATTTTTTCTATGTCTATATATATCATGTCCTAGCCATCACTGTTGTGTCTGTGCTTCTGCTCCCAGCTACGATGAGTGCGTGGGTCCCGGCTCCACACAGATCTACATCCCCACAGACGATCCTCCCCCGTACTCCCTGCTGGACCCCTGTCAGGGTGGGACAGTGGAAGAAGGGTCCACACAGGACAGCGCCTTACATCCATCCGCACATTACGGTGAGACGTCGGCCAGCGCCACCTGGTTCCCCTCCTCAGACTACCAACTGGGACTACAGGAGCACCAACACATTGCATCTATTTCCTTCCCGCTGGAGGCCGCTCCGCCTTATGAGTCAGTGCTGGCGGAGCAGGGTCAGCCCCTCCCTCTCATGCCATGTGACCTTTACAAACACCACTCTGAGAGGGGAGGCGACAGTGGCGGCGCCCAGCAACCTGGAGCAAATCAGATCTTGCAGGACCATTAATTAATGTGCACCACTGGTGGTTCCGGCTGGAGATGAGCTGGACGCTGTGACACAAACAGTGGACCTTCATGAGGTTCTGTCGCCGCGGATGCTGAGGAGCTAATGAGGCAGGGACGGAGTGCAACATCTCAGTGGAATTGAATTCAGGATGGAGCAGACTCAAGTCACGTTGTACATTTCCCCGACAGAATCGATGCTTCTGAGAAGACTTGCTAATGTCACGGTTCTTTTCTGTTAGCTTCAGATTTAAGTAAAGTCATGTGTCAACACTCATTCATCACATAGGCCGAGAGTAGAAGAGCGTCGACATTTATGGTAGTCTAGTTAGCCACGGTCCAGCTATCCCCTCTCTGGAGGACCACCCTCACCACTCAGTGTTGTCTTGAATAGAGCTACGTCGGTGTTGAACTACAGTAAGAGTTCAATGCTTTGTGACTTGTTAATGCCACATGGCTCCCTTATCGTGGTGATAACTTACCGTAGACCCCAGAAACACCTGAAGATTTACTGTAGGAAGCAGAAGCCCAAACTGATTAGAAAACTAGAGCAGACAGAGGTTTTGTTGTTGTGATGTACTGTTTGTGTAACCGTGGAGACACACCAAGGGCTTTAGTTCTACTGACCCGAGCCAAGGAAATGTAGCTTTTAGACTCCCTCTTCGTGAGATTCGTGTCATGCTAGCCAAACGAAGACAAAGATATTTCCGGGCGAAGCGTTTCAGTTTTTGCTGTCAAAGTTAGCTCCAACGTCTGCTGACCAACAATGAAGGTACGCTCATATCGCGCTACCGAGTCGTTGCTGATTTCAAGTTACCAAAGCCACTTCCAGCCCCTCTCAAGTGGGGGCGGAGCTAAAAACGTATTTTAAAGCAGCATAAGATTTGGATGATGCCCTCTGCGTACTTCCGGTCCATTAGAGGAGGTATCAGCTCGGTGACTTGGAGATGCTCACTGTTTCACTGTTTCCCGAAGAATTTTCCCTGTCTGTAAACATCACCGTAAAAAACAGGTTGTCACTTATAATTGCTCAAATCGCGTTTGTGTTCGTGTTGATCACACCGTGAGCCATCATAAAAACAGCCCAGCGTTTTTTCAACAAGTTTTAAACTCCGTGACGGTTTGGTGGACGGTAATGTTTGAGGGTGACGTGAGAGTCAGATGGAAACATGTCTGATGTGTCTCTCACAAGCTTTTGACTATATCACCAGCCATGTCATCAACTTTCACCATCAAACACAAATGGAGACACCAAGTCCTGTAGACACATTTTCCAGCTCCACCGGCTAAATTGGGCTGTTTCCAGCACTCCCCGCATGTCGAAGGCGGACTAGGCCGTGATTGTGTGTTTCCAGTCGACTCTTCATGGATGAGGACGAGTTATTTCTGTTTGTTGTGCTAAAGATGTGCCTAATAGCCCTCAGACTGTTAGTTTAACCAGTAGCCATATGATAATATGATGCAAATAAACCCGTGTTTTAGTCACTTTTAAATGTCACATCAGGTGACTTTCTTGCTAAAGTTGTTGGTAAACTGACTGAATGGTGTTTGGAGCGACCTCTTTTAATTTGGCAGCTAAAGAACTGTCCTCAATAGGAAAGTGGAAAGATGATTTCACTGTATTTAAAGTTCCTTCATCACATTGTGTTTGGTCTTTTTTGGCTTCATTTCTCCGAACACCCTTGTTTGTGACAGGTATCGTGGTCTGAGAGTGAGTTACGGACTTCTTACACAAGGTTTTACAATGTTGAGTCATAATAAGAAAAGACATGTCTGGGCCATTGTGTTACCAGGGAAGAGGTCAAGAATCAACAGTGGCTCTTTGTTTCCCGTTTGAATGTGCCTTCCATTGAGAAGCACTGACCGTCAAGGTGGGAATAGAAAACAGAAATCCTTCTAATAAACTGGGCCACGTTCAACTTCTTGCCAAGTAGGTCATGACCTCACACGCCAGCCGATCATTCCACTGCCATTTATCCTGACCTTTGTCCACACTCAAAAACCACACACCTCCTGTTGCATTCAGGAGCCTTGAGAACCTCAACAACACGTGTGCTGGATTCCAAAACCAGTTTGTGGAGAACATGCCTGCAGAATCCAGTCAAAGAAAAAGATGAAATTAAGACGTTGAAGTCACCTGAGGGGAAATCCGTGCAGCTGTAACTCACAACATCAATCACAAACCCTGCTTATGGGGACATGCAGTGGTGAAAAACAGTTGGAATTAAGCCGTCCTGAGTGGGAAATGCAGAAAAGTTTTTATAGTAATGTTTTTTTTACAGATATCAAAAACAGTATTTTATGAAAAACATTATACTGGTCACTAATATTGTGAAGTGAGTAGAACACTAAAGAGTTAATGAGTCCAAGTTGGGCGCGGACACCAAGTATGGAACTGGAATGGCAGCATGCTGCGAGGCGGGGTTAAATACATTCAATATATTTTGGATGTTTCTCAACACTGAATCTAGTGAGATCGTTGATCTGATGTGAAAGAGTCTGTGCGGCTGTCGCTGCTCATTTTGAATGAGATATTTTATTCCCTCTTTGTCTACATTTCACTGTCTGAGAAAATGAAGCTTCAAGTTCTGCTCCTGCTGTTGGCTCTGGTGGTTTCACTCAGTGGCCTAGAAGAACCCATCATGGACGATGAAGGTGCGTGTTGTGCGACTGAGGCAGGGATGAGGAGCAAGAACTCATGTGTTTCAATGTTTCATCATCCCAGAAAGCATGGCCATCGAGGATCTTTTCAGAGACATTGACTTATCGGCAGGCAATGATGGCACCGAGGAGGACCCTGTTCTGAAAGGTCAACATGAATTCCGGCTGCCAAAAGCTGACTAGAAATCGCCAAAATTCTCAGCAATATAATGTTTTCTTATGATTCACCACTTCCTGTAAATTTGACATATATTGTTTTATCTTTATAGACAGAGATGTTGATGATGATGATGATGAAGATATCATACTCTTACCAGAGCCTTCAACCACTCCAAGAATTACAGTAAAAGTTTAATCGTTTCTCAGCGAAGGTCCAAAATAAATCAATATCTGGGTAAAAAGGTGTTATTCAAATGATTTTATGCATAAAAACTATTGTAGTGTTGTTGACCAAAACGTGCTTTATTTAAGCCACTAACAATAAAACAGTTATCGGTAATAATGCTATTATTAGTCTGGAATAATGAAGTGATTCAGTTATTATGTTTTTAAAATGAGGACTCTACTTTTACATGTGTACTTAAATAAAAATGGATTAGGGTTAGCTGTGTCGTGCATACGAACGTAAGGAACGAAGCAATTTTATTTGTTATTAACTAAAGAGTCACTCTTTTGTAGCTTAGTATTGATCCATAGTTTAATATCTGAGTGATTTTCCTTTTAAAATTGTACGTCTAAGCACGTTTTTTCTTCAAAATCAGGATATATATTCGTCAATGTTGTTATTTATAATTATTATATTGTTATTGTTAATATCGTTTACTCGGATTAATTTGAATCCGATGTCACCCTCTAGCGGCCATATGAAGTAGCTTCATGCAGCGGCTCACTCTAAATGTAAAGCGAACTTCGGTGGAACAACTTTTTAAGTTTTAAAGAAACTTCCAAGAACAAAACGGTAACTACAGTTAACTGTTAGTTGGTTTCGAAGAGAAGACGGACCGTTATATGTCGGGGTCATGTGATCGCCACTGTCACTCGGACAGAACGCCACTGGCCTTCAGACGCCTGTTGAGCGGCCGGAGCGCGCTGCTTTCCCGGAGCTGACTCGTCAGAAGCATTTCCCAAAAGGCCTCGCCGGTGAACTCAATCCGCAGTTGTTTATTGCCGTTCAGCTGACGAAGATTCTACGAGGAGCACCATGCGCTCCATAGCGGGGCTCGCGGCTATAGTGGCTGCCGCCAGCGTCTATCTCTACCTGCTCTCGACGCACCTTCCACCGGGACCAGCGCTCAACGAGGCAGACTCTCGGGACCACGAGGGTCACGACTTCAAGTACGTACACAGCCTCTGCCCTGAAAGGTGTCTTATTTTTCTGCATGAAGTCATTACAGTGTAGTTTGTAATAACACAACTTTTCAGTAATACGGAGTGCGATCGATTGATTCAAATCAATGAAGGGATCAAACACGTACAAAGCAAATGACTGAGAAATACAAGACCTGTTAGGATATATTCAAGCGTGTGTTTGGATCCACCGGTGTTTTCACGGTAAAGCAGCTGTCGCCGAGTCGTCATCTCGTATACGTGTACATTGGGATGTAAACAAACGACGAGGACAATACAGACGATTCTACCTGCAAAAAAAAAAAAAAACTTTTTCACGTTAATATGAAGGATTGTATTTTAACAGCAGGTGAAACATGAGCAACTGTTTCACTGGCTTCTGCATAGTTGGTGAAACCGAGCCCTGCAACCAGGGACCTCAGGCAGCCCCCAAGTGGCTGGGACACAAGTTCAGTTTGTCCTTTGTGATGCTACAGGATGTAGTTTCAAGTGAAATGTTTCCTCAAATAAGATGCCTCAATTTCAGGTCCGCTAGGAAGTGGTTAAAAAAATCTACATAAATCAAGTAAACGGCCGGACGTGTGAATATTCCATGAATCATGCAAGAACATAGCAACTGTTTTGTCATATGTTATAAGACAGTAATGACATCATGAAGCCTGTTATCATAACAAGCCTGACATCCTCTGAGCGGGAACATGCTCTTGATCTGCAGTGAGTATATTTTTTTTGGGCATATTTCATATTTTGCCGGGACCACCCGGATTATTATCACATCATGTGAAATACTGATTCCAGTTGGACTCTGAGTTCCCGGCTCACAGGAGCATGGACTGTTGCTTTCCTCAACAAGCAAATCTGATGTACAGAAAAGGCTTGGTCCTGCAATATTCTGCTGCACCACAAATGCTGCCGCCAGTCTGTTTCACAAACAATAACATGCATGCTTTTCTGAGACTCCAATGCAGGCATCGCTTACCGCTTTCCACGTAACAATTGTATCAAAGACATGTTGCCAGAAGTGAGAGAACCCGCGCCTCCAGAAGAGAGTGCAACCTTATCGCAGCGCCTTGGACCACTGGGCCGTCCTGACATATACTAGTTTGCACACAGGAAAATAGTTAGAATAGTTCATCTACCAAAGAGAAGTTGTTGAAATGTGATTTGAGTCAGTGCTTACAGGGGTGACAGTGACTGGTATTGATGTGGTTTAGACAGCTCCGTGCTGTGAATAAACGTAAAAGTTCTGTCAGAAGTGGGATTCGAACCCAAACTTCTCGACTCAGAGAAAGGAACGTCGTGTGTTGGACCACTTGGTTGCCTTTGTCACGGTGCAGTGAGTCGATCAAAGTTGTCAGAAATGGAATGATGTGACCGGCTGAGGGCGGCTGTGGCTCACATCTCTTTCAGATCCAGCAAACAGCTCTCTACCAGATCTGACCCACTGTTTTAACAGCATGTAGCCCAGATCCCAGAGTACATTCAGCCCACTTCTGGGCCTGATACATTTTGCGATGAGGATTGTTTCTGTGTGGACACAAGGGCTGTGACAGACAGTGTCATCTCAAGGCTGCTTGAGTAGCATCCACTCCTCTGGTGTTAGCCGTTAGCTATAGTAGTTCATGGCAAAAATCCCATGGTGTATTATAGTGTGAGCTGAGGAGGAAGTCAAACTGAATGTTTGCTGCCAGCTAGTGGCTGGGAACCTTAACACAGCTCAAGAAAACAAACTTGAAAAAATAAGGATACAGCACACTTCAAACATCAACCCATCAAGTTTCGCACTAGAGTGTATCAATATTTTCACATCCCATGGTAGACAATGTGTGTGTGCATGTGTGTTGTGTTGCAAACTAACAGGCAGGAGAATCTCCAGGGATGATAAAATAACGCCGAGCGAGACAGTCCTAGGTCAACAGCCGGGCTTCTGTGTGTGTGTGTGTGTGTGCAGCCAGTAAACTGATACAGTGTATACTGTTACAAGTGAAGTCATTCAAGAATGGCATGAGTATCTGCCAGTGAAACCCTTTGGCGAGACCCGGTTGGTCAGCCAATCATACACATTCTATTTTAGCGGTCATTATGAAGCCTTGTCTGTCTGACGACAACCTGAACCGAGACACTGCCACAGGAGCCTAGCGTGTACACGAGCGAATGCTCACACCACCTTTCGTTTCGGATTTATTAAAGAGCAAACGAAGATGAGAGAGATTTGTGCAATAGCATGGTACATGCATGACTTAAAATAAATGACTTATTTTAATGATATAAAACTGATTATTGATTCAAATCTAATGTAAAAATTCAGTCAGAAGTGGGACGGCCTTGGATGCTCATATACTGAAAAATAGAAACTGCTGGCGATTGGTGCTTTCCATGTTGTGAGTGTGTCGAAGAGAGATTGTCTGAAATAGGATTCAAACCCATGCTCACAGGAGAGACAGCAACCAGAATGCTGTGGTTCAGGTGGCTCTCAGCAAATTTCTGTCAAATGGGGGCTTCGAAAACATGCCTCCAGACCAGACTGCAGACAGAAGACAGCGCCTTGGACCTGAAAAGGTTGTTCCTTTAGCTTGGCATTTGTATCGAAGAGAAGGGGTCTGATGTGAGATTTGAACCTAAGCCTCGGATCAGAATGCTGCAACATCTCCTGCATTTGAGTTGAGCGACCTGTTCTCTGGATACAGAAAACATATTGTAATATCAATGCCATGCCATATCATGCGCACAGTAGGCACGAAGAGGAAAAGCCGTTGGGTCATGGTGAACCTCGAGGCCTGTTCACTAGCCAGTCAATTTAAATACAACACAAAAATGCATGGCCCACACAAGCAATGATGGCAGTGACACATCTACAATGTATCATGCGTTGGTTGCCCTCCGTTTGCTGCTACAAAACTGCAACACTGAATGAAAAGAACATTGGAATTACATCAGGTAAAAATACAGTTCACAAGTGGGGAGTCACAGAACTGAACATTTTAGTTGACAGATTATTGTCGGAAAGGGACTTCAAAGTTATTGCAAAAGATCCTTAATCTTAATGATAGTTTACTGTGACACATGGAAGGAAGTATGGATTCGTCAAATAAAGGTGGATGCTGGATCGGATACTGTTCTTTAACTATATCACACACAATGTTCTGCTCTTTATTATATGAATCAATTGCCTTTTCCACTTTGCTTTATACTGCTCAATTTTCATTTTTGGTGTGTGAAATATGTATTTTTCAAACATGGTATTTTTAACTTCTTTCATTTGTCTTTTTTTCCCATTTCAGTTTCCTTTCTTTCTTTTTGTTATTCAAAAATATTAAATAGACATCTATATTCATGCATCTCAAAGTAGCTTCCATTTACCCCTTAAATAAGAAAAACTCAACGTAACAGACAAGGCTCGTACACGTCAGCCTGCAAGCACTTTTCGTGTGGAAGTAGAGCTAAAATAAAAGTACCCACTGTGACACATTTCCCCTTTAAATACTGAACATACATCTCCACAGTTTCACATATCTATCATCAGCATTTCGACCAATAACAGAGCCGCATGCGGGTCAGCTGACCACTAGGGCCTGTATGCTGGAGCAGGTGGCTCAGAAAAAACTGCTTCTTGTGTTTCAGTCGGGGGATTTTAGTGTGTAAGTGGGGGTTTTCTCCCTGTACCCGCGAGATATTTCTGTCGCAGCTGTGACGCACTCAAGTAACACATGCAGCGAGGACTGTTTACTGCTCTTTATACCACTGCAGTATTACTTCAGTATTCCTATTTTTTTTAGCTTAATGTTGTAAATTTGGGATATATTTTGAAAAAAAAAAGTGTTTCACATTTCCACATCAGACGATAATTCAGTGTTTTGCATCACATCTCAAGATTGTCAAGGGGACTGCAAACAGCAAACTGCTGCAAGGACATACAGTGACCACATCACAAAAGACAAATTTTCCCTGCACTTGTTTTATTTAAAAAAAAGAACACCTTTTTAATTTACACTCAATCGGACAGCAGGTGGCAGTAGTGTTTCACAGCTCCTACACCAAGGCACACAGTGGGTGAGGGCTAGCAAAGCTATACAGGCGAATGGGAGTAACGTTCAAAATGTTCACGACTCCAGATGAAACTACACAGCTCACCCAAACCTAACTATTAATGGTGCATTCCAGTTGCCCCCGGAACTGTGAAATTCCCAGCTCCGCCTCCCCCACTGACGTCACCTGACTTCTCAGCCGGAAGGTGGGAAGGTTCTCACCACCCTGAGTTTGCAATCCAAGATGGCTTCCCCAAATGTAAACATGACGCAGAAGTTTAGAATAAATGAAGAACTCCACATACTCACGCAATTGCATTTCTTCTACAAGTGGGACGCAGATTTTTCAAGAACTTTCTAATATTCTGAGAATGCGCACTTGAGAATAGCTTTCGTGGATGTCGCCATTTTCTTTTACTCACTGAACTCCGCTGTGACTTCCAACTTCCGAGGTATCGATTTTCAGCGTTAACGTTCAGGGATCGTGTGCCCATCACTCTAGGGAGCAGAGGGGAGTGTGGATTTGCCCTTGAAATCAACCCTCAAAATGTCATGAGGTTGGATGCAGGCTTTAAATGAAATGATGAAATTGGTTGCGTTCACTAGTTCTGGTTTTGCGAATGTGAATGTTAAATGTTCTTCTCTGCGTCTGAGCCGAAGCCAAACAAACAGAACCAACGCAGCAGCAGGAACCAACATTTTTCCTGAATGAAAACAGTCAATCGCTGGCTACTACCTGTCACAGATGTGAGCGTGTTCGCTACATTTTCTAATTTGTATCTAGTGAAATCGCGTTTTCATCTCGAAAGATTTCCACTTGGGTTTTGGAAGCGCTAAGGGTACTGGGCCTAAGCTAGTCTGAACCATCTGATGACATCATCATGGGTGTGGTTTGTTTCCTTGCAGACTCAAGTTCCCCTCCGACCTGGACGAGCTGCGCGACCTGGCAGAGATGCTCAAGTTTTACAAGCGAGAACACTACAGCTACGTCCTGCTGCTCTTCTGCAGCGCGTACCTGTACAAACAGTCCTTCGCGATTCCTGGCTCATCGTTTCTGGTCAGCCCGCATCTCTGGTTATAGGTGAAGCCACGTGCGCAGAAACCCATGGTCTTTTGTCCCGTCTGGTGTAGAACATGCTGGCCGGAGCCATCTTCGGACCGTGGGAGGGTTTGTTGCTGGCTTGTTTACTCACCACCACCGGCTCCACTTTCTGCTTCCTCCTCTCGTCCACTTTCGGAAAGCAGCATGTAGTTCAGCTCTTTCCAGACAAGGTGGCGCTGTTGCAGAGGAAGGTGAGTGTTTGAGAAAATTTCAGATTATTTTTGCGCTGCTGCTGAACGGTTCCTGTCACAGCCCTTCTCTTCTCCTCCATACTCTCTCGCTTCTTTCTTCCTGCTGTCAGGCAGAAGAAAACCGTAGCAGTTTGTTCTTCTTCCTCCTCTTCCTCCGTTTCTTCCCCATGACTCCTAACTGGTTCCTTAATATCACCTGTCCTGTCCTCAACATCCCTCTGCCTATCTTCTTCTCCTCTGTGTTCATAGGTGAGACAGCGTGCCACTGAAACACGCCCACAACACCACAAAAACGCATCACGCAACCTCAAATCTTCAACTGCAGCAAGCTGAAAGATAACAAAAGTGATTTTGCCTCATGTTCTCTGTCCAAGGCCTGATCCCGTATAACTTCATCTGCGTGCGCACCGGCTCCATCCTCTCAGAGATCTCCTCCATGGATGACATCTTCTCCTGGGGCACTCTGGCGCAGCTGCTGGCCATCGCAGTGGCCGCCCTGGTGCCCGGTGCTCTGATCAAGCGCTACGGCGAGTCTCACCTGAAGGTGGACGGGATGGATGACAGGAGTCTGGGACCCGCCCAACACAACCAGGAACAGAAGAGACGGTGATCCCTGGAAAAAAAAAACAGGACATGGTTTTACACCTTCTTTGAATATGAACGCAAAAAAGGAGCATCATCCTACTGTAAACAACATTGTCATTTTTACAGTGTTTTATTTTAGTCAAAAGTTTGCAATCAGGACTCAAACATTGTGACCAGGGTGAAGTAAACATTGCGTATTAGAAACACAACCGCTACACGTGACCGTGTGGCGTCATACTCACGTTCATGCGCGTTTGGCGCCCTCTGGTGTTTGGAAATCCAAATATCTATCTCTGCAAAAATGGATTTTTTGAAGAATAGCGGTGTGGAGTTGGACAGCACTTGAAAACCGTATTGATTCTTAGTTTACTATTTCATATGTAGTTTACAGTTTTTAGCCTTGGCGTCACATTTTAAAGCACTTAAAAACACACGTGTCTTAACGTAGCTGTGCTGCAAGTACAACTGCTCCTCTCAGTTCACTGTGATCTTCTCACGCACCTCGAGAAATTACAATCCACCATGCTGATAAAGATGTCATGTAAAAATGACTCGCCCTAATTTAAGCAATATAGCTACTGTTTACTTCTATATATACACACGTGAGAAGTTGCTGCTCTTGAGGATACAACTTGAGTTAGTAAAACACAATGCTGTTAATGCTTGTTAGATTTGTTGCACTTTGTCACAAAACGTGTGATTTTAAAATGATTTTCAGAGTCTTAAACTGTGCCTTCATGTGACACTAATTTGCAAGTTCTGATGACTTATTTTATCTGCTTTGAGTGTGTTTAGTGGAAGCAGTCATATTCAATAACCAATACAACCATGCAACATTTATTACAAGCCATACATTTTAATCTCTCTCATAAACTCTCATAACTCAGAATTCTCCCCATGACTAATAAAAACAAACCTTAACACTGTCTGTCATCAACCAGTGTACTTTGAAAAACAAGCAACTTTTTATATGTCATGTGTTTTAGATCTATTTTAACGTGTCAATCACCAAAATGTTTTATAAAATCATTTTCTTTGTGGAATTTGCTGAGACAAGTCCGAGCACTCATCAATACTATTTCTCTTTCTGTCTGTCTATAGATTGACTTTCATTTTTATTCGATTGTTTTTAATATTAAATAACTACTATTCAACACTGACTTTTCCTCTAATTTTCATTTCAATACGCTTCTTTCCATGATAGGCAACAAATAAAGTAGCATTAGGGTGTAAATATTTATTTGGTTCCCTCAGTAGTTAATACAGCTGATACATTAAAAACACTGACACACACACACACACGTACCCTGCGCACATACACACTTTAAAAGGACACCAGCTAGGAGTGAAACACACGCACCCGATGGTGAATGCATCACCTTCAGAGGCGGCTGGAGACATGCTCATGTTCAGGACAAGTATAAAATAAATGCAGAGGCTGAGTTGTGTCCATTTAAATACACTCTTGCTTCATATGTGAATGCATAATCAAGGTTCAATGTAAACATCCTCAGATCGGTAGTGTTTTGCAAACGTTACGGTCGTGATTTGACTTCTGTTTCAGTTATATATATTTTAAAATATGTATAGGAGAACCCATGTTCCATATTCAGTCAGTGCACAGTTCCAGTGTAGAGCACATCATGCAGGGAGACAATGTAGTGAACCAGCCCAAAGTGACTGCTGACATGTGCACACTTGAGAAGATGGCACACACCAACTTATTGATGCTTTTTTTTTTTTTTTTTTTTTTAAGTAGAAAAAGTTCTTCTCAGCTTCTCAGGCTGCAAATTCAACCTCTTCTCGTTTGTTATCAATGTTTCAGGCCACAGGACAGAATGATTAACAAGCCTTATCCAATAGTATATATGGCTGGTACCTTAAACACCGGAGTTAAATATCTAACTTATTCTAAATAATAAGAAACACATTTTTTAGCAGTACTATTGTATGACCCACAACCCTCATTTTGGTTCCTCTTAATGCAGACTACCTTTAACAGGCCTGAATATCAATTTGAATGTCACATAATCTTCCTGGATATTAATCTCCATTTTGACTGGCCAACATATAAATGTAACATTTAAATAGCCTCAATATGCAATATGCAGGATCCCTTGGTTTTTATGACACAAGTCCACTGTTGCATCATCCTACACATCAAAAGTATCACAAATAGGTGTACTTTCTGTAGCCTCTTCTGCCCTTCAGGGGCATGAGGAATGTGGCAAAAGAGGGGCGAGGGAAGCAGTCAGGCTCACATGCTGCCCCTCGTCCACTGCATATTTCACAGTGGACCACTTTTAAATTGATTCTGCGTCACTATCTAATGGTTCTGTTTTAATAAGGAACGATCAAAAAGTGGTGTCATGATACAGTAACTCTAGAGTGATAGTGCAGTTTTGATTCATGGTTGGGTGTACACACCCAAAAAGAATCTGCCTGTGCGCCCACGCATGCGATAAATATGAAATGGCATTTAAATATTACAGTAAATCGACACTGTGTTTTAGCAGCAGGCTGGGAGGAGGAGCTGCACCGTAAGGCACTTGTGCTTTGGTTTGGCTGCACGAGGATTCACATGTCATTTTTTCAAACCTCCTATTTGGTAAAATCTGCCACGCAGCTCAACTCTCTGTGGAGGATGTGAAGTGGTACAGCAATGTGGCCGTGTCCTTGAAGCGCTCCTGACCCGTCATGTGAGCCAACACGCCTCCCTGCCACAATCGACCCCCGTAGCGCTCGGCTTCCACCCTGCCGGCGGACAGGCCTCGCTCCACCAGCCAGTCTACCAGGATGCTGCCAGGAAACGTACATTCAGGATGAGAGAGGAAAGTTGTGGGGTGGGGGTCGTGCTGGTGAGGGGGGTGCAGGTCAGCAGGGCTAAACTGGGGCTCGTTGGCAGAAGTCTGAAGGGAACTCTCCGGTTCCTGCTGCAGAAGAATCTCAGACCTGCGCTCTTCGCGAGGCTGCCTTCCACACCTGTCGGCATCAGAGGAAGGATTCACCTGTGGGAGCGCTCACACTCTCGCCCGAGCCACTAGGAGGAGCCATGGAAAAGGCAAGGGCCGCAGACAGGAAACAAGCAGAGAAAAAAAAAAAGCATGACAGAAGAAAAAGAACATCAGAAGAAAATAAGCAGGGACCAAAACAATCCAAAAGATAGTTTGTAAAAAGTCATAGTTTTGTTTTTTAATGGAGCAGAAGGATGCAGTTCTCAATAGAAAAGGGAACTCCAGCTGAACACCAGACCAGCAACCAGGTGATCAGGTCAAGCAAAGTCAGATAGCTTTGACTGAAGCGCAGCATGAGCTCAACAGTGGGTACATGCATTTTCTTTCCTTCTGAGCAGCCTAGTGACTACTTCTGACCAAAAACCCAAAGGAGCTGGAGCATCAGGCCAAAGCTGGAGCAGTGGCATCGCGACCTCTTACCTGTGGACGATATCTTGCACACACTGGTCTTTGTGGTAGCGGACGAACTGAGTGCAGGTGAGTCGGACTTCCTCGGCCACCTCCGCAGGACTCACCTCCTCACCATCCCTGCCGTGCCACATGGTGAGCAGCCTGCGCAACAGCAACAACTCGTAGTTTAGTTTGACAAGTCAGTGACTCAGAACTCACCGCTTCTTGAAAGGCAGAATGATGAGATGCCGGTCCAGACCAAAGATCCCAAAAGAGAGAAAGCCCTGTGGTGGAAAAGCAAGAACTGATCCGGTCTGTTTGTGAACACAGACTTGAATGTGACTCCCGACCTGTCCGTAGTTGGCCACAGCACAGAAGAACTGCAGCTCCAGGTAGAGTCGTCCCGGATCTTTGTTGAACAGCCACCACAAGCAACTGGACAGGTTCTGAGCAGAGACAAGAGTCAATCTGGGTCTGACTCAGGGACTAATGTCAGACTCACCGCAAGCAAACTAACGCTGAGCAGCAGACACAGCAGAACATGTCTGACGGTCTGCTTCTCATCTGGAGCCTGACGCCCAGGAGGAGGGAGGTCCAGCGGCTGCTCGGACATGGAGCAACTCTGTCGCGGGTGCTGCAGACCATCGCACAGCGACCCCATGTGGCCTGGAGGAAGAATGTCAGTCACATTGTTTGTCCAACAAACACGGACACAGCACTGTCTAGAAGAGCTCATGAGAGGAGCTCTTGAAAGTGGAAGAGATGACACTAATGATGTTTACCAGAACCATTGGTGTGCTCCCTCTGCGAGCTCACCACCATGTCAGGGATGTTTTGTGGAGGAGAACAGTGGTTTAGATCTGGAAACACATCAGAAATGTGGAACGTGGCAGCATCAGGACAAATCCCAAACTGAAGAAACACTCAGAGACCTGAGACCCAGAGCTCACCATCGCAAGTGTACGGAGCTATTGACACAATATGGCATCTGAGCAACTGCATACAAAGAGATCACTTATTCTCAAGGACTAATTAAAAGATCAACTGATAGAGGAGTCACAAGTTGAAGCTTTATGTTACTTCGTCAAACAAGTTGATGACACATGTTAATGCTGCAAAATAATTGTGCACTGAAGATGTACTACTTTGCCGAATAACATGAACACAGCGCTTGTAAAGAGTGGTCCATTGGAACCCAACCGGGAGTGTCGTCCAATAGTATCTCTCCTATAGCTCCATCTTTCAATAGACAGGACTTCAGTCTGGACATACAGTCAGAGGCAGCACCCGTCTTCTGTCTACCGACTCAGAGCTCAAACGCCGGGAAGCAGCTAAATCCAGCTTCAGCTGTCAAAAACCAAGCTGAAGATGTTCAAGTATCACTGTAAGACGATAAGATGAAGAAGGTTGCAACGTTCTACCCATCACAGAAACATTGCAGCTCCACTGGAGTTTTTAACCTCTTACTTGTGTCTACGAGAGATGCTGAATGAACAATGAATGAACAAAATATGTGCATCTATTTTGGAGCTGTTCTGTTTACAAACAAATGAAGGAACTACATTTTTAATAATAATTATAAAATGTACCTCTCTGACTGGCGGGAGTGAAGAGCTTGAGCTACTTTAACAATGAGACATTAATGACTCCCAACATGCTTGTTTGCTTGTGATCCATTATATGTTTGTTTTTAGTTAAGTCCTTGATTTAGAAGAAAAGTCAAATTATAATAAGCTATGTAATTAAATATTAAACGACATAACACGTTGCAGGTGCTGACAGAATTGAAATACAGAGGTGAGATCAAGTTACCCGAGTTGATGCTACATGCAGAGCTCAGCATTTGCTGCGGCCGGTGGGATTCTTCCAGCGAGCCTGGGTTCCTCAGCTCTTCACTGACACCCAGGGCGGCGGCTCTGCTGAGGACATGGTAGCCCCTCTGGTTGCGGTCACCCTGACTGAGGCCCATCAGGGAAATGGCCCCTAACACGAGGCTGACTGAGAGCACCACAGCCGTGCTGATGATCTGCATACAGGACAGACAAAATCGCTCACTAAACTTTGATGTGAAGGGATTTAAATAAACAAGACCAATAAAAAGCAAATGAATCTCAGGTTTTCACCTTCATTTAAAACACTGCGTTGGTATTTGGACAGATACACAAATCTTACCTGAGCTCTTCCGTAGAAAAACGCAGAGTCAATCGTCTCAGTTTGTTCTCCGAAGATCAGAAGTCCTCCGACCATGATTAGAGGTACGCTACAAACACAGACTTGAAATTAAATTCAAGAAAAAACTTTTCAGTCATTCGACAGCGGGAGGCAACTACAGTGCTCAGAGAAAATCCACACAAGCAAGGGTTGAACACTGTTTTTTGCAAGAGTGCATTTACTTTTAAATGAATGATAAATACTGTCATCGTGCCATATTTAAAAAAAAAAATCAATTGTACAAGCATGTTTTCTTCCTGCCTCCTAAAAAAGCAATGATGTGGCTAGGATTCACTTACCCCCAGCCTAAAGCCATGAACACTCCTGGTCGAAGTCTCAGCAGATCATCTCTGGTGGTCAGAGCCAAACACAGAGGAATCAAACCTGCAACAGGACAAGCAAAAAATCCAACTCCTCACTCTCAAATGACAAACGGATTAACAGACAGACAGATAGTAAGGATGGGCGATACGGACAAAAAAATATGATTTTTTTTTTTCATTTTGGCAATAACGATAATTATGACGATAAATACATTTTTGATTATGTGTTGGACACACTACAGTCTCTCTTGAAACTGTTTTATGATGAAACTTATTAGTGGAGTTTGTCTTCAACATCATCATTTTTTTATGTTTAAATATAATAGTTAACTAAGTGCAGAGATGAGAAATTCAGTATCTCACATATCTCGTAGAAGCCAGTCGTGTCTGACAGCGTGCTCTGCCAGTTTTATTTCAGGGTTAAATTGAGCCGTAAGTCAGCTGTCCCCAATATACTCAGGTCTGTTAACAGTTTACTTTAACTATGGACCCATCTGGACAAATTTCCAATATGCTACAGAAGAAATAATAGAAATAATCTGAATGAATGATCGTTTAGTCATATTCTATTCTCGAAAACATTCTACAAACTATCAGCCTTTTTGCTAAGTGTGATGAAAAATCTTTTCATAATTCTCTCACCTGAAACAGTTTTTTTCATTTACATGTTTGAAGATTTCATTAATACTCAGACTGAATCAAAATTTGTTGATGGTCCCTAACTGATTCTGGGTTATAGCATAAGCGCTGCCTGTGAGAGCGATCAGTGAACCCTAATGGGGTTACAGAGGGGATGTCCGTCAAAGATCCAACAAGTTTCACCACAGTGTTGCTCAGCTGTCACCGCAGAGCTGGAGAGCAGGGCGTGCCATCATGGTCTCGTCGTATTCGTGTCAAGAGTTAGCAGTGTGTTCATCGTATTTATCATGAGATTCCAAATTCTCATTGCGAGGATTGCTTTTGGCAGCATATCGTATACGATAAGTTATCGACCATCCCTAACAGATAGATATATAGACCTCTCATACCAGTCCAAATATAGGTGCTGTACAGTGAGCCATAGAGCATGGTGAAGGTGAGAGTTTTGCTGATGAGGTTGTCCTCTTGCTTCACCAGAAAGTTCCAGAGAATCATGCTGACGCAAACCAGGAACTAGAAAAGTCATTAAAATACAAATAAATCAAATTCCATTACGCACTTATCAATGTGTCATCACATTTATGTGGGAGCAAACCTGAGCCAGGAAGAGATTCAAGGCGAAGAGATGAGGGAGCCGGTTGAATTTCCTGCTCAGTAACATGACGGTGATGGTCCAAACCTGAGACAGGGAGCCACGACACAAATACTCAGATCTTGCTTTGATGCTGAACCTTAAAGTACAGCTGGACTCACCAGAGCGATGAGGCAGACAATGCTGATGTTGAAGCTGACGTTCTGAAGCTCAGTCACCAGTGGCAGCGGGTCCATCAGAGGGATGGTTAGCAGCCAGGCAGACACATACATGATGGGAGCAGAGAGGAAGGTACTGATGACCATCCCCGATGTCACCTGAAGACACAAACAGACTATCAAACTACAGAAAGCGGATGACATGTTTGTCATTCCTGTCTGTCGCTACACCCAAAAGAACTTTTTTTCATATGTATTAGAACAACACGGTTTCTCATTGTGGCGTATCCAGGACTGTTAAGTGCACTCACCACCTCTAACTCCATGTTGTAGTGGCCAGCATAGATGGCCACACTAGGTGCAGTGGGGAAGACCCCATACAGGAAAGCAAAGTTGGACAAACTGGTGTGATTGGCACTGGTGCTGTTTACACCAACGTCCAAAATATCCACCATGTCCTTACACACCAGGGGCATCACAAGCCTGCACAACAAACACGCACATACACAACAGTCTTAGCCACGAGGAGTATACAGTGCAGCTCTAATGAGAAACCACGACGACATGACTCACAGTTTGGCCGTGATGAGAAGAATCAAAGCGACTCCGGCGTCTCTAGTCAGCTTTCTCAGTTGGCCAACCTGCAGCCGAAGCGTTATTGTGGTCGTTCATTTTTCAAACACTTACATGTTGAGCTTGGACAACAGATCATCAGGAACTGGGAAGACCAAGGCTTGACCCCATGACTCCCACGAAAACCACTTGAACTTATGAGATTTTACTTTAGTCAAGTTCATTAAAAAGAGATTGGGAACGGTATTTCACTTGGAAATGCTGAGCTTTCGTCTCTTAACCCCTTCACTGCAGCTACATACAAATCACCAGGTTTTGTCTTGATTTCATGGTTATAGAATAGAAAAATAAATAAACCATCAGTTAGTTCTTCAGTCATTTTCTTTGAAGACAAGTTACACTTTCAGCATCTGGTAATTAAGAATCATTACTGTGAGTCTTTGACCATTTAATTACAGTTTAAATGAAATAAAGATAACGCAACTGAGATTTTAAGCTATATTAAGATGGTAATAACTTTAAAATGACATCAATCAGCCAACTGAGACAGTAGTTACAATAATTGTTCTATTCCACACATCTCCAACAACAAACTTTCACTTCTGGACTCAAGTTATTCAGTTTTTCTGCCCGTTACTAAGACGGATGCCCGGGCGCCTGGGGAGAACTGAGCAGCCTGGTGGTGTCCCTCTCAATGAAAACTACATCATGGCTTTGAGAGTGACTGAAAAAATGTGATGCAATATTACTTAAGTAGCCTCGTAAGTACGATTAAATATTTTCAAACTTAATAAACATTAAAGAACCCACACCCCAGTTAGCTAGCACAGCATCATCGCACTTACATTGTCCTCAGGCGACTCAATTCTTACTCCTTGTAAAGTGACTTTTTTAATGCCAATATGCATGTAAGTGTCATGCATGTTTGGAAAACAGTCACTTTATAATCATACAATTTTGTTCGCAAATAATGACCACCATCAGCCCCTGCAGTTATAGATAATAACTAGCAAATAAATACACAAGGAGGGCATTAAGCTGACACCGAAAACATCAGGCTTTCCGGCAGGATTTCTAAAACAATGTCAGCGCAGCTGAAAAAAAAAAGCCCAAAAAACAGAACAGAACGCATGCCAATAAAGACACGACAGAGAAACAATGAATCAGCGCAGAAGGCATTGACATCTCACCATGGTCAGCCCAAGGTAAAACAAAGCGGCTCCTCCAAAAGAGTTGGCCAGTCCGTCTATGAACTCTGAGAGCACAGCAGGGATCTTCTGTCCCAGTGCAAAGTGGGAGATGATTCCTACTATCACCATGAATACAATTGGGTTTTTCAACACCTGTGGAGAAAAGCCAGCAGGTAAGGCTAAGACAAATCAAACAGGAAGAAGAGGAGAATTAAATAGATGAATTTTTTTTTTACTGTATGTGTACCTGGAAGATCACGACGGCGAGGATTCTGATGGTGCTGCGCTGTGGGTGGCTGGCCTGCTTCCAGTGCTGCACCTCACACAGAGCGAAGCCGATGGGATTCAGCAACATTAAGGAGACTGGTGCGACCAGATAGATGTACTGGAGATACTCAGGATACGTGCTCCTGTACAAGGCATCGACTGACACAACACAGAAAGATGAATAAAGGGCTGAACTCAGCGGGATTCTGGCTCTCTCACCTATCGGGTATCCCAAAGCAAAGTCATTGCTTTGCGTAGCAAAGATGGCGTACAGACCGGCTTTGCTGTACCTGCTCTCTGGACTGGCCACCATCAGGGTGAGGACACACACCAGCATGAACACCGCCACCTACACAGAGGATGGAATGGAAAACAAGTTATATATATATATATATATATATATTGGAGGTGTCATTTATGTTAAGTTGTGAGGTTAATTTATCGACTCATAAAAACCTGATATCGTCTCACTTAAAAGATGCTCACACATTCCTTGCCAAAAGAGAGAGCTATCTAATAAAAATCCTATCAGTATTTATGATTCATACAATATACTTTCAATCAAAATATAATTCAACATGCAGTGTTCAACCATTCAGCAGCAAAACTTGATGAATTTCACTCCCACTTTGCAAACAATGCCCACCCAACAATACGTTAAAGCACAACATAACAGCATGAAATTGCTGAACATTAGTTTAAGAACAAAGGTGTGCTTCTACTGACCTTGGCAACCAGGACACTCCAGAAAAATGCCCAGATGACATCTCCGAAGTCCAACAGCACCATGTTTTTGAAGAGCAGAGCAGGAAGTGCAAACTTGGACACAAAGTTTCCTAGACCCTTGGCCTGATGCTCTGTGATTATATCGGCCCTAAATAAAAAAAAAATTGCCTTAATATGACCTAGCATTAAGAAGATTGATTACCATTTTCATTTTTGATCTGACACTTCTTTTACTTCTCATTATATGAAGCAGCTAAATATCATAAAGTGAATTATTTAACCCTAACAATATGTGTTAACTTAGTGAACTCCAGTACAAATGAACACAACCTTCATAATTCAGAAGTACAGGGACAACAACAACTCTAATTGAGGCTTCATTTGGCAAACAAATATTGACTTCTTGCCAAGGCAACTATTGACATCAATTGTGACATTTAATCGTGCAGAGAATTACCTGCCAGCAATGTAACCACACATTATAATGCCGAAACACTCGAGCAGAGCTGGGAAAAGCTTGTCGATGGACATGTGGGGGACAACAGCAGAGCCAGCCAAGCTGCTGTGGGAGATGTTCTTTCCATGGATGAGAACATAGTTGCTGGCAGTCTCCATGGCGATGCATGTACCGGAAATCCTCAGAGGTCAGGTGATGGTGCTACCTTCAGAGATGTTCGGGAGAGAAAGAGAGTAAAATCAGCACAGAAAATGTGGTTGTTCTCAAACACGTCAGCAGATTCCAGGTGAAATAAAAAATGTTGCATCGAATGAAATATTTTACAGGGATCAAACGTCACGAATATGGGACTAAATGCTGACTGCAGAGCAAAAACAAGGCTAGCACATGCTAAAAACATCAGTAATACTGACGGACGGAGACGTGTTTTGCTCAATCACGAAGCACAGCTGGCCTCTCCATAAAGTACCAAATTCCACATGACTTACCAGCCCGCGCTAACAGACCATTTTGTCCTGAATAGCAGCACAAGTGAGGCGCCAGAACCGCTTTGCTCGGTTCCGTCTGCTGGTGTTGTTTCAGAGAGTAGTCCGAATCTGACAGCTGCAGTGTGGCCAAGCCCAATGTAATGACTTACAAGCAAGCGAGCCAATCAGTGTCCTAGGAGTCTGAGCCCGTCGACTCTGATTGGACACTTGGATGTCGCGCGTGACGCCACACTGTTCTTGCTGTGTTCATGTGACACAGCAAAAACGTGAGCATCCAAATCACACGCTTTTTTCATTTCAATATTGACTGACTTTTATATCTGATTATGAGATTAAAGACAAATAATAAATACTTAGGAAATGTTTTATTAATTCGATATTTTTAGGTCAAAAGCAATATTGGATAGTACGTTTAAAGGGAGGATTGTCTGCGCATCAATGTTTAGTACGCAATCATTCACATTTACATTGAACAACAAAGAAATGCTCACGACAGTCTTTATGAGTTTCATTTTATTTGGGTTGTTGTAAACGCATTACAGGAAGACAAAGAGTAGAGTAACAGGACGAACCTGTAAAAAAATATTTGGGGAATTTGAGGCTCAAATAAAACTTCTTCACTCAGCTCCTTTTCAATTTCCTTCAAAATAAGAAGTAAAAAGTTAAAGGCACACTGAAAGTTTTAAATAAACATCATAGGCTTCCCTTTTAGATCCTTGGTCTTCCTTGCTTTGCTGTTGCAATTTTTTTTAATTTTTATTTGTATTCTTAAGTGTGATGTAATCTTACTGCTGTGCACCCTCATTCAGTGGTGCATCTTTAGATCTCTCTTAATTCAGCCATTATATTTGATCTATTTTTGTTTTCAACTATTTGCAAAAATTGCTTTAATTTTTACTATATAAGTATATATTTTTTTATTCCAGTTTTACTACAACCACCATCAGACTGCAGTAAAGTAATATAGCAAGGTCATTTGACCCCCCAAAATAAAATAAGTTTTACTTTTTATAGAAAATCATATATAATAATTAAATATATTTTCATTTATTACTGTCATTGGTTTCCATTGAAAACAGTTGTGTTGTGTGACGTACTAATGAAGAGGAATAAAGTTGGTGGACAGACTCATAAACTATTAAAATCATATAATTGAGGTTGAAATAATTCTCAAGGCTTAAAAACAAAACAGAAGGACTTCTTAAAGCATTTTATTTACTGATGTAAATACTTTGGCTTGATTGTCCAGCACATGTTTATACATCACGTATATAAAACACTGAAGCACAGCTGGGTGAAGCAGAAACAACATAATACTGCACATTTCTGAAACTTAACTTAAAACAAACCTTTTTTTTAAACCAGATCACATATACACTCATCCTTCATTGTGACTTGCGGCACCGTTTAACAAACAACTTAGAAACCCATTAAAAATGTAAACCAATGCTGCAAAAATAATATTCAACAGCACCTGACAGTCAAATGAAAAAGTACCGTTGAGTGGTTCCAAAAGAAACAGACAAACATGGCACGTGTGGCTTTGGCAAATTAAACACAGCAGCAGTGATGGTGCCATATTGAGTTTGATGTGTGTGTGTGGAAGGAGTTGGTGACGCCGCTACTGGTCTGAAAGGTGCTATATTGCTTCTCCTTTGTTTACATCATGAAAAGTTCGATACCAGACATAATTTAAGGCACAAGAGGCATCCCTGCTGACTCCTTCGTGGTTTAAGCATGACAATAGAAAGGCACTAAGGAGAACTTTACAGAGACACAGCTTCAGAACAACCCTGAGGAAAGCCTGTGGTTGCATAGTTACCCCTACAATCCCACATTATAACTGAAGCAAAGGGTTAGTAATGAACAGAAAGAAGGGCTGTGAGTAGACCTCTCATGAACTTTCCAAAACTGAACACTCAAACATAACTCTGCACTGTGGTTAACTTGCATCCGTTTCTCTTTTGTGGTGTCACAGTGGTTAACTGAATCTCCAATAACTGTTGAAGGTCAAAGCAAAAACAAAGAGAGTGTCCCCGGAGTTCTTCATGCTTGCATCACTCCTTCACCTGGGTATAGGAGGAAGAGGTGGGGCTCCGCGCTCTTTCCTGCCTGGCCCTGGGTCAGAAACAAAATCACTTCACTCAGGGTGCAGAGAAAGCCAACCACAAACCTGAACGTAAACAACTGCACTTTTTTAATACAGCAGTCATTACGGTACGATCACCAGAGTCTCAGTATGTTCAATATGTTCACTCGACCATAATGTGGAGACTCTTGTTGCGCTACTTGCATCAGAGTGGTTAACCATGTCACCAATGTCACAAATGTAAGCGATGTCACCAACAAGTGAATGAAGTGTAATGAGCCAGAAAACATTTAAATGAAGAATTTGACAGCACTTTCTACCACATGCGTGACATCTATATCCACAAAATGCAATGTTTGTCATTGGGTCATTTGCAAAGTATGTGTCTGTTCTTCTCGATGGTCAGGGGAACATTGTGTCGTGATTGACATGTATTAGTCATGGCATTCCTGCGATAGAGCACCAAAACCAGAATCAACTCACCAGCATATAATTTTGTACCTCTGAAGATTTATTTCATTTGCCAGGGGAAATTGCGCATCCACGACGGAGTTTTAACCTACCACTTCCGGGTTTGCTGAACCACACGTCCTGATTGACTGACATGTACAGGGCATTGTTTTTATTTGCTACTGCACCAAAATCAGGATGCACAACTGAGTAGACAGTTAATAAGTTTATTCATTTGCCACAGTGAACACTCATGTGTTGACTGGCTCTGGTTCTGCTCACTGCTTGCATCCACTTCAACACACTTGTACTTGCCATTATTTATTACTGTGAAACTTCCGACAGTGGAATAAATGCAGTCTCAGTTATGGAACACCAGAACCACCAGACCATTTGGTCAGTAGAAGTAGTGTCCATGTCTTCTAGAGGCATCTAATTTGATTGACACTTGTTTGGGGCACCCGCCACCTGTCAATCAAATATACCAATCCTAAAACGTGGATTTCTAATTGAAATAACATTGTAAATAGATCAGGCTAGTTGTGAAGACACGAACACATATGGGGTCTGCACACTACACCGCTCCTTCCAAAACAACAATGAATGCAGGTGTGTGTGTGGGTGCATGTGCGTGTGTTTGTTTGTTTGTTTGTTTGTGTGTGTGTGTGTGTGTGTGTGTGTGTGGTCTTGTTTATATTGCCTCATGGGGTCCAGTTCTTGACGAAACACTACCCTCGTGGGGACCTTATATCTCTGTGCGGACCTTTTTCCCCACAGGTCCAAACCTCAATTTGAGGATGAAGACTTCAAAATAATGGGTTTAGAGTCCTGGTTAAGGTTAGCCATGTGTTTTGGAGGGTTTAGTAAAGGGTGAGAGGCTGGGGAAAGGGAAAGCATAATGGCAATGAGAAACACAGGGATAGCAATACAAACGTGTGTGTATGCATGTGTTTGGGGTGGACTTGTTTGTACCACTTTGTGGAGATCAACTCTTGACAAAACACCATCCTTATGAGGACCAAATGACTTTACGGGGACAAGGTTAAGCCTTAATTCGAGTCATTCAAAATAACTGGGTCATAATAATTGTATTTCAGTTTGGTTCAGAATCTTGGTTAAGGTTAACCATTTGTTTTGGACGGTTTGGTTTAAGGTGAGGGGCTGGGGAAAGGGTTATGTCATTGTGAAACCTCTCAATAACACCAAAAGGATAGAAATACAAGTGTGTGTGTATCAGGTGTGTGTCTGACCTTTGCCATCACTCTTGGTCATCTTGCTTGGGTAGGTCTTCTGGAAGGGCACGTAGGGCTCGGGTGGAGGGAGGTCTGAAACGGGGTGGAAACTGAACCGACACTCCCACTCATCTGCTAATGGACCAAAGAGGAAAGGAGGTCAATGGATCGGTCCATTTTACAGCTCCAGCGTTCGTCACAGTCACAATGCTCAATACACATGCGGTGCCATGACAAACTGAGGTGAGCCTTCTCCTATCGCGACACATTTTATTGCCACCGCTAACACAGCAGCCGACTTAGTCGCGGTGGTTTCACGCCGCAGGGTTGGACATCAGACGCTAGCTCTGTGATCTCTTCTCCCTTGACTCCTTGAGAGGCCAGCTGACACTTGATGGGGTGAAACCAGCACACAGGGAGGTCAGTGGGTTTCTCTGATTTAGCTGAATACATGAAACTCAGCGTAAAAACAACAGTGAGGGAAGCAGGGTCTCTGTAGCCACTGCCAGTGTTTTTGTTTCTGTCTGCAGTTTTCAAAAGCAGAGGAGGAGCTTGACGCATCTTCAGAATGTGTGGATCTTACTGATTTTTAAATGCATTTTGTGCTTCCATTTTTTATTTTTTTTTATGTGATAAAACAGTTTCTTTTGACTCACCTTGTGTCTGGTGGTGGGAGGTTTGGAAGCCATTACCCATAGGAGGAGGAGGAAGAGGGGGCCCTCCGATCCCAGGCCTGTCTGGAGGGAGGGGGGGTCTGCCTGGTCCACTTCGGGGGGGCTCAGGTCCTGGTCGTCCGACAGGTGAAGGAGCAGGTGATGTTCTCATGCTGCCGCCAAAGCTCCGACCCGTGGATGGAGGGGGAGGGAGAGGCCCTTTGGAGGGTGACCCCAAAAAGGACTGAAAATGATTTGGTGCTCAAATCATGCACTTGCTTAGTGTACTACCTGTGCGAACTGAGGGCTGGTTCTTTCCAAGAGCTGGGGGTCTCTCGTTGGGCGGAGGTGGCAAGGGTCCGCTTCGGCCATGTGGTGGAGACGCAGCGTGGCTGGTGGGCAGACAGGACGATTAGGAACGAGATGCTGAGCTAAAAACGCAAACCCAACATTTGTGCAGGAAGAGGTGCAAAGAACTGTGGGTAAGCCTTTTAAGTGCTCTTCCACTGTCAGACATTTGCTTGTTCATTAGTTGAGCACATTCGTCTGTTGGACATTCATTCGCTCATTCAATATGTGTCCATTCATTCATTCGTTTGTTGGAAATCCTTCGCCAATTTGTTCAGTTCAATTTTTTTTAATGACTTTGTTCAACTGTTCGTCGTGGTTTTGTTGTTTATTCTCATTTATTCATCCTTCTGTTTGTTCGTTCATTTGGTGGTTTCTTGGTGCAAAGACAGCTTTCAGACAAGCAGCATCAGTTTAAACTAAAAGCAAAAATAGGGAACAAATTAAAAAGATCCAACTCTGGAACTGTAGGAATCAGGTCTAAACGAAGCCCACCTACTGCAGGGCCAACTGAGTTTTGCCAAACTGGATTGCATTTTAGACAAATAAATAACTAAATGTACTTCTACACCCTGAATAAATTGAATTATTATTAATAATATTTTTTATTCATTTGGAACGACATTATTATTTGAATAGTAAGATCCTTTCAAACACCAGATGGCACTGCAATTCAAGTAACTATCAGTAACCATTATGAAAGTATTTTTAGCTTTATATTTTAGCTCTAAAATGCCTATTTCAGAAGGAATGTTATGAAACAAACGCATTACAAAACTAAGATGAAGTTTTAAAAAAAAGCCGAACTTTCTGAGAACGTTGCAGACCTTGGACTTGTGCATCAAGTTTATCTGGTTATAACAAATACTACATGAGTGCTAATAGCTGACTAATTTATTTGGTCATGTTTAGTCCACAGACTGGAATGGGGTTGGGTCAGAACCAAGGGCAGTGACTGATATCTAGTACCTGTTGAGTGAGCTGTTCCTCTGCGGCAGCCGAGGGGTGTTGTGGTCATCTCCAACCACTGGAGAAGGAGGAAGAGGAGGGGGTCCGGGTCGGCTAGGTGGGAGGGGAGGTGCACCCCCACCAAATGATGCGCGAGGAGATGATGAGACTGAGGAGGGCTTGGAGTTGAAAGAGGGCGGAGGGGGCGGCATGTCTCGAGACAGAGCTTGACGCGGAGCTCCAATAGGTGGTGGCGGAGGCCGGTCATCGGGGAGTGGGGGCCTCCCGACAGGGGCTGGCGGTAAAGGAGGCCGGTTGCTGTTTGAGGGTGGTGGAGGTGGAGGAGGGCTGGAAAAGCTGGACCGTGCCCCTGGTGAGCCCCCTGGTGGTGGAGGAAGTGGCCCATGTCTTCCAGGTGGAAGACTAGGAGGAGAGGGTGAAGAGGAATAACTCGGTCTCGGTGATGCTGGCATTGAAGGTGGTGGTGGTGGACCCCCACGAGACTGGTTGGGTCGCGGAGTGTTAGGGATCGGAGGGGGCCCTCCCGGAGTGTCCGGTCGTGAGAAACTGGGACGACCCTTTGGAAGGTCAGGAACACTGGCACGGGAGCTGGCAGACGAGCCGGGAAATCTAGCTGGACCACTGGGGCTCCCACTACCACCAAAAGGAGTGGGGCCGGACGAACGACCTCCCGGGGGGAGTATCGGTCCTCGACTTGGAGCTGCGTCTGACATTTAAAACAACAGTTACACTCAGTGATTTCCAATCAGTACACGGACACTTCCTCACCTGTGGTGTCTCTGTTTCCTGCAGATCGAAGTTTCGGCATCCCACCTGCAAACAGTCCACCTAGACCAGCTGGAGATCCACCTCCGAAGCCACCTCCGCCTGCACCTCCTCCCCCTCCACCGCCGCCTATTCCACCACCTCCCTTTGGTTCTGATGAGACAATAGAGCAAATTAGGGTTCATTGACTGAACACACCACACAACAGTACAACTTGTACGGCATATTTCCAGGGCAAAGTACACTCATGTTACAAATCAAATTACAGATTATTATTACTGAAACAAGCAGCACCAGGGTGAGAATCAACTGATTACATTATTCACACACCTGACGGGTGAAAAGTCGATTGGTTGGAACAAAAACCTGCACGTACTGCAGCCCTTTGACGACAAATGTTTCTTGTCTTGTAAATCACCTTTATTGAGTCGAGCAATATGGAATAACATGAAACTACCAACACCATTATTTGGTTCATTGAAACGACACCAGAAACCGAAAGAACTGCGTAGAAAGTGTAGAGCTTCAGTGCATCAGTTTTGAAATTTACATTGACAATAATTCAATGGTCAAATACTTGTCTTCAGGCCAAAAATTAGGGTGCTCCGATTGATTGATCACCGATCGTGATCAGCCCATTGCAGCGTGATCGGTCAGTGCCGAACACAACAACTTATCATGTGTGACTGTCTGCGCTCTGATGAAGCCCCGCTGGTTGTGACGTGTCCACTCCTCCTTACTCGCTGCTCACTCGGCAGCAGCATGTCTGAAGATTCTTTCAATCTGTTATTTGAAGTTTGCATCCTGCACAGGAAAATGCTGTCCAGGGAAGCACGTTAAAATTAAATTCGCCATTTAAAGCACCAGCACTTGACGGAGCAAAGACAGTTTTCCGGGCTCGTGAAAGTGAGATCTCTGGAGTCTCTTTTGGAGTTGGGTGCAGAGTTCATCTGCCACCTGAATCTGAAACTTCCGGAGTGGAAACTTTCATAAATGTAAATGCAGTGTTCTCCGTCTCAGAGTCCCGCTACAAGTGGCCAGTATGTAAATATTTCACTGACTAGCAAAGTCTCTAGAGATTCAAGTGCAACGTCTCACATCGAATGAAATGTTTTTGAGTTGTCCTTCTGACAAAAGAACTGCTGCATTCTGTAAGGTTTTTTTTTCTATATTATGCCTTCTTGAAGAGGTATATTAAAACATGTCTGAATCAAAATGATTTAATGTTTCATGATTTCATATCATGTACACAGAAGGTCTCATCATTTTGATTACAAATTCATTGTCAATCCATGTGATCGGTATCAGTGATCGGTGGTGATCAGCACTCAGTGATCGGCAGCAAAAAACCTGATCGGAGCATCACTACCAAAAATAGGTAGAAATAAAAAAAAAAAGAAAAAAACTCACGTTATAATCTCAAACATATATGGAGGGTGTGGCGGATGATTTTTATCCACTAATTCATTGTTCATTCATCTTTTTCATCAATTATTATCTCCTGACTTAACGTCTTCCTTGTACACCACTTGCCAAATGGAAGAGAGACTCTATTTTCACACCACTATTTGAGATTGACCAGAAGGACATTTAAGAGCATGAAATAATATAGTATGATGTATGTATCATGTGTACAGGGGGCTCAAGAGACTCTGCTTACTATTATCTAAAGCTGGAGCGCTGCGATCATTCGTGACAGTCTTCTTCAGCTTGGTGCCTTTGCAGATGTCCGACAACAGCGCCCCCCTTCCTTTACCACTCGGGGGGCTCGGCCTCTGAAAGACAAATACATTTTTGGAATTAAAACTCCATCGATCCATCCAAGTCATTTTAAAATGACACAGGAGGAGGTGACGCTGGTCAAAGAAAATTCCACAGGTGACCAATGACGTCAATTAACAATGAAAAAACATCAGTCCCAGGAGACATTGTGATTGTTTATACTTAGGGCGTTGCACATTTAAACATTTAAAATAGCAAACTGAAGGCGTCTGCAAATAGTGTGAGCGGCAGAATGACTTACATCATTAAAAGACGGAGGAGGGGGAGCTCCCGGGGGAGGTGGAGGAGGTGGAACTGGCATCTTCTTCTCACCGCGTTACACTGTCTTGACTGGTGCCGGCACCCTGGTGAACAGATGAGTCAGGTTAGTGGACGGGAAGCACGATTACAACATTCTCAAGGAGATTCGGCAAAAATGGAGCAGACACAGAATAATTTTATAGTCACACATTATTTATTGATTCAAATTATTGGGGAAGAGTCCACAATTAGACATGAAAATTGTACTATTATATTTACCTGACTCGGATGCACAGGTCTTTTGAGTCACTTCCAAGCTATGAGAGCTACACTAAATGAATTAAATGGTATTATTAACTCAACGATAACAGTTTTGCAGATTTTTTTAGGCATTTAATGTATTTGTCCTGTGTTTAATCTATTTATTATATATATATATATATATATATGGGATGATTTGTCAATATACTTGCCCTTTGGTATATATATATATATATATATATATATATATATATATATATATATATATAGAGAGAGAGAGAGAGAGAGAGAGAGAGAGAGAGAGAGAGAGAGAGAGAGAGAGAGAGAGAGAGAGAGAGAGATTTTAGTCAGCAAATGATATAAAGACTTCTGTTTCCTCATCCCTCCTGTCATAAGGCTTGAATGGCCCACAGAAATGTAATAATCCTTAGCTAAATAACATTTTAAAAAGCAAATGAATAAAATTAAATATATGAATGGATATATAAATAATTACTTAAAAAAAAAAAGAAAATATTGACTATCAGGTAAATAATTAGGGAATAGATTGCTGACTTAAACAGATTAAATAAACAAGAACATATATGAAATAACACAAGGGAAAATGATACACACAATAGTATAATTAAAAAAGACATTGAATCGATACAATACACAAAAGAGAAAAAAAAACAAAAAACGTTTCAGTTGTTCATCACATAAAAGAGGAGAAATGAACCAGACACGCATAAATTCTGGCCTTGATTGTTCTGGCCCATATTGTTTATTTTGCATCAGTTTGACAATGGCACAATAAATCACGATATATATATATATATATATATATATATATATATATATATATATATATATATATGTGTGTGTGTGTGTGTGTGTGTGTGTGTGTGTATATATATATATATATACACACACATATACACATATATACACATACTTCAGTGCGTCAACAGAGTTACAAATACTGTAGTCTCTTAACCAGCTTGTTCTGAACAATAATCAAATATATAATTAATAATTGAATTCCTAGAATGAGAATGATTATTACATAAAAAGCTGTGGTGTGAAACTGTACTGGTTATAATATTCAAAGCACCATTTAATCTGAAAATAATATGGTGCACTTATATAAACAGGCTCGTCTCTGTCTGCCAGAGGTGATTTACTGCAGATAAGCCGTGTGTTCAATCATTGCCAAAATCTGGTCGATCACGAATGACCGACTTCCATTGATATCATAGATGCTGACTCAGAGATGTTTATATACCAATATTGAACATGGACACTCAAGCCACATGGATGGTGCAAAAAATAGAAACAGAATATGATTGCTTAATTCCCTTTTCAATGTTTAGAAGTAAATACATTTTTCACTCTGTATAAAGCTTCACTGTTTTAAGGAAGTATCCACCAGGGTTTGACACATCAAGTCTGCCCTCTCCATCTGAACTGAGGGCCTCCTTAGTCACACCTCTTCATGTCATCTGCCTCATTTTGCTTCTTCTGGTTCAACAAGTCCTCTCCTCTACACGTGTCCAAACCACCTGCAAACCTCCCCACATTCCTTCCTGGTCTCGTCCTTCCTGCTCACTCCCCGTAGCGTCCACAGTATCTCCATCTCATTTGAATGCTGCATCACTTAATCAAATGTGAAACACTTCCAGCTTCAGTATGCAAAGCACTGAGCGTTCAATCAACTCTACTAAGAGCTTAATTTTTTTTTTTTGAATAGTCAATACAACTATGGTTGAAACCTCCTCTGATGGAGTTCATCTAGTTTATATAAAAAAAAAGATCCCAGTTTGAATGAGGACACAAACTCAGCTAGCTCAGCTGGAAGACAGGAATACATCCTCAACTGAAGATATTGAAAGCTGTTTTGTTGCAGCTCCAGCCTGGAGTAGCATGAAGTACTAAGAAGCACACACATACTTTAGAAGGCACAATGAAGCAGTTGTGTCTGTTATAAGCTAGAAAATGATGCAGGAAATGGTAGTGGCACAATAAGAAGATGCACAAGATCCAGCGACTCAGTTCAAAAGTACAGCTTCTCAGGTTTTGCTGCTGGCTTCTCTTGACTGCATCGAGTGCGACTCTGACTTCACCATATGAGGCTGACTTCCGCAGATGTTGCAGAAAGACACACACAAGACTTCGACTTCCGTTGGAGGAAACTGGCTCGCGTGTTGAAATTTGAGATGCGCTCAACAACTTCCCCTCCCCGTGCACACACGCAGGCACTAATATTAGGGAAATCGCCACAATGGCTCCTTTGATCGATGAAGAGACAGAAGGAGAGAGCGACAGAAGACAGTGGGTCGGGAGGAATTCCACGGTGGCTACGCTTTGAAGCGTTGCGCACACACACCATAAACAACAACCACATGTTCCAGTTAACAAATGGCCATAAAAAGACTTCTTCCTCTTTCCTCACACACACACACACACACACACACAACACTTTAATTCTAAAATAAATCTGCAAGGACTTCCCTTATCTGTCACATATGTGAATCAGTTCTTATTAAACTCCTTCAAAGAACACCCAATTGTTAGAAGCAGGAGTTGGTCCAACATCCTCTTTGAATTTGTCAGGGGAACTTCCAAATGTCTCAGAAGGAAAGCAACGTTTAGTAGAATCTGGAAAGAGTTCTTGCTAATATATAAGCCATTAGCGGTTTCATTTTTATGCTACGACTGACTCATCAGCCATCACACCTCAACATTTTGCAACGTGAGGAAATACACACCTAACTAATATATTCTTTCATTAATCTGTCATTGTCATTTGGTCATCGTGTTGAACGTGCGGTTGGCTGCGTCGCTCTTCAGGTGGTGTTTAAGTGCCGCCCTTGCATGGGGAACATGCCTTTCCATGGTCTGCTGCCTTCCTAAATAAAAGGGTGTTTCCCTGACTAGTACTTTCAGCTGACCTCTTTTGCCAAAGTGTTATTTGTATCATCAAGATTACAAACGCTCCAGAGTCAAAGGAGATCCTTTTGTTGTTTTCACTTATAGTAATTCATCAATTTAGGGTTTCCATCTGGATTTTTTAAACCACAATAAGATAACACGGATCGGAACGCAGCCAATAATAAAGTGATTGAGAAAAAGAGGGGTAAATTTTTACATTGGTGACAATGAAAACGCTAGTTTCTAATGGCCAGGAGTGAATCTCTCTACAGTCAGCAGTAGTCCTCACGCGCTCCGTCTCTTCATATGTCGCAGCACTTTTTCACTGCCATCTAGGGCTGAACGATTTTGGAAAATAATCTAATTGCGATTTTTTTCTCTCAATATTGCGATTGCGATTAAATGTGCGATTATTTTTCAAGGTCCTCTTCTCATGCATTTTACAGCAAACACAACTAATAAATCAATCTGTATTATAATAAACCATATGTGATTCAGTATATATAATTGTTCTTCCTTATAGGCTATTCTTATGTTAAGATAAAGGCAAATGAAGCATGAATTAAAATGAAAGACGGTTTATTTGTCTACTTCAGTTTCAACTGTAGACTTACTAAACTGATAAATCACACAAACTAAAGTGCATATTACAACAATAATGCAAACCAATATGTGGCTTTACCACTCTAACACGTCCAACTCTTCATGTAAACGTAGATTGCACTTTTTAAGCACTGTCTGAACATAAACAGCCCATAATTAGTAATAAAAAAAAGCCGATTGGACAATAGACGTCACGTGACTACCGGGAACGTGCATGGAGTAACAGGCACGTATTGGCGCCACTTCTACGAGTGCGCATCAGTTTCATTTACAGGTGCGAGAGGAGGTGCAAAAGGGTGCACGCGCATACGGATCATGTGCTACGAGTATGTGGAACTTATGCACCCGTTTTGGCGGTGGTTGAGGTGGAAAACTTAGCAATGTGTCACAATTGCAGTTTCAAGAGCCCGTGTTTAGCCACTTGTATCTGTGCACTTAGAAAATGAAGGCAAAATTACTTTTCGTGTTTGTATGAATGTAAATCTTCTTTTTACACGCACGTGCCACGTGTTTACAGATGCAAATGTGCAGTTACGCGTATGTGCCTTTGACACATGGATACTAGTCTTGTGTTACGGGTATGTGCCACTTTTGCACCCATTTTACCTTCATAGGCTAAAGCCGTAATTTACAGCTCAATGGCTAAAGCTCACCGTTGCGCTGCGCAACGACGTGAAAGTCACGTGACCAGTCAAATCGCAGCCTTACGGTTAGAAAGTCACGTTTTATCATATTGCGGTATAATCGCAAATGCAATTAATCGTTCAGCCCTACTGCCATCATCAAATGAATGTGAGCTAGCTCTAGAACAAGTTTGAATAACGCATGTGACCACCCCAAAAAATCCGTACAACAGTGAATATCAAACCTTTAACAGGAGGAACCCCAAAAAGTAAAAAACAATAAGCCAACAGCTCTTTTGATGACAGCACAACAACACAGAGTACTACAAATGCATCTGTTGCGTAAAGACACACAAGCTCACATTTAGATCACCAGTTTCACGGTGATTCGAAGATCTTCAGCATTTTGGGTAATTCGTGGTTGAAGAGACAAGAGGGAAACAGGCGTAAATGTAGTTGCTTCCAAATGCTTGAGGGTTTAATACCTTAAAGTGCAGCCTGGAGTTGTAACGGCTGAGTCAGCACTGCTGAATCTGTGCTGAGTGGCTAAGCTAACATCCTGTGGTGCCGCTATATGAGCATATACACACTCTCCCGTACAGATGGCAGCGGATGGTGTGCTGGCTGAGACTTCTGAGCAAAAAAGAATGATTTTTAAGCACTAAAAATAGAAGAGTTGGAGGCAGCTTTCTCTCTGCTGTTGTCATGACTACTGACCCACACAAAATACTGACCGAAACAAAGGTCGAGCAGTGGGCGCTGATGAGGTATTTTCAAATGGTTTATATTTTCATAATCGGCAACGTGGTTCATTGAAAGAAGAACCTCAAGCTATGACGATGACATGGATGCTAGTTACCTCAATTTTAGTTTGGGGCTGACAGATTTTAGCGTCTTCTTTTACAAATCAGAGCTGAGACTCTTCAGTAGTGTCCACTGTCCAAGGTCTGCAGTGGTCACATGTGCCCTCAGGTTTCAGACGGTGAGCAAGTCATAGCTTTTGAACGTCAATTAATGTTGCCTGCATGAACACTTTCTCTACAAAAGCTTTATGATCTGTAATCTTTCTGATGCGCAACACCTCACATTTCCAGATCAAGTCTTAAGACTTACAGATGGACTTTAATGGGAGTCAATTGCAATCCATTTTGAAAGGCAGCTTCATCTGCCAAACAGTCACTCCCAAGTGTCTTTCTTTCGACAAGCAAGTTTAATAGTTTTAATAACAGTAATAATAGTTATCACCATTTTACTTTTCGTAACATATTTTCCAACTTACTGTATATCAACTTGTATTCATTAATTTTCTTGCTCTCATTATGTCTATGAGGGTAAAGGTATGACTTAAAAGTACGAGCCGGAGGAGACTCTGGAGTAGGCCTGCACAATTTTGGGAAATATATATATAAATTACTCTTCTTACAGCTTCATATTGTACTTAGTTTTAAGGTTTTGGAGGGCTTGGTAAATACTTAGACACGGTTGCAAACCACCTGAGACTGACGCTGATGATCTCATTTGAATACAAAATACAGCCACACAACCGAATGCAATTTTTTTTCGGAACAAGCTCAGTCTGATTGGTGGGATGATTCTCTTTACGAGTACTTCGTGTCACTGTGCTATCCAGTCATGTGTTCAGCATTTTGTCAATGGCTGAGGGTGAAGCCCGGACCATTGTTGTAACTGAGAAAGAAGAGGCCTAGAGCTTTAAACTCACAGTAGAAAGTAGCACTCTTGTATGTAAAATGCAAATTGAAATCAATGAAAAACTAAATCCCACATAGGGGAGAATAGAAATGACATTTTTTTCAAAACACTTTACGGTGCAGGCCAACCCTGTAGGTCGCAAGTTCATCCGACACATCGCACACTTCAGAGTCAACTGAAGGGGGTGGGAGCCTACTTGCTGCCCATATATGAACTCCTTATTGTGTTAGTTTGACATGAAATAGTCTGAGCAAACTACAATATATTTCCAAATTAATTTTATTGTTTTTAGCTTTTCATTTTCATAAAGGTCATACCACTTCACCAAATTAGAGCTCGACCTCTGGTTCATGACTGGAGGAGTTTCAGGTGACTTTAAATGACAGGATTTTGAAATCCCACCAGCAACAAACTATACCTATCCTTACAGCAAATTTCAGACAAGAAAAGACAGGTAGCTAAGAGTATGGGATTGTAGTACACATACTTCTTCTGGACGTAAGACACAGAAAAGCAGGCGTACCAAAAACTGCAACATTCGAGAAGCAGAACAACACAACTTTATATATAATTGTTGCACTACTTACTCAGTCTGTGTCCATAGAAGGATCAGCAAGATGTTCAGGAAACAATAGAAGATGCACCTCAGTTCATTTCTCATAAAAATGCAAAATGTGAAGAGCAGCCACATACAGCTGTAAGCAGAGGACAAAGTTCGTGATTAGCAGCAGCACAAAACTTTGAAAAACCAGGAACTTCTTGATGCAGCTTCCTCTAAACAGTGCGATCACACCTCTGCATATACACAAACATGTATATTTGAAGCAGACATCACTTCCTCTTCTTCACTTCCTGTCAGAGCTGAGTGAGCGCAGCAGCCAGCAGATAAATAGACATGAACTAAAAACAGTTTAGATGAACTGATGTTGAAATATATACAAATCGGGTTACATGTGGCCCGTCTGGACGAGTGGGGAGGGGTCAGGGGTGTGGCTCGTTGGGACAAGAAATTATTGTTATAAAAAAAAAAAAAAAAGGAAAATGACTCTCCAATTTAAAAGAGAAGTATTTTACATATCATTCACAAACTAGAAATCTCTGAAGTGCTAAATTTCCCTCTCCTACTAACCAGCTAGACATTTTTTTATATTGACAGCCAGGCCAATCTTTGCTGCCGATGCCTCTCAATGTTTTGGAATCTGCATCAATTCCAAAAAATTGAGAGGCATCGGCAGTATTATACAACAGAATATCATTGGAAATTTCTTAAACCATAAGGCAACCACAGAATCAGATCCTTTTTCAGTCGGGATGCACCCATACCAGTTTTTCCAAAATGAGTACGTTAATTTGAGTACACACTGATACCAACACCAAATACTTACGCTATGACACATAAAGTTACTTTGAGTTTCTTTTGTCCATATATATCATTATTTGAACATTTCTTAGTATGTTTTTTACATTGATGAGGGTCACAAGTTTCACTGCAGTACAAACATACATTTTACAAAACTGTCATCAACTGACACTCAAAAACTGCATGCTGCCATAAAGTGGTACGGTTCCATGGGATCAGAAGTCATTTTACGAGTACTCAAGGACCCAAGCCCAGTATCGGTATGTGAATAAATGATAATTTCATATTCTATTCTCAAAATGTTTATACAAACTGTCTGTCCTTTCTCTAGTGTGACCTATTAAAAATCGTGGGGTCATCATATTCATCTAATACAGCGAATGAGGCGTGTTTTTATCGTGATATGCAAAATTCTCATCGCTGGGATTGTTTTTAGCGGTATATCATGAACTATATGATGTCGCCCATCCCTATTGGACAGATACCCAATGCCGGTGTCAGTGCATCTCTACTTTTTAGTTAGCTTAAGGGAGTGTTTTTCAACCGTTTTCAAGTCACGGCACACTTCGTACATTGTGAAAATCCTGAGGCACACCTCCAACTGTACCGCGGCCAAAGCGCAACTGAGCTTAGTCAAAAGTCCTGTCCCTTTTAATTTGTGAAAAACTGTAGCTACAGACACTCAGTGGAACAATTTGCAGAAAATGTATTTATTTAAAACATTTTCCAGTTAGGGTGGGTGATATGGTGAAAAATAATATGTTGGCGATAATGATAATTATCACGAAATACATTTTCATTCTATTCTATGTGTTGGACACACTACAGTCTCTCTTGAAACTATTTTATGGTGGACTTTGTCTCCAATATCATCATTTGTTTATACATACGCATACGCGCTTCGTGAGAGAGTGTGTCCGCAATCAGTGAACTCTAATCCGGGACACGGAAGCGGACGCCGCAGCCAATACCGGAGCGGATGTCTGCTGAATATCCAACCATATTCCTCACTGTGTTTCGCCAAGGCGCCAGCGCAGAAAAATCTATTAGGACCACTCGATCTTATAAAACAAACACCGATCCAGACACTCAGAGTAGACCACTGTCATTATCAAAGGTTGCCAGTATTAAAAATAAGTTTATAACTCCGATTGTGAACCCAGATGCACTAAACTCTCCAAGTGTCACACGCTGGTGTCGGCTGTCAAACGCAGCGGGGCTGGAGAGCGGGCCTGGAGAGTGGGGCTGGAGAGCGGGGTTTGAGAGCGGGGCTGGAGAGCGGGGCTGGAGAGCGGGCCTGGAGAGCGGGGCTGGAGAGCGGGGTTTGAGAGCGGGGCTGGAGAGCGGGGCTGGAGAGCGGGGCTGCAGAGCGGCACGTGCCGTCACCGTCATGTATGCAAGTCCAATGCAGTGAATGTGCCGTGTGTTTATCGAATTTATCATGACATACAAAATTTTTATCGTGTATTCACGGTACATCGTGCGTCTCCAGAAAGGGGTGGGTAATATGGCAAAAATACATCATTATTTATTTTTAAAAAAACTGTTTTGCATGATTTTATATTAGTGCAAGACATTTCCAGACATATCTTGAACATTCTTTGCCTCAGCTTGCTTCATAACAACGACGACTCTTCTTCAATCTCTTCACATTTTGGTGCGCACTGATTTGGTTCTGCATTTACTTTTTAGCCAACTTTTAAACCACAAAGCAAACTTGACAGTGTTAATAAAGTTTTGAAGGGATACGTCAGGTTAGCCATTAGCTCTGTTTAGCCGTTAGTTGGAGATGGACGAGTAGCGTCAGCACAGATCTATAGTGTCTCGAAAGAATGTGACAACATCCATGTTATCTCCTCACATTGGATCAATGGGTTCCAATTGTTCATTATTTAATGTCATCATATCGCCTACCTCTATCTCCGGACTAATGAGGTGAAAGTAGATCATTTCCCACGGCACATCTCTCACGGCACACTCGTGTGCACCAGCACACCATAGCACTCGATCACGCCCCCTCCACATCCAGATAAAATAAGATAAAAATTGAAAATGTTCAACCCAGCCAAATCAATCAAAATCAATAACCACTAGGGCTACAACAACTAGTCATCATAGTCAACTATAAGGGACTATGAAACTAGTAGTTCACTGGTTCATTTGTCGACGAGTCATGGCATCATTGATCTCATAGCACAGTAATGAGCGAAATGTCAAACTTGACAAACATTATTTTTTGATGGAATCAATCCAGTAACCAACGGAAGATAATAATAAAAACAAAGAATGTTGCGGTAATTTCTCAATAATATGGACATAATCCAGAACGACACATCTACGAGGCGGGATGCGGGGAACACTGATCAAAAGCACAAAGCCACGTCCTGTCATCTCACTGTCAAACTCTCTTCTTCAAAGCCAAATTACAAAAACAAGAGCACTATTGGCTCTCTCCCAGGAACTCAGCTTGTTCCGTTTATAGTCCGCAGTCTCCGGGAATACACGACTGTTGCAGTACTGTGAAAACAGTATTGTAAATAATAGATGGTCCCAAAATAAAAGCATGGTTTTCATATTAAACTGCCCATGTGGTGTTGCCCTGTCTGTCAATACTAAAATAGGAATGCATGAATACTTCTAATGACAAAATGAAAAACGTCTGCAGTGGAGCTTAATGTTTTGAAAATGTGTGACTTATTCAGAAATATAAATAACATTGAGGTCTGTTGTTTCAAATCAAATTTATTATCATGCAAAACGTTATTGACCTCCAAACTGCCCAACTCTTCAGAATTACAACTGGGCTCTGATACTGTTGGTGACTACTGTTGGTGACAGCACATCATCGCAATACAAAACCTTTTTCTGCCAGACAGATATCCGACAACTTTCATCTGAAAGAAAATGGCATGGCAATGGTTTTAAGCCAGACAATGGCCTCAGACTTGAGAGTCGCCTATCCTTGAGTGAACAATTCTGCTGTAGTTTTAATATGCCTTAGATGGTAGCAGTAGTTGCTTTGACTAACACGTTATTTGAGTTGAATAAATACATTTACCATATTCAACTGACTAAACAAGCATGAGGAAGAAAAACTTAACACCAGATGGGAATGAATTCCAGACCCATTGAGTCCAACAGAGCAGCTTGAGATCTGTTATGGTATGCTGTTTATCTATAGGTTCATCATACATTCTTATCGTTTCACAAAAAGCTCCAAAAACTCCCTTCATGTGTGTATCTGTGTGATAAAATAGGAATGCATAAATACTTCTAATGGCAAAATGAAAAACGTCTGCAGTGAAGCTTAATGTTTTGAAAATATGTGACTTAGTCAGAAAAATAAATAATATTGAGGTTTGTTGTCTCTTTTTTCTGCCTGCCAGATATCCGACAGCATTTATTTGAAAGAAAATGACATGGCAATGGTTTTAAGCCAGACAATGGCCTCAGACTTGAGAGTCGCTGATCCTTGAGTTAACAATTCTGCTGTAGTTTTAATATGCTTTAGATGGTAGCAGGTATGGTATGCTGTTTATCTATAGGTTCATCATATATTCTCATAGTTTCACAAAAACCTCCGAACACTCCCTTTGTGTGTGTATCTGTGTGATTTATTTCTTCAAGTCTGATGATGAAATGACAAGGGTTTCTCACATCCTGTCAGTCACATGAGTATTAGTTCAACAAGCCTGGAGGCCACTCACACATTGGTCGTGACTCACGCGGTGCCGCCCAAGATGTTATAAAACACTGGGACCAACTCTGCAAATGAAGTCATGCCAAAGTTGACTGACTAATTGAGAAAAACGGAAAATTACTTTTGCCATTTCTTTTAGACGTGATGGTGACTAAAGAGTGTAAATTCATTTTGTATGTTATAAATCACTGCTACAAGTCTGTGAAATAAACAAAGAAATGTGTCTTTTGGTGTGAATTATGAATGCTTGAAAGATATCGTCCTGATATCGTGATAGTCCAACACACACTCACTCGCATGGCGTAATACGTTGACGGGAAAGTGGACTTTTGTGTCCTATAAGGCAGCTTTTTGTGTCAAATGTCTCAGAAATAGCAGTGTGCACAGGTAGGGTCGGGGCCCCAAGGATTCCTGGCTTGGAGCCCCAAGAGACCCCAGCAACGCCACTGTTGCATGCCAGGATGAGTAAACCGCAACTGCACGAAGTAATCAGCATCCTCACAACACAACTATGGCTTTGTTTCTGTTTAATTCCAACTCAACCGGACGTGATCACATGTAATACTCTGGCAGGCATGGAGTATTACACAAACAGAAGAGCATACATGTTCAACTGACAAACTCTTGGTTCGTCCTACTGCACTGCAGAGGAATGACAGGAACTCTATTGCTACGAGGAATTCAAACTAGTTCTGTCAGAGAGCACATGAATGAAGAGCTAAGGACAACGTAAACAAGCTGTCCTGTGTCGTACTACCACCAAACTCTTTACACAATTTCAGGCTTTGCTGAATCCTCAGACACAGTAATTAGATCCGAGGATGACTGAGGAGCCAGTGTGAGCTGCGGCTGCTCGTCCTGGGTGACCGCCAGCACAGGAACTAGCCGAGGACCAAATATGAAGCCCGGTCCAGAACACACAGATGTTAGGCGATCTATCAGTGAGCTTCAGTTCAATGCAACTATTGTGTGTGTATCTTCAGTAAGAACAGTGTCATGATACTGAGTTAAATCAATATTTGCTTGTATGGCAGATTTTATAGCCGTCAAACTGGTCTGACTATATCAAATAGTGATTAAGGGTGAGAAGGGGCTCGCATTAGTTCAAAATAAAAAAGATATTTTGTTGTTTTTCCGTATACCAACGCCACGCAGGAAACTGAAACCCATCCAACAGTAGTATGCCGTCTTCTTCTTTTACTCAGAAGGAGCAACTTGAATAGTCGTCTGTTATTGGCCAGGGACTCGAAGCAAATCTGTCTTTTCCTCATAGTCAGAGGTGGATGACGACATGCTCATTCTGGCATTGGAACCACTGCAGTATTCTCATTCAAAACTTGACAGATACATGACAGAAAATGTTGGTCCAAGTCCTTAACGCAGTGATACACGCCAGGGTAAAAACTGCTCCCTGGTAACGTCTCAAAGCAGCTTAGTGTCAGGAATATTAAAAAATAGGGTTGGCATGGACGGCCATGGCCATTACTCAAGACTTTGCTGAAAAACAGTCTGCTTATAAGACGTCACATCTTCATTGCACCTTTGTTCTTGCTCTTGCACGGTGAAACGGCCGTCTACTTGTCATCTATCATGTTAGTGTGGAGTCGCGTAGTTTCCAGCATCTAGTGCCGAGTCGCCTGAGCTGAGAAGCTCACCCCCCGTGGACTCGGACTTCTGAGCTGAACGCGCTTTGTCTCGAGACAGAGTGTGCAGTGTGAAACCGCCCTTAATGAACCCAAAGGTGCGGGAAAATCTTTCTCCATGGAAACAAGAGAACTGGACTATATAGTGGTACCTACTGGTATTGGTCTGCTAGGCTCAGTGCAGGAATGTGCAAACCATGACTGTTCACTGCTAAGTATATCTGTGGATTTAACAGTGAAATCATTGCCGTTTCGGACCGTTAACTCAAGAAGTAGGGATGACATTTAATCTTTGGAAGTCAGGATCATCTGTACTGCCTTAGTGCACTCGAATGCACTTCCCTCTCAGATTATTAATATTATACTTGATTTTAAATTCAGGACATGAGTGATCCACCACTCAGCTTTCTCTAACAATCCACCAGTGAGAGTTGGAGCTCTGTGTGTTTCATTTAAAAGAAACAGCAGTGAGAAGCGGTTAAGTTTATGATACAGAAAACATTTCTGGTGCAATGTTTGTTCATGACCATGAGGAAATATGTCACACATAAAGTGGAAACAGCAACTAAACCAGTGTGAATGTACCAAACACACGCCATTAAAGAGCCACCTAGTAGCCACTCTGCAAGAATGGTTCACCTCCCATGAAAGGGGTAGGCACTTCCCAACCACTCGGTAAAGTGGACCAGTAACAGAACAAAGCTGATTTTGAAGCAGTCCCACAGAGAAATTAGGAAGAAGAGAGGATGACAATTATCGAACAGGTGAGAATGAAACCGCTAGTTTTTAATCATGAGAGGTGAATCTCTCTCTAACCTGCACAGGTCCTCGTGTGCACGTTCTCTTGTGTCCGGCGAAAAAGTTCCACAAGATGCAGACTTCAGTTACTGTGATGTTCATTTCCTGATTTTTCCATAAAACCACGCTGTAACCCACCAGAATCATGTCCACCTCAATGATGCTTTATGTGTTTTTCGATTGTTTCAATGTTTCCACCTCATTTTAATACGTCTGATAATAGTCATTGACTATCTTAATGATAAGTTGGTAGGGCAGGGCAAAATGGCAAACAAAAAAATTATCACGATAAATCTCAACACTGGTTAGCTAGGTGGCTAATGCTACAAACAGACTCGGCTATCCTCAGTCTAATCCATTAGTTCAATAACTGTACTGAATCAGACATTCCATGAGGCTCACACCAGCGACAAGCGAATGCACAAGCTATATTTTGGTCTTTGCCGTCATCACTCGGACTCTGAGCACTGCGGCCTCTGGTGACCGAGGAGAGGAGGTGCATTAAAATAACTGAAGAGTCTCTTTTTATTTAGTCAACATGACATATTGTAGTGTTGTCATTTAAATAAATAATTGTTCTATACTCGCATGCACTTGTATAGTGCTGGATTTTAATTTCCCCAAATGGGGGTCTAAAAAGTTGGGCAAATGTTCCATCTGACTTTATTCCCATGCTATTTACATGATCCGGGAACCTCAGCTATTTCTTTGCGTTCTCCTCACTACAGAATAGCAGTGATGTAAAGACCAGTCGACACAAGAAGCCGTCTGTAATTTAATAGTTGATGGTTGTCATTGCAACTAAAGATGAATGAATATATTAAACGGCTTATCAATCCACACCCACCACAGAAATGATCAGAGATCGGAAAGTAAAGACTGGAGTGGAGCCAGATCCTCTCAACATTTGTCAGCTGAGAAATTGTCTTAGATAACGTAACATTTAACAGTGCTTCCTTAACCTATAACCAATTCGTATTGAATTAAGGATACACACAGTTGCACACCTTTAAAACAACCTTGGAGAAGAGCAAAGACGTGTTAGTAAAATTGATCATCTGGTTCGAAGAAGACGTACTGACGCAGATGTGTGTCCTCCAGAGTCATCAACCGGGGTGTTTACGGTACAGTCTGATCCCTGAGTGTGTCTATGCAAGTGTCTGCTGCTCGCACTCGTGAGGCATTCTGTCAAACTGGTTGCACTCAAATTCCAGTTTCCCCCTTCAAGATGAGGACCATGTTTGTGACGAATTTCTTCAGTCCGTCTATGAGTCGCAGCTCTCGGTGGGAAGGAAACATGACAGGAAACATTTCTCAGCATCATTTTCGCGTTGAAGCGAAGGCTGCAGCCTCAACTGCCCTGCACCGCGTTGTGACTTCATTTCTCAGCAACTCAGCCTCTTTTCTGGGCTAAAACAAACATTTCCAGCGAACAACCCTGCCAGCTCCGCAGCATAAATCGATTCCAGCTGCTGCACATCATGACAACAACGAGAGTTCCAAATCAAGTCCCGAGTCAAGTCTCGCCTTCGAAAACAACTTTCACTCGTTAGCTTTACGTACCTCCGACGGCGTGAAGTCCTGAGAACGACTTTCAAGGTTCCATCGACCGTCAGAATGCGTTTTGCGTTCAGCCAATCCCGAAGGCAGCAGGGTTCTGCAGGCAGGCGGGTCCAGGCGAACTGGCCTCATCCAGAACCGGAGCGCCGAGGGTTGTGCTAATGCTGCTGCGCACACAGGGGCGTAGCGAGTCACGGCCGGGCCCGGCCCCTCTTTAAACAGCAGTCAATAGATCACTTCCAAGTTGCCAATAAAAAAAATTGACAGCACATTTAACGGTAAATATTGTACATGTATATTAGCCTTTGAGCTGGTTGAATCACACGAAGAGTTATGATTAATAAATAGGTTGAACAGCGAAATATACAGATCTAAAGTTACGCTTAATATTAGACCTGCACATTTTTACTGGCTTTTTTTGTGCGTTTGGCTGATGGTCATATTTCAGCATGATGATGCATCATTAGCTAATGCGGTTGATTTCACAATGTGTTCAAATGCTCACCTGAAAAAAATCTAGGTCATTTGTTTCGTCAAAAGACAAAAAAACGTAGACGATATTCTTAAACAATCAATGACTCTGTCAATACACACTCTACTCCAAGCATCTTTGGGATGAAACTTTATCGCGAGGAGCCACTGCAGCCCACCATGAATCACTGTGCAACCCTGTGTGTTTTAATGAAGCGTTTCCTGAGTGCTCTTTAATGCATTTGAGTCATCCTGCTGTTGCCCGTTGAAACTGAATGTTTTGGTGGACGGGACCATGAGTCTGCATGTCTCTATTCCTGGCCACTGCAGCTGCGTCTGTTATCCCGCTTTCAGCTGTGCAGAACTGTTTCCAGATGTGGAACAGGAGGGGAAAGTGTGTATGAGTCCGGACTGAAGAAACGGCTATTAAAATTTCCGGCCACCTCGTTTTCATATTAATGCACGTGTCGGTTAGAATTAATAATAAAAAAAAAACCTTCAATATACATATACTCTGAAGCATTCAAAGTCCCATAAATAGTATACAACTGAATGGACGTAAATGCCACGGCATTCAATGGACGAATAAATTCGGAAGGGGAAATTTAGATTCTACACCGGTTGTCCATATTTTAAGCCAATCTAATGAAACAATAATCAAATAATTTTATTTGTTTCATAGCCGTTATTAATAGCAGGTTGCGCATATTGTGAAGCGAGCACCATCTGCCGGTGAGAATGGATCACATCATCTTGTAAAGGGAGGGGCTGCAACAGGAAGGGCATCCGGCACGATGAATGGAAAATTGTTCAAGTGTTTTGCAGCAGAAACTTAACCGCAAAAGGTCATTTCATGAACACGTATTTCTTACAACAAAAATCAGGAAGTACGCTAATGTAGTAACTGTACTTATAAAGGTACAGGACTGTCTCAGAAAATTCGAATATTGTGATGAAGTTCTTTATTTTCTGTCATGAAATGAAATAAACAAAAATGTCATACATTCTGGATTCATTACAAATAAACTGAAATATCGCAAGCCTTTTATTATGTTAATATTGCTGATTATGGCTTACAGCTTAAGATAACTCAAAAATCGTGTCTCAAAATATTAGAATATTTCCTCAGACCAAGTAAAAAAACAAAATGTATAACAGCAAAACAAAATCAGTCATTTGAAAATCCATTAATGCACTCAGTACTTGGTTGGGAATCCTTTTGCAGGGATTACTGCATCCATGCGGCGTGGCATGGAGGCAACCAGCCTGTGGCATTGCTGAGGTGTTATGGATGCCCAGGATGCTTCAATAGCGGCCTTCAGCTCATTTGCATTGTTGGGTCTGGTGTCTTTCAGCTTCATCTTCACAACACCCCACAAATTCTCAATGGGGTTCAGATCAGGGGAATTAGCAGGCCAATCCAGGACAGTAATGTCACGGTTAGTACCCCAGTTACTGGTGGTTTTGGCACTGTGGGTCCACGTATCAAAAGCCACTGTTCACAGACGTGTCTGGGAAATGGGCTACAATAGCTGTATTAATATCAAATATATTGTATATTTGATTTGTAATGAATCCAGAACGCATGCCATTTTTTTTGTTTTTGCATTACAGAAACTAAAGAACTTTATAACAATATTCTAATTTTCCGAGACAGTTCTGTATAACATCCATAATAAAGTCACTGACTGTTCTGAATTAACTAAGAAAACAAGGGTCATACACTTCAGATAAGGTGATAGATTTTATTATTAAACTGTCATTTAATTCAAGTAAAAGACTTTGCACATTCTTCAAAAGAACAAAACAAGCCTTCAATCGCTCATTAAGGCAGAAAACTAATTCATTGTCATGACTTGAAAAATGAACATCTGCATCATTAGACAAGCTCCATGACAACAAAATGAAGGACGTACTGCATTCCACTCATTAGAGGTGATGGTTGGCGCATCAGTGGAGAAGAGCACGATCAGTGGAGAACTGAAGCTTCAGTTTCATCTGGACCTGGCTTGACATTTAAAAATATTTTTGTTCACATGCTCTTGGAAGTCAGGCACTGGTTGACCACCTCCAGCAGAGAGGAGTTCTCCAGAGCTGCTGCTACTCTCTCTTTGTCGGCAAGCTGTTTGTTCACTGCAAAGCAAGGACAAGAGACGACAATGTACACTTCTTATATTTTCACAACACTTCGGGTTATGTTATGGTCATGATCTGTACCTGCTTCCTCTGAGGCATGAGTCCCAGGAGTGATGTGGACATCGATCTAAGAGGCAAATGATGAAACATTAAGTTTGAAAGCAAATACAATCAGAGCAATGAAGTTAGAACACCTCTGCATACTTTAAATCTGTTTGGAAGTGAGCGAAGCAGCTTGACCTTTATCGACAGACCAATGAGAGTCGCCATGCTGCAGTGCGGGATCGTCGGTGTGAACTCTACTTCCACAGTGCTCTCAGCATCCTTGACCTGAAAATAAGCCAACAAGAGAAACTATTATGAATTCATGACGGAACCATTCAGACAAAGAGTTTTCACTCCATACTTCGGAACAATTTTGGTCCTAAAACACACCAAAAGGCAATACAACATCACAGAACCATGCAGTTCGACGTACTTTGACTCGGACTTGTTCGACAACATTGAGCTCCTCCAGAGAGAGAGGGTGTTCTGGGTCATTGATGGATCTGATCATATGTAGCTTAAGTTAAAGACTTACAAATTGATACAAAGTTGAATGACATTCAAACATACAGATATAAAAGAGACAAATGCAAAACAACTTCGATGGTTTATATTTTTACCACACAATTTTAGTATGTGGAAAAAAGGTGTAAAAATCAATAGTGAAAATGACGTGTAATTGATGAGAGAAAACAAGTAAATAATCATTAGCATTCTGTCTATTGTTTAAGAAATGTTCGAACTTGATGAGGCTTTAACTATATGGTATTCCGAACATGAATGCACGCAACTTTCTGACTTTACTGTTTCGATCACATAAAAACACGTCTCACGGACGACTAGAAATAATGTAAAAGAATGTTTTCAAAGGGAGTAACAATTGAATACCAGCTTGAGTGACTCGTTATTTGTTGTTAATGAAGATGCAATAACTGCGACATCACAAGTAGCTAGCTTAGCATCGATGTGCCAGCACGACAGCAACAGATATCTGAATAAGGGAATGCACAACGCAGGACGTCAACGCTCAATGCATGAAAGAATTGCTGCTGAATATGTTACAAATGGCAAGTATTTCAACTCTCCAGCAGGATATCAAATATTTCTCGATCATCGATGGGATCATGGACATCCTCGTCCTCGTCTGTGGCCGTCAACAACCTCTCGTCAGACCGCTGGAAGATCACTGGGTTTGCGTTCTCCAGTTGTGTTCCACTAGACATTTCCACGCTGGTAAATGAAGTTTGAATAAAGAAATAACACAACTGGCTGTGTACACACAGCACTGACGAGTGTCAACGCTCCAGCGACTACGGCCAGCGATAGTGAACAAAAAGCCAGTTATTAAAGGGGTAGTTCACTCTATCTTGGGACGGAAACAGTTACGGTATGTACAGTAATTCATATTGAAAAAATGTATATATATGAATATATGTTGGACGACAGAAATTGCCACGTCCATAAATGTACGAATACAACAGGTTTTCCATTGCATGCTGTGGCTTGTAACTCCAGAGTCTGACCGCTAGATGGAAGCATTTTGTAAAAGGGAATTCATTTCCCTTCAATATTGCAACCGGTTCATTGTTGTCATATAACTGGATGGATATAGATTAAAAATTGTTGCGATAGTTCATAACCAAGCAGAGGAGTCAAGATAATTCTCATCACCAAAGGATGCAGATGTAGGAACAGTGTGACAGCATCTGTCTGCAAAAAGGCCTTCTGTAAGGGACTTCTAACAATGTATTCATATGAAATTACTGCAACCTGTACTCTCACTGTCTGTTGTTATGTGACACTGACTGAACACTACACCAAAGGCACCATGTCCATGTCTCTTTGTAAGTAAGGCGTTTTTGGATGAAACACTCAAATTGCTGAAGCCTGTGATACATAAAGCCACTGAACAAGGGAAAATGTGTCAGGATGACTGAGAGGTCAAAGTTTGCAGTTTCTCCTGGAGGTGTGGCTTCGAATCCGTCTTCTAACAATGTTTTTAGATGAAATTACTGCAACATTTACACTCACTGCTGCAACGTGGTACTGATTTAGCACTTCACCAATGACGAAGTGTCTTGATTGCTTTCTTAAATTGTGGTTTCAAGTCGCACTTCTGACGACATCTTTTGCAAAAACACTCATGCTGTTTCTTATTTTCAACAATAAAAAAAAAAAAACTTCAGACTACTTCACCAAACAAGGGAGAGCTCGACAGGGTGGCAATGGCAATGATTTTTGCAGCTGGTGGGTTCAAGAGCTGTGGAAACACATTTTTGCTCTTGCTGTCACATGCTATAACTCAGTGGCCCTGCCTCAATGGGTGAGAGAGGGTGGAGGGGGGCGGAGTTAACAGCTAACAGTCAGGATGGCCGAGCGGTCTAAGGCGCTGCGTTCAGGTCGCAGTCTCCCCTGGAGGCGTTCACCATTGGTAAAACAGGTTAAAACCGGCGATGAATCTACCCCCATCTGTCACTCTTGTGAGCCAGGATTGAGTTTTCACCACTTCTCGCTCCCTTCTTTCCGTGTGACCATAGTATGAGTGTAGCAGAAAAGGGAGGAGTAAGGTAGGCATAGAACCAAGTCAACTGGGGCTGTGCCCGAGGCTCTATGCTACCTTCAAAATGTCATGACCAGGAGGTGGAACTTTTCTTTCTTACGTCGTGGTCTGAGCTAGAAGCACAGGCAACATTTGGCAAAGGGAGCACCCTGCCTTCCACCGGATGTGACTTAGTGCAGGAGGTCCCATTACCCTCATACCATCTCTCTGTGGCTGACGCCCAGGTGTAACAGATGGGAGGAATAAAGGAAAACGTAGAGTCGCGCCAGCCGGTGTTCCACCCAAGACTCGAGGCTACCTAACAGGTCATCTTTACAGAAAGACCACTCCTCGTGGTCTAACCATTAGAACCATTGGGTGCGAACCATGGCCGCCCTGACAGACGTCTGAGCGGACTCGCTGCCCAAACAGGTTTAGCGGCCGTCAAAGGAGATGCGCGTTACGTTAACTGCTTGCAAACAGATACCTGGGGCACCAGCGGAGGGCGAAACAGGGCAGCACTACAGCATCCAGACCCCACGTCAGAAATACTGTAACCGGATCTTGAGTGGTGAGGACCACAGCGCACCAGTGCGCAAGAAAGAGGTCTCCAAAGACCTGTAACAGAATAAAAGCCAAGATAAGACACACACATTCTAAAAGTTATCAAACACGCTGGAACAAATGCGCGAGAGAAACCTACCAGTGGACGCAAAGTAACCATCTGGCTACACTGTCTGGAACCAAGGTGTTGAAATCAGTGAGGCTTGATGACAGGATAGGTTCCAGCTGTGCTGCTGTGAAGGTGAAATGAAATCAGGAAGTGGAAACAAACAAAACCGGAAATGCCAAAGTAAAAGCAAAAACTAGAAACGAGAAAATTTCTGCTGAAGCCCAGCTTACCAGTATAAACCTCCGGTGTGGGGATGGTTGGTTCGCGTGCGCTGGTACCGTATCAGCCAGCTTGTGTCATCATGTGAGATGAAATCAGTTAAGGCAACAGTGCAGGCGCATGAAGGAATGAATAACATCCATAGGCACTCTACACGGAGGCGTGGGTTCGAATCCCTCTTCTGACGTGTTTTGATGACACACCAACTGCTCCATCCTCTGCTTACGCCTGGTCAAACTTCCTTGATTCGGATTGTTCAGATTTTGGCACTGGGGAGCAAGGACAGCAATTGGCAGAGGATGTTGATAAGGGAGAAACATAGTTGGCCAACAATCAAAAATTCATTCAACATTTCAGCAGCAGGTGTTCAGGTCATAGTCTCTCCTGGAGGCTTGGGTTCGAATCTCACTTCTGACACATTTCGATGGAACACCAATTGCTATGACTACAATACCATGCACAACTACAAGTTTAGATGAGACCAACTTTGTTGTTGTGTTCATATGAACAAAATATAAGGGCTTCATCCCATTCAAAGACGCACGCTGAGAGGCGTGACATGAAGAGTGGGTACAGCTGATGGGCATCAGTGGTGCATCCTACAGCAAGCCACATCATCAAGTGCCAGATATCCAGCCTTACCACAAGGTCCGGCCATCCACTGGATACATTGCAAACAGCGTAAACACCTGCTTCTCATGACAGTGAACGCCATAAGCGAAGACACGGTGCAAGGAGGCTTGGGTTCAAATCTTACTTCTGACAGAATATTTTGAAAAAAAAAAACATGCTTTTGTGATTTAAAAAGAAAAAAATCATTCTCTTACACAGAGCATGTCAAGATGGTTGAGCAGTGCAAGGCGCTGCATTAAGGTTGCAGTTTATCTTGGAGGTGTGGGTTGGAATCCCACTTCTGACAATATATTTCAAAATACTGCAACCAGTTCTTATTTGACACTGATTGACACTTCACCAAAGGCATCATGTCCAGGCTCTTTTAGACTTTCTGGTTGGCTTCTGACAGCATCTTCTGGTAAAACAGTGTCATGCTTTTGCTGACTTCAGGTCACGATAATAGAAAACAAAGAAAGAACTGTCATACTCCTTCACTAAGTAAGGGTAAACATGTCAGGATGACAGAGTGCTCAGGTTGCAGTCTCTTCAAATCCCACTTCAAACAATCTTTTCATATGGATGTATTGTCAACAGCAACAGTGTCAACACCTGCTTCTCATGACACTGTAGCAACACTATTACCGTAGACATGGTGCTTCTATCAGAGAGGAGGCACACGTCTCTGATTGGTCAATGCACCGCGACTGGCTGCCAGTACTGTAGTTAAAAAATTGAACTACTGCGACTGTTGCCGTAGACAAGTTGTGTCGTCTTGAGAAGCCGGAATCGGCAGATGTAGCTAAAGTTGGGAAGTGTCAGCCACTCCAGTAGCGTCGCTGCCATGTTGGGAGCCGCTGATCGCCGTCAATCGCCCTGACTCGATTTACTTTGTACGTAAATCAATTGTGTCGCTTGCAGAAGTAGCTGGCATTTTGAATGTACCTTTAAGTTGTGGGTTTGAATCCCACTTCTGATAGCGATAACATTTATACTCCTTCACAAAGATGGGAAAGCACTTCAGGATGGCTGAGTGGTCCAATGCTCTGTTTGCACTCTTTCCTGCAGGTGTGGGTTCAAATCCCACTTCTGACAATGGGTGCCTTCTGGCACAGCCAGGCGGATGCAGCACCAATTGGCGAAAGCTTGCAAGACCAGGCGGCGGCTGTGCGGGGTGGTCCCTAGATCATGACATAGTGGCTAAATACTCTGGAAAATCTTTGGTTTTTGTCCTCATCACAAAAGGTCGCATATGTAGGAACAGTGTGACAGCATCTCTCTGCAAAAAGGCCTTCTGTAAGGGACTTCTAACAATGTATTCATATGAAATTACTGCAACCTGTACTCTCACTGTCTGCTGCAACGTGACACCGATTGAACACTTCACCAATGGCGAAGTGTCTTGGTTGCTTTCTTAAATTGTGGGTTCAAGTCCCACTTCTGACGGCATCTTTTGCTAAAACACTCTGATGCTGTTGCTTATTTACAGTCAGATTTAAGAAAAACAACAACTCCAGACCACTTCACCAAACAAGGGAGAACTCGACAGGATGCCAATGGCAATGACTTTTGCAGCTGGTGGGTTTAAAGACCAGTTAAATTAACTTTGCTTATCACTCTGACCCTGTCTCCATCTGATGTTATAACGAAATATAAACTGAGTTATAAACTGAGACAAACATTAGCTCTGACTCTCACATGCTATAACTCAGCGGCCCTGCCCCAATGGGTGAGAGAGGGTGGAGGGGGGCGGAGTTAGTAGGAGCTCACAGTCAGGATGGCCGAGCGGTCTAAGGCGCTGCGTTCAGGTCGCAGTCTCCCCTGGAGGCGTGGGTTCGAATCCCACTTCTGACAACGTATTTTAATTCAACACCAATTGCTATTCGAAACAACACTACAATGACTATGATGCCACAACTAGTTTATGTTGTGTTGTGTTCGCACACATGAACAAACAATTACACTGTACTGCATTTCCCTACATTCAATTGAAGGGTTCCTGTCTGGATATTTATAAACCTGTGGTGGAGCAACCCACTCACCTCCCCAGGATGGAACACAGCCAGTCAAGAAGCAATAGAGAAACATGGGTGACAGAGGGGAAACTTTTAACAAACATGGAATTGGCATCAATAAAAAGACTCATTTTTAATCAAAGCCCTCTCCAATCTGCAGCAGTCCATTCTTCAAAGATCCTGCCAGAATTCGCAACTTTAGTTCCGCGTCCTCAGTCACTGTGATGGGGTACGATGAGCCAGCATTTCCATGACTTTTTTGTCAACTTAGCTGTCGCTCTCACATGCAACCTATCGGGCACAAAGAGGGGGAGGGGTCACAGGACCACAGAGTCACAGACAGTCAGGATGGCTGTGTGGTCTGATCAAAGCAGAGGCCTGTGGTTTTGTAAATGACTGCTGTTGCATGACAAAATTGAGATACAGCTGTTCAGTCGATGATATCCAGTCACAATTATTCTCAGAGTCACCTGGGTTAGTCCTACCTTCTGGAAGTGGAATTCAAGAGCAGTGAAATTAAATTAGGGTATCACTGTGATCCTGTCTCCATCTGCTGTTATCACGAAATAGATGTTATAAACTGAGACATTTTAGCTTTTACTTTAGGGTGCATTCACTACTCTAGGGGTTATGTCTCGAGACAAAGCTTTTTCATCTCAGAAGTCCGAGACGTGAACACAAGCGAGTTGAGTTTTGGCCGCGGACCTGATCCCTGCTGGAGAGCTGCAGAACACTGCAGCTCTCTTTTGGGTGCTTTCTCACTGCGGTGTTCTGTCCCGGGAGCCTGAATCCAAGTCGCCCCCCATTGAGATTCTTCACACCTCTGGCTCGCCCCGCTGCGAGCCTCGCTCCACCTTTTCACTTCTAACTTTCCCCACATGAGGGCAGCAAATACTGGAAGAAGCTTTGTTCATGTGAATGCGTCATTACCAATGCGACGGCACAGTTCATGATCAAAATGGCCAGTAAAGGGTCTGATCAGGTTCTGACTGGGTCTGGTTCGTTCAAAAACAACTTCTCAAACTCCCAGAACACTGAGGTGTGCAGCTGGGAGCTGCAGGAAAATTACTGCAAAAAGCGCCCTTACTCTCACATGCTATAACTCAGTGGCCCTGCCCCAATGGGTGAGAGCAGGTGGAGGGGGGCGGAGTTAAAAGCCCCACATGGTCAGGATGGCCGAGCGGTCTAAGGCGCTGCGTTCAGGTCGCAGTCTCCCCTGGAGGCGTGGGTTCGAATCCCACTTCTGACAGTATGTTTTAATTCAACACCAACTGCTATTCGAAACACCACACAGGAAACAAGGACGGTGCGAGAAAAACACACAGGATCGGGGAAAAACCTTAAACAGAATCAAAGTCAAGCCAAGATAAGACACGCACAATCTAAAAGTTATCAAACATGGAACAAATGCACGAGAGAAAGCTCTTTACCGGTGGATGTGAAATAACCATCTGGCAACACTGTCTGGAACCAAGGTGTTGAAATCAGTGAGGTTGGATTACAGGATAGGTTCCAGCTGTGCTGCTGTGAAGTTGAAATGAAAAAGCGGGGTTACAGAACGCAACATCCATTCTATGAAGCGTGCAATGCCCTCTGACCGGGCTTCGCTATTGGTAAACCTCTGTTGAACCAGTGAGTAAAAAGAATCAACTCGCTGCCCCATCCACTATAGGAGGGAATCTGGAAATCCCCAGAGGTCAGAGGGCATTGCATGCCGGCAACATTTGGCGAAGGGAGCACCCTGCCGTCCACCGGATGTGACTTAGTGCAGGAGATCCCATTCCCCTCATACCATCTCTCTGTGGCAGAAGCCCAGGTGTAACAGATCGGAGGAATAAAGGAAAACGTAGAGTCGCGCCAGCCGGGGTTCCACCCAAGACTCGAGGCTACCTAACAGGTCATCGTGGTCTAACCATTAGAACCATTGGGTGCGAACCATGGCCGCCGTGACGGACGTCTGACCGGATTCGCTGCCCAAACAGGTTTAGCGGCCGTCAAAGGAGATGCGCATTACGTTAACTGCTTGCAAACAGATGCCTGGGGCACCAGCGGAGTAATGATGGGTCGTTCTTTGAACGATTCGTTCATTTGAACGACTCTTCAAAATGAACTGAGAACTACGAGTCATCTGACGGAGTGAGAAGTTCACTTTTGCCCATGCACAGATACGGTTTCCTCCTTTTAGTTTATTTTGAAAGGCGCAACTGGACGTCTTGTCGTGACTTATAAACAACACTTAATCATCTGCTGTAGCTCCAACAGAAGTGCTGGATTCCTCTGCTTTGTTGTTGGATTAATAGTTCCTAAATATGAGTGCATGGATCATGATCAAGAAGATGTTCCAGGTAACAGGTGTATTGTTTGCTTCTCTCTTTCCCTACCGTTTCCAATGTAGAGTTTCGTTCAGTTCTACTTCCCCTTCAAAGGACTGCGAACTGCGAACGATTAGTTCTTTCGTTCAGTTCGATATCCCGTTCAAAGTACTGCGAACTGCGAACAATTACTTCTCCAACAATTGTGGCGCGTGGAACACAAAGTTAGTTAGTATATATATATATATATATATATATATATATATATATATATATATATATATATATATATATATGGAGTAACAATCGTATCTATCTTGATATGTAGATAGATACGATTGTGCAACCTGGCCTTCATCACCATAGAAAGCCGTTTATAAACTGGGGAACATCTCTTTGACCATGACAGTTGGTCCAGCATGCGAGGTAGGTGTTTCTCTGTCAAGTAACCCCTCATCTCCATTGTGAGGTCTGATGTGGTTGATGTTGTTCCAGGCCTCCTGCTTTTCATTCTCCCATCAATGTCCTTCCAAAACATTGCACTTGTGCTGACTGCAGCACCTGATGCCATCTCTGTCTCTGCATCACTGTCAGTGGGAGTCATCGCTGCTGCAGCTACTATGACCCTCTTCGCCGTGTCCTCTGCCTTCTGCTGGTTGACAAAAACTTGCTTTTTGAACCTGGGATCCAGGAGAGTTGCATCATGAAGCTTGTCGATGGACTCCACTCTGCCAAATCGTCGGGTCATTTCTGACATCAGGGAGTCGACCAGACTCTTTACAGGTGCAAAGTTTGATGGATTTCTTTGATGCTCTGCAGCAATTCTGCAAAGACCAATGCTCATCAAAATGACTTTCGAACCAGTCACAAACCTGCCAAAGAAGTATGAGGAATAAGATTTATCAATATTGAGCATGTTAACACATCCGTGAACTGTTGTGGTGCAACAGCTTATGTTATGTTCTTCATATGGTTGAAGAATGGTGACAATCTCTGTGGCCATTTTCCACTCATCTGGTGTCAGTGTTGGCAGAGAGGCATTAATGAGTGCCAGAGTGGAGATGAGAGGGTTTTTCACTTCAATAAACCGCTGCAACATGTAAAATGTTGAATTCCACCTTGTGGCCACATCCTGCTTCAGACGCAGTTGCTCTTCACCCATCTGCTGTTGTGCTGCTTTGAATTTGTCTGAAGCAACTGTGGTTCTGTGAAAGATTTCAACAGTTGCCTTGACCTTCGACAGCAGTCCTTGGTCCAAGGTATATGATCCCAGGGCAGGTGGTCCTTTCGAGCTGAAACAATGTTGCTGGCACAGTCTGTGACACAACCAACTATCTTGTCTCTCAGATCCCATTCCATTGTTACACGGCTCAGCTCATCAGCTAGGTGTGCACCAGTGTGTCTCTCTGTCAGAACAAAACAGTCCAGGACGTAGGTGTTCAGCTGAAAGTCCAGTGGTCTGTTGTGAGACAAACAACTGTGACACCCTTTATTTTGTCCCTTATGTCTGACTTTAGTTTGTTGTACAGCCAAGGCATTAAAGTGTTGGACAAAGTTTTTCTGCTGGGAATGCTGTACAATGGGTCAAGAAGATGCGTGGATTCCCTGAAGCCCTTGTCATCCACAAGTGAAAATGGTTGGAAGTCTATTGCAACCATTTTGACTAGAGCCATATCCAACTGACTTTGCCTTGAAGAACTCATGGGCCTTGTCGTAAAAGTGCTCATGGTAGTTTGCTGCTGGGCTCTTGGTTTGACTGACTGTTGGGAGGATATGGATGGTGCTAAGGAGGATACAGAAGCTGATCCAGATGCCGGAGAGGAAGTGGTGGCTGTGGTAATAGCTCCAGTTGCACCATCATCATTTCTCCTGGCCTTTCTAGCAGCTCAGTAGGATATGAGTTTTTTAAGTGTCAAGTTAAATTCGAAGTATTCCCACTTTTGGTTGAGAGGTTCTTTTTGCAGACCTTGCATTTTGCTTCAGTGGCCGAAGTTTCAATAAAATGACTCCATATGTCGCTCCTCTTTCTTTGACTGCTCATCATGTATGATTTCCTCGGGGTGTCGTCGCTGTCATCTGATAAGGGCTCCAAAATAAGATCGTTAAGTCGGACTAGCAGCTCGCTCGTGCTGCGTTGTGGGATCGTGGACAAATACGTGACGTCAACTACTCCCTGTCTCTCGGGGCATCCCTAGTTTTTACAGTCTAAAGAGCGTCATGCTGGCAAAAATATTGAGGCTCATCACATCAAATCGATGACATCACAGGTGTTTAACTTCAAAGCGCTCAATTTGTGCTGTTTTCGCCCGCAGCTCCGCAGAGATAGATATCTTTATCACCCTCCAGTAGATCGTCTCTGCGGAGCTGCGGACACGCGGGCGAAAACAGTGCAAATTGATAAAGATCCATTTTCCTTCTTAGATTTCGTGGGTGCGTCTAATATTCTGTTGTGCTCTATAGTCCGGAAAATACGGTAGTGCGTGCATTAAATTGGGCACATCCCTCGGGTTGTCATTTACAGTTTTTTATTTAAGTTAAAACGGGATGCGAAGCGAATGTAGGCTGCTTGGTCATTCACTGTCATCTGCCACATGGGTTCACAACATGGCTGTGGGAGGAACACTTATGGTGCTGAGGCTTTTGTTATTTTCCCTGTTGCCCCATCTCTCTCTCTCTCTTCCCCCTTTCAACCATTCGCCCCGCCAGACCTCACACAAAAATACATGTGGGCAATGCAGGGTGTATAATCCCATTGCAGGTACTTCTTTCTATGCTAAAACCATGTTGGTGCAGTGTGTGTGTGACCACTAACATTCTTGTCTCTCAGACCCTGTTCCTGTGGGGTGTCAAGGAGGATGCTGCAGAACCAGTTCCAGGTGCTGGAGAGAGTCATTTATTCTTATTATGTTTTGAAAAAAATAAACAGTTTTTAAAATCTTCCTCTGTTATTTTATTTATCTTCTAACATTTATCTGATGAGAGTGCCTGCATTCTTCCCTCAGTGGTGATATTTGCTGACATTTTACTTCTAACTAATGAAGGCATCAGAAGCTCTGAGGTTGGACATTTATACCATGCAATGACGTCCAACCACTTCTTCATTCAAGCAGTAAATTGCATGCAGTATGTCTGCAAACAGAGAAATTGCAAAATTTGGTCAAAACTGTTTAACATCATGCCATGTTTGACACTTTGTTTTATTTGTAATATGTTGGTGAAGTCAATTAAATTGACGTTTAAATCCAACTGCAATTACAATTCAATCACAGTATTGCGTGTCACCACTCGGTGGCGAAACAAAGAACTGTAAGACTCAAAAAAAGATTCGTTCTTTTTACTGAACGAGAGTTAATGACCATCACTACAGCAGAGTGCGAAACAGGGCAGCACTACAGCATCCAGACCCCACGTCAGAAATACTGTAACTGGACCTTGAGTGGTGGGGACCACAGCGCACCAGTGCGCAAGAGAGAGGTCTCCAAACACCTGTAACACTTATGACACATTTCGATGGAACACCAATTGCTATGACTACAATACCATGCACAACTACAAGTTTAGATGAGACCAACTGCGTAATATAAGGGCTTCATCCCATTCAAAGACGCACATGAGAGGCGTGACATGAAGAGTGGGTACAGCTGATGGGCATCAGTGGTGCATCCTACAGTAAGCAAAAAAAAAATCACGCTTTTGTGATTTAAAAAGAAAAAAAATCATTCTCTGACACGGAGCATGTCAAGATGGTTGAGCAGTGCAAAGTGCTGCGTTAAGGTTGCAGTTTATCTTGGAGGTGTGGGTTGGAATCCCACTTCTGACAATATATTTCAAAATACTGCAACCAGTTTCTTATTTTCACCAAAGGCATCATGTCCAAGTTGCTTTCTCGTCTCGACTTTCGGGTTGGCTTCTGACAGCATCTTCTGGTAAAACAGTGTCATGCTTTTGCTGACTTCAGGTCACGATAATAGAAAACAAAGAAAGAACTGTCATACTCCTTCACTCAGTAAGGGTAAACATGTCAGGATGACAGAGTGCTCAGGTTGCAGTCTCTCCTGGAGGTGTGGCTTCAAATCCCACTTCAAACAATCTTTTCATATGGATGTATTGTCAACAGCAACAGTGTCAACACCTGCTTCTCATGACACTGTAGCAACACTATTACCGTAGACATGGTGCTTCTATCAGAGAGGAGGCACACGTCTCTGATTGGTCAATGCACCGCGACTGGCTGCCAGTACTGTAGTGAAAAAAATGAACTACTGCGACTGAACTACCGCTGTAGACAAGTTGTGTCGTCTTGAGAAGCGGGAATCGGCAGATGTAGCTAAAGTTGGGAAGTGTCAGCCACTCCAGTAGCGTCGCTGCCATGTTGGGAGCCGCTGATCGCCGTCAATCGCCCTGACTCGATTTACTTTGTACGTAAATCAGTAAATCAACAAGGGAGAGCTCGACATGGTGGCAATGGCAGTTTTGCAGCTGGTGGGTTCAAGACCAGTTAAATTAACTTTGCTTATCACTCTGACCCTGTCTCCATCTGATGTTATAACGAAATAGATGTTATAAACTGAGACAAACATTAGCTCTGACTCTCACATGCTATTACTGAGTGGCCCTGCCCCAATGGGTGAGCGAGGGTGGAGGGGGGCAGAGCTAATAGCCACTCACAGTCAGGATGGCCGAGCGGTCTAAGGCGCTGCGTTCAGGTCGCAGTCTCCCCTGGAGGCGTGGGTTTGAATCCCACTTCTGACAGTATGTTTTAATTCAATACTAACTGCTATACTACTGAACAAACCATTACACTGTACTGCATTATACCTACATTCAATTGAAGGGTTCCTGTCTGGATATTTTTAAACTGTGGTGGAGCAACCCACTCCCCTCCCCAGGATGGAACACAGCCAGTCAAGAAGCAATAGAGAAACATGGGTGACAGAGAGGAAACTTTTAACAAACATGGAATTGGCATCAATAAAAACACTCATTTTTAATCAAATCCCTCTCCAATCTGCAGCAGTCCATTATTCAAAGATCCTGCCAGAATTCGCAACTTTAGTTCCGCGTCCTCAGTCACTGTGATGGGCTACGATGAGCCAGCATTTCCATGACTTTTTTGTCAACTTAGCTGTTGCTCTCACATGCAACCTATCGGGCACAAAGAGGGGGAGGGGTCACAAGACCACACAGTCACAGACAGTCAGGATGGCTGTGTGATCTGATCAAAGCAGAGGCCTGTGGTTTTGTAAATGACTACTGTCACATGACAAAATTGAGATACAGCTGTTCAGTCGATGATATCCAGTCACAGTTATTCTCAGAGTCACCTGGGTTAGTCCTACCTTCTGGAAGTGGAATTCAAGAGCAGTGGAATTAAATTAGGGTATCACTGTGACCTATAAACTGAGACAAACATTAGCTCTTACTCTCACATGCTATAACTCAGTGGCCCTGCCCCAATGGGTGAGAGAGGGTGGAGGGGGGCGGAGTCAACAGCTGACAGTCAGGATGGCCGAGTGGTCTCAGGCGCTGCGTTCAAGCTGGCCAGGTAAGATGGGTACTCTGAGATGCAGAGTTGCTTACCGGTGGATGTATGGTTTAAATGCTGGATTCAGAGATTTTGCCATTTTTAACAACTTGATAAATGTATATTTATCCAAAATATACTCATTATAATTATTTTTTTAATGAGCACAAATGTGAATGTGATTAATGCAACACTTTTAATGTGGTATTTTTTGTTTCCTCTCACCAGAAGGACTGGAATGCCCAATGTAACGGGCTGATATCATGGATCTTTTCATTGCCAGCATTCAATCTGCCACATCTCCATGTTAAATCACCTCCTATGTTGACTTTAACTGAAAAAATAAATAGTCATTTTTTCTGCATGGCATGTGTTGCCATTTCAGGTCTTGATTATGTTTGAGAAATTACTTTTGTAAGTAAACATTCTGAGTGTTGACCATGACCTCTGCACAATGATCAAACAAACTGCTGTGTGAATCCTTCTGTGTTGTGTGTCTCTATTGGAGTGGCCCCTACTTCATGCACTGACCTTACCTCCATCTTAGTTCACATACAATCCTGGTTGTCATAGTTATGCAGTCCTCTACCTCCTGTCTGCACATGTTGTATCTCCCCGAAAGCATTCAAGTGTATTAGCTCAAATGTGTGTATAAACATGTTGAAAAAATATGATGAACACTTCACGCTATACCGAATCACTGTCTTAGATGATGAAAAGATCATTTAAAAGATACAAGTACAAACTGCCCATAATCAATAGACTCACCATAATTTATTGCAGTTATGAAGTATAATTGATAGGACGATAAAACACACAGATATGTACAGCTCTGAAAAGAGCCATTGTGATGTACAGATGTGTCCTGCAGTGATGGTCGGACCCTTGGACACACTGATGTGGAAGCTGGAGATGGTCCAGACAGAATCACAAGATCTCTGCAACATATGAGAAATCAATTACTACATAGTATAGACAAACATTTCAATAAATACAACATGTAACTAGACAAAAGCTTACTGAAGACTGATGGAAAGGCGTTCTGCAGCAGAGATGGAGCAACTGTGGTAGGACATCTGCTCACAGGACCATAACACTGCTGGATGATGTATGCAAGGAGACTTTGCTCAATAGAAGAAGGTCGATGGCTCTGAAAAGAACCGTTGCGATGCTGAGTTTTGCTCATTAGAAACGTGTTGGTAGCTCTTTTGTTTTGTTCTACCATCAGACAGTGATAGTAGTGTTGGCGATCAGTGTGTGAGAACCAAAGATACGTTTGGGTCTCAATGCAGTTGGTCACACTTTTTTTCTGTGCCCCTTGTGGCTACACCACTACCACAGTAGAGGTTGTAGGTTGTTGTATTGCCTTGGGCAGGTCAGCTGCAAGATACCTGAAAAATGTGGGACAGTTGTTAGTGAACACTTGTAGAACATTCACACAAGAAAATATACAAATATAACACTATATAAAGATAACTATGTACAAACATAGCTATGTATAAATATAATTATGCACAAATATAACTATGCACAAATATAACTATGGATAGAAGATCTTCATTTGAGGAATTTCTTCCTCATCTCTTCTAACCACTGCTGTTTTGCGAGTGGCTCAAAATGCGGGCAGTACACCGTCCCACGAAACTGACTATGACCAGTCTCTGCTGTACGGAACTGGCCACATTTCTTGCGGGTATTTGCTTGCACAGTCCTCTTACATGGCCTCTTTGGGGTAGTACCTGATGTCACAGGTGGGACAAACTGAAAAAGAACAACAGGTTGTACTGCCTGTGAGACAACCTGGTGCTGGACAGCAGGTGCTGAGGTGGAGGCCGAGGCTGCTGCTGGGGACAGGAAAAACAACTGCCTCTCCACTGTACCTTTTGGCAGGATTGGGCGATTTGTCTGCCTGTGCTTTGCCTGACCGGCAGTGTTCTCTGATTGCCGGTACTGGTGTTCCTGCTGTGCAGGGACAGGTTAAGCAGGGAGTGACCTTACCTCCCGAAGAGGCTCCTCTGACACCAGGATCACAGGAGCTAAGGCAGTGCCTTGCAGCAATACAGAGAGCTCCTGTCTCTTCTGCCTGCTGTTGTGCCACTGTCTGAGGGTGTTCTGATTTACTTCCACAAGCTGCATCTCAGTTCCCTCCATCACCTGGGCATTGCTGATGACAAGCTCGCTGATTTTGCGGTAGTCCCTTAAAATTATGGACCACCTTGAAACTGTTCCCTTGCCTTTCTTTTTAGGGCTTTTGTAGAGAACACAGAGTCTTAGAAAAATGGACTCCACCAACCTACAACAATCAGGCCACTGAGCTGGGGCACTGCTTGCGCCTAACATGCAGCGGGTTGTGCTCACCTACACCTGGAGTGCAGCCTCAAACACCAATACTGATGTTATTCTTACCAGTGTAACATGAAGGTGGAAGGAAGTCTGGTGCCACTTTTCCGGCAAAAAGCTGTTGGTAGTTGCGGTTGTCAGAGTGCAACAGCTCACCAGAGTAGCAGCACAAAGCAGATGGCTCAGTCGCCAGGGCAGCCACGCGCCGGTCCTGATTCCACCTGTGCTGCCCTTCTAACAGGTAAAGCCTCATAATTCACATTGGAATTGGAAGCACGCTGACATGGAACATGACATATCAAACTGAATCAATCGACATGTCTGACAAACCTGGTATGAAGCGGTTGAGGTAGAGATGAAAAGACTCCAAAGAAGTGGATCCTCTGGCACACTTCAACACTGGCAGCTGCACACCTCCCTTGGTCAGCTCCCCAGTTTTGGTGTACAGAGCAACACCTGGTGGGTCTTGGATGCACTTCACCTGTTTCTTCTGAACACACCAGATGTGCTCCATCCTCTCCTTGAAGGTGTTGAGGTTGCGACTTCACTGTGAATTCAGTTATGGTGTGATGTGTGTGTGGCTACAGAGATTTTGCATTTGTAGTAATGATTAATAAACAAACATAGACATACCCTTTGATACAGCTCGTGCCACTTTTTCAGCCCTGGTGCTGGCCTGTTTCCCTCAGGCCATGTCCCTGTGCTGGCAGACTTCATGAGGCGTGCCATCCAGACAGACTCAGGCATCGCCTTGTGCGTCTTGGATGTCGTGGCCTGTATTGGGAGATATTAAAATGTGACTGGTTACATCACAAAACGAGTGTCAGACTTATATTAATGGCATTCTGCGTAATGAATTCACCTGATTTCCATTGAGAATATTTCGGCTCATGTTATTATTATACACCATATGGGATCATTTGAAACATCATACAGTCTATACTGGCTTATTTTATCCGTGCTCTGTGATGCTTTATTATCATCAAGAATGCAAACAAACCAGATGTTAATCAACACCTGGCTTCACACGGCAGTAGTACATCCAAATAAACTTGACCATTGCAGTTGCTAAGTAAAACAGGAGGAATATAGATGCGTCGATTAAAATAATAAAATCAAGGACATGTCAGATGAGTTACTACAAGTGTTGGCGTGCGACTGGAGTGTGACGTTGAAAAGGGAGAACCCCTATTGGCCAACACTCCAACATTACTTCAACATTTACCCGCACGATCCTTTGCCAGCTGGCGTTAGTCTCCCCTGGAGGCGTGGGTTCGAATTAAACTTCTGACAGTATGTTTTAATTCAACACCAACAGCTATTCGAAACAACACTGCAGTGACTATGATACCAGTCACTATCCAACACGATGTGCCACAACTGCAGTGGTACCTCGGTTCTCGACCACAATCCATTCCAGATGGCCATTCAAGAAGCGATTTGTTCGAAATCTGAATCACTTTTTCCCATTACAATTGATGGAAAAAGAAATAATACGTTCCAAGCCTTAAAATAGTCTTTTGTAGGAGTGAATGTAGAGTGTCTGCTGCAGGTGCGCTGTTCGTCTATGTGTGTGGCCGCTGCATGTGGGAGGGGTTGCCGAGTGAGTGACGTCTCTCCAGAAGTGAAGAGGTGCCCGGTGCGTGTCCAGCTCTGAATGTGCGCTTCTGTGCGGTTTGGTTGTGTTTTGCTTCTGAATACGCTGTAAAATCTTTGGTTTTTGTCCTCATCACAAAGGGTCGCAGATGTAGGAACAGTGTGACAGCATCTGTCTGCAAAAAGGCCTTCTGTAAAGGACTTCTAACAATGTATTCATATGAAATTACTGCACCCTGTACTCTCATTGTCTGTTGTTATGTGACACTGACTGAACACTACATCAAAGGCACCATGTCCAGGTTGCTTTCTCTTCGTAAGGTGTTTCCATTTCTGATGGCGTTTCTGGATGAAACACTCAAATCTGTGATATATAAAACCATTGAACAAAGGAAAATGTGTCAGGATGGCTGAGCAGTCCAAGGCATGGGTTCAAATCCAACTTCTGACAATGTCTTAAGATGATGTTTTCTCATTATATGTTGCTATGTGACACTGATACAACAAAAGGCAACGCGAAGCCTTCATTGACCCCAGAGACTGATACAGATGAAGTTAAAAATATATATGTATGCTCATCCTCTGCTGAAGTATCTCTGGCCACTGCCACTGGGATGTGGAGGAGGTGATCATCATCTTCCTCTTCATCAGCCACCATGCCGTCCTACTCAACCAACTGGTAGGACAGCAACACCTCACCAGAGTCAAGGGTCATTGCCATGGAGCCCCACGAGTAAAGACAGCAGCTCCTCCAAATGCTTGACCCTGGTGTCCTGTGTATTTGAAAGAAAAACACATCCATACTCTTACTCTTACTACTTCACAAACAAGGTAGAAGCTGTCAGGATGGCCGAGCGGTCCAAGGTTCAGCGTTCAGGCTGTGCTCTCAACTGGAGGCGTGGGGTCGAAACCCACTTCAGACAATGTATTTAGATGAAATTACTGCAACCTGTACTCTCACTGTCTGCTGCAACGTGACACTGATTGAACACTTCACCAATGGCGAAGTGTCTTGGTTGCTTTCTTAAATTGTGGGTTCAAGTCCCACTTCTGACGGCATCTTTTGCTAGAACACTCTGATGCTGTTGCTTATTTACAGTCAGATTTAAGAAAAACAACAACTCCAGACCACTTCACCAAACAAGGGAGAACTCGACAGGATGCCAATGGCAATGACTTTTGCAGCTGGTGGGTTTAAAGACCAGTTAAATTAACTTTGCTTATCACTCTGACCCTGTCTCCATCTGATGTTATAACGAAATAGATATTTAAAACTGAGACAAACATTAGCTCTGACTCTCACATGCTTTTCCTCAGTGGCCCTGCCCCAATGGGTGAGCGAGGGTGGAGGGGGGGGGGCGGAGTTAACAGCCACTCACAGTCAGGATGGCCGAGCGGTCTAAGGCGCTGCGTTCAGGTCGCAGTCTCCCCTGGAGGCGTGGGTTCGAATCCCACTTCTGACAGTATGTTTTAATTCAATACTAACTGCTATTCGAAACAACACTGCAATGACTACGATACCAGTCACTATCCAACACGATGTGACACAAACAGTTTATGTTGAGTTGTGTTCGCACACATGAACAAACAATTACACTGTACTGCATTTCCCTACATTCAATTGAAGGGTTCCTGTCTGGATATTTTTAAACCTGTGGTGGAGCAACCCACTCCCCTCCCCAGGATGGAATGCAGCCAATCAAGAAGCAATAGAGAAACATGGGTGACAGAGGGGAAACTTTTAACAAACATGGAATTGGCATCAATAAAAACACTCATTTTTAATCAAATCCCTCTCCAATCTGCAGCAGTCCATTCTTCAAAGATCCTGCCAGAATTCGCAACTTTAGTTCCACGTCCTCAGTCACTGTGATGGGCTACGATGAGCCAGCATTTCCATGACATTTTTGTCAACTTAGCTGTCGCTCTCACATGCAACCTATCAGGCACAAAGAGGGGGAGGGGTCACAAGACCACACAGTCACAGACAGTCAGGATGGCCGTGTGGTCTGATCAAAGCAGAGGCCTGTGGTTTTGTAAATGACTACTGTCACATGACAAAATTGAGATACAGCTGTTCAGTCGATGATATCCAGTCACAATTATTCTCAGAGTCACCTGGGTTAGTCCTACCTTCTGGAAGTGGAATTCAAGAGCAGTGAAATTAAATTCGGGTATCACTGTGACCCTGTCTCCATCTGATGTTATCACGAAATAGATGTTATAAACTGAGACATTTTAGCTTTTACTTTAGGGTGCTTTCACACTAGGGGTTCTGTCTTGAGACAAACCTTTTTCCTCTCAGAAGTCCAAGATGTGAACACAAGCGAGTTGAGTTTTGGCCGCGGACCTGATCCCTGCTGGAGAGCTGCAGAACACTGCAGCTCTCTTTTGGGTGCTTTCTCACTGTGGTGTTCTGTCTTGGGAGACTCAATCCAAGTCGCCCCCCGTTGAGATTATTCACACCTCTGCCTCGCCCCACGGCGAGCCTCACTCTGCCTTTTCACTTCTAACTTTGCCCACATGAGGGCAGCAAATATTGGAAGAGGCTTTGTTCATGTGAATGCGTCATCAGCAATGTGACGGCACAGTTCATGATCAAAACGGCCAGGAAAGGGTCTGATCGGGTTCTGACTGGGTCTGGTTCGTTCAAAAACAACTTCTCAAACTTCCAGAACACTGAGGTGTGCAGCCGGGAGCTGCAGGAAAATTACTACAGAAAGCGCCCTTACTCTCACATGCTATAACTCAGTGGCCCTGCCCCAATGGATGAGAGCGGGTGGAGGGGGGCGGAGTTAACTGCTCCACACAGTCAGGATGGCCGAGCGGTCTAAGGCGCTGCGTTCAAGCGTTCAGGTCGCAGTCTCCCCTGGAGGCGTGGGTTCGAATCCCACTTCTGACAGTATATTTTAATTCAATACTAACTGCTATTCGAAACAACACTGCAATGACTATGATACCAGTCACTATCCAACACTATGTGACACAAACAGTTTATGTTGAGTTGTGTTCACACACAAACAAACTATTACACTCCACTGCATTATACTTACATGCAATTGAAGGGTTCCTGTCTGGATATTTTTAAACTGTGGTGGAGCAACCCACTCCCCTCCCCAGGATGGAACACAGCCAGTCAAGAAGCAATAGAGAAACATGGGTGACAGAGGGGAAACTTTTAACAAACATGGAATTGGCATCAATAAAAACACTCATTTTTAATCAAATCCCTCTCCAATCTGCAGTAGTCCATTCTTCAAAGATCCTGCCAGAATTCGCAACTTTAGTTCCGCGTCCTCAGTCACTGTGATGGGCTACGATGAGCCAGCATTTCCATGACTTTTTTGTCAACTTAGCTGTTGCTCTCACATGCAACCTATCGGGCACAAAGAGGGGGAGGGGTCACAAGACCACACAGTCACAGACAGTCAGGATGGCCGTGTGATCTGATCAAAGCAGAGGCCTGTGGTTTTGTAAATGACTACTGTCACATGACAAAATTGAGATACAGCTGTTCAGTCGATGATATCCAGTCACAGTTATTCTCAGAGTCACCTGGGTTAGTCCTACCTTCTGGAAGTGGAATTCAAGAGCAGTGGAATTAAATTAGGGTATCACTGTGACCTATAAACTGAGACAAACATTGGCTCTTAATCTCACATGCTATCACTCAGTGGCCCTGCCCCAATGGCTGAGAGAGGGTGGAGGGGGGCGGAGTTAACAGCTGACAGTCAGGATGGCCGAGTGGTCTCAGGCGCTGCGTTCAAGCTGGCCAGGTAAGATGGGTACTCTGAGATGCAGAGCTGCTTACCGGTGGATGTATGGTTTAAATGCTGGATTCAGAGATTTTGCCATTTTTAACAACTTGATAAATATATATTTATCTAAAATATACTCATTATAATTATTTTTTTTATGAGCACAAATGTGAATGTGATTAATGCAACACTTTTAATGTGGTATTTTTTGTTTCCTCTCACCAGAAGGACTGGAATGCCCAAATGTAACGGGCTGATATCATGGATCTTTCCATTGCCAGCCTTCAGTCTGCTACATCTCCATATTAAATCACCTCCTATGTTGACTTTAACTGAAAAAATAAATAGCCATTTTTTCTGCATGGCACGTGTTGCCCTTTCAGGTGTTGATGTTTGTGAAATTACTTTTGTAAGTAAACATTCTGAGTGTTATCTGATGTCTCCATGACTGCTGCACAATTATCAAACAAACTGCTGTGTGAATCCTTCTGTGTTGTGTGTGTCTATTGGAGTGGCCCCTACTTCATGCACTGACCTTACCTCCATCTTAGTTCACATACAAGCCTGGTTGTCGTCGTTATGCAGTCCTCTACCTCCTGTCTGCACATGTTCTATCTACCCGAAAGCATTCAAGTGTATTAGCTCAAATGTGTGTATAAACATGTTGAAAAAATATGATGAACACTTCACGCTATACCGAATCACTGTCTTAGATGATGAAAAGATCATTTAAAAGATACAAGTACAAACTGCCCATAATCAATAGACTCGCCATAATTTATTGCAGTTATGAAGTATAATTGACAGGACAATAAAACACACAGATATGTACAGCTCTGAAAAGAACTATTGTTGATATACAGATGTGTCCGGCGTGATGCTCGGACCCTTGGACACACTGATGTGGAAGCTGGAGATGGTCCAGACAGAATCACAAGATCTCTGCAACATATGAGAAATCAATTATTACATAGTATAGACAAAAATTTCAATAAATACAACACATAACTAGACAAAAGCTTACTGAAGACAGATGGAAAGGCGTTCTGCAGCTGAGATGGAGCAACTGTGGTTGGACATCTGCTCACAGGACCTCATTGAATGGATAACACTGCTGGATGATGTATGCAAGGAGACTTTGCTCAATAGAAGAAGGTCGATGGCTCTGAAAAGAACCGTTCGATGCTGAGTTTTGCTCATTAGAAACGTGTTGGTAGCTCTTTTGTTTTGTTCTACCGTCAGACAGTGATAGTAGTGTTGGCGATCAGTGTGTGAGAACCAAAGATACGTTTAGGTCTCAATGCAGTTGGTCACACTTTTTTCTGTGCCCCATGTGGCTACACCACTACCACAGCAGAGGTAGTGGTGTATTGCCTTGGGCAGGTCAGCTGCAAGATACCTGAAGAACATTCACACAAGAAAATATACAAATATAACGCTATATAAAGATAACTATGTACAAACATAGCTATGTATAAATATAATTATGCACAAATATAACTATGTACAAATATAACGATGTATAAATATAACTATGCACAAATATAACTATGGATAGAATATCGTCATTTGAGGAATTTCTTCCTCATCTCTTCTAACCACTGCTGTTTTGTGAGTAGCTCAAAATGCGGGCAGTACACCATCCCACGAAACTGACTATGACCAGTCTCTGCTGTACGGAACTGGCCACATTTCTTGCGGGTATTTGCTTGCACAGTCCTCTTATATGGCCTCTTTGGGGTAGTACCTGATGTCACAGGCGGGACAAACTGAAAAAGAACAACAGGTTGTACTGCCTGTGAGACAACCTGGTGCTGGACAGCAGGTGCTGAGGTGGAGGCCGAGGCTGCTGCTGGGTACAGGAAAAACAATTGCCTCTCCACTGTACCTTTTGGCAGGATTGGCCGATTTGTCTGCCTCTGCTTTGCCTGACCGGCAGTGTTCTCCGGTAGCCGGTACTGGTGTTCCTGCTGTGCAGGGACAGGTTCTGCAAGGAGTGATCTTACCTCCTGAAGAGGCTCCTCTGACACCGGGATCACAGGAGCTAAGGCAGTGCCTTGCAGCAATACAGAGAGCTCCTGTCTCTTCTGCCTGCTGTTGTGCCACTGTCTGAGGGTGTTCTGATTTACTTCCACAAGCTGCATCTCAGTTCCCTCCATCACCCGGGCATTGCTGATGACAAGGTCCCTGATTTTGCGGTAGTCCCTTAAAATTATGGACCACCTTGAAACTGTTCCCTTGCCTTTCTTTTTAGGGCTTTTGTAGAGAACACAGAGTCTTAGAAAAATGGACTCCACCAACCTACAACAATCAGGCCACTGAGCTGGGGCACTGCTTGCACCTAACATGCAGCGGGTTGTGCTCACCTACACCTGGAGTGCAGCCTCAAACACCAATACTGATGTTATTCTTACCAGTGTAACATGAAGGTGGAAGGAAGTCTGGTGCCACTTTTCCGGCAAAAAGCTGTTGGTAGTTGCGGTTGTCAGAGTGCAACAGCTCACTAGAAAAGCAGCACAAAGCAGATGGCTCAGTAGCCAGGGCAGCCACGCACCGGTCCTGATTCCACCTGTGCAGCCATTCCAACAGGTAAGCCTGAAAATTCAGGCTGTTGGCACTGGTCCCTGGAAGCACACTGACATGGAACATGACATGCCAAACTGAATCAATCAACATGTCTGACAGGCACAAACCTGGTATGAAGCGGTAGAGGTGGAGATGAAAAGACTCCAAAGAAGTGGATCCCCTGGCACACCTCGACACTGGCAGCTGCACACCTCCCTTGGTCAGCTCTCCAGTTTTGGTGTATAGAGCAACACCTGGTGGGTCTTGGATGCACTTCACCTGTTTCTTCTGAACACACCAGATGTGCTCCATCCTCTCCTTGAAGGTGTTGTGGTTGCAACTTCACTACTGTGAATTCAGTTATGGTGTGATGTGTGTGTGGCTACAGAGATCTTGCATTTGTAGTAATGATTAATAAACAAACATAGACATACCCTTTGATACAGCTTGTACCGCTTTTTCTGCCCTGGTGCTGGCCTGTTTCCCTCAGGCCATGTCCCTGTGCTGGCATACTTCATGAGACGTGCCATCCAGACAGAGTCAGGCATCACCTTGTGCGTCTTGGATGTCGTGGCCTGTATTGGGAGATATTAAAATGTGACTGGTTACATCACAAAACGAGTGTCAGACTTATATTAACGGCATTCTGCGTAATGAATTCACCTGATTTCCATTGAGAATTTTTCGGCTCATGTTATTATTATACACCATATGGGATCATTTGAAACATCATACAGTCTATACTGGCTTATTTTATCCGTGCTCTGTGATGCTTTATTATCATCAAGAATGCAAACAAACCAGATGTTAATCAACACCTGGCTTCACACGGCAGTAGTACATCCAAATAAACTTGACCATTGCAGTTGCTAAGTAAAACAGGAGGAATATAGATGCGTCGATTAAAATAATACAATCAAGGACATGTCAGATGAGTTACTTCAAGTGTTGGCGTGCCGGCTCGCTGAATATGGCAATAACAGCATGACACGCATGACGCAAAGTTAGTTTTATGCAGGTAACGTTATTTTAATGCATTACTATACAACACACAGCACAGCCACAAATGTGTAAATACTCACCATATTGCTGAAAAAACAAATCTCTGTGCGTCGACCGCTCACTCAGTACGTCTCCGCCTCCCTGACGCTGAAGCTCTTGGTCAAACATCCTCGCTTCGGATTTGTCAAATCGTGAAGCAACTGGGAGAGAAAGGACAGCGACTGGAGGGTGATGTTGAAAATGGAGAACCCCTATTGGCCAACACTCCAATATTACTTCAACACAGAATCCCACTTCTGACAGTATGTTTTAATTCAACACCAACAGCTATTCGAAACAACACTGCAGTGACTATGATACCAGTCACTATCCAACACAATGTGACACAACTACAGTGGTACCTCGGTTCTCGACCACAATCCGTTCCAGACGGCCGTTGAAGAAGTGATTTGTTCGAAAACTGAATCTATTTTCCCATAACAATGAATGGAAAAAGAAATAATGCGTTCCAAGCCCTAAAATAGGCTTTTGAAGGAGTGAATGTAGAGTGTCTGCTGCAGGTGCGCTGTTCCTCTATGTGTGTGGCCGCTGCATGTGGGAGGGGTTGCCGAGTGAGTGACGTCTCTCCAGAAGTGAAGAGGTGCCCGGTGCGTGTCCAGCTCTGAATGTGCGGTTGTTTGCAGTTTGGCTGTGTTTTGCTTCTATCAGGAGGCCCACGTCCCTCCGCGATCTGGTCTCTGATTGGTCAATGCACCGCGACTGGCTGCCAGTACTGTAGTTAAAAAATTGAACTACTGCGACTGTTGCTGTAGACAAGTTGTGTCGTCTTGAGAAGCCGGAATCGGCAGATGTAGCTAAAGTTGGGAAGTGTCAGCCACTCCAGTAGCGTCGCTGCCATGTTGGGAGCCGCTGATCGCCGTCAATTGCCCTGACTCGATTCACTTTGTACGTAAATCAGTTGTGTCGCTTGCGGAAGTAGCTGGCATTTTGAATGTACCTTTAAGTTGTGGGTTTGAATCCCACTTCTGATAGCGATAACATTTATACTCCTTCACAAAGATGGGAAAGCACTTCAGGATGGCTGAGTGGTCCAATGCTCTGTTTGCACTCTTTCCTGCAGGTGTGGGTTCAAATCCCACTTCTGACAATGGGTGCCTTCTGGCACAGCCAGGCGGATGCAGCACCAATCGGTGAAAGCTTGCAAGACCAGGCGGCGGCTGTGCGGGGTGGTCCCTAGATGATGACGTAGTGGCTGAATACTTTGGAAAATCTTTGGTTTTTGTCCTCATCACAAAAGGATGCAGATGTAGGAACAGTGTGACAGCATCTGTCTGCAAAAAGGCCTTCTGTAAGGCACTTCTAACAATGTATTCATATGAAATTACTGCAACCTGTACTCTCATTGTCTGTTGTTATGTGACACTGACTGAACACTACATCAAAGGCACCATGTCCAGGTTGCTTTCTCTTCGTAAGGTGTTTCCATTTCTGATGGCGTTTCTGGATGAAACACTCAAATCTGTGATATATAAAACCATTGAACAAAGGAAAATGTGTCAGGATGACTGAGCGGTCCAAGGTCCTGGGATCAGGTTGCAGTCTCTCCTGGAGGTGTGAGTTCGAATCCTTCTTCTAACAATGTTTTTAGACGAATGCATTGCAATCAACTACAGTGTGATGCTCCCTAACCAAATAAGTGGAAACACGTCAGGATGGCTGAGCAGTCCAAGGCATGTGTTCAAATCCAACTTCTGACAATGTATTAAGATGATGTTTTCTCATTATATGTTGCTATGTGACACTGATACAACAAAAGGCAACGCCTTCATTGACCCCAGAGATTGATGCAGATGAAGTTAAAAATATATATGTATGCTCATCCTCTGCTGAAGTATCTCTGGCCACTGCCACTGGGACGTGGAGAAGGTGATCATCATCTTCCTCTTCATCAGCCACCATGCCATTAGGACAGCAACACCTCTCAACCTGTACTCTCACTATCTGCTGCAACGTGACACTGATTGAACACTTCACCAATGGCGAAGTGTCTTGGTTGCTTTCTTAAATTGTGGGTTCAAGTCCCACTTCTGACGGCATCTTTTGCTAAAACACTCTGATGCTGTCGCTTATTTACAGTCAGATTTAAGAAAAACAACAACTCTTTCGTTTAAAGACCAGTTAAATTAACTTTGGTCATCACTCTGACCCTGTCTCCATCTGATGTTATCACGAAATAGATGTTATAAACTGAGACAAACATGAGCTCTGACTCTCACATGCTTTTCCTCAGTGGCCCTGCCTCAATGGGTGAGCGAGGGTGGAGGGGGGCGGAGTTAACAGCTCCACACAGTCAGGATGGCCGAGCGGTCTAAGGCGCTGCGTTCAGGTCGCAGTCTCCCCTGGAGGCGTGGGTTCGAATCCCACTTCTGACAGTATGTTTTAATTCAACACCAACTGCTATTCGAAACAACACACAGGAAACAAGGACGGTGCGAGAAAAACACACAGGATCGGGGAAAAACCTTAAACAGATTAAAAGATAAGACACGCACAATCTAAAAGTTATCAAACACGGAACAAATGCACTAGAGAAAGGTCTTGACCGGTGGATGTGAAATAACCATCTGGCAACACTGTCTGGAACCAAGGTGCTGAAATCAGTGATGTTGGATTACAGGATAGGTTCCAGCTGTGCTGCTGTGAAGCTGAGATGAAAAAAGCGGGGTTACAGAACGCAACACCCGTTCTATGAAGCGTGCAATGCATTCTGGTTCAGCGTGCTTACCCCTTAGCAGGGCTTCGCTATTGGCAAAACTGGTTAACACCGGCGATGAATGTACCCCCATCTGTTACTCTTGTCTTACGTCGTGGTCCAAGCTAAAAGCACAGGCAACATTTGTCGAAGGGAGCACCCTGCCTTCCACCGGATGTAACTTGACTGCAGGAGGTCCCATTCCCCTCATACCATCTCTCTGTGGCTGAAGCCCAGGTGTAACAGATGGGAGGGATAAAGGAAAACGTAGAGTCGCACCAGCCGGGGTTCCACCCAAGACTCGAGGCTACCTAACAGGTGATCGTGGTCTAACCATTAGAACCATTGGGTGCGAACCATGGCCGCCCTGACGGACGTCTGAGCGGACTCGCTGCCCAAACAGGTTTAGCGGCCGTCAAAGGAGATGCGCGCTACATTAACTGCTTGCAAACAGATGCCTGGGGCACCAGCGGAGTAATGATGGGTCGTTCTTTGAACGATTCGTTCATTTGAACGACTCTTCAAAATCAACTGAGAACTACGAATCATCTGACGGAGTGAGAAGTTCACTTTTGCCCATGCACAGATACGGTTTCCTCCTTTTAGTTTATTTTGAAAGGCGCTACCGGACGTCTTGTCGTGACTTACAAACAACACTTAATCGTCCGCTGTAGCTCCAACTGAAGTGCTGAATTCCTCTGCTTTATTGTTGGATGAATAGTTCCTAAATATGAGTGCATGGATCATGATTAAGAAGATGTTCCAGGTAACATGTGTTGTATTGTTTGCTTCTCTCTTTCCCTACCCTTTCCGATGTAGAGTTTCGTTCAGTTCTATTTCCCGTTCAAAGGACTGCGAACTTTTTATGTGTATATATATATATATCTGATTGTTACTCCCTATATATATATATATATATATATATATATATATATATATATATATATAAGGAAAACAAGTTGACCCTTGATGGACTCTGTTGCCTGTTCCTCCGGTCAGAGATGATCTGAATGTTAACACATCCGTGAACTGTTGTGGTGCAACAGCTTATGTTCATGTTACTACTTACCTTTCAGCACTCACTTCAGTGACTACCTCTTCATATGGTTGAAGAATGGTGACAATCTCTGTGGCCATTTTCCACTCATCTGGTGTCAGTGTTGGCAGAGAGGCATTAATGAGTGCCAGAGTGGAGATGAGAGGGTTTTTCACTTCAATAAACAGCTGCAACATGTAAAATGTTGAATTCCACCTTGTGGCCACATCCTGCTTCAGACGCAGTTGCTCTTCACCCATCTGCTGTTGTGCTGCTTTTAATTTGTCTGAAGCAACTGTGCTTCTGTGAAAGAATTCAACAGTTGCCTTGACCTTCGACAGCAGTCCTTGGTCCAAGGTATATGATCCCAGGGCAGGTGGTGCTTTAGAGCCCAAACAATGTTGCTGGCACAGTCTGTGACACAACCAACTATCTTGTCCCTCAGATCCCATTCCATTGTTACACGGCTCAGCTCATCAGCTAGGTGTGCACCAGTGTGTCTCTCTGTCAGAACAAAACAGTCCAGGAGGTAGGTGTTCAGCTGAAAGTCCTCAATGAAGTGACAAGTAACTGCCATGTAACTTGTCGTCACAGAGGTCCAGTGGTCTGTTGTGAGACAAACAACTGTGACACCCTTTATTTTGTTGTACAGCCCAGGCATTAAAGTGTTGGACAAAGTTTTTCTGCTGGGTATGCTGTACAATGGGTCAAGAAGATGCGTGGATTCCCTGAAGCCCTTGTCATCCACAAGTGAAAATGGTTGGAAGTCTATTGCAACCATTTTGACTAGAGCCATATCCAACTGACTTTGCCTTGAAGAACTCATGGGCCTTGTCGTAAAAGTGCTCATGGTAGTTTGCTGCTGGCCTCCTGGTTTGACTGACTGTTGGGAGGATATGGATGGTGCTACGGAGGATACAGAAGCTGATCCAGATGCCGGAGAGGAAGTGGTGGCTGTGGTAATAGCTCCAGTTGCTGTGGCGGCACCATCATCATTTCTCCTGGCCTTTGCTAGCAGCTCAGTAGGATATGAGTTTTTTAAGCGTCAAGTTAAATTCGAAGTATTCCCACTTTTGGTTGAGAGCTTCTTTTTGCAGACCTTGCATTTTGCTTCAGTGGCCGAAGTTTCAATAAAATGACTCCATATGTCGCTCCTCTTTGTTTGACTGCTCATCATGTATGATTTCCTCGGGGTGTCGTCGCTGTCATCTGATAAGGGCTCCAAAATAAGATCGTTAAGTCGGACTAGCAGCTCGCTCGTGCTGCGTTGTGGGATCGTGGACAAATACGTGACGTCAACTCCTCCCTGTCTCTCGGGGCATCCCTAGTTTTTACAGTCCAAAGAGCGTCATGCTGGCAAAAATATTGAGGCTCATCACATCAAATCGATGACATCACGGGTGTTTAACTTCAAAGCGCTCATTTTGTGCTGTTTTCGCCCGCAGCTCCGCAGAGATAGATATCTTTATCACCCTCCAGTAGATCGTCTCTGCGGAGCTGCGGACACGCGGGCGAAAACAGCGCAAATTGATAAAGATCTATTTTCCTTCTTAGATTTCGTGGGTGCGCCTAATATTCCGTTGTGCTCTATACTCCGGAAAATACGGTAGTGCGCGCATTAAATTGGGCACATCCCTCGGGTTTTCATTTACAGTTTTTATTTAAGTTAAAACTGGATGTGAAGTGAATGTAGGCTGCTTGGTCATTAACTGTCATCTGCCACATGGGTTCACAACATGGCTGTGGGAGGAACACTTATGGTGCTGAGGCTTTTGTTATTTTCCCTGTTGCCCCATCTCTCTCTCTCTCTCTTCACCCTTTCAACCATTCGCCCCGCCAGACCTCACACAAAAATACATGTGGGCAATGCAGGGTGTATAATCCCATTGCAGGTACTTCTTTCTATGCTAAAACCATGATGGTGCAGTGTGTGTGTGACCACTAACATTCTTGTCTCTCAGACCCTGTTCCTGTGGGGTGTCAAGGAGGATGCTGCAGAACCAGTTCCAGGTGCTGGAGAGAGTCATTTATTTTAATTATGTTTTGAAAAAAATAAACAATTTTTAAAATCTTCCTCTGTTATTTTATTTATCTTCTAACGTTTATCTGAAGAGAGTGCCTGCATTCTTACCTCAGTGGTGATATTTGCTGACATTTTACTTGTTCATATGGTGTCAAACACCAGGCCAACTCTTCAAGATGGTTTAGACTTTGCCTCATGATTAATATTGTTGTGATGCATAATCTAACTAATGAAGGCATCAGAAGCTCTGAGGTTGGACATTTATACCATGCAATGGCGTCCAACCACTTCTTCATTCAAGCAGTAAATTGCATGCAGTATGTCTGCAAACAGAAAAATTGCAAAATTTGGTCAAAACTGTTTAACAGCATGCCATGTTTGACACTTTGTTTTATTTGTAATATGTCGGTGAAGTCAATTAAATGGACGTTTAAATCCAACTGCAATTACAATTCAATCACAGTATTGCGTGTCACCACTCGGTGGCGAAATAAAGAACTGTAAGACTCAAAAAAAGATTTGTTCTTTTTACTGAACGAGAGTTAATGATCATCACTACAGCGGAGTGCGAAACAGTGCAGCACTACAGCATCCAGACCCCACGTCAGAAATACTGTAACCGGACCTTGAGTGGTGAGGACAACAGCGCACCAGTGCGCACAAGAGTGGTCTCCAAAGACCTGTAACAGAATAAAAGCCAAGATAAGACACACACATTCTAAAAGTTATCAAACACGCTGGAACAAATGCACGAGAGGAACCTACCGGTGGACGCAAAGTAACCTTCTGGGTACACTGTCTGGAACCAAGGTGCTGAAATCAGTGAGGCTTGATGACAGGATAGGTTCCAGCTGTGCTGCTGTGAAGGTGAAATGAAATCAGGAAATGGAAACAAACAAAACCGGAAATGACAAAGTAAAAGCAAAAACTAGAAACTAGAAACGAGAAAATTTCTGCTGAAGCCCAGCTTACCAGTATAAACCTCCGGTGTGGGGATGGTTGGTTCGCGTTTGCTGGTACCGTATCAGCTAGCTTGTGTCATCATGTCAGATGAAATCAATTAAGGCAACAATGCAGGCGCAGGAAGGAATGAATAACATCCATAGGCACTCTACATGGAGGCGTGGGTTCGAATCCCACTTCTGACAACGTGTTTTGATGGCACACCTACTGCTCCATCCTCTGCTTACGCCTGGTCAAACTTCCTTGTTCCGGCTTGTTCAAATTTCGGCACTGGGGAGCAAGGACAGCAATTGGCAGAGGATGTTGATAAGGGAGAAACATAGTTGGCCAACACTCAAAAATTCATTCAACATTTCAGCAGCAGGTGTTCAGGTCGTAGTCTCTCCTGGACGCTTGGGTTCGAATCTCACTTCTGACACATTTCGATGGAACACCAATTGCTATGACTACAATACCATGCACCACTACAAGTTTAGATGAGACCAACTGCGGTATATAAGGGCTTCATCCCATTCAAAGACGTACGCTGAGAGGCGTGACATGAAGAGTGGGTACAGCTGATGGGCATCAGTGGTGCATCCTACAGCAAGCAAAAAAAAATCATGCTTTCGTGATTTAAAAAGAAAAAAAATCATTCTCTGACACAGAGCATGTCAAGATGGTTGAGCAGTGCAAAGTGCTGCGTTAAGGTTGCAGTTTATCTTGGAGGTGTGGGTTGGAATCCCACTTCTTACAATATATTTCAAAATACTGCAACCAGTTTCTTATTTGACACTGATTGACACTTCACCAAAGGCATCATGTCCAGTTTGCTTTCTCTTCTAGACTTTCGGGTTGGCTTCTGACAGCATCTTCTGGTAAAACAGTGTCATGCTTTTGCTGACTTCAGGTCACGATAATAGAAAACAAAGAAAGAACTGTCATACTCCTTCACTCAGTAAGGGTAAACATGTCAGGATGACAGAGTGCTCAGGTTGCAGTCTCTCCTGGAGGTGTGGCTTCAAATCCCACTTCAAACAATCTTTTCATATGGATGTATTGCCAACAACAACAGTGTCAACACCTGCTTCTCGTGACACTGTGGCAACACTGTTACCGTAGACATGGTGCTTCTATCAGAGAGGAGGCACACGTCTCTGATTGGTCAATGCACCGCGACTGGCTGCCAGTACTGTAGTTAAAAAACTGAACGACTGCGACTGTTGCCGTAGACAAGTTGTGTCGTCTTGATAAGCCGGAATCGGCAGATGTAGCTAAAGTTGGGAAGTGTCAGCCACTCCAGTAGCGTCGCTGCCATGTTGGGAGCCGCTGATCGCCGTCAATCGCCCTGACTCGATTTACTTTGTACGTAAATCAGTAAATTAACAAGGGAGAGCTCGACAGGGTGGCAATGGCAGTGATTTTTGCAGATGGTTTGTTCAAGACCAGTTAAATTAACTTTGGTTATCACTGTGACCCTGTCTCCATCTGATGTTATAATCAAATAGATGTTGAAAACTGAGACAAACATTAGCTCTGACTCTCACATGCTTTTCCTCAGTGGCCCTGCCCCAATGAGTGAGAGAGGGTGGAGGGGGCGGAGTTAACAGCTCCACACAGTCAGGATGGCCGAGCGGTCTAAGGCGCTGCGTTCAGGTCGCAGTCTCCCCTGGAGGCGTGGGTTCGAATCCCACTTCTGACAGTATGTTTTAATTCAATACTAACTGCTATTCGAAACAACACTGCAATGACTATGATACCAGTCACTATCCAACACCATGTGACACAAACTGTTTATGTTGAGTTGTGTTCGCACACGAACAAACCATTACACTGTACTGCATTATACCTCCATTCAATTGAAGGGTTCCTCTCTGGATATTTTTAAACTGTGGTGGAGCAACCCACTCCCCTCCCCAGGATGGAACACAGCCAGTCAAGAAGCAATAGAGAAACATGGGTGACAGAGAGGAAACTTAACAAACATGGAATTGGCATCAATAAAAACACTCATTTTTAATCAAATCCCTCTCCAATCTGCAGCAGTCCATTCTTCAAAGATCCTGCCAGAATTTGCAACTTTAGTTCCACGTCCTCAGTAACTGTGATGGGCTACGATGAGCCAGCATTTCCATGACTTTTTTGTCAACTTAGCTGTCGCTCTCACATGCAACCTATCGGGCACAAAGAGGGGGAGGGGTCACAAGACCACACAGTCACAGACAGTCAGGATGGCTGTGTGATCTGATCAAAGCAGAGGCCTGTGGTTTTGTAAATGACTACTGTCACATGACAAAATTGAGATACAGCTGTTCAGTCGATGATATCCAGTCACAGTTATTCTCAGAGTCACCTGGGTTAGTCCTACCTTCTGGAAGTGGAATTCAAGAGCTGTGAAATTAAATTAGGGTATCACTGTGACCCTGTCTCCATCTGCTGTTATCACGAAATAGATGTTATCAACTGAGACATTTTAGCTTTTAATTTAGGGTGCTTTCACACTAGGGGTTCTGTCTTGAGACAAACCTTTTTCCTCTCAGAAGTCCAAGATGTGAACACAAGCGAGTTGAGTTTTGGCCGCGGACCTGATCCCTGCTGGAGAGCTGCAGAACACTGCAGCTCTCTTTTGGGTGCTTTCTCACTGTGGTGTTCTGTCTTGGGAGACTCAATCCAAGTCGCCCCCCGTTGAGATTCTTCACACCTCTGGCTCGCCCCGCTGCGAGCCTCGCTCCACCTTTTCACTTCTAACTTTCCCCACATGAGGGCAGCAAATATTGGAAGAGGCTTTGTTCATGTGAATGCGTCATCAGCAATGCGACGGCACAGTTCATGATCAAAATGGCCAGGAAAGGGTCTGATCGGGTTCTGACTGGGTCTGGTTCGTTCAAAAACAACTTCTCAAACTCCCAGAACACTGAGGTGTGCAGCCAGGAGCTGCAGGAAAATTACTGCAAAAAGCGCCCTTACTCTCACACGCTATAACTCAGTGGCCCTGCCCCAATGGGTGAGAGAGGGTGGAGGGGGGCGGAGTTAACTGCTCCACACAGTCAGGATGGCCGAGCGGTCTAAAGCTGGGGAACACTTGGCCAGGTAAGATGGGGAAGAAAGGGGAAGAAGGGGGGAAGAAAGGGGAAGAAGAAAAGGTGGAAGGAAAGGAAAGGAAGAAAGAAAAAAGGAAATGGGAAGCACGACCATTTGTCACAATACGGCTCTGTTTCAAGCATTTGTAGCCGCAAAAACGACACTTTTTTAAGACTTCGCTGGGATTTGAACCTGGGAGTCTGCTGAACTGCCTAGTCCATGAGGAACCTTTCTTCATGTGTTTGTGTTAGGGGAACACTTTCAATGGAGCACATACTCTCAGATGCAGGGTTGCTTACCTGTGGTTGAATGGTTTAAATGCTGGATTCAGAGATTTTGCACTTTCATGCCATTTTTAACAACTTCATAAATGTATATTTATCTAATATGTACTCATTATAATTATTTATATTTTACTGTTAATAAACACAAACAGTGAAATATTTGAAGTGGATCACATCTGTTGAGATTGTGATTAATGCGACACTTTTAATGTGGTACTTTTTTTGTTTCCTCTCACCAGAAGGACTGGAATGCCCAAATGTAACGGGCTGATATCATGGATCTTTCCATTGCCAGCCTTCAATCTGCTACATCTCCATATTAAATCACCTCCTATGTTGACTTTAACTATTTAAAATAAATAGCCATTTTTTCTGCATGGCATGTGTTGCCCTTTCAGGTCTTGATGTTTGTGAAATTACTTTTGTAAGTAAACATTCTGAGTGTTATCCGATGCCGCTGCACAATGATCAAACAAACTGCTGTGTGAATCCTTCTGTGTTGTGTGTGTCTATTGGAGTGGCCCCTACTTCATGCACTGACCTTACCTCCATCTTTGTTCACATACAATCCTGGTTGTCGTCGTTATGCAGTCCTCTACCTCCTGTCTGCACATGTTGTATCTCCCCGAAAGCATTCAAGTGTATTAGCTCAAACGTGTGTATAATGTGTGAAATAGTGAAATAGTATGTTGAATCACTGTCATGTAAGATGAAAAGATAATTTAATAGATACTGTACATGTATCACAATCAATAAACAGACCACATGTTGAACATGTCACTTGCCTCATTCTCAGAAGTGCTACTGTATTTTATTGCAGTTATGAAGTATAATTGACAGGACAATAAAACACACAGATATGTACAGCTCTGAAAAGAACTATTGTTGATGTACAGATGTGTCCTGCAGTGATGCTCGGAGCCTTGGACACACTGATGTGGAAGCTGGAGATGGTCCAGACAGAATCGCAACATCTCTGCAACATATGAGAAATCAATTGCTACATAGTATAGACAAACATTTCAATAAATACAACATATAATAACTAGACAAAAGCTTACTGAAGACAGATGGAAAGGCGTTCTGCCACCTGAGATGGAGCAACTGTGGTTGGACATCTGCTCACAGGACCGCCTTGAATGGATAACACTGCTGGATGATGTATGCAAGGAGACTTTGCTCAATAGAAGAAGGTCGAGTTTTGCTCCTTAGAAATGTGTTGGTCGCACTTTTGTTTTGCTCTACCGTCAGACAGTTAATGGGGATAGTAGTGTTGGCGATCAGTGCATGAGAACCTAAGATACGTTTAGGTCTCAATGCAGTTGGTCACACTTTTTTCTGTGCCCCTTGTGGCTACACCACTACCACAGTAGAAGTAGTGGTGTATTGCCTTGGGCAGGTCAGCTGCAAGATACCTGAAGAACATTCACACAAGAAAATATACAAATATAACGCTATATAAAGATAACTATGTACAAATATAACTATGTATAAATATAACTATGCGCAAATATAACTATGGATAGAAGATCTTCATTTGAGGAATTTCTTCCTCATCTCTTCTAACCACTGCTGTTTTGCGAGTGGCTCAAAATGCGGGCAGTACACCGTCCCACGAAACTGACTATGACCAGTCTCTGCTGTACGGAACTGGCCACATTTCTTGCAGGTATTTGCTTGCACAGTCCTCTTTTATGGCCTCTTAGGGGTAGTACCTGATGTCACAGGCGGGACAAACTGAAAAAGAACAACAGGTTGTACTGCCTGTGAGACAACCTGGTGCTGGACAGCAGGTTCTGAGGTGGAGGCCGAGGCTGCTGCTGGGGACAGGAAAAACAACTGCCTCTCCACTGTACCTTTTGGCAGGATTGACCGATTTGTCTGCCTCTGCTTTGCCTGACCGGCAGTGTTCTCCGGTAGCCGGTACTGGTCTTCCTGCTGTGCAGGGACAGGTTCAGTGTTGTGATCTTAACTCCTGAAGAGGCTCCTCTGACACCAGGATCACAGGAGCTAAGGCAGTGCCTTGCAGCAATACAGAGAGCTCCTGTCTCTTCTGCCTGCTGTTGTGCCACTGTATGAGGGTGTTCTGATTTACTTCCACAAGCTGCATCTCAGTTCCCTCCATCACCCGGGCATTGCTGATGACAAGCTCCCTGATTTTGCGGTAGTCCCTTAAAATTATGGACCACCTTGAAACTGTTCCCTTGCCTTTCTTTTTAGGGCTTTTGTAGAGAACACAGAGTCTTAGAAAAATGGACTCCACCAACCTACAACAATCAGGCCACTGAGCTGGGGCACTGCTTGCACCTAACATGCAGCGGGTTGTGCTCTCCACACCTGGAGTTTTTGAGGACCTCTTTGGGGTCCTAAAGCGTCCACTCAAAAGTCTCTCCTGGTGCCGTGCCGCATAAACCACCCGCTCTTTGTCTCGAGTGTCCAGGCTCTACCAAAGTGCAATTATTTGGCTCACCTGCAGATTACTGAGACACAGAGAGCTCTGATCCCTGAGCCCGACCAGGTACTCGGCAAGTTTGTCCACGTGCTCGTATCCAGGCACATTCTGGTCATCAACAGCCTATAAAAATGAAGGTCAGAATGAATTGTTAGAAAATAGCAACGCAAAGCCTTTATTGACACCAATGATTGTTAAAGATGACTAAAATATGTGTAGTAACTGGTACTTACAGTAGTTTCATCTGCCACTGTGGAGGGGCTGGGGCCAGCAGCCAGCATGGAGGTGCTGGGGCCAGGAGGCACTGTGGAAGAGCTGGGGCCAGGAGGCACTGTGGAGGTGCTGGGGCCAGGAGGCACTGTGGAGGAGGCGGTGCCGATGTCAGGATAGGCTGAAGCCTGTTGAACCACCAGATCTAGTACTGTGGGGTCCTCTGTGAGGTCAGAAAAACCCTCATCTTCCTCTTCATCAGCCACCACGCCTTGCTCCTGGACCAACTGGGAAGTCTCTTCAGAGTCTGTATTCATGTCCTGCAGTGCCTGTCCAGTCTGCCTGAACAAATACTGCACCCCTGTAGTGATTCCTTCTCCAGAGATTCAAGCATGGACCTGGTGGACTTTTCTGGAATGTGTAACTTCAACTCGGAGACATCTCCTTGGGTTCCCACTATGCCTGTTGCAGCTCAGAGGTTTCTGAACCCTCCGATAAGGACCATAAATCATTGGAATGGTCAAAGGGGGGAGAGACTAGAGCAACAGTCCAGGATGCTGTGGCGTAAGAGGAAAAACCCTGACCAACTCATGAACCCTGTTTGGTGGGGGGCACACACAGCTCCCCCTTTTCCAGGTTCCAGATGAACAAAGACAGACTTGTATGTGAATGTGTCTTAATGTGTATTTCTTAAAAAGGACTTTGTTTCCCATAATAACCCATGATTTCCACAGGATGTTCAAGCAAACCAGATGCCCTGAACATGTGATGTTAAACTTGACATGAATGGTTGATTGTTATGTTGATCATTATAAGAAGACAATGTGCTAGAATGGTCATGTTTGGTGTCGTTTGAATGCTTGAATTGAGATGGGAAAGTTTTGACAGATTGTGAGCAACTTTACAACTCAGGTAATGTTTTATTGTCAAATAAAACTCTGGTACTGGGGGGATCAAAATCTCCCATCTCAAGACTGGAATTTACGACCTTGTCAGGGGAGGAGGAGGAGGACGGCTTGGAAACTATCGTCCAATCAGCAACAGGTGATGGAACTCCTTCAACCAATCAAGACTGGACAAGGAGACTCTTTATGAGAGTTTAAAAGACCCAGTCTACAGAGGTTCATACTCTCTGTTCACCCCTCTGTTCAGCCCTCTGTGTCCCTCTGTGCTCCTCTCCCCTCTTCTTCTGCCGCTCCTTCTGGCTCCTTCGCCTCCTACAACCAACTACAACCAACTTCTCCGACGGTTCCTGCTCAAGTTCCTGCAAAGACTCTTGCTTCTCCTCCACCCTTGAAGCCGTGCCAGCGTTCCACTCGCTGCCCATCCAAGTGTGAGAGTGATCGAGAACTTCTCCAAAGTTGCACGTCGCCCTCGTCCTACAGCGGTCTGCCAAGCCAGAGCCTCCTTCAGGAACGGCCCAGTCACACCACGTGATCACAGCCGGCGGCCGTGACGAGCACGCGAGTCCAACTTCCAACAACCTTCCGCTGCCTGGAGTGTGTCATTAAGGCGACCACTCTAGAAGGTTGTTCAGACCGGTGAATCACCTGGCACGAGAGAAAGATACGCCTTCGGTCCTACGCCGCTCTCTGCCAGCTACGATCACCCCGTCTGCGACGAAAGATCCACGGCGGTCCGGAAGACGATCCGAGAGTGCCATCGACGCCTGAAGCTGCGTGTCCTCATCACCTCCAAGTCACCTCGCTGAGAACCAGGACGCCTCCCTCCAAAGCCGCCTGCCTCCTCCCTCACCTCCTGACCGACCTTCTGCATCTACTCATCACCCTCTCATCCATCCATCCATCCCATTCATCCCTCCATTCATCGCCAAAGTAAGCCGCCGCTTGTCATCTCTGCACAGATTGGTGTGTTGGGGTTTAGTAATATCATTACTTGCCTGAGGTTGACAGTTAGACTAGAACGTCTCAACTTTCCCATCAGTTACATACGTGTCTGATGCAGTATTGACATTGCTTCATAACTGGTTTACGCTTCCATCGCGATATTGTCGGGATCATCTCATTCTCCTTTGCATCTTTCCTGTTTCTTTCTGTTCTTTTATTCCTAAATAAATCTATAAAATTACGTTGGTCTTGATCACGTTACTTTGGAGTGTATTATAATCAATCTAAGAGCCTCTGATCAGTAAAGGACATTACATCACGAGTAGTGACTTCAGATAAATAGATTGATTACGCTAATAATTAATTAAGTTACCACAGTTAATTAATTAAGTAAGTGTTAATCAAGAGAGCTTAATAGTCTCCTGGAAACTATATTTCAGGTGGTGCCCCAAACTTTCGAGGAGATATTATTTTTCATAATATCCACGTCACAGACGCAGGCGTCCGTGACTAGACCATCCGTCACTTTCACTACAGCCTTATTGGTGCCCCGTGTGAGGCTGATTAATTGCTAAATTTTGATTGTAAACCATTCCATAAAGGTAGAGTGTTCCCTCCTGACCAAACGTAACTTAAACTTGCAGACAGGAGCGTCACAACCCCCCCCCCCCTCGCTTCCCCTCGTCTCTTTTCCTCTCACTCGCTCCAAAGCGTGTGCCCAGCCTGCGCTGAGACTTTACTAACAAAAAAAAAACCTTAAAAATAAAAATAAGAACAAAAGTTAATAACGCGTTTAAACCACTTTGTGCTTCAAAAGCACTGAAATTACTTTGATGGTACCTACTGTCTCGAAAAAAAAAAAAAAAAAAAAAAGACTACTCTTATCGAGAGAATATACATGTGTTTGCTCTAGTGACAAAACGCTGAGCATTAATTCATCAGGCCTGCGGACGGAAATCACGACCGAGTTACGAGCGTCTAACCAACAGTGAACCTTCACGTCCAACTCCAACTTTAATAATTGGCGTAGCTAACCAGTTATTAAAACGTTGTTCCAACACGACGGGAGTCTTACATTTGCCCGGCGCACGAGTTTCTGCCTACGGGAACAATAGTGATCAATTGACGTGAGCTTGTGTTGGGTGTGGTGAGCGTAATTGACCTATTCTTGTATTGCTGTGCGTAGAGCAGAGATTTTGATCTCATAAGGCTTTCACGCATGCGTGGTCGCAGCTTCTTTTTCCCAGTGGAAGAAGCGCGCTCCTCTGGAGTCATTCCACATCACTGGAGGGCGGACAGAAAGTCCCGCCTCATGAACTTATTTATTGCTGTGTATAAGAAAAATAATTTTAATTAAGAATTAAGATTACAAATGTATACACAGATACACTTGAATATTTTTATTGAATAGCTGTCTCACTACTCAATTAGAAACATCGACAATACAAACAAACCTAGCCTTTTTAATTAATAATTACTTATTAATTAAATAATTCAACCAAGTCCCTAAAACGCCCACACAATTAAATCTCGCATCCAAATTGACAAACCAACTATTGAATTTTGAAAAAAAATAATTAAAAATTAAAAATAATAGAAAAAAATTTTTTAAATAATTTTTAATTTATTTTTTTTAATTTTAATTTAAATTTAAATTTTTGTTTTTTTCTTGTCGCTCGCTTAAATAACTTAAGGAGTGTCTAGTAGAAACAATTAAACAATTTGAGATTTGATTCAAACAACTTTTAAATTAACTTTAAAATTTTAGAAATCAAATCCGCTAAAAGTAACGCACCTAAAGTAATCCCCTGGTTATCTCAACAACCTGAGTAATAACAATAGCAATTACTTTAAGGGTACTTTTAACATCCCAATAATTTAAGTTGGTTTTTAATAACTTAAGAACAATTTGTTGATAAGTTTTCCTTAAACATTTCAACTAGCTTACAAGCGTAAAGTTAAGGAATTCAGCAATAAAACCAAACAAACGACTAAATGGCTGAAGGCAGAGAATCCCCGGTCGACTACGAAAACCTGGATTCGTTAGAGCACCTGCTAGCCACAATCACTGATAAGATATGCCCAGGTTATAGCACAACCCTGGCAGCGGATCAACCTGACGCTATCAATGATAATATCGCCCAGCTCATGAGCCAATTGGAGTCCACGGACCCCAAAGATAAATCCCTGGTTAAAGCCCTAAGTTGCATGACCCTGAACTTGGTGGCACAATTAAAAATTAAAGACAAAGAAATTGAAAACAGGGAACAACAATGGGAGCGTGGACAACAGGACCTAGCCCTGCTGAGACGAAGGGAGTCCCTCTTAACAGAGAGACTCGACATGATTGAATCTCAGTCAAACACCACAGAACTTAGTAAGCTGAAACAAGACAACCTAGAGCTTACTCAAGAGATGTCTCAACTGAGACAAGATCTAACTGACCATGAGGCCGTCAAAGATCAACAAACGCAAGACCTCCTAGACGCCCTGGCCGAGTCATTGACCTCTCAGAATGAACTCAAGCGGGTGGAGGCAAGATTATCCTTACGTCAGAAAGAACTGTCTGATGCACTTGCAGAAGTTGAGACCTTGTCAGAAGCATTAAGGAAACAAGCACCTCGACAAACAGAGCTCTACCTTCGACTTCTGGACGAACGTGATAAAACCAGGCAGTTGTTACAACAAGCCAATGAAAAGGTCCAGTCCCTCCAAAGTCAGGTTGACTCAATTACGGCGGAAAAGGAGGAAGAAGTAGAAAAGGACTACCACCTCCTCCGCCACGTAAAGTCCTTAGAGGACCATGTAAGTCAGCTCCAAGAAGACCTTAGCAGGACAAAGAACGAGCTGCAAAACACAGTAGAGCAAACCCAAAGAGCTAGAGACGCGGCCCACAAGCCCCCATCTAAGCCAGGGTCTCTGCTCAGAGATTCCAAGGAACAACCAAGCACCTTTAAATCTCTCAATCCCTTCTCTCAGTGGACCGCTCACCCAGAAGGCAGCAGATCACAACCAAACTATGACTCTGCTTCCCTTCACCGGCCTAATAACCCTCCTCACCAGGGAGGTTATGCAGCCGCAGCCCCACCTGACAGAGCCCCAGCACAGGGCCTGACCACAAATGTACTAAACAAACTGGCTCGCAACATACCTCGGTTTGAGCCCAAACCTGGAGGTAATACAGAGACCAGGTCATATCTGAGGGACATCGAATATCACCTTCAGCGGTTCCCAGAGGCAACCACCCCAGACAAAATCTACCTCCTCAAAATCACATCCAGCAGGGAGGTAGGCAACTTCATTGACAGGCAGCCACCAGCTGTCCAAAATGATTTTGACACCCTCACCAAAATGATGCTGAGAGAATACTCCAGCCCCGAACCCTCACTAGGTCTGTTGTCAGCTATCGCTGTCAAACAAGGCAGAAATGAGCCACCAGCTCAATACTATCACCGACTCCGACAAGCATTCTTCGGTGACAAAAATGAGCAAAATATGGAAGAAGACCTCAACTTCAAAGCCCTGTTCCTCCGAAATCTTCATCCTGGCACAAGCCACCACCTTGGAGTGACAGCCTGCCCCCGCACTATGAATAGCTTTCAGTTGCGTGACCTAGCCGATAAAGGCTTCGCAAAACAGATGCTGGGCAACAACACAGGGAACTTGAAGGGGATGCACCAGTATCCCCGCCAGAAGTAAAACCTTTGTCACAGACACACCGACAACCAGAGCGCAAAGCGAGTCCTCGTCAGGCCCGTAAGGCATTCTTCTCACAGAAGGCATGGTCAGATGACTCCACAGCGCCACTGCAATCCGTGGTCAACCAAACGGGTTTCCACAAACCCCCACACCCTGGAAACGCTTGGCGTCGACACACTTACAATGGAGACGGCCACATAAAACCGGTCCCCTCCACTCAAGCAGATTCCCAGGCTAACCGTCGTCGTAAGAAAAGTGACAATCAGAAAAATCCCAGTCCTGAGGAGAAACAGATGTACAAGCTGTTCGTCCAGTGGTACAAGGAACAAAATCCAAAGAACCCTCCCTCCAGACTAGGCCTGGAGGCAACTGAGAGTCAAGCCACAACACCGGCAGACAAGAACCTAACCTCAAACCCACCAAACCCAGCAGTCCTAGTCGTCAACTATGATCAGGACTCGCCACCCTTGGGTGAAAACTCGTGGGTCGAACACCCAGCTCAACCCACACAACAGCTTTTGGGTGAGTTGACAGAAAGGGGGGTGGCCCGCAAGTTTTACCTTGCCACGACTCTCGAAGATCTGCTTCACTATGAAGCCCTCGTTGACACGGCAGCAGACATCACTACCATGTCGACACAGGTGTTTGACCAATTACAGCGAGCTGCCCACGCCCAAGATAAAACTCTCAAATTACAGAAATGTGAATTAGATGTCTGGGCATTCTCCACCGTTGGCACACAGTTGAACACCTTAAAGCTAATACACTGGACCATTGGACCCATGACTGTAGTCCACCCGGTCTATGTGTCACCACATAACAACATCCCTCTGCTTATCGGCAAAGATTTACTCAACAGGTTTGATCCGATTATAGATTTCCAACGTCTTAAAATCTGGGCCCAAGTTCGTCAACCTCTGCCGCTAGAGCATGACTCACACCCTTCTTGCTATACAGTAGCAAAGGGGGGTGACTCAGCGAGACACGACCCGTGCAGCAACCCACGAACACCCTCAAACTCAAATGTTGACACCGTTCTCTACCACCTTCCAGGCCAGAAACGCAACCGTTTCCTCACGGCCAAACGCAAGCCAGTGAAACACAAAGACTTGTTCACTGTCTGTGATCACCCAGTCAGCACCCATGACATGCGAGTGCATTGGAAGAAGGTACGGGGTCAATCACACATTCCCGGCCGAGACAGAGAGTATAATGACCTCACAGATACTTCGGCCAAAGAAGGTGCTCCCCACGGGAAGCCATGGAGCGTTCGACCTGCTCGGATCCACACAGAGTCCATGCCAGCCATGTTGGCCGCAACTCGCCAACAATCCGGAAGTACTCCCACACAATGTAACACATCTTTACATTTGGCATGCGACCAGGTTTTTCAAAACTCAGATCTGGTAAATCGGCAGAACCAAGATCCCACCCTGTCATCTCTCATTCGCAGCGTCACGGCTGACCATGACAATGACGTCCCCAAACCCAATAGCGGCCCGCCGGACAGGGAACTGTCCCACTGGCTCACGGTCAAAAACAAACTGCGCATGGTTGATGGCTTGCTGGTTTATGTCTCAGATGAACATGCCACGCCAAGACTTGCAGTTCCACTGAGCCTAAGGGGGGTAATGCTAGCATATGCACATGTTGCACCATGCACAGGTCACAGAAATGTCAAAGCAACCGTTGATGCACTACAGCAGGTAGCCTACTGGCCATGCATGCAACAAGATGTAGCAGACTACACAAAAGGGTGCTTAACATGCTGTCAGTTCCAGCCGACTCAACCTAATCAGAAACAGGGGAGTCACATCCCCATGGTCAGACCTGCAAACCGATTGGGTGGGACCCCTGGTCAAATCTACCAGAAGCAATGAATTTACACCCTCACCGAAACCAAATTAAACGGCACCACACCCCAACATCTCCAAAAAAACAAAAAACTAACACCGGATAATAACTAGGATAGGCAGATACGAAAACCCGCACCGAGCCTAACTACAGACTGTATAAAAATGATAAGTTGTTGAATTTACACCTGTGTCATATCCGTGTTGTTTGGTTGCTGTTTGGTTGCTGTTACTGTTAAGATAAAGTGGCCAATGTGTGATGAATGCATGAGAGTAAGCGTTACGGTTAGAATTAATGTCAAATCACTGTCCAGGGAGATAAGACTGAAATATTCTAATGTTTCGTTTCGTTCAACACACACAACATGAACAAACCATTTACCTGGCCCCTATCAATTCTGCCTTTCAAGACTTTGACACCACCATAAGAAACCTGGTTACCCCTTTAACTCGTGTTTGGTCGGGAGCCAATACCCTGCTAATTACCATAGTAAGCGTCAGCTTCATTCTAACTTCCCGAACAATAAAAGATCTCAAGGAGTCGTTTAATCGCTGTTAGGTGTTCAAACCAAAACTAAAGAACACTCAAGAAGACTTAATGATGTAAGCGCTCCTCCAAAAGCAGAATATGGCTCCACCTTGATACAAGTTCAAAGGTCAACTATTATCTCTCTCACCAAAAGAACATATCTAGTCTCTGTGATAGTTGTGTTCATAGGCGTGTCGATCTTGAGTATTGCATGTTTCTTCTTCTTCTTCTTCCTTCTTCTCCTTCTCCTTCCTTTTGAAAAAAACATTTTCCTCATCAGTTAAGCCACACTTATTCCATTCACTATGAAGCTGTCTTATGCCTAGTTCAAGAAATTAAATAAAGTGAACTTGAGAAGGATAAATCTAACAATTTTCCTCACGTAGTCTCATCAGTTCCTCTCAACTTACCCTTATTCAAATCCGAACTCCAAACTTCGCCACAAACAATGTTAGGTGAACCGGGTTCACCTTCACCCACCTACCTACACTTCCCTCGCGAATCTAGTTTCCATCAACCTCGGTCTAGGTGATATTAGCTAAATGCATGCGACCCCCGGGGGTCATTCTACTGACTCACTCTCTCTCAGGTGACTAAGGGGGGTGGGGGATGTTAGAACACACCAGTCAGTGTATGAGTGACTCTCATCACCAGGAGCCATGCGCCATCTACGACCACCCGAAGGACTCAACTCATCTTGGCCCCGATGGAATACCTGCGACAATTCCACACGACGCCAAGAGGGGGGATATGTAATGATTCCTTCTCCAGAGATTCAAGCATGAACCTGGTGGACTTTTCTGGAATGTGTAACTTCAACTCGGAGACATCTCCTTGGGTTCCCACTATGCCTGTTGCAGCTCAGAGGTTTCTGAACCCTCCGATAAGGACCATAAATCATTGGAATGGTCAAAGGGGGGAGAGACTAGAGCAACAGTCCAGGATGCTGTGGCGTAAGAGGAAAAACCCTGACCAACTCATGAACCCTGTTTGGTGGGGGGCACACACAGCTCCCCCTTTTCCAGGTTCCAGATGAACAAAGACAGACTTGTATGTGAATGTGTCTTAATGTGTATTTCTTAAAAAGGACTTTGTTTCCCATAATAACCCATGATTTCCACAGGATGTTCAAGCAAACCAGATGCCCTGAACATGTGATGTTAAACTTGACATGAATGGTTGATTGTTATGTTGATCATTATAAGAAGACAATGTGCTAGAATGGTCATGTTTGGTGTCGTTTGAATGCTTGAATTGAGATGGGAAAGTTTTGACAGATTGTGAGCAACTTTACAACTCAGGTAATGTTTTATTGTCAAATAAAACTCTGGTACTGGGGGGATCAAAATCTCCCATCTCAAGACTGGAATTTACGACCTTGTCAGGGGAGGAGGAGGAGGACGGCTTGGAAACTATCGTCCAATCAGCAACAGGTGATGGAACTCCTTCAACCAATCAAGACTGGACAAGGAGACTCTTTATGAGAGTTTAAAAGACCCAGTCTACAGAGGTTCATACTCTCTGTTCACCCCTCTGTTCAGCCCTCTGTGTCCCTCTGTGCTCCTCTCCCCTCTTCTTCTGCCGCTCCTTCTGGCTCCTTCGCCTCCTACAACCAACTACAACCAACTTCTCCGACGGTTCCTGCTCAAGTTCCTGCAAAGACTCTTGCTTCTCCTCCACCCTTGAAGCCGTGCCAGCGTTCCACTCGCTGCCCATCCAAGTGTGAGAGTGATCGAGAACTTCTCCAAAGTTGCACGTCGCCCTCGTCCTACAGCGGTCTGCCAAGCCAAAGCCTCCTTCAGGAACGGCCCAGTCACACCACGTGATCACAGCCGGCGGCCGTGACGAGCACGCGAGTCCAACTTCCAACAACCTTCCGCTGCCTGGAGTGTGTCATTAAGGCGACCACTCTAGAAGGTTGTTCAGACCGGTGAATCACCTGGCACGAGAGAAAGATACGCCTTCGGTCCTACGCCGCTCTCTGCCAGCTACGATCACCCCGTCTGCGACGAAAGATCCACGGCGGTCCGGAAGACGATCCGAGAGTGCCATCGACGCCTGAAGCTGCGTGTCCTCATCACCTCCAAGTCACCTCGCTGAGAACCAGGACGCCTCCCTCCAAAGCCGCCTGCCTCCTCCCTCACCTCCTGACCGACCTTCTGCATCTACTCATCACCCTCTCATCCATCCATCCATCCCATTCATCCCTCCATTCATCGCCAAAGTAAGCCGCCGCTTGTCATCTCTGCACAGATTAGTGTGTTGGGGCATATTATTCTCCTTTGCATCTTTCCTGTTTCTTTCTGTTCTTTTATTCCTAAATAAATCTATAAAATTACGTTGGTCTTGATCACGTTACTTTGGAGTGTATTATAATCAATCTAAGAGCCTCTGATCAGTAAAGGACATTACATCACGAGTAGTGACTTCAGATAAATAGATTGATTACGCTAATAATTAATTAAGTTACCACAGTTAATTAATTAAGAAAGTGTTAATCAAGAGAGCTTAATAGTCTCCTGGAAACTATATTTCAGGTGGTGCCCCAAACTTTCGAGGAGATATTATTTTTCATAATATCCACGTCACAGACGCAGGCGTCCGTGACTAGACCATCCGTCACTTTCACTACACAGGACAGGACGGGACAGAAGCCGGCCCCAATCCTGCACCAGAGCCCTGTGGGTGTCTGGAATTGTCCAGGGGGGGCCCGTCGCCAAGCTGATCAGGTCCGGAAACCACCTGGTGCCGGGACTGTCGGGGGCCACCGTGATCACCGTCAACCTCTGCGTCCTTACACGAAGAAATGCATACAGCAGTCCTTGCGGCCACGTCGGGTGCGCCAGAGCATCCACCCCCAAGGTGGGGTTGTCCGACGCCCTCAAGGAGAACCACAGAGGGGCTTTGTAGTTCATCCTTGACGCGAACAAGTCCGCGACCGGAACCCCGAAGCGAGCCCAGACCGCCTCTGCCACGTGAGGCGCGAGACCCCACTCTTCCGCCGACATGCCTCCTCTGGACATTCTGTCCGCGTCCACGTTCAGCACACCTGGAACGTGACGCGCTCTCAGAGAGAGAAGGTGAGAGAGAAGATTTATGTGCAGCGTGGGATTCGACCAGGGTCCTCCCACGCGCTCCTCTCCTAGCGCGCCTCCCCATCCCGACAGGGATGCATCCGTGAATTGATGCACGTATCGCTGGACGCAGCCCATACGGACACCTTGGTGGAGACGACTGCTGGAGGCCCAAAAGGTCAGATCCGGGTGAACTTGGGCCGGAAGGACCACCAACCTTGATCAGTCCCTGACTGGGTCGAGCCTGAGACGCGCGAACCAACGTTGAAGGTGTCTCATGTGTAAGAGACCCAGTTTGACTACCGAGTGAGCCGCCGACATGAGACCTAATAGGGTCATGACCTCGCTCACTCTCAACCTCTGGGCACCCCTCGCCGTCGTCACCGCGAGGAGAAGTCTCGACAACCTCTCGTCTGACAGCCGCGCTCTCATAGAGTGAGAGTCGAGGAGGATCCCCAGATATTGAGTGCAAGTGCTGGGCTGCAGCGCACTCTTCTGGAGGTTGACCGCAAAGCCCAGACGTGAGATGTGCCGCAGCACTATCTCCGTGTGACGTTGCGCTTCGTTCTCCGAAGCCGCCAGGATGAGCCACTCGTCCAGATATGACAGGATTCTTATGCCTGCCGATCTGAGCGGCTCCAACGCGGCATCCACCACCTTCGAGAAGGTCCACGGAGCCAGGGAGTACCCGAAGGGCAGCCGGTCGAACTGGTAACAGTTGTCCCCCACTGCAAACCTCAGGTAGCGCCTGTGGCGCTGCAGGATGGGAACGTGGAAGTACGCATCCGTCAGATCCACGGAGGTCATCCAGTCCCCTGGCCTGACACACTCGAGCAGTTGCTTTATTGTTAGCATCCTGAACGAGCGGGAGGAGATGAAGGCATTCAGCCGTCGCAGGTCCAGAACTGGTCTGAGACCTCCCGACCTCTTGGGGACCAAGAAGTATACCGAGTAGAACCCTCTCTCGCGATCCTCCTGGGGCACCAGAGAGATAGCTCGCTTCCGAAGGAGCGACTCCACCTCCTGCTCCAGACACAGACGCTCTGCTGGGGAGCGAGGAGACGTGAGGCGGATTCCCGTGAACTCGGGGACTGCTTAATGATCTGCTTAACCAAGGGGCGAGGGGGCCGCACAAATCCACCCACACCGAGTGGAAGTCTGTGAGAGGTTGGGCCAGAGACGGAGAGTGCCCGCCCGCCACATCTGGTATGAGCGGGGGGCACCCTCCGAAAGGGCCGGGTGCCGCCGTCGGGGTTCGCTGAAGACACCGTGAGCCGTGACCTTCCGCCAACACGGGAGACGTCAGCGGCGTGGGAAGCTGGGAGATGTAGTCCCCTGCTCGACACGGTGACGCTCTGCGCAGCCGCACTGGGTTCATTTGACCGAGGCGAAGCAAAATGGTCACCCGTGACGACACTCACCCGAGTGCTTGGAGAAGGCGGGCGGGACCTCCCGGAGGCAGGCGGTGCAAGATGGCTGCCGGAGATGACAGCTGCAGAGGCCGCTGGGAAATGAAGTACCCTGGGCCGATCAGCACTCACCTGGAGGTTTGAAGCACTCGAACAGGGCCGACTTGTCACGGGCGGTGCAAGATGGCCGGTGGTCGAGGAGGCTAGTGTTAGCTTAGCCTTTTTGGCTAGCGAACACGAAGCCTGGACACGAGGGGGGCCTACGGAACGGCTCAGGCTGGTACGTAGAAGCTGACCCCGAGTGTGAAGCCCCGCATGCAATAAAGGCATCAGACGAGACAAGATACTTCTTCTGTGGTTTATTAGCTGAGAGGGATCTTGGGCACTTGAGAGCGGGTGTCCTACCACGGGGAGCGGCAGATGACGGACCGGCGAATGAAGTCGAGGGCTGGGGACCCTCACGGCGGCGAAAGGGGTCCTCTCTGCCGACTCTCTGGCCCGGACGTTCCCTGGAACGAGGCGCCGGAGGTCTCTGGGCCATGCGGAAGTGCTCTGAGAGCTTGGCCGATGACTTCTGGGTCTCCATCAACTCCATCAGGCCCGAGACGTTGGAGCCGAACAGCGTGTCATCGGAGATCGGCGCTCCGATCAAGTTACGCTTTTCCGGCTCCTTGAGCCCCGCCTTCCCGAGCCACAGGTTGCGGGCCGCCATCTGGGTGAGGGCGCACGTGCGTGCCCCGTCCACCGAGGCCGCCAGCGCCATCTTCTGGAAGGCCGCGGTAGTGAGCTCGATCCTCCGGAGCTCGTCCCCCGACACGGCCTCCTTCCCGAACAGCAGCCTGTCCATGGACTCTGCCTGGAAGGTCATGTTGTTCGCCAGGGAACGGACGTGCATGCCGCACGAATAAGCCCGGTCCAGAAAGGTGGCGGTAACGCGGTCTTTCTCCTCCGGGAGCCGCTGCTTACCGCCCGCCCAGAGCGAAGAGTTTGGCGCCAGGCAGAAGCCGAGCGTGTCCCCCAGAGGTGGCAGCCCCCTGGTGGGATCGACGCCCTCCACCGTGGAGTAAACGGCATATCCCCTCGGCAGCACCTTGATTGTCAAGGGCGCCTGGAGATCCTTGGCCGAGTGGGCCCACAGCCTGGCCATCTTGGGAGCCGTGGCTGAGGGTCTGGACGCCTTCTTCGCGGCCTTTGCGAACAAAGGTACTGAGAAGTCCTCCTCCTCCGGTACCGCCTGGACAGGGAGGGACACCCCGAGTGTCTCCGCTGCCTCGCAGAAAAGTTGGGGCATCTCGTCCATAGGGTACCTGCTCAAGCTAGGTCCCGCCGGAGTACTCACGCCCTCGTCCACCAGCCCCGGGTCGTCGTCGTCGTCATCGGGGAAAATCTTAAGGTGGACCTCCTCCTCGTAGAAACGCCGCTCATCCTCCTCGGTGACATCCGCCCAAACCATCCTCGCTGGGGGTGGTTTGTGAGTGGACTGAGTGGAAGAGAGGCCGACTCCTGGTCGGCTCTCTTCCAGCGTGCCAGACCCTCCCGCCTGCGCCGCTCTTCTCCTGGAAGAGCCACCCAGGCGGGACATGAGTCCAGCAGCATCAGGTGCTCAGGCCCCAAGCAGACGACGCAGGCGTCATGCTTGTCGAACTCACCTAAAACATCAGCACAGGACGCACAGGAACGCTCCATAACAACCAGATGGTTATAGTCGCAGGCTGAGTGGAAAAAGGAGCAGAGCGGCAGGAGGAGGGGAGATTTATACGCGGTGGGTGGCGCCTTCCTGGGCGGAGAGCCAATCAATCGAAGTCTCAGGCCGAGGCCAGTGCCTCGATGTGGATTAACCAATTGCGAAGGCCGTTAGAGGGCGGAGCACATATGAAATAGAACTGTCATCTGCCACATGGGTTCACAACATGGCTGTGGGAGGAACACTTATGGTGCTGAGGCTTTTGTTATTTTCCCTGTTGCCCCATCTCTCTCTCTCTCTCTTCCCCCTTTCAACCATTCGCCCCGCCAGACCTCACACAAAAATACATGTGGGCAATGCAGGGTGTATGATCCCATTGCAGGTACTTTTTCTATGCTAAAACCATGTTGATGGTGCAGTGTGTGTGTGACCACTAACATTCTTGTCTCTCAGACCCTGTTCCTGTGGGGGGTCAAGGAGGATGCTACAGAACCAGTTCCAGGTGCTGGAGAGAGTCATTTATTCTTATTATGTTTTGAAAAAAATAGACAGTTTTTAAAATCTTCCTCTGTTATTTTATTTATCTTCTAACATTTATCTGAAGAGAGTGCCTGCATTCTTCCCTCAGTGGTGATATTTGCTGACATTTTACTTGTTCACATGGTGTCAAACACCAGGCCAACTCTTCAAGATGGTTTAGACTTTGCCTCATGATTAATATTGTTGTAAATGTGAATGTTTTGGGTGCTTTGTTAACTGGTTGTGCATTGTTTGTTGTTGTATTTTATTTTGAAAGTCTTTACCGGAAAGTACGTTTTTTATTGATGCTGCTTGACAAAGACGAAAGAAAGTTTGTTTTCAGTCATCCATTTTTTGTTGAGGTATTTTTTACTCCGCAAAGAAGAATTGCTGTTCACGATCCAAGTCTGCCGTTGATGGAAAAGGAGACCAAAGTGGTTCATTTGTCTATATTTTGCGTTATATTTCTGGGACAATTGAAGTTGTTCTTTGACTGAGCTAATGCTAATGACTGTGTCTGTTCAGTTCTACGGTGGCAATAAACATCAGTGAAGACGCTGACGACTCTCTTCATTCCATCGACGGCATAATTGTTGTTATGCATAATCTAACTAACGAAGGCATCAGAAGCTCTGAGGTTGGACATTTATACCATGCAATGACGTCCAACCACTTCTTCATTCAAGCAGTAAATTGCATGGTATAAATGTCCAACCTCAGAGCTGCAAACAGAAAAATTGCAAAATTTGGTCAGAATTGTTCAACAGCATGCCATGTTTGACACTTTGTTTTATTTGTAATATGTTGGTCAAGTCAATTAAATTGACGTTTAAATCCAACAGCAATTACAATTCAATCACAGTATTGCGTGTCACCATTAGGTGGCGAAACAAAGAACTGTAAGACTCGAAAAAAGATTCGTTCTTTTTACTGAACGAGAGTTAATGACCATCACTACAGCGGAGTGCGAAACAGTGCAGCACTACAGCATCCAGACACCACGTCAGAAATACTGTTACTGGCCTTGAGTGGTGGGGACCACAGCGCACCAGTGCGCAAGAGAGAGGTCTCCAAAGACCTGTAACAGAATAAAAGCCAAGATAAGACAGGCACATTCTAAAAGTTATCAAACACGCTGGAACAAATGCACGAGAGGAACCTACCAGTGGACGCAAAGCAACCATCTGGCTACACTGTCTGGAACCAAGGTGCTGAAATCAGTGAGGCTTGATGACAGGATAGGTTCCAGCTGTGCTGCTGTGAAGGTGAAATGAAATCAGGAAATGGAAACAAACAAAACCAGAAATGACAAAGTAAAAGCAAAAGCTAGAAACTAGAAAATTTCTGCTGAAGCCCAGCTTACCAGTATAAACCTCCGGTGTGGGGATGGTTGGTTCGCGTATGCTGGTACCGTATCAGCTAGCTTGTGTCATCATGTCAGATGAAATCAATTAAGGCAACAATGCAGGCGCAGGAAGGAATGAATAACATCCATAGGCACTCTACATGGAGGCGTGGGTTCGAATCCCACTTCTGACAACGTGTTTTGATGGCACACCTACTGCTCCATCCTCTGCTTACGCCTGGTCAAACTTCCTTGTTCCGGCTTGTTCAAATTTCGGCACTGGGGAGCAAGGACAGCAATTGGCAGAGGATGTTGATAAGGGAGAAACATAGTTGGCCAACACTCAAAAATTCATTCACCATTTCAGCAGCAGGTGTTCAGGTCATAGTCTCTCCTGGAGGCTTGGGTTCGAATCTCACTTCTGACACATTTCGATGTAACTCCAATCGATGACTACAATACCATGCACAACTACAAGTTTAGATGAGACCAACTTTGTTGTTGTGTTCATATGAACAAAATATAAGGGCTTCATCCCATTCAAAGACGCATGCTGAGAGGCGTGACATGAAGAGTGGGTACAGCTGATGGGCATCAGTGGTGCATCCTACAGCAAGCCACATCATCAAGTGCCAGATATCCAGCCTTACCACAAGGTCCGGCCATCCACTGGATACATTGCAAACAGCGTAAACACCTGCTTCTCATGACAGTGAACGCCATAAGCGAAGACACAGTGCAAGGAGGCTTGGGTTCAAATCTTACTTCTGACAGAATATTTTGAAAAAAAAAAATCATGGTTTTGTGATTTAAAAAGAAAAAAAATCATTCTCTTACACAGAGCATGTCAAGATGGTTGAGCAGTGCAAGGCGCTGCGTCAAGGTCGCAGTTTATCTTGGAGGTGTGGGTTGGAATCCCACTTCTGACAATATATTTCAAAATACTGCAACCAGTTCTTATTTGACACTGATTGACACTTCACCAAAGGCATCATGTCCAGTTTGCTTTCTCTTCTAGACTTTCGGGTTGGCTTCTGACAGCATCTTCTGGTAAAACTGTGTCATGCTTTTGCTGACTTCAGGTCACGATAATAGAAAACAAAGAAAGAACTGTCATACTCCTTCACTAAGTAAGGATAAACATGTCAGGATGACAGAGTGCTCAGGTTGCAGTCTCTCCTGGAGGTGTGGCTTCAAATCCCACTTCAAACAATCTTTTCATATGGATGTATTGTCAACAACAACAGTGTCAACACCTGCTTCTCGTGACACTGTGGCAACACTGTTACCGTAGACATGGTGCTTCTATCAGAGAGGAGGCACACGTCTCTGATTGGTCAATGCACCGCGACTGGCTGCCAGTACTGTAGGTAAAAAACTGAACGACTGCGACTGTTGCCGTAGACAAGTTGTGTCGTCTTGATAAGCCGGAAACGGCAGATGTAGCTAAAGTTGGGAAGTGTCAGCCACTCCAGTAGCGTCGCTTCCATGTTGGGAGCTGCTGATCGCCGTCAATCGCCCTGACTCGATTTACTTTGTACGTAAATCAGTAAATCAACAAGGGAGAGCTCGACAGGGTGGCAATGGCAGTGATTTTTGCAGGTGGTTTGTTCAAGACCAGTTAAATTAACTTTGGTTATCACTGTGACCCTGTCTCCATCTGATGTTATAACGAAATAGATGTTGAAAACTGAGTCAAACATTCGCTCTGACTCTCACATGCTTTTCCTCAGCGGCCCTGCCCCAATGAGTGACAGAGGGTGGAGGGGGGGGAGCGGAGTTAACAGCTCCATACAGTCAGGATGGCCGAGCGGTCTAAGGCGCTGCGTTCAGGTCGCAGTCTCCCCTGGAGGCGTGGGTTCGAATCCCACTTCTGACAGTATGTTTTAATTCAATACTAACCGCTATTCGAAACAACACTGCAATGACTATGATACCAGTCACTATCCAACACTATGTGACACAAACAGTTTATGTTGTGTTGTGTTCACACACGAACAAACCATTACACTGTACTGCATTATACTTACATTCAATTGAAGGGTTCCTGTCTGGATATTTTTAAACTGTGGTGGAGCAACCCACTCCCCTCCCCAGGATGGAACACAGCCAGTCAAGAAGCAATAGAGAAACATGGTGACAGAGGGGAAACTTTTAACAAACATGGAATTGGCATCAATAAAAACACTCATTTTTAATCAAATCCCTCTCCAATCTGCAGCAGTCCATTCTTCAAAGATCCTGCCAGAATTCGCAACTTTAGTTCCACGTCCTCAGTCACTGTAATGGGCTACGATGAGCCAGCATTTCCATGACTTTTTTGTCAACTTAGCTGTTGCTCTCACATGCAACCTATCAGGCACAAAGAGGGGGAGGGGTCACAAGACCACACAGTCACAGACAGTCAGGATGGCTGTGTGATCTGATCAAAGCAGAGGCCTGTGGTTTTGTAAATGACTGCTGTTGCATGACAAAATTGAGATACAGCTGTTCAGTCGATGATATCCAGTCACAATTATTCTCAGAGTCACCTGGGTTAGTTCTACCTTCTGGAAGTGGAATTCAAGAGCAGTGAAATTAAATTAGGGTATCACCGTGACCCTGTCTCCATCTGCTGTTATCACGAAATAGATGTTATCAACTGAGACATTTTAGCTTTTAATTTAGGGTGCTTTCACACTAGGGGTTCTGTCTCAAGACAAAGCTTTTTCATCTCAGAAGTCCGACATGTGAACACAAGCGAGTTGAGTTTTGGCCGCGGACCTGATCCCTGCTGGAGAGCTGCAGAACACTGCAGCACTCTTTTGGGTGCTTTCTCACTGCGGTGTTCTGTCTCGGGAACCTGTATCCGAGTCGCCCCCCGTTGAGATTCTTCACACCTCTGCCTCGCCCCGCGGCGAGCCTCGCTCCGCCTTTTCACTTCTAACTTTGCCCACATGAGGGCAGCAAATACCGGAAGAGGCGTTGTTCATGTGAATGCGTCATCAGCAATGCGACGGCACAGTTCATGATCAAAACTGCCAGGAAAGGGTCTGATCGGGTTCTGACTGGGTCTGGTTCGTTCAAAAACAACTTCTCAAACTCCCAGAACACTGAGGTGTGCAGCCAGGAGCTGCAGGAAAATTACTGCAAAAAGCGCCCTTACTCTCACACGCTATAACTCAGTGGCCCTGCCCCAATGGGTGAGAGAGGGTGGAGGGGGCGGAACACACAGTCAGGATGGCCGAGCGGTCTAAAGCTGGGGAACACTTGGCCAGGTAAGATGGGGAAGAAAGGGGAAGAAGGGGGGAAGAAAGGGGAAGAAGAAAAGGGAGAAGTGGAAGGAAAGGAAAGGAAGAAAGAAAAAAGGAAATGGGAAGCACGACCATTTGTCACAATACAGCTCTGTTTCAAGCATTTGTAGCCGCAAAAACGACACTTTTTTAAGACTTCGCTGGGATTTGAACCTGGGAGTCTGCTGAACTGCCTAGTCCATGAGGAACCTTTCTTCATGTGTTTGTGTTGGGGGGAACACTTTCAATGGAGCACATACTCTCAGATGCAGGGTTGCTTACCTGTGGTTGAATGGTTTAAATGCTGGATTCAGAGATTTTGCACTTTTATGCCATTTTAACAACTTCATAAATGTATATTTATCTAATATGTACTCATTATAATGATTTATAGTTTACTGTTAATAAACACAAACAGTGTAATATTTGAAATGGATCACATCTGTTGAGATTGTGATTAATGCAACACTTTTAATGTGGTACTTTTTTGTTTCCTCTCACCAGAAGGACTGGAATGCCCAAATGTAACGGGCTGATATCACCGATCTTTCCATTGCCAGCCTTCAGTCTGCTACATCTCCATATTAAATCACCTCCTATGTTGACTTTAACTATTTAAAATAAATAGTCATTTTTTCTGCATGGCATGTGTTGCCCTTTCAGGTCTTGATTATGTTTGTGAAATTACTTTTGTAAGTAAACATTCTGAGTGTTATCTGATGCCTCCATAACCGCTGCACAATGATCAAACAAACTGCTGTGTGAATCCTTCTGTGTTGTGTGTGTCTATTGGAGTGGCCCCTACTTCATGCACTGACCTTACCTCCATCTTAGTTCACACACAATCCAGGTTGTCATAGTTATGCAGTCCTCTACCTCCTGTCTGCACATGTTGTATCTCCCCGAAAGCATTCAATTGTATTAGCTCAAACGTGTGTATAATGTGTGAAATAGTGAAATAGTATGTTGAACACTTCATGCTATACCGAATCACAGAATCACTGTCATGTAAGATGAAAAGATAATTTAATAGATACTGTACATGTATCACAATCAATAAACAGACCACATGTTGAACATGTCACTTGCCTCATTCTCAGAAGTGCTACTGTATTTTATTGCAGTTATGAAGTATAATTGACAGGACAATAAAACACACAGATATGTACAGCTCTGAAAAGAACTATTGTTGATGTACAGATGTGTCCTGCAGTGATACTCGGAGCCTTGGACACACTGATGTGGAAGCTGGAGATGGTCCAGACAGAATCGCAACATCTCTGCAACATATGAGAAATCAATTGCTACATAGTATAGACAAACATTTCAATAAATACAACATATAATAACTAGACAAAAGCTTACTGAAGACAGATGGAAAGGCGTTCTGCCACCTGAGATGGAGCAACTGTGGTTGGACATCTGCTCACAGGACCGCCTTGAATGGATTACACTGCTGGATGGTGTATGCGAGGAGACTTTGCTCAATAGAAGAAGGTCGATGGCTCTGAAAAGAACCGTTGCGATGCTGAGTTTTGCTCCTTAGAAATGTGTTGGTAGCACTTTTGTTTTGCTCTACCGTCAGACAGTTAATGGGGATAGTAGTGTTGGCGATCAGTGCGTGAGAACCTAAGATACGTTTGGGTCTCAATGCAGTTGGTCACACTTTTTTCTGTGCCCCTTGTGGCTACACCACTACCACAGTAGAAGTAGTGGTGTATTGCCTTGGGCAGGTCAGCTGCAAGATACCTGAAGAACATTCACACAAGAAAATATACAAACATAACTATGTATAAATATAACTATGCACAAATATAACTATGGATAGAAGATCTTCATTTGAGGAATTTCTTCCTCATGTTTTCTAACCACTGCTGTTTCGTGAGTGGCTCAAAATGCGGGCAGTACACCGTCCCACGAAACTGACTATGACCAGTCTCTGCTGTACGGAACTGGCCACATTTCTTGCAGGTATTTGCTTGCACAGTCCTCTTTTATGGCCTCTTAGGGGTAGTACCTGATGTCACAGGCGGGACAAACTGAAAAAGAACAACAGGTTGTACTGCCTGTGAGACAACCTGGTGCTGGACAGCAGGTGCTGAGGTGGAGGCAGAGGCTGCTGCTGGGGCTGCTGCTGGGGACAGGAAAAACAACTGCCTCTCCACTGTACCTTTTGGCAGGATTGGCCGATTTGTCTGCCTCTGCTTTGCCTGACCAGCAGTGTTCTTCGGTAGCCGGTACTGGTGTTCCTGTTGTGCAGGGACAGGTTCAGCAAGGAGTGATCTTACCTCCTGAAGAGGCTCCTCTGACACCGGGATCACAGGAGCTAAGGCAGTGCCTTGCAGCAATACAGAGAGCTCCTGTCTCTTCTGCCTGCTGTTGTGACACTGTATGAGGGTGTTCTGATTGACCTCCACAAGCTGCATCTCAGTTCCCTCCATCACCCGGGCATTGCTGATGACAAGCTCCCTGATTTTGCGGTAGTCCCTTAAAATTAGGGACCACCTTGAAACTGTTCCCTTGCCTTTCTTTTTAGGGCTTTTGTAGAGAACACAGAGTCTTAGAAAAATGGACTCCACCAACCTACAACAATCAGGCCACTGAGCTGGGGCACTGCTTGCACCAAACATGCAGCGGGTTGTGCTCTCCACACCTGGAGTTTTTGAGGACCTCTTTGGGGTCCTAAAGCGTCCACTCAAAAGTCTCTCCTGGTGCCGTGCCGCATAAACCACCCGCTCTTTGTCTCAAGCGTCCAGGCTCTCCCAAAGTGCAATTACTTGGCTCACCTGCAGATTACTGAGACACAGAGAGCTCTGATCCCGGAGCCCGACCAGGTACTCGGCAAGTTTGTCCACGTGCTCGTATCCAGGCACATTCTGGTCATCAACAGCCTATAAAAATGAAGGTCAGAATGAATTGTTAGAAAATAGCAATGCAAAGCCTTTGACACCAATGATTGTTAAAGATGACTAAAATATGTGTAGTAACTGGTACTTACAGTAGTTTCATCTGCCACTGTGGAGGAGCTGGGGCCAGCAGCCAGCATGGAGGTGCTGGGGCCAGGAGGCACTGTGGAGGAGGCGGTGCCGATGTCAGGATAGGCTGAAGCCTGTTGAACCACCAGATCTCGTACTGTGGGGTCATCTGTGAGGTCAGAAAAACCCTCATCTTCCTCTTCATCAGCCACCACGCCTTGCTCCTCGACCAACTGTGAAGTCTCTTCAGAGTCTGGATTGATGTCCTGCAGTGGCTGTCCAGTCTGCCTGAACAAATACTGCACCTCTCTGAGCTCACCTGAGACAAGAAACAATTAATGAGTGGAGTGGATTCCCTATAAACTCATTGTCTATTATGTTATAAAAGGACAAGAAATCACCTTTTTTAGTCTAAGCATTATGAACCATTGTATACATATTCACTGATAATGTAATCATTGTAATCATAGAGGAAAATCGCTGCTGCAGCCTCAAACACCAATCCTGATGTTATTCTTACCAGTGTAACGTGAAGGCGGAAGGAAGTCTGGTGCCACTTTTCTGCCAAAAAGCTGTTGGTAGTTGCGGTTGACAGAGTGCAACAGCTCACCAGAGTAGCAGCACAAAGCAGATGGCTCAGTAGCCAGGGCAGCCACGCGCCGGTCCTGATTCCACCTGTGCAGCCCTTCTAACAGTTAAGCCTGAAAATTCAGGCTGTTGGCACTGGTCCCTGGAAGCACATTGAAATGGAGATGAAATATCAAAATGAATCAATAAACAAGTCTGACTGACACAAACCTGGTATGAAGCGGTTGAGGTGGAGATGAAAAGACTCCAAAGAAGTGGATCCTCTGGCACACCTCAACACTGGCAGCTGCACACCTCCCTTGGTCAGCTCTCCAGTTTTGGTGTATAGAGCAACACCTGGTGGGTCTTGGATGCACTTAACGTGCTTCTTCTGAACACGCCAAATGTGCTCCATCCTCTCCTGGTCAAACAGGGGAACTCCGAGGGAGTCATTGCCACGGGGCCCCATGAGTGAAGCCAGCAGCTCCTCCAAAAGCTTGACTGTGGCGTTTTCTCCCCGTGTCCTCCGCCGGCAGTGGAGAGCCATCTCCTTTCTTTTAAGATGCTTGTCAACCTCTACCGAAGGCAGGCCCTGTGCCTGAAGCTGCTGTGCCTTTGCTTTACGCTGAGTGTTAAATCAGCCGCATCCCACTCAAAAATGCATGCTGAAAGGCATGACATGAAGAGTGGGTACAGCTGATGGGCATCGGTGGTGCATCCTACAGCGAGCCGCCGCATGAAGTGCCAGATATCCAGCCTTACAACAAGGTCTGGCCACCCACTGAATCTGGCCTGGAGCTTGGTGGTCTCAGCTGCCTGAGCACAGCATCCACAGTCCACATATAAGGCAACAGGGGGATCCACGCCGGCCTGCTCATACCGCCTCACCAGGTCATCAGCCATCTTGTCCAACCCAGCTCCCTCCTGAGCGGTCAGGACACTGATTAAAATCTGGCCGTACTCATTACCCACAGATGTGAGCCAGAGAGCCGTGCCCTTTGCTGTCCCAGCCAGCTTCTTTGTGACCTTGAAGCACGAAGAACAGAAAAACAAAACAATAAATATGACTGGCAACAATTCAGTGAAATGTGGTTCATATAAGTAGCATATTTAGAGGAAAATATTATTGCTAAACCTTTTTTGTGGAATCCATTTTCAGAATGGTGCCATAAGTTGAGGTAATGTGAGCCTTGACGTCTTCCAGCCTCGTCAAAATGTCCTGGCAGTAGACAGACAGAAGCCACTTGCAGCTGGGCACAACAGCAGGCTCTGGAGGCTCAGAGACATTAACAGGCAACAGTCCAGGGCGCTGGATGAAGGACACACATTCTGTGGTGTACCGGGCCACACGATGCAGCCACTCCTCTGTATGGTTCTCCCGAAGTTGTTTGAGAACACTAAGAATATATGGGCTCGTTTTATTATTATAGACTATATGGGATCATTTGAAACATCATACAGTCTATGCTGGCTTATTTTATCCATGCTCTGTGATGCTTTATTATCATGAAGAATGCAAACAAACACCTGGCTTCACGCGTCAGTAGCACATCGTAATAAACTTGACCAATGTCGCAGACGATAGAAGGTTCCGTAATAAACGGACCCAGTTGAAAAACGCGAATATTGAATGAAAGTTCCGTCAGTGGTATGCAACAAAACGTGAACTACATCAACCGTTCCGACACCTTAACGCGACAACTACAACCGTTAAAAGCATTGATAAATGCCGAAACGAACGGTCACGGTTCAACTACGGCTCGCTGAATATGGCGATAACAGCATGACACGCGAGGTAAAGTTAGTTTTATGTAGGTAAAGTTAATTGCATGCACTACCATAGAACACACAGCACAGCCACAAATGTGTAAATACTCACTATATTGCCGAAAAAACGTACGTCTCCGCCTCCCTGACGCTGACGCTCTTGATTGGTCAAACATCCTCGCGTCTGATTGGTCAAATCGCGAAGCAACTTGGAGCGCAAGCACAGCGATTGGAGGATGATGTTGAAAAGGGAGAACCCCTATTGGCCAACACTCCAATATTACTTCATCATTTACCCGGACGATCCTTCGCCAGCTGGCGTTCAGGTCGCAGTCTCCCCTGGAGGCGTGGGTTCGAATCCCACTTCTGACAGCTTGTTTTGATGGCACGCCAACCGCTATTCAAAACAAAACACAGGAAACGAGGTAAACCGAGGACGGTGCGAGGAAAACGCACAGGAACGGGGGAAATCTGAAACAGAATTAAAGTCAAGCCAAGATAAGACACGCACAATCTAAAAGTTACCAAACACGAACAAATGCACGAGAGAAAGTCCTTACCAGTGGATGCGAAGTAACCATCTGGCAACACTGTCTGGAACCAAGGTGTTGAAATCAATGAGGTTGGATTACAGGATAGGTTCCAGCTGTGAAGCTGAGATGAAAAAGCAGGGTTACAAAACGCAACACCCGTTCTATGAAGTGTGCAATGCCCTCTGACTGGGCTTTGCTATTGGTAAACCTCTGTTTAGCCAGTGAGTAAAAAGAATCAACTCGCTGCCCAATCCAGTAGCAGAGGGCTCCGCCCCATCCACTATAAGAGGGAATCTGGAAATCCCCAGAGGTCAGAGGGCATTGCATGCTTCATAGAACGGGTGTTATGTTCAGTAACCGCATTCTGGTTCAGCATGCTTAGCCCATTAACAGGGCTTCACTATTGGTAAAACAGGTTAAGACCGGCGATGAATGTACCCCAATCTGTCACTCTTGTGAGCCAGGATTGAGAGTTTTCACCACTTCTCGCTCCCTTCTTTCCGTGTGACCATAGTATGAGTGTAGCAGAGCAGGGAGGAGTAAGGTAGGCATAGAACCAAGTCAACTGGGGCCGTGCCCGAGGCTCTATGCCACCTTCAAAATGTTATGACCAGGAGGTGGAACTTTTCTTTCTTACGTTGTGGTCTGAGCTAGAAGCACAGGCAACATTTGTCGAAGGGAGCACCCTGCCTTCCACCGGATGTGACTTAGTGCAGGAGGTCCCATTACCCTCATACCATCTCTCTGTGGCTGAAGCCCAGGTGTAACAGATGGGAGGAATAAAGGAAAGAGGTCTCCGAAGACCTGTAACAGAATAAAAGCCAAGATAAGACACACACATTCTAAAAGTTATCAAACACGCTGGAACAAATGCACGAGAGGAACCTACCGGTGGACACAAAGTAACCATCTGGCTATACTGTCTGGAACCAAGGTGTTGAAATCAGTGAGGCTTGATGACAGGATAGGTTCCAGCTGTGCTGCTGTGAAGGTGAAATGAAATCAGGAAGTGGAAACAAACAAAACCGGAAATGACAAAGTAAAAGCAAAAACTAGAAACGAGAAAATTTCTGCTGAAGCCCTGCTTACCAGTATAAACCTCCGGTGTGGGGATGGTTGGTTCGCGTGCGCTGGTACCGTATCAGCCAGCTTGTGTCATCATGTGAGATGAAATCAGTTAAGGCAACAGTGCAGGTGCATGATGGAATGAATAACAGCCATACTCTACACGGAGGCGTGGGTTCGAATCCCTCTTCTGACGTGTTTTGATGGCACACCAACTGCTCCATCCTCTGCTTACGCCTGGTCAAACTTCCTTGATTTGGATTGTTCAGATTTTGGCACTGGGGAGCAAGGACAGCAATTGGCAGAGGATGTTGATAAGGGAGAAACATAGTTGGCCAACACTCAAAAATTCATTCAACATTTCAGCAGCAGGTGTTCAGGTCGGAGTCTCTCCTGGAGGCTTGGGTTCGAATCTCACTTCTGACACATTTCGATGGAACACCAATTGCTATGACTACAATACCATTCACAACTACAAGTTTAGATGAGACCAACTTTGTTGTTGTGTTCATATGAACAAAATATAAGGGCTTCATCCCATTCAAAGACGCACGCTGAGAGGCGTGACATGAAGAGTGGGTACAGCTGATGGGCATCAGTGGTGCATCCTACAGCAAGCCACCGCATCAAGTGCCAGATATCCAGCCTTACCACAAGGTCCGGCCATCCACTGGATACATTGCAAACAGTGTAAACACCTGCTTCTCGTGACAGTGAACGCCATAAGCGAAGACACAGTGCAAGGAGGCTTGGGTTCAAATCTTACTTCTGACAGAATATTTTGAAAAAAAAAATCATGCTTTTGTGATTTAAAAAGAAAAAAAATCATTCTCTGACACAGAGCATGTCAAGATGGTTGAGCAGTGCAAGGCGCTGCATTAAGGTTGCAGTTTATCTTGGAGGTGTGGGTTGGAATCCCACTTCTGACAATATATTTCAAAATAATGCAACCAGTTCCTATTTGACACTGATTGACACTTCACCAAAGGCATCATGTCCAGGCTCTTTTAGACTTTCGGGTTGGCTTCTGACAGCATCTTCTGGTAAAACAGTGTCATGCTTTTGCTGACTTCAGGTCACGATAATAGAAAACAAAGAAAGAACTGTCATACTCCTTCACTAAGTAAGGGTAAACATGTCAGGAAGACAGAGTGCTCAGGTTGCAGTCTCTTCAAATCCCACTTCAAACAATCTTTTCATATGGATGTATTGTCAACAGCAACAGTGTCAACACGTGCTTCTCATGACACTGTAGCAACACTATTACCGTAGACATGGTGCTTCTATCAGAGAGGAGGCACACGTCTCTGATTGGTCAATGCACCGCGACTGGCTGCCAGTACTGTAGTTAAAAAATTGAACTACTGCGACTGTTGCCGTAGACAAGTTGTGTCGTCTTGAGAAGCCGGAATCGGCAGATGTAGCTAAAGTTGGGAAGTGTCAGCCACTCCAGTAGCGTCGCTGCCATGTTGGGAGCCGCTGATCGCCGTCAATCGCCCTGACTCGATTTACTTTGTACGTAAATCAGTTGTGTCGCTTGCAGAAGTAGCTGGCATTTTGAATGTACCTTTAAGTTGTGGGTTTGAATCCCACTTCTGATAGCGATAACATTTATACTCCTTCACAAAGATGGGAAAGCACTTCAGGATGGCTGAGTGGTCCAATGCTCTGTTTGCACTCTTTCCTGCAGGTGTGGGTTCAAATCCCACTTCTGACAATGGGTGCCTTCTGGCACAGCCAGGCGGATGCAGCACCAATTGGCGAAAGCTTGCAAGACCAGGCGGCGGCTGTGCGGGGTGGTCCCTAGATGATGACGTAGTGGCTAAATACTCTGGAAAATCTTTGGTTTTTGTCCTCATCACAAAAGGTCGCATATGTAGGAACAGTGTGACAGCATCTCTCTGCAAAAAGGCCTTCTGTAAGGGACTTCTAACAATGTATTCATATGAAATTACTGCAACCTGTACTCTCACTGTCTGCTGCAACGTGACACCGATTGAACACTTCACCAATGGCGAAGTGTCTTGGTTGCTTTCTTAAATTGTGGGTTCAAGTCCCACTTCTGACAGCATCTTTTGCTAAAACACTCTGATGCTGTTGCTTATTTACAGTCAGATTTAAGAAAAACAACAACTCCAGACCACTTCACCAAACAAGGGAGAGCTCTACAGGATGCCAATGGCAATGACCTCTGCAGCTGGTGGGTTTAAAGACCAGTTAAATTAACTTTGCTTATCACTCTGACCCTGTCTCCATCTGATGTTATAACGAAATATAAACTGAGTTATAAACTGAGACAAACATTAGCTCTGACTCTCACATGCTATAACTCAGCGGCCCTGCCCCAATGGGTGAGAGAGGGTGGAGGGGGGCGGAGTTAGTAGGAGCTCACAGTCAGGATGGCCGAGCGGTCTAAGGCGCTGCGTTCAGGTCGCAGTCTCCCCTGGAGGCGTGGGTTCGAATCCCACTTCTGACAACGTATTTTAATTCAACACCAATTGCTATTCGAAACAACACTACAATGACTATGATGCCACAACTAGTTTATGTTGTGTTGTGTTCGCACACATGAACAAACAATTACACTGTACTGCATTTCCCTACATTCAATTGAAGGGTTCCTGTCTGGATATTTATAAACCTGTGGTGGAGCAACCCACTCACCTCCCCAGGATGGAACACAGCCAGTCAAGAAGCAATAGAGAAACATGGGTGACAGAGGGGAAACTTTTAACAAACATGGAATTGGCATCAATAAAAACACTCATTTTTAATCAAAGCCCTCTCCAATCTGCAGCAGTCCATTCTTCAAAGATCCTGCCAGAATTCGCAACTTTAGTTCCCCGTCCTCAGTCACTGTGATGGGCTACGATGAGCCAGCATTTCCATGACTTTTTTGTCAACTTAGCTGTCGCTCTCACATGCAACCTATCGGGCACAAAGAGGGGGAGGGGTCACAGGACCACAGAGTCACAGACAGTCAGGATGGCTGTGTGGTCTGATCAAAGCAGAGGCCTGTGGTTTTGTAAATGACTACTGTCACATGACAAAATTGAGATACAGCTGTTCAGTCGATGATATCCAGTCACAATTATTCTCAGAGTCACCTGGGTTAGTTCTACCTTCTGGAAGTGGAATTCAAGAGCAGTAAAATTAAATTAGGGTATCACTGTGACCCTGTCTCCATCTGATGTTATCACGAAATAGATGTTATAAACTGAGACATTTTAGCTTTTACTTTAGGGTGCATTCACTACTCTAGGGGTTCTGTCTCGAGACAAAGCTTTTTCATCTCAGAAGTCCGAGACGTGAACACAAGCGAGTTGAGTTTTGGCCGCGGACCTGATCCCTGCTGGAGAGCTGCAGAACACTGCAGCACTCTTTTGGGTGCTTTCTCACTGCGGTGTTCTGTCCCGGGAGCCTGAATCCAAGTCGCCCCCCGTTGAGATTCTTCACACCTCTGGCTCGCCCCGCTGCGAGCCTCGCTCCACCTTTTCACTTCTAACTTTCCCCACATGAGGGCAGCAAATACTGGAAGAAGCTTTGTTCATGTGAATGCGTCATTACCAATGCGACGGCACAGTTCATGATCAAAATGGCCAGTAAAGGGTCTGATCAGGTTCTGACTGGGTCTGGTTCGTTCAAAAACAACTTCTCAAACTCCCAGAACACTGAGGTGTGCAGCTGGGAGCTGCAGGAAAATTAGTGCAAAAAGCGCCCTTACTCTCACATGCTTTTCCTCAGTGGCCCTGCCCCAATGGGTGAGAGCAGGTGGAGGGGGGCCGAGTTAAAAGCCCCACATGGTCAGGATGGCCGAGCGGTCTAAGGCGCCCGCGTTCAGGTCGCAGTCTCCCCTGGTGGCGTGGGTTCGAATCCCACTTCTGACAGTATGTTTTAATTCAACACCAACTGCTATTCGAAACACCACACAGGAAACAAGGACGGTGCGAGAAAAACACACAGGATCGGGGAAAAACCTTAAACAGAATCAAAGTCAAGCCAAGATAAGACACGCACAATCTAAAAGTTATCAAACATGGAACAAATGCACGAGAGAAAGCTCTTTACCGGTGGATGTGAAATAACCATCTGGCAACACTGTCTGGAACCAAGGTGTTGAAATCAGTGAGGTTGGATTACAGGATAGGTTCCAGCTGTGCTGCTGTGAAGTTGAAATGAAAAAGCGGGGTTACAGAACGCAACATCCATTCTATGAAGCGTGCAATGCCCTCTGACCGGGCTTCGCTATTGGTAAACCTCTGTTTAACCAGTGAGTAAAAAGAATCAACTCGCTGCCCCATCCACTATAGGAGGGAATCTGGAAATCCCCAGAGGTCAGAGGGCATTGCATGCCGGCAACATTTGGCGAAGGGAGCACCCTGCCGTCCACCGGATGTGACTTAGTGCAGGAGATCCCATTCCCCTCATACCATCTCTCTGTGGCAGAAGCCCAGGTGTAACAGATCGGAGGAATAAAGGAAAACGTAGAGTCGCGCCAGCCGGGGTTCCACCCAAGACTCGAGGCTACCTAACAGGTCATCGTGGTCTAACCATTAGAACCATTGGGTGCGAACCATGGCCGCCGTGACGGACGTCTGACCGGATTCGCTGCCCAAACAGGTTTAGCGGCCGTCAAAGGAGATGCGCGTTACGTTAACTGCTTGCAAACAGAAGCCTGGGGCACCAGCGGAGTAATGATGGGTCGTTCTTTGAACGACTCTTCAAAATGAACGACTCTTCAAAATGAACTGAGAACTACGAGTCATCTGACGCAGTGAGAAGTTCACTTTTTCCCATGCACAGATACGGTTTCCTCCTTTTAGTTTATTTTGAAAGGCGCAACTGGACGTCTTGTCGTGACTTATAAACAACACTTAATCATCTGCTGTAGCTCCAACAGAAGTGCTGGATTCCTCTGCTTTGTTGTTGGATTAATAGTTCCTAAATATGAGTGCATGGATCATGATCAAGAAGATGTTCCAGGTAACAGGTGTATTGTTTGCTTCTCTCTTTCCCTACCGTTTCCAATGTAGAGTTTCGTTCAGTTCTACTTCCCCTTCAAAGGACTGCGAACTGCGAACGATTAGTTCTTTCGTTCAGTTCGATATCCCGTTCAAAGTACTGCGAACTGCGAACAATTACTTCTCCAACAATTGTGGTGCGTGGAACACAAAGTTAGTTAGTATATATATATATATATATATATATATATATATATATATATATATATATATGGAGTAACAATCGTATCTATCTTGATATGTAGATAGATACGATTGTGCAACCTGGCCTTCATCACCATAGAAAGCCGTTTATAAACTGGGGAACATCTCTTTGACCATGACAGTTGGTCCAACATGCGAGGTAGGTGTTCCTCTGTCAAGTAACCCCTCATCTCCATTGCGAGGTCTGATGTGGTTGATGTTGTTCCAGGCCTCCTGCTTTTCATTCTCCCATCAAAGTCCTTCCAAAACATTGCACTTGTGCTGACTGCAGCACCTGATGCCATCTCTGTCTCTGCATCACTTTCAGTGGGAGTCATCGCTGCTGCAGCTACTATGACCCTCTTCGCCGTGTCCTCTGCCTTCTGCTGGTTGACAAAAGCTTGCTTTTTGAACCTGGGATCGAGGAGAGTTGCATCATTAAGCTTGTCGATGGACTCCACTCTGCCAAATCGTCGGGTCATTTCTGACATCAGGGAGTCGACCAGACTCTTTACAGGTGCAAAGTTTGATGGATTTCTTTGATGCTCTGCAGCAATTCTGCAAAGACCAATGCTCATCAAAATGACTTTGGAACCAGTCACAAACCTGCCAAAGAAGTATGAGGAACAAGATTTATCAATATTGAGCCTGTTAACACATCCGTGAACTGTTGTGGTGCAACAGCTTATGTTCATGTTACTACTTACCTTTCAGCACTCACTTCAGTGACTACCTCTTCATATGGTTGAAGAATGGTGACAATCTCTGTGGCCATTTTCCACTCATCTGGTGTCAGTGTTGGCAGAGAGGCATTAATGAGTGCCAGAGTCGAGATGAGAGGGTTTTTCACTTCAATAAACAGCTGCAACATGTAAAATGTTGAATTCCACCTCGTGGCCACATCCTGCTTCAGACGCAGTTGCTCTTCACCCATCTGCTGTTGTGCTGCTTTGAATTTGTCTGAAGCAACTGTGATTCTGTGAAAGATTTCAACAGTTGCCTTGACCTTCGACAGCAGTCCTTTGTCCAAGGTATATGATCCCAGGTTATGTGGTCCTTTAGAGCTGAAACAATGTTGCTGGCACAGTCTGTGACACAACCAACTATCTTGTCTCTCAGATCCCATTCCATTGTTACACGGCTCAGCTCATCAGCTAGGTGTGCACCAGTGTGTCTCTCTGTCAGAACAAAACAGTCCAGGAGGTAGGTGTTCAGCTGAAAGTCCAGTGGTCTGTTGTGAGACAAACAACTGTGACACCCTTTATTTTGTCCCTTATGTCTGACTTTAGTTTGTTGTACAGCCAAGGCATTAAAGTGTTGGACAAAGTTTTTCTGCTGGGAATGCTGTACAATGGGTCAAGAAGATGCGTGGATTCCCTGAAGCCCTTGTCATCCACAAGTGAAAATGGTTGGAAGTCTATTGCAACCATTTTGACCAGAGCCATATCCAACTGACTTTGCCTTGAAGAACTCATGGGCCTTGTCGTAAAAGTGCTCATGGTAGTTTGCTGCTGGCCTCTTGGTTTGACTGACTGTTGGGAGGATATGGATGGTGCTAAGGAGGATACAGAAGCTGATCCAGATGCCGGAGAGGAAGTGGTGGCTGTGGTAATAGCTCCAGTTGCTGTGGCGGCACCATTATCATTTCTCCTGGCCTTTGCTAGCAGCTCAGTAGGATGTGAGTGAGGAAGTGTCAAGTTAAATTCGAAGTATTCCCACTGTGGTTGAGAGCTTCTTTTTGCAGACCTTGCATTTTGCTTCAGTGGCCGAAGTTTCAATAAAATGACTCCATATGTCGCTCCTCTTTCTTTGACTGCTCATCATGTATGATTTCCTTGGGGTGTCGTCGCTGTCATCTGATAAGGGCTCCAAAATAAGATCGTTAAGTCGGACTAGCAGCTCGCTCGTGCTGCGTTGTGGGATCGTGGACAAATACGTGACGTCAACTACTCCCTGTCTCTCGGGGCATCCCTAGTTTTTACAGTCTAAAGAGCGTCATGCTGGCAAAAATATTGAGGCTCATCACATCAAATCGATGACATCACGGGTGTTTAACTTCAAAGCGCTCAATTTGTGCTGTTTTCGCCCGCAGCTCCGCAGAGATAGATATCTTTATCACCCTCCAGTAGATCGTCTCTGCAGAGCTGCGGACACGCGGGCGAAAACAGCGCAAATTGATAAAGATCTATTTTCCTTCTTAGATTTCGTGGGTGCGGCTAATATTCCGTTGTGCTCTATAGTCCGGAAAATACGGTAGTGCGTGCATTAAATTGGGCACATCCCTCGGGTTGTCATTTACAGTTTTTTATTTAAGTTAAAACGGGATGCGAAGCGAATGTAGGCTGCTTGGTCATTCACTGTCATCTGCCACATGGGTTCACAACATGGCTGTGGGAGGAACACTTATGGTGCTGAGGCTTTTGTTATTTTCCCTGTTGCCCCATCTCTCTCTCTCTCTTCCCCCTTTCAACCATTCGCCCCGCCAGACCTCACACAAAAATACATGTGGGCAATGCAGGGTGTATAATCCCATTGCAGGTACTTCTTTCTATGCTAAAACCATGTTGGTGCAGTGTGTGTGTGACCACTAACATTCTTGTCTCTCAGACCCTGTTCCTGTGGGGTGTCAAGGAGGATGCTGCAGAACCAGTTCCAGGTGCTGGAGAGAGTCATTTATTTTAATTATGTTTTGAAAAAAATAAACAATTTTTAAAATCTTCCTCTGTTATTTTATTTATCTTCTAACGTTTATCTGAAGAGAGTGCCTGCATTCTTCCCTCAGTGGTGATATTTGCTGACATTTTACTTGTTCATATGGTGTCAAACACCAGGCCAACTCTTCAAGATGGTTTAGACTTTGCCTCATGATTAATATTGTTGTGCATAATCTAACTAATGAAGGCATCAGAAGCTCTGAGGTTGGACATTTATACCATGCAATGACGTCCAACCACTTCTTCATTCAAGCAGTAAATTGCATGCAGTATGTCTGCAAACAGAAAAATTGCAAAATTTGGTCAAAACTGTTTAACAGCATGCCATGTTTGACACTTTGTTTTATTTGTAATATGTTGGTGAAGTCAATTAAATTGACGTTTAAATCCAACTGCAATTACAATTCAATCACAGTATTGCGTGTCACCACTCGGTGGCGAAACAAAGAACTGTAAGACTCAAAAAAAGATTCGTTCTTTTTACTGAACGAGAGTTAATGACCATCACTACAGCTGAGTGCGAAACAGGGCAGCACTACAGCATCCAGACCCCACGTCAGAAATACTGTAACTGGACCTTGAGTGGTGGGGACCACAGTGCACCAGTGCGCAAGAGAGAGGTCTCCAAAGACCTGTAACACTTCTGACACATTTCGGTGGAACACCAATTGCTATGACTACAATACCATGCACAACTACAAGTTTAGATGAGACCAACTGCGTAATATAAGGGCTTCATCCCATTCAAAGACGCACGCTGAGAGGCGTGACATGAAGAGTGGGTACAGCTGATGGGCATCAGTGGTGCATCCTACAGCAAGCAAAAAAAAATCACGCTTTCGTGATTTAAAAAGAAAAAAAATCATTCTCTGACACAGAGCATGTCAAGATGGTTGAGCAGTGCAAAGTGCTGCGTTAAGGTTGCAGTTTATCTTGGAGGTGTGGGTTGGAATCCCACTTCTGACAATATATTTCAAAATACTGCAACCAGTTTCTTATTTTCACCAAAGGCATCATGTCCAGGTTGCTTTCTCTTCTCGACTTTCGGATTGGCTTCTGACAGCATCTTCTGGTAAAACAGTGTCATGCTTTTGCTGACTTCAGGTCACGATAATAGAAAACAAAGAAAGAACTGTCATACTCCTTCACTAAGTAAGGATAAACATGTCAGGATGACAGAGTGCTCAGGTTGCAGTCTCTCCCAGAGGTGTGGCTTCAAATCCCACTTCAAACAATCTTTTCATATGGATGTATTGTCAACAGCAACAGTGTCAACACGTGCTTCTCATGACACTGTAGCAACACTATTACCGTAGACATGGTGCTTCTATCAGAGAGGAGGCACACGTCTCTGATTGGTCAATGCACCGCGACTGGCTGCCAGTACTGTAGTTAAAAAAATGAACTACTGCGACTGTTGCCGTAGACAAGTTGTGTCGTCTTGAGAAGCGGGAATCGGCAGATGTAGCTAAAGTTGGGAAGTGTCAGCCACTCCAGTAGCGTCACTGCCATGTTGGGAGCCGCTGATCGCTGTCAATCGCCCTGACTCGATTTACTTTGTACGTAAATCAGTAAATCAACAAGGGAGAGCTCGACATGGTGGCAATGGCAGTGATTTTTGCAGCTGGTGGGTTCAAGACCAGTTAAATTAACTTTGGTTATCACTATGACCCTCCATCTCCATCAGATGTTATAACGAAATAGATGTTATAAACTGAGACAAACATTAGCTCTGACTCTCACATGCTATGACTGAGTGGCCCTGCCCCAATGGGTGAAAGAGGGTGGAGGGGGCGGAGCTAATAGCCACTCACAGTCAGGATGGCCCAGCGGTCTAAGGCGCTGCGTTCAGGTCGCAGTCTCCCCTGGAGGCGTGGGTTCGAATCCCACTTCTGACAGTATGTTTTAATTCAATACTAACTGCTATTCGAAACAACACTGCAATGACTATGATACCAGTCACTATCCAACACTATGTGACACAAACAGTTTATGTTGTGTTGTGTTCGCACACATGAACAAACCATTACACTGTACTGCATTATACCTACATTCAATTGAAGGGTTCCTGTCTGGATAATTTTAAAATGTGGTGGAGCAACCCACTCCCCTCCCCAGGATGGAACACAGCCAGTCAAGAAGCAATAGAGAAACATGGGTGACAGAGGGGAAACTTTTAACAAACATGGAATTGGCATCAATAAAAACACTCATTTTTAATCAAAGCCCTCTCCAATCTGCAGCAGTCCATTCTTCAAAGATCCTGCCAGAATTCGCAACTTTAGTTCCGCGTCCTCAGTCACTGTGATGGGCTACGATGAGCCAGCATTTCCATGACTTTTTTGTCAACTTAGCTGTTGCTCTCACATGCAACCTATCGGGCACAAAGAGGGGGAGGGGTCACAAGACCACACAGTCACAGACAGTCAGGATGGCCACGTGATCTGATCAAAGCAGAGGCCTGTGGTTTTGTAAATGACTACTGTCACATGACAAAATTGAGATACAGCTGTTCAGTCGATGATATCCAGTCACAATTATTCTCAGAGTCACCTGGGTTAGTTCTACCTTCTGGAAGTGGAATTCAAGAGCTGTGAAATTAAATTAGGGTATCACTGTGACCTATAAACTGAGACAAACATTAGCTCTTACTCTCACATGCTATAATTCAGTGGCCCTGCCCCAATGGGTGAGAGAGGGTGGAGGGGGGCGGAGTCAACAGCTGACAGTCAGGATGGCTGAGTGGTCTCAGGCGCTGCGTTCAAGCTGCGGAACACTTGGCCAGGTAAGATGGGTACTCTGAGATGCAGAGTTGCTTACCGGTGGATGTATGGTTTACATGCTGGATTCAGAGATTTTGCCATTTTTAACAACTTGATAAATGTATATTTATCCAAAATATACTCATTATAATTATTTTTTTAATGAGCACAAATGTGAATGTGATTAATGCAACACTTTTAATGTGGTACTTTTTTGTTTCCTCTCACCAGAAGGACTGGAATGCCCAATGTAACGGGCTGATATCATGGATCTTTTCATTGCCAGCATTCAATCTGCCACATCTCCATGTTAAATCACCTCCTATGTTGACTTTAACTGAAAAAATAAATAGTCATTTTTTCTGCATGGCATGTGTTGCCATTTCAGGTCTTGATTATGTTTGAGAAATTACTTTTGTAAGTAAACATTCTGAGTGTTGACCATGACCTCTGCACAATGATCAAACAAACTGCTGTGTGAATCCTTCTGTGTTGTGTGTGTCTATTGGAGTGGCCCCTACTTCATGCACTGACCTTACCTCCATCTTAGTTCACATACAAGCCTGGGTGTCATAGTTATGCAGTCCTCTACCTCCTTTCTGCACATGTTCTATCTACCCGAAAGCATTCAAGTGTATTAGCTCAAATGTGTGTATAAACATGTTGAAAAAATATGATGAACACTTCACGCTATACCGAATCACTGTCTTAGATGATGAAAAGATCATTTAAAAGATACAAGTACAAACTGCCCATAATCAATAGACTCACCATAATTTATTGCAGTTATGAAGTATAATTGACAGGACGATAAAACACACAGATATGTACAGCTCTGAAAAGAGCCATTGTGATGTACAGATGTGTCCTGCAGTGATGGTCGGACCCTTGGACACACTGATGTGGAAGCTGGAGATGGTCCAGACAGAATCACAAGATCTCTGCAACATATGAGAAATCAATGACTACATAGTATAGACAAACATTTCAATTAATACAACATATAACTAGACAAAAGCTTACTGAAGACAGATGGAAAGGCGTTCTGCAGCAGAGATGGAGCAACTGTGGTAGGACATCTGCTCACAGGACCTCATTGAATGGATAACACTGCTGGATGATGTATGCAAGGAGACTTTGCTCAATAGAAGAAGGTCGATGGCTCTGAAAAGAACCGTTGTGATGCTGAGTTTTGCTCATTAGAAACGTGTTGGTAGCTCTTTTGTTTTGTTCTACCATCAGACAGTGATAGTAGTGTTGGCGATCAGTGTGTGAGAACCAAAGATACGTTTGGGTCTCAATGCAGTTGGTCACACTTTTTTTCTGTGCCCCTTGTGGCTACACCACTACCACGGTAGAGGTTGTAGGTTGTTGTATTGCCTTGGGCAGGTCAGCTGCAAGATACCTGAAAAATGTGGGACAGTTGTTAGTGAACACTTGTAGAACATTCACACAAGAAAATATACAAATATAACACTATATAAAGATAACTATGTACAAACATAGCTATGTATAAATATAATTATGCACAAATATAACTATGCACAAATATAACTATGGATAGAAGATCTTCATTTGAGGAATTTCCAAACGAACAAAAGAAATTCCCACGAAACTGACTATGACCAGTCTCTGCTGTACGGAACTGGCCACATTTCTTGCAGGTATTTGCTTGCACAGTCCTCTTACATGGCCTCTTTGGGGTAGTACCTGGTGTCACAGGTGGGACAAACTGAAAAAGAACAACAGGTTGTACTGCCTGTGAGACAACCTGGCGCTGGACAGCAGGTGCTGAGGTGGAGGCCGAGGCTGCTGCTGGGGACAGGAAAAACAACTGCCTCTCCACTGTACCTTTTGGCAGGATTGGGCGATTTGTCTGCCTGTGCTTTGCCTGACCGGCAGTGTTCTCTGATTGCCGGTACTGGTGTTCCTGCTGTGCAGGGACAGGTTAAGCAGGGAGTGACCTTACCTCCTGAAGAGGCTCCTCTGACACCAGGATCACAGGAGCTAAGGCAGTGCCTTGCAGCAATACAGAGAGCTCCTGTCTCTTCTGCCTGCTGTTGTGCCACTGTATGAGGGTGTTCTGATTTACTTCCACAAGCTGCAGCTCAGTTCCCTCCATGACCCGGGCATTGCTGATGACAAGCTCGCTGATTTTGCGGTAGTCCCTTAAAATTATGGACCACCTTGAAACTGTTCCCTTGCCTTTCTTTTTAGGGCTTTTGTAGTGAACACAGAGTCTTAGAAAAATGGACTCCACCAACCTACAACAATCAGGCCACTGAGCTGGGGCACTGCTTGCACCTAACATGCAGCGGGTTGTGCTCACCTACACCTGGAGTGCAGCCTCAAACACCAATACTGATGTTATTCTTACCAGTGTAACATGAAGGTGGAAGGAAGTCTGGTGCCACTTTTCCGGCAAAAAGCTGTTGGTAGTTGCGGTTGACAGAGTGCAACAGCTCACTAGAAAAGCAGCACAAAGCAGATGGCTCAGTAGCCAGGGCAGCCACGCACCGGTCCTGATTCCACCTGTGCTGCCCTTCTAACAGGTAAAGCCTCATAATTCACATTGGAATTGGAAGCACGCTGACATGGAACATGACATATCAAACTGAATCAATCGACATGTCTGACAGGCACAAACCTGGTATGAAGCGGTTGAGGTGGAGATGAAAAGACTCCAAAGAAGTGGATCCCCTGGCACACCTCAACACTGGCAGCTGCACACCTCCCTTGGTCAGCTCCCCAGTTTTGGTGTACAGAGCAACACCTGGTGGGTCTTGGATGCACTTCACCTGTTTCTTCTGAACACACCAGATGTGCTCCATCCTCTCCTTGGAGGTGTTGAGGTTGCGACTTCACTGTGAATTCAGTTATGGTGTGATGTGTGTGTGGCTACAGAGATTTTGCATTTGTAGTAATGATTAATAAACAAACATAGACATACCCTTTGATACAGCTCGTGCCACTTTTTCTGCCCTGGTGCTGGCCTGTTTCCCTCAGGCCATGTCCCTGTGCTGGCAGACTTCTTGAGGCGTGCCATCCAGACAGACTCAGGCATCGCCTTGTGCGTCTTGGATGTCGTGGCCTGTATTGGTAGATATTAAAATGTGACTGGTTACATCACAAAACGAGTGTCAGACTTATATTAACGGCATTCTGCGTAATGAATTCACCTGATTTCCATTGAGAATTTTTCGACTCATGTTATTATTATAGACTATATGGGATCATTTGAAACATCATACAGTCTATACTGGCTTATTTTATCCGTGCTCTGTGATGCTTTATTAGCATCAAGAATGCAAACAAACCAGATGTTAATCAACACCTGGCTTCACACGGCAGTAGTACATCCAAATAAACTTGACCATTGCAGTTGCTAAATAAAACAGGAGGAATATAGATGCGTAGATTAAAATAATAAAATCAAGGACATGTCAGATGAGTTACTACAAGTGTTGGCGTGCGACTGGAGTGTGACGTTGAAAAGGGAGAACCCCTATTGGCCAACACTCCAACATTACTTCAACATTTACCCGCACGATCCTTTGCCAGCTGGCGTTAGTCTCCCCTGGAGGCGTGGGTTCGAATTAAACTTCTGACAGTATGTTTTAATTCAACACCAACAGCTATTCGAAACAACACTGCAGTGACTATGATACCAGTCACTATCCAACACGATGTGCCACAACTGCAGTGGTACCTCGGTTCTCGACCACAATCCATTCCAGATGGCCATTCAAGAAGCGATTTGTTCGAAATCTGAATCACTTTTTCCCATTACAATTGATGGAAAAAGAAATAATACGTTCCAAGCCTTAAAATAGTCTTTTGTAGGAGTGAATGTAGAGTGTCTGCTGCAGGTGCGCTGTTCCTCTATGTGTGTGGCCGCTGCATGTGGGAGGGGTTGCCGAGTGAGTGACGTCTCTCCAGAAGTGAAGAGGTGCCCGGTGCGTGTCCAGCTCTGAATGTGCGCTTCTGTGCGGTTTGGTTGTGTTTTGCTTGTGAATACGCTGTAAAATCTTTGGTTTTTGTCCTCATCACAAAGGGTCGCAGATGTAGGAACAGTGTGACAGCATCTGTCTGCAAAAAGGCCTTCTGTAAAGGACTTCTAACAATGTATTCATATGAAATTACTGCACCCTGTACTCTCATTGTCTGTTGTTATGTGACACTGACTGAACACTACATCAAAGGCACCATGTCCAGGTTGCTTTCTCTTCGTAAGGTGTTTCCATTTCTGATGGCGTTTCTGGATGAAACACTCAAATCTGTGATATATAAAACCATTGAACAAAGGAAAATGTGTCAGGATGGCTGAGCAGTCCAAGGCATGGGTTCAAATCCAACTTCTGACAATGTCTTAAGATGATGTTTTCTCATTATATGTTGCTATGTGACACTGATACAACAAAAGGCAACGCGAAGCCTTCATTGACCCCAGAGACTGATACAGATGAAGTTAAAAATATATATGTATGCTCATCCTCTGCTGAAGTATCTCTGGCCACTGCCACTGGGATGTGGAGGAGGTGATCATCATCTTCCTCTTCATCAGCCACCATGCCGTCCTACTCAACCAACTGGTAGGACAGCAACACCTCACCAGAGTCAAGGGTCATTGCCATGGAGCCCCACGAGTAAAGACAGCAGCTCCTCCAAATGCTTGACCGTGGTGCCCTGTGTATTTGAAAGAAAAACACATCCATACTTACTCTTACTACTTCACAAACAAGGTAGAAGCTGTCAGGATGGCCGAGCGGTCCAAGGTTCAGCGTTCAGGCTGTGCTCTCAACTGGAGGTGTGAGGTCGAAACCCACTTCAGACAATGTATTTAGATGAAATTACTGCAACCTGTACTCTCACTGTCTGCTGCAACATGACACCGATTGAACACTTCACCAATGGCGAAGTGTCTTGGTTGCTTTCTTAAATTGTGGGTTCAAGTCCCACTTCTGACGGAATCTTTTGCTAAAACACTCTGATGCTGTTGCTTATTTACAGTCAGATTTAAGAAAAACAACAACTCCAGACCACTTCACCAAACAAGGGAGAACTCGACAGGATGCCAATGGCAATGACTTTTGCAGCTGGTGGGTTTAAAGACCAGTTAAATTAACTTTGCTTATCACTCTGACCCTGTCTCCATCTGATGTTATAACGAAATAGATATTTAAAACTGAGACAAACATTAGCTCTGACTCTCACATGCTTTTCCTCAGTGGCCCTGCCCCAATGGGTGAGAGAGGGTGGAGGGGGGCGGAGTTAACAGCCACTCACAGTCAGGATGGCCGAGCGGTCTAAGGCGCTGCGTTCAGGTCGCAGTCTCCCCTGGAGGCGTGGGTTCGAATCCCACTTCTGACAGTATGTTTTAATTCAATACTAACTGCTATTCGAAACAACACTACAATGACTATGATACCAGTCACTATCCAACACGATGTGACACAAACAGTTTATGTTGAGTTGTGTTCGCACACATGAACAAACAATTACACTGTACTGCATTATACCTACATTCAATTGAAGGGTTCCTGTCTGGATATTTTTAAACTGTGGTGGAGCAACCCACTCCCCTCCCCAGGATGGAACACAGCCAGTCAAGAAGCAATAGAGAAACATGGGTGACAGAGGGGAAACTTTTAACAAACATGGAATTGGCATCAATAAAAAGACTCATTTTTAATCAAAGCCCTCTCCAATCTGCAGCAGTCCATTCTTCAAAGATCCTGCCAGAATTCGCAACTTTAGTTCCACGTCCTCAGTCACTGTGATGGGCTACGATGAGCCAGCATTTCCATGACATTTTTGTCAACTTAGCTGTTGCTCTCACATGCAACCTATCAGGCACAAAGAGGGGGAGGGGTCACAAGACCACACAGTCACAGACAGTCAGGATGGCTGTGTGATCTGATCAAAGCAGAGGCCTGTGGTTTTGTAAATGACTGCTGTTGCATGACAAAATTGAGATACAGCTGTTCAGTCGATGATATCCAGTCACAGTTATTCTCAGAGTCACCTGGGTTAGTCCTACCTTCTGGAAGTGGAATTCAAGAGCTGTGAAATTAAATGCGGGTATCACTGTGACCCTGTCTCCATCTGATGTTATCACGAAATAGATGTTATAAACTGAGACATTTTAGCTTTTACTTTAGGGTGCTTTCACACTAGGGGTTCTGTCTCAAGACAAACCTTTTTCATCTCAGAAGTCCAAGATGTGAACACAAGCGAGTTGAGTTTTGGCCGCGGACCTGATCCCTGCTGGAGAGCTGCAGAACACTGCAGCACTCTTTTGGGTGCTTTCTCACTGTGGTGTTCTGTCTCGGGAGACTCAATCCAAGTCGCCCCCCGTTGAGATTATTCACACCTCTGCCTCGCCCCACGGCGAGCCTCGCTCCGCCTTTTCACTTCTAACTTTGCCCACATGAGGGCAGCAAATATTGGAAGAGGCTTTGTTCATGGGAATGCGTCATCAGCAATGCGACGGCACATTTCATGATCAAAACGGCCAGGAAAGGGTCTGATCGGGTTCTGACTGGGTCTGGTTCGTTCAAAAACAACTTCTCAAACTCCCAGAACACTGAGGTGTGCAGCCGGGAGCTGCAGGAAAATTACTACAGAAAGCGCCCTTACTCTCACATGCTATAACTCAGTGGCCCTGCCCCAATGGATGAGAGCGGGTGGAGGGGGGCGGAGTTAACTGCTCCACGCAGTCAGGATGGCCGAGCGGTCTAAGGCGCTGCGTTCAGGTCGCAGTCTCCCCTGGAGGCGTGGGTTCGAATCCCACTTCTGACAGTATTTTGATGGCATGCCAACTCAAAACAACGCTCCAATGACATTGGCCGGTTTCAGTTTCATACCGCGGGTTTTGTCTTGGGTGGCCTCAGTTCGATTAGCCTCATGCAATGTCTGTTTTTTCCTCCTCAGCTGGTGGTGGTCTGCTCAAAAGAGCTGGTTTGTGACCAACGACGAAGTACGTCTCAAGGAAGTCGACACCTCAGCTGTTAACTGATGATGCTACGGCTGAAACAGAATGTGGTGTTTCCCAGCCAAAACTAAACATGAAAGAGTCTTGTCATGTTTATTTCACAGGGAAATAGCGGAAAGAGACTGCGTAATACGGAGCATCTCAATTGGTCCACTCTGCTCTCACATGATTGCAAAGGATCTCCAGCCTCTGTCCACCGTGGATGATGAAGGTTTCAGAGGATTGTCAGCGCTCTTGCCCCTAAATATCAACTCCCAGGAAGAAAAAAAGACTTTTCTTGTTAAGATGTTTGCTGAATGTAAAGGCAAAGTAATGGCATCTTTGCAAAATGCCTCTTGTGTTGTACTTACAACTGATATGTGGACTTTCATGTCCACAGAGGCATATTTAACTGTAACATGTCACCTCATTAAAAACTGGTCAACGAGGGAATTTGTATTGGAAACTTTCACTTTCCATGGGCAGCACACTACAGATCATATCTGTTTTGCACACGCATCACCGAAAGGGGGAGGAACTGACAAGGTTGTTGGAATTGCGACAGATCATGGTGCAAATATTCTTGCTGCACTGCACTCAGCTGGATGGAGATATCATCCATGTTCTGCGCATTAACTCAATTTAATTGTAAAGGACAGTTTAAAAATGGTCCCAGAAGTGATGCTGGAGCAGTGCAGTGCGATTGTGTCTGTTTTTCACCACAGCACACAGTCCATGCAAAAGCTCAGGGGTATTCAACAACGGTTGAAAGTGGCAGAGCACAAATTAGTCCAGTCAGTAGATACTCGCTGGAATTTGTTTTTTTTTACATGCTGGAGAGGCTCTATGAGCAGAATGAAGCTGTGACCACTGCCCTCTGTCTGTTAGGGAGGAATACAATGTGCCTGAATGAGGGAGAATTGTCCCTCATCAAGCAAACAATTGATGCACTCCAACCATTTGAAGAAGTGACACTGGTCATTTCTTCTGAAAAGCATGTTTCAGTCTCCAAAGTCATTCCGCTCCTGTCAGCTATTCACAGGGCTGGAGCAGCTGCGAACGTCAAGGCAGCCTCCTTGCCACACAACTGATGATCACTGACCAATGTGGAGCTGCCAGTACATTTCTGGATGTTAGGTTTAAACATGTTGGTTTCCGAGACAAAGATTTTGTGAAAGCAGTTCGAGTTTGAGTAAGTTGAGTTTGACAGCCGAGTAATTAATGTGTTTCGATGGAACATCTATTGCTATGACTACAATACCATTCACAACTACAAGTTTAGATGAGACCAAATGTGTTGTTGCATTCATATAACGTATATAAGGGTCTACTGCAATATAACATGTGATTGCAGCTCAGACCCAGTCCACCTCCACGCTACAAGACTGTTATCGTCAGTCAGGATGGCCGAGCGGTCTATGGCGCTGCGTTCAGGTCGCAGTCTCCCCTGGAGGCGTGGGTTTGAATCCCACTTCTGACAGTATGTTTTAATTCAACACCAACTGCTATTCAAAACAACACACAGGAAATGAGGGAAACCGAGGATGGTGTGAGGAAAACACACAGGAACAGGGAAAATCCTGAAACAGAATAAAAGTCAAGATAAGGCACAATCTAAAAGTTAGCAAACACGGAACAAATGCACGAGAGAAAGCTCTTTACCGGTGCACGCGAAATAACCATCTGGCAACACTGTCTGGAACCAAGGTGTTGAAATCAGTGAGGTTGGATTACAGGATAGGTTCCAGCTGTGAAGCTGAGATGAAAAAGCAGGGTTACAGAACGTAACACCCGTTGAGAAGCGTGCAATGCCCTCTGACTGGGCTTGGCTATTGGCAAACCTCTGTTTAGCCAGTGAGTAAAAAGAATCAACTCACTGCCCAATCCAGCAGCAGAGGGCTCCGCCCCATCCACTATAAGAGGGAATCCGGAAATGGGTCAATGGGAATGGAATGGGAAAATGTCAGAGGGCATTGCACGCTTCATAGAACGGGTGTTATGTTCAGTAACCACTTTCTGGTTGAGCATGCTTACCCTCTAGCAGGGCTTTGCTATTGATAAACGGGTTAAGGCCAGCAATGAATGTACCCCCATCGGTCACTCTTGCGAGTCAGGCGTTTTCACCATAAGGTAGGCATAGAACCAAGTCAATTGGGGCCATCCCCGAGGCTCTATGCTACCTTCAAAATGTTATGACCAGGAGGAGGAACTTTTTTTGTCTTATGTCCTGGTCCGAGCTAAAAGCACAAGCAACATTTGCCTTTCTTTTTCGGGCTTTTGTGGAGAATACAAAGTCTTCGAAAAATAAACTAGCAGTTGTTAGGTGCACCGAACATGCAGCGGGTTGTGCTCTCGACACCAGTTTTGAGGGCCTCTTTGGGGTCCTAAAGGATCTACTCCAAATGTTCTCCTGGTGCAGTGCTGCATATTTAATCCGCTCTTTGTCTCGAGTGTCCAGGCTCTCCTCAACTATTATTTGGCTCACCTGCAGATTACTGAGACATAGAGAACTCTGATCCCGGAGCCCGACCAGGTACTTGGCAAGTTTGTCCACGTGCTCGTATCCAGGCACATTCTGGGAATCTACAGCATATACAAATGTTTGTCATTTTGTTTGTCAGAAAATAGCAATGCATAGCCTTTATTGAAACTAATGATTGTTGCAGATGACTGAAAAATGTGTATTAACTGGCACTAGTTCCAGGAGCCGGCATGGAGGAGGTGGTGCCAGTGTCAGTGTAGGCTGAAGCCTGTTGAACCACCAGATCTAGTACTGTGGGGTCATCTGTGAGGACAGAAAAACCCTCATCTTCCTCTTCACCAGCCACCACGCCATGCTCCTGGACCAACTGGGAAGTCTCTTCAGAGTCTGGATTCATGTCCTGCAGTGCCCGTCCAGTCTGCCTGAACAAATATTGCATCCCTATGAGCTCACCTGAGACAAGGAAAAAAAATTAGTGGAGTGGATTGCCTATAAACACATCGTCTATTATGTTCTAAAAGACAAGAAATCACCTTTTTTTGTCTCAGCATTATGAACCAATGTATACATATTCACTGATAATGTACAAATTGTTCTTCCCCATTTATAAGGCATCCAGCTTATAAGGCATCCAAACAAGCAGCGAGTGGGCAAAAAAGCAGTCTGGTGAAGGCACCTGGTGATAGATATGACTCGGCTGAGTGAGGTGGCACCATGGCTTCATGTTGTCCTTAAGTTCTGGTTTGCCCTTGGCTCCCATCTTAAATAGCATCTTCGCCATCCACCCATGGTCATGATCACCTGATCTTCTTTCTAAGAACAGCCAGCACACCTCCTCTTTGTGCACTATGAGTGGGGCAGGTGGGACGAAGTGAGGGGGCAGCCAGAGGTGTGATGGTGGTGATGTACTGTGGTCTGGGGGGGACTGAAGTTGACCCTCTCGAACTTATTAATTAAACTTATTAAACTTAATTAATGGCGTTCTCCGTAATGACTCCCTCTGAAACTGCAACCTTACCGTGGTGGAGAAGTTTGGGTACCTTGAATGATCCTAGGAGTTATGTTGTCGGGGGCGTTATGTCCCTGGTAGGGTCTCCCATGGCAAACAGGTCCTAGGTGATGGGTCAGACGAGGAGCAGTTCAGAAGCCCTCATGAAAATGATACTAACAAGGACTGTGATGTCGCCCTCCATGGCACAGCCGGGGCCCCACCCTGGAGCCAGGCCTGGGGTTGGGGCTCGAATGCGAGTACCTGGTGGTCGGGTCTCTGCCCATGGGGCCCGGCAGGGCCTAACCCGAAAACACAACATGGGCCGTCCCTCCTGCGGACCCACCACCTGCAGAGGGGTCGGGTGCAAAGAGGGCTAGGTGGCAGTCAGGGGCGGGGGACAGCCTGGTTCGTGTGGACATTTTCTGGCTTTCGGAACATGGAATGACACTTCGCTGCGGGGGAAAGAGCTCGAGCTTGTGCGGGAGGTTGAGAGGTACCGGCTAGATATAGTCGGGTTCTCCTCCACGCGCAGCCTGGGCTCTGGAACCCAACTCCTTGAGAGAGGCTGGGCTCTCTACTTTTGCGGAGTTGTCCGTGGGGAGAGGCGGCGGGCTGGCGTAGGCTTGCTCATAGCCCTGCAGCTCTGCAGCTTCGTGTTGGGGTTTACCCCGGTGAACGAGAGGGTCGCGTCCCTACGGCTTCGGGCAGGGGACAGGTGTCTCACGGCGGTCGCGGCTTACGGGCCGAACAGCAGTGTAGACTACCCGGCCTTCTTGGAGTCACTGGGAGGGGTACTTCTGCCAACCCAAACCACTTACACAGGTGGTTTGGGTTGGCAGGAGCACCACCGGGTCCATCACGATGAAACACTGGAGCTCCTCAGGGATGTGTTCTGAGTCCTCTCCTATTCACTCTGCTAACGTATGATTGTGCACCTGTGTCTAACACAAACCTCTTCATCAAGTTTGCAGATGACACGACTGTGGTGGGCCTCATCAAGAACGACGACAAGTCCAACCTCCGGAGTGAAGTGAGCCGCCTGGTCCAGTGATGCGATGACAACAACCTTCGCCTGAACGTGGAGAAGACCAAGGAGATCGTGGTGGACTTCAGGAGACGACCAGTCCTGCATCTCCGGCTTCTCATCGCTGGTGCCGCAGTGGACCTGACCTGGAACACCAACAGCACTGGCCAAGAAAGCCCAGCAGCGCCTGTACTTCCTGCGGAAGCTGAAGGGAGCCGGAGTTCCGTCCCCCATCATGTGCACCTTCTGCAGAAGCACGATCGAGAGCGTTCTGACCAGCTGCATCACAGTGTGGTTCGTCTCATGTACCTTCGCCTGCCGCAAGACCGTGCAGCGTGTGGTGAGGACTGCTGAGAAGATCATCGGGGTCCCTCTTCCATCCCTCCTGGACATCTGCAAGACTCGCCTCACTCGGAGAGCCCTGAGGATCAAAGGAGACCCCACCCACTTGTCACACAGCCTCTTCACTCTGCTGCCATCAGGACAAAGGTTGCCGAGTCACCGTGCACAAACTAGCAGACGGAAAGACAGCTTCGTCCACCAGGCTGTCATGATGCTGAACTCTCTTCCTGCTCTGCCCCCGGCTCTGCACCATGCACTTTTGGCTCGATCCATTGCACGTCTGCCCGTCCTGGGTGGGGGACCCCTCCTCTGACGCTCTGAGGTTTCTCTGTTTTCCTCCCGGTAGGGTTTTTCCTTAGCCAATGCGAGGGTTTAGGGTAGAGGATGTTGCCATGCTGCTCATGCTGTCATGAGCTAGGTGCTCCCCCCAGTGGCTGATGGACTGATGTGATGATGATTTTGTTGCCATGTATCCTGCTGTGTCTATTTATCAATTATTTTATTTGTTCCTGCCTTTTGATTTTTATACCATGCCGCCCAGGTCTGAGAGAACAGATATTTCATCCATGCTATATGTCTTGTACTGTAGCATATTTGACAATAAAGCTACCTAACCTAAAAAAAATAAGTGCACATGGCACCAGGACACCCTGGGCCGGAGGTCTAAGATTGACTTTATGGTCGTGTCATCTGACCTTCGGCCGCGCGTCTCGGACACTCAGGTGAAGAGAGGGGCAGAGCTGTCAACTGATCACCACCTAGTGGTGAGTGTGATCCGCTGGCAGGGGAGGAAGCCGGTCAGACCAGGCAGGCCCAAACATATTGTGAGGGTCTGCTGAGAACCCTCTGTCAGTGGAGTCTTTAACTCCCACCTCCGGGAGAGTCTCTGCCAGATCCCAAGGGAGGCAAGCGACATGGAGTCTGAGTGGTCCATGTCCTCCTCCTCCATTGTCAGTGCGGCTGTGCGTAGTTGCGGCCGCAAGGTCCCCGGTACCTGTCGTGGCGGCAATCCCCAAACCCGGTGGTGGACACCGAAAGTAAGGGATGCCGTCAGAATGAGGAGTCCTACCGCGTCTTGTTGGCCTGTGGGACTCCTGAGGCAGCTGACGTGTGCCGGCTGGCCAATCATACCGCTTCCCGTGCAGTCGTGGAGGCAAAAACTCAGATCTGGGAGGAGTTCGGAGAGGCCATGGAGGAGGACTATTGGTCGGCCTCAAAGAAATTCTGGCAAACTGTCCATCCACCTCAGAAGGGAGAAGCAGTGCTTCACCAGCACTGTGTACAGTGCAGAGGGGAGACTGCTGACCTCGGCTGGTGATGTTGTCGGGCGGTGGAAAAAATTACTTTGAAGGTCTCCTCAATCCCGCTGTCACGTCTTCCATTGAGGAAGTGGGGGCTGAGGACTCCAACGTCCTCGGTGGTAAGGCCCTGGGGGTGGATGAGATCCGTCCTGAGTATCTAAAATCCCTGGATGTTGTAGGGCTGTCGTGGCTGACACGTCTTTGCAACATTGCGTGCCAGTTGGGGACAGTGCCTCTGGATTGGCATACCAGGGTGGTGGAGGGTGTGTTACAACTACAGGGGGATCACACTCCTCAGCCTCACTGGAAAGGTCTATTCCAGGGTACTAGAGAGGAGACTTCGACCAATAGTCAAACCTCGGATTCTGGAGGAACAGTGTGGTTTTCGGCCCGGTCGCGGAACACTGGACCAGCTAGATACCCTCCATCAGGTGCTCGAGGGTTAATGGGAGTTCGCCCAACCAGTCCACATGTGCTTTATGGATTTGGAGAAGGCGTCCAACCATGTCCCTCGTGGTGTCCTGCCGGGGGTGCTCCGGGAATATGGGGTCAGGGCCCTCTACTACGGGCTGTCCGGTCCCTGTATGACCGGAGCAGGAGCATGGTTCGCATTGCTGGCAGTAAATCAGACTTGTTCCCGGTGCATGTTGGTCTCCGCCAGGGCTGCCCTTTGTCACCGGTTCTGTTCATTACTTTTATGGACAGAATTTCTAGGCGCAGGTCGGAGGGGATCCAGTTCGGGAACGACATTCAGCATGCACTGGGGCAGTTTGCAGCCGAGTGTGAAGCGGCCGGGATAAGGATCAGCACCTCCAAGTCTGAAGCCATGGTTCTCGACTGGAATAAGGTGGTTTGCTCTCTCCGGGTCGGTGGAGAGTTCTTGCCTCAAGTGGTGGAGTTTAAGTATCTCGGGGTCTTGTTCTCGAGTGAGGGAAAAGGGGAGCATGAGATTGATAGAGGGGTTGATGCAGCGGCAGCAGTGATGCGGTCGCTGTATCGGACCGTCGTGGTGAAGAGGGAGCTGAGCTGAGTCACAAGACGAAGCTCTCGATTTACTGATCGATCTACGTTCCCACCCTCACCTATGGTCACGAGCTTTGGGTCATGACCGAAAGGATGAGATCGCGGATATGGCTAAGATGAGTTTCCTCCGCAGGGTGGCTGGGCGCACCCTGCCATGTCCTACTGGGAGGAGACCCCGGGGAAGACCCAGTTGCTAAGTAAAACAATAAAGGAATAAATTATTAGATAAATTCAAGGATGTCATATGAGTAACTCGCCCACCACAGTATTAGCTTCATTAGGCTAAATGACGATAGAAAGTTCTGTCATGGTAAATGTCCGCGGTCAAGCAGGGCACCCAGGTGCCTGAATTCAGTCTTGCGCATATATGCTGGTAGTTACGGTAAAGCCGTCTCCAGCAGCTTCCTCTTGGAAAACTTCAAAATAAAGGCACTTAGATGGATTTTAAAGTACAATTCCGTCCTTTAGCAAATATATTTGGCTGCAATCAAACTCATATACACTTACAGTCGAGGACCTGATAAAGACACAGAAGGTTTTATGGCATTCTATCGTGTACTTTCAGAATAAAAACCCTTTGATATGCAGTTGTCCAAATTGACCTGTTTTTAATGACAAAACACTTAATAATAGCAATATTCCTGTACATTCATAAGGTTTGTTGTGGCTGGGAAATTACATCTCACATGAAGAGGAACACATTGTCATTACTGTGTGTCAGAAGGGGTGAGAACACACCAACAAACTGTGTTGTGGATCCAACCTAACAATCATGACAATTGATTTTACCTGCCCTGTTAGCCACTGGAGCGTCAAACAGTCACCGTGATGCAGAATTATCTTATTCCCTTTTGTTTGGGTGGATACCAAAGACACCAACAGCTCTGTTTCTTTCTTCATCCAGAGAGAAGCAAGCTATTCACGACACATGAAGAGAAATGATTTTATTTGACATTTGGCGTTAATATAATGCCAATATAAAGCTTGATTCATCATTCATTGTTGGGCTTAATGATGAGATCTTCATTGTGTAGTGGACATAAAGCGTGAGATTTCGAGGAAGAATGACACAAGCATGATCCCAAACATTATGAAAAGAAACTGTACAGTTACTGAAAAGTCAATACAACATTGGCATTACTGCATTTTAAGAACTGTCTTGTGGTTTCTTTCAAAGTGACTTTTTAATACATGCAACATGCACCTTAGCAGAGTGTCACTTGGAGCGCTGGCTTACATGTGTCCTGCTCTTTTTCTTATCAGTCTTCTTCCATTTCTCAACAGTCACTCGGAATTTCTAGAAAACACAGACAGACAAATCATTGTGATGAGTTTCTTTTAGTATTATGCTGGTCACAGGAGCCTTCTTCATACAAAAACAAGAAATACTAAGCTTTCAAATAATTTTCTTTTTATTGCAGAGAATTCAATAAGCAATGAACCTTTCTTTGAAGAACTTTTTTTTGCTGTGCTCATATTCCCTCAGCTGGCCAGTATGTGCTGTCTGATATTGGATCACGAGATCATCCAGTCGTTTGAATTTTTTAAATTTGAAACAAATGTGTTTCAAATCGTTACAAAATCGTTACATTACAAAATAATATGGTGATTGATAAACATTCTTCTTCTAGTCATTTGCATGTGAAATATAAATATTCAACAGAATATTAATAGTCAGTGTGGGGTCAGACTTCAGTAACCAATGACACCAGGTATCGTACATTTTATGGTCAAAACAGAATTCAAATATTACCAAAAAAGAGCAAGTATTCTCAAACATTCATTGATTAAAATGCTTTCATTTACTTATGTCAGCCATTTTGTATTGTCACAAATAAGGAAACAAAAATATTGAATGTACCTCCAGTTCTTTATTTGGTGGCTCTGAAATATTAAGTAAATATCAAATATCAATGTCTTATGGAAGAGCAGTACTTTAAAATCCATCTAAGTGCCTTTATTTTGAAGTTTTCTATGAGGACACTGATGGAGATGGCTTTACCGTAACTACCAGTATATACGCGCAAGATTGAATTCTGGGACCCGGCTGGGTGCAGGCTTGACCGCGGTGTAAAACGTAACGACACCTTAACCCGACAGCTTTACTTCATACATGATATTTACTGATGTCACACGACACAGCTGAAAAAAAAAATGCAAACACTGAATTTCGTCAGTGGTATGCAACAAAACGTTAGCTACATAAACCGTAAGGGCACCTTAACTTGACAACTAGAACCATTAAAGACATTGATAAAGCTGAAACGTACTGGTGACTGTTTCGATCGAACACCAATTGCTATTCCAACACTCCAATGACTATGATACCATTCACGATGTGACACAACTACAAGTTTAGATGAGACGAAATGTGGTGTTGCGTTCATATGGACAAAATATAAGGCTCTACTGCAATATACTAACATGTGATTCCAGTGTTCCGCCTGGATATTTTTTAAACCTGCAGAGCAACCCCCGCTTCTGCAAACACAATGCTGGCAACCAAGAAGCGATGGAGAAGCAGGGCAACACTAATTTTTAGTAAACTCTTCCTCCAATCTGTAACCGTCCATTCTTCATTAATCTGGCCGTAATATGCAACTTCAGTTCCGCAGCCTCGGTCATTATCATGGGCTATGATGATGGGCATTTTTATAACTTTTTAGCTCACACATGCTGGCAGAAAAGAGGGAGGGGTCACAAGAAGAGGCTATTATTAGTCAGGATGGCCGAGTGGTCTAAGGCGCGGCGTTCAGGTCGCAGTCTCTCCTGGAGGTGTGGGGTTGAATCCCACTTCTGACAACTCCTTTTGTTGACCAGGTACTGTTGACTGTTTTCATCATTGGAATCTGCCTCAAATTAATGAATATATTTATTTGATTTTCATCATCGTTGCAGGTCAGGATATAATCCAGAGCTGAGCGTCACAAGCAGGAATGTGAATTTGCATTTACCTTTGGCCATACCGATACAAAACAACACAGGTGGATGACTATAAACACAATACACGGCTATATTTTTGGGGTAGGTTTGGGCGGCCAGAAAGCTAGCACTACAAGTTACTGCAGTGTCAACATTGCCTCAAAATTACCAAAGAAAGTACATCCTCCAATAAATTGGGTCCAAATTTTCATCAGTAAATCTTCAACATTGTCGATGGGGATTATTCGCTATTCGTTATTTTCCAGATTTGGAGACGTCCTGCATGGCTTGGATCCATTCTTTCCGCTCCTCTGCAGTTGCTGCTTGCAGGAAATAGTGGGTATCATCTGAGGTGATAATTTCAAAGAGGTTTCCCTCAATGTCGTATCTTTTGGCTGAAAGAGAGCATTGGAAGTTAAAGGAGGCAACTGATCGTGAGCAGTAACATCACTCACCATCAGGAACAAAGTCGACCGCTGTAATGACCGAGCCACGCAGATGGATGGATCCCAAAGGGTCTTCGTCCTTGTGCAAGACCAGATATTGAAAGGTCACATGAAAACCACTGTGGACGATGATTTCAGACTCTACCTTTGTTGGATCGTAGTAATGCATAAAAGCAGGGTCGTCTCTTAAGATGAACTTCCTGACTTTCCAGTTTTTTATTCGGTGGCCCTGAGAATATAACAAGGTATGTTCATGAAGACTAACTTTGAGATATTCAACCATTTCGCCACTAGAAGGTTACTTTATGTCATAGTGTTGCTGACTAGATGACAGCGAGATGGCGATCACCTGCTTGAGCAAACAGCCTTGCTTCACGATGTTCCCTCTAAATTCTTCCTTGATGAGAACGTCTTCGTCGCTGGAGTAGCCTTCACAGAAGAAACCGCTGTCTGCCTAGAGACAAACAGCGCTACCTTCAGTCATTAAGATCTTTTTTTTTTTTTTCAAGTCGGCACTCTTCGTCTAGCAGATCTGTCACCCTGCTGACATTTGCCAGCAGAGAATCTTGCTACATCCTGCATGGTGGGTGTGATGCAACATTCCTGTGGAAGCTCTCACTTCAGCACACAATATCAAACATTGCATCACATGCGTCATCCCAACCTCTTGTGCAACAAAGAGTCTTATCTAGAAGGACACATTTTCTCAAATAAGGAGACACTAGACAGACCTTCAAGACCCGTTCAATTTGAATCACAATAACAGCCACTGCCAGTATTTATCAGGTCCTCATTAAGTGAGCGCCAAACAGAAAACATGTTTATCCATATTTTTATTTCAGTTTACTTACATCAGAAGCTTTAAATAATTAAACAAGTAAACATATTAATTGATTTATCTATTTGTAACTATTTATTTATTTTTATTTTTCGCCCGGAGATTGTTTGAATTATTTCTTCATCTTATGTTGTTTCTTGCCTCTTTGAATATACATTTGTCTTTGCATGGTCCCCCTAAACAGTATATAAAAACATATGTCATTTTTTTCTGTTTTTATTTAAGACACATAAGCAATGAAACCTTGCTTTTCTCTAGCTCGATAATTGTTTCCACATGACTTACAAAGTAGTAGAAGGCATCTGTCTGATCGAGGAAGACGGATTTGTCTCCACTCTCCGCTGCTTCTTTGGACAGGTCAGCTGCCGGCAGGAGGTACCCCTCATTCATCAGTCCAGTTGCCAACATCAGGGCCTCGACTGTGTTCCTTGCTTTCTCTTTGGATATGAGCCACTCCACCACTGTTGCGCCTGAAAAGCAAGACCATTTCAGATAGAACGATAGCTAAGAAAAATCCGAAAGAGATGTACCGGTGAAGCAATAGTTGAAGACATGGTTCTCTTGCTCCAGTTTTAGTTCTTTAATGCCGTCATCCTGGTCTCTCATGAGTGAGTACAGCTCCCTGAGAGGATGCGACTAGCATTAGATGGCACACTATTATTCACGCCAACACGACATTGATTCATACGTCAGGTTGATGGTGTCAGGAAGACGGATGGATCTTCTTGTTGACCTTCTCGCAAACTTTTTCCCTGCGCCCAGACAGGTGATAGTTCTCTTGATGTCCTTGACCCAAACCTCTCTCTCTTCCACGTGCGACGCTTGAAAGAAATGATCCTGTTTCTTCTCCGTGGTGACCTTGAACACTTGCTGAATACAATCAGTGAATTTTAACCTCATTACACTCTGTTCAATTTGACAAGGACCTTCAAGGTTCAAGTCACTCACCGTTCGCTTGCCAAAGTCCTGACATGGACTGATAAGTGTGGCCCCCTTCAGAGGGATCATCCCTTTAGGAGATTGGTCAGTTTTCTTTTTGTAGAACTCCACTCCGTCTTCGGCGAGCACGACCCACACTACTTTCCATGTGTTGAGTAGCGTACCCTGCAATGAGCCGGATGCGAGACAAGGGGAGATAGGAGACAACCACATTGAGCCTTGTGGTGTCTGCCACAAATGGCGTCAGGATGTGGGATGGAAGGGTCAGTAATGTGAGATAATGTGTGGTATAAGTACAACCCTTTGGTAGCTTTGTACAAGATATCGTAAAGCACAAGCAATGGAGCTTGTGAAGCACAGATGGAGTTTGTAAAGGACAACAAGAATGACTGAAACACTGGTTGGTCATGTTGGTCTGACCAGGTGCAGCTTACATTGACTTGCAGCAGGGATATCAGACCTTCGAGATGTTAGACAGACCTCGCTGGTGGCAATTCCGAAACAAGGGACAACAGACGTGTCCCTTTCTGTTTTGTTCACAAACAATGTGTGCACTGATTGTTTGCATGTGGAGCTTCATTACAGTCTGATATATATATATATATATATATATATATATATATATATATATATATATATATATATATATATATATATATATATAGTTTTGTTTTGTTTTTGTTCAGTTTTTTCACTACCGGCATATTCTGGCACGACGCTAGCTCCATACCGCAGCTATTTGCATAAAAAAGGAGAAGTCTAGTCACTAGTCACAAGTACTTTAGTCATGTATTCATGACTTGTTTCTGTTTGAAATATTTTCCTTTCTCTAATGCAACAATATCTCCTAAACCTGATATGGATAAAGTTAAGAGAAGTGTGTGTCATATGTTAATAATTGGTTCAAGGTTAACCACATTTTTCGGCCGGATTTAAGCAGAAATATTAAATAATTTGTGTTTGTAATAGTCTCAGTGGTAACACATACCTTTTTCACCAAGTAGCCCTCTCTGATCTGCTGTGGCTCCATGACTGCTGCATGTGAAGTGAATTTCCTCTGTTTTCTCTCTATTTTTCTCAACTCTGCACACAGGAAGTGACACTGTTGGTTGTTTGACAGCTGCGAGGGGTCAGCTTCCTCTTCTCTGCTGTCATTGTCAGTTATGCCTTCAGCCTCAGTTCACATGATTCGTCGTACAACTGCCACTGAGATCCCTCATTTGAATTTCAATAGATTCACAACTGCTGAGATGTGTGAAACTTTATCACATTTTTTGAGCTGAATGATAGATCTTAATTACATTGTAATTATCAAATCACCCTTTTTTACTGCAGGATGTTTAGTAATTCAATACGGTTTAATAATGCACAATGATTTTTAAGCATTTCCGACTGCTTTTATCTCAAACAAAAAAACAGTAAGGAGAGGCAAACAGAGTAACTGCTGCGATTATAATGTGTTTTTACAAAGCATCTTGACAACTTGACGTTTAATTGTGTGCATTCAGGAAATTTCTTGCACAATGTATTTATACTAGGACTTTACTCAGAAAAACAAAACAAATTATAGCATGGATGAATGTTCTTTTGTTGATATTTGTTCTATTGCACTGCTGTGGAAAACACAAACCAACTGATAATTTATTATTCTTATTCTTTTAAATTATTTTTCAACACTTGTGAATAAATACATTTTGGAAAATGTATTGATTTTTTTCTTTGTTATAAATTAAAAAAAAATTCACTTCCAATGTCTCCATCATTTACTTCGGCATATAATGTAGTACTTGTTGAAATGTATTTCCTATTTAATGAAATGTGCATCAAGCATATCCAAGATCTTCATATTTTGAGATCTATTTTCTCCATCTCCCTGATTTTAGTTACTACTATATATGTATACATGCTTACTTGAAACATGCTGGCAAGTTTCTTTTCTTTCTGAAAAGTAAACAAGCAAACTCTTTAAAAGAGATGAATAAATGCAAATTTAAAATGTACGTGTGGCTATTTACAAAGCTAGAACTGCCTGAGCTAATGACATGGTCAATGCCGAGCAGTTTTTGGAAACATCAGTTTTGTTTTCAGACATGAAGAAGTCATTTCACCACTTTTTTCAGAGTCACAATCTCAGGAAGATGATTAAATGTTGCAAATTTTGGTGATAGCTTATTGAAGTCAGACTAAACGATTGTCCCCTCAGTTCCTCTTTTATTCTCTCCTACAAACAGAACACTGCAGTCGTCCTACACACAATGTGAAGCATGTGCTTAAACACAGCATACAGTTAGGTTTACATGCAACTTCGACAAACTCAAATTAATTTAAGTGTTAGTTTTCTGTAATATGTTAGCTACAAAATCAATTCATTCTATGGGACTGTTTTTAAACACATGACGTTTGTTTTTCATCCGATACATGCCATGATTTATAAAAGACGTCCCCTCTTGAAGAAAAGTAGAATTATGATACAGAGTTATCATTTAAATTTTTCTCCGGCTTTACGATGGAATGAAACAAAACCTAACAATTAATGGGTGAAGCAAATAAGTGGATTAACAATACACGTAGTGATACTATGCAAATGTTAATTCATTCAAAACATAAATTCAATGAGCTTGCGTCGGATTTAAAATGCTCTCACTTGACAGAAAATGAGATGTTCTCTTGCTGTCAGTAAGCCTTTACCAATGTGAGTGAAACACTGGTGTAATGGTGGCAAGCCACCACAAGAGGGACTTATAATCATTTGTGAAACGAAGTGAAGCTGTAGTGTGAATCCAGAAGAAGGTTTGCGTGCTCAGATAATAGTTGTTAATACTGTTGCCATGTGAGAACATGGCAACAACCTTCATTTTAGTCTTTATTTACATGATAAAGTCAATGAAAATTCCCAAAACAGACGGATTATCCATTGGAAACAGGCAGTATTTTCAGTTATGACTCTATTCCAGCAGAAGTCGCCTTAATAAGGACGTTCTTTTTGACCGCAGAGTTGATGTTGAAGGGCGGTGCCAGAAATGTTATTTATATCCCTTCGACTGCATCTGCTCTGCACTGTGCTTGACCTAAAGAGGAAATGATTCACTCCTACAGTTCAGGATGACCAAAAGAGTCACGCTGGGTGAGAAGGTTATTATTGGTCAACCTCACAGTCAGCGATGAGTCAAACATTGTCATTTGATTTTTGAACATGTTTTTGAGAACTGCACCTGAAGGATGGTCAAATACAATATCAGAGAGCAGTTAAAGCAACAGAAAATTACTGTGATCTTTCAGATCATGAAGGTAAAATATTAGGTGTCTCAAAAGGGCGAGATGCCACCAAACAACAGCAGTGTAGCTGATTTAACAGTCCTGGTATGAGTGCATCATGAAACCATTGGGCGTCCGTTGTCCGGTGAGCAGCAGCAACAGTGTCTGCTGCAGCTCCAGCTTGAGGGACACGTGAAAAAACACAGTCAAACACTGTGCCACAAACCTGAATAATCTACTGGACGGCCTGGATGTTGCTTTTTGGCTGAGGATGTTGATCGAGAAGTCCAGGAGGAGCTGCGCTGCACTTATAGTACCACCCAGGGGCATGCCTCAGTTCGCAGGGCCTTCGGGAAAATATGTGCCCCTCTCTCTGGCACATCAAACTTACTCATCTCTCAGGAACTCAGGCGTCATGAAACAACATTTCAGTGAGGATGAAACAGTGTCCTAATGTTCAAAGGCCACTAGATATCGCTCTTGCTTTAGAACTGATGTTATGTTTCATTGAATTAGTTGTCTATGTCTGAACATTTTACAGCAGACAGCGCCACCTCGTGGACTCTGAACATCATCAATCCATCACTAATATATGCAGCAAACGCAGGAAAGAAGTCGCTCAGTGACAGCAGGTTCTGTATAGCTGAGTTCAGACAGGAAGCAGGATAACAAAATAAAAGCAGAACATGAGCTGCTGCTAAAATGAGACCTTTGCAAAAAAAAAACTCTATAAGTCCTTTGACCTGAATTGGCTTAAACATTTCATGCATAATGAAAATTAGTAGTTTGTTTCCTGTTTAGGAACATGCATGTCTGGTGATCTGCATTATATTTTTATTCACCATAATACATTAGCGCCACCATTTGGGAGAATCATACTGGCATCAGTGAAGTTTTTCAAGGCCACTTTTTTAATCCAGAGTAAACCCAGGTATAAATAGTTCATGTGTACTTCAACCAGCAGCCCCACACCGACACTGCAGGAATGGAGTCCTGTCCGCAGCGATACTTTTAACCTCACAAACACCATCAATAATTCCACTGAAAAGGGTTCACTGGGCTGAAAATGCAGGAGGATGTTTGGCTCAGAGGGAGCATCTAATGTCTGCACCACTGTGAGAGCTTTCTCTACAGGTCTCGGCGTTATTCCAATACGACCTTCAGAATAGCAAACACCCAGACTCAGAAGTTCCAGACAACTTGGAATAAAATTTCAAGTAACAACATCAATGCACGTGACACAGAATTGTTTGCCCAAAATAAACAGCTTTTGCCTCCTCTCCTTCTGAGTCATGCTTTCTTCACACCTGAAGACACACATGGAAGCATACACATTTGGGAGGGCAGGATTTTTGCAATTCTGTGATTTCATCCGTGAACTTTGCAGATGATGTCATGCTCTCCGGACCAGTTTGCATCTAAGAGTAATTCAGCAGTTGTAGCCACCGATCCAAAAAGGCCAAAATGAAGCACTCTAGGAAAGCAAAGTCATGAGGGACGAGGAAGGGATGAAGCGGTGTTTGGAGAATTTTGAGCAGTTCATGGGACCAAATCACAGATAAAGTAATTGTCTCTTATTGAGTTGCTTGATTCACTGAGGCCAGAAAGCTGTTGACCTTTCAGTTGTTGTCATTGGTTACCATCTGATCTTCATGTGAGAACAAGAGCGTTGGTTGGAAGGGGACTTATCCATCAGGTGTTATTGAAATTGCTCCTGTAAGAACCATTCTCCATTTCTGGTGTACTTGGTTGGGCTTCTACTTGGGGAAGATGCAGTATAAGATGGTGTGGGGAGGCATCGACAGTGAGACAATAGTCAGGCAATCTCAGATTAGTTCTGGTGTGTCGTCCTCAGGCTGGGGAACCAAGGAGATGAGTCATCAGTGGAGCAAAGAAAGGATAAACGTTGTGAGTTACTAGCGTTTTCAGAAGTTTCAGCAGCCGTGAAGGAAAATTATTTTTACTGTGAGTTTCCTGCAGATGCTCAAGGTTGCTGTTACTTTCTTGTTTGTAATGTTCAATGTTGTTGTCCACACCTCCTGTCTAGTGTGTGCTCGCTGAGAATTCCTCAGTGAGAGTGTCAACTTCATAATGTGGACTTGTACTCTCACTCCCTTTGCAAAGATTCTCCAATCAATATCGGTAAAATATAATTCTCTCTTCAAGATCTTCGATGTAGTCAGAAAGATCCAAAACACTGCCAGAAGAATGGGGGTGGCAATGACAGAACCTTGTGGGACCCCAGGTCTTAGTGGACCTTCTGGAACTTCAGAGGGGAAAAGCCTTAATGATATCACACAGTTTCCTATTTTTAAATTACCAACAATTTGGTGGGAAAGTGTAAACTACTAATGGGTTAATGAGACGTCATGGCACAGATTTTCAGACGGCAACAGATGGCACTGTCTGCTGTAAAATGTTTGGACTTGAGCGCATCAATTAAACCTGACCTCAGTGCCATGGAGTGGCCTCTGACAATGTAGACACTATTTGATCAACCCTTTTATCACGAGCGTAATGGATCTAACCCCTGTCATAAGGGGGTGTGGTGGGGCATTGGACACACATCTTTTATAATAGTGTGGTTGGTTTTCTGCAGCGGTCAGCATAAATAATTGTCCAAGACAACCTTTTATCAGCCAGACATGGATGCATTTTGCCTGTGAGTGTGTGAAGATAATGGGATCACTAGTAGAACCAGAGCTCGCCCTGTTTCCCATCAGATTATCGACAATAGATGCTGACATGCTGCAGTTAGGGAACCTAAAATATCTTGGATCAATTCTTCAAATAGACTTTGAGATGTAATGCTGCTGTTCCGGTGGTGAGAGGCACCAATTAAAAGCCGAGGGTGGACAATGCAGCCTGACAGATGCTGGTCCACCTCTGGCCTCCCTGGGAGAAGATGGAGCCTTGCAGAGGAGAGTCTCATCTCTGACACCCCGCTGTTAATACGTCCTGCCCTTGGAGGAGGTAATTACCAGGTAACAGGTGGCCCCTTGTTTGGAGAGAATTTTCCAAATATGTCTCTCGTGTCAATTAAGGTACTTGACTTTCAGTAACCTGCAGATCAATTGCCAGACTTGGCGTGAAATAAATTGAAAGGACAAAGACATCAAGTTCATGGCCCAAATTGACAACAGAATGGAACGAATGAGCTTCTGCCGAGGACAGCCCACTGCGGTGGGACTAATAAACCCACAGGCCACTTCTGATAGAGGAGGCCGCTCCTCCAGCTGCCAATTAAACAGAGGGGAAATGAATGAATAAACAGTTTCATTGGGGCTCAGCGAAAGAGCATTGAGGATGCTGCAGCGTTGTAACCTCAACTTCTTGTTAACAGCCTGGAGGAGCGAGAAAATGTGTTTATTTTCCCCGTTCTCGGTCTCTCTGTGTTGTTGCCAGCAAGTGTCTCCAACAATTTAGTTCCCGGGCACAGGAATGCTAATGTGCTCTTTTTTAACAGTGTTTTGCTCTTGTAGATAAGACTCTTTATCATTTGCCTCACACCTTCGTTGCCCGTGGCTTTGTTTGTCCATTATTTTGGAGACGAAAGAGCCGCGATGTCGCTTTTATTCTTCTTCTAAACAACCAGTGTTGTTTAGAAGAAGCCTACTGTTTTAGGGTTCAAAAATTCGCCACCCTTCATGCATTCAATTTATGCACAACTATGCAAGTGTACAAATGCTTCGAAAGTGCTGGTCAATCGTGGCCTGGAGCTGGTGAGGTGGTTTATCTCCTAATGATATTCTCATCTGTTCAAGGCGTTTTCTGCCAAGGGCAGGGGTGTCAAACTCAATCAACCAAGTCAATCATAAGCGAGTAACTGGCAATCTTTGATAGGAAAACATAATTTAAACAAGATTTATATCATCGCTTTCAATGGCGCTGGAAATAGAGGGGAAAAACAGCAATGCATTGTGGGCTTTTAGGTAAATGGGAAGTTTGTTTACAACACTGTTGGCAGCTCTCTGCGCCGTTCGTTTGCTAAACTTGCATCATGGAGCAAATGTGTCGTGTTATTGACTGCCACAATTGTTCACGACTGCTTTGAGAAAAAAAAAAAGTTTCCAAAGTGGGCGAAAAGACAAGGATTCCAGGTCAAGGAAGCTGCAAAATGCGGCCAATAACCAGGATAGCAGCCATAAGACACCCAAACATCACGTTTGACTCAGTCACTTGCCACATGTTGGCATTGCTACAACATTTTAAGTCTGGAACATTTAGTTTCAGTATCACGTAATAATGCCACATGCGTTGCTAAGCTAGCTGAGGGCAACAAGTGTAGCCAACGCATTTCAAATCTCTTCACACATAGGATGTTCATTTTCAGTTTCTGGAATGTTTTCATCAAAAATGGTGTTGCTCTGATTCATGGGTAGCATGGAAAAGCCGACAACCTCAACTCATTCATTTTGAGTTGACATTGTAGCTCACCTCATACGTATCAATCAATTTTTCGAGCCTTTGGATGTGGCTCCAGCTTCATTTGATATGAATGACTTTGAATGACTTGCGTTGCATTCAATTATCAATGTAAACAAAGTCAACCACAAACACATCTACCACATCACACAATGTATTGTGAAACCACTGCAGACTTTTTGAGCTCTGTTATTGAAGGCTAATTTTAGCTTCTCTATGTTTTGCATCACAATACATAACTGACAGACTGGTTGTCATCTTAGTGCCCAAATAACATCCCCTTATTTCATTGAACTCCCTTCTACCTGTGTTAATATTGAGGAATTTCCTGTTTCTTGCCATCTGCTTCAAATCATTATTGGACTAAATATCATCCACACATGACATCATACATACACACATTGTCAGTTTAACCATCGCTTCCTGTTCTGGGTTGTGGGGAGTCTAGAGCCTTTGCTACCGACCATTGAGTGAGAGGCAGGAATACACCCTGGACACAGCACACACATCATTCACGCAAGCTAGTGAGCGTGACTTTTGGGCTGTGAGAATTAACCGGAGTATCTGGAGAAAACCCTCACAGGAACAGGGAGAACATGCAAACTCCACAGAGAAAGGTCGTTGGTTATTTGAAGCACCCGCGCTTTTTCTCTTTTTTTGCTGCGTTGCTACATCCAGCCAGTGAAAAAACTGAAAACTTGAAAACTCCAGTGATGTCAATGAACACATGGTGGTTTGGTTTACATTGTGTATTTGGATTAATTTATTTTTTATTTATTTGGATTTAAGTTCAGGGGACTCAGAAACCTCTGATAGGTCAAGATTTCTTCATAGTGAAACTTTAATACACCTTTCGGTGGTACTTGGACACATCATCAGTGATAAAGTCGGGGTCATGCTCGCTTGAGCCACCCAGCTGGGGGTGACCTATCCCCAGCTTATGTCCAAGTTGTGCACCACAGATCCCCCTCAGGGATCCGCAGGCTTTTCTGTTCAACTGCAGTCCTCTGACACCAAGGAGTGCTCTCTGGACCCAGTGTCCTGCACAGCCTCTGCACCCAATTTCGACCTGCTCATGGTCGGCCACGTCAATCCAGTCCTCCCTGTATGTCTTGCTCTCTGGACTCCAATGTTTGTCTTCTGTATCTGGACAAATTGAAATGGAAGCTGTGTTGGCTGGGAACTTGAGTCGCCTTCCCAGGTTAAATTAGTTAGGTAGCTAGTTGGACTGGTGGTTTGCCCTCTGTCCCATTCTAATGGATCTAACTGACTCCTTTGGGGCTACATGAGTCTTGCTGTTCACGGATGAAGCCAGTGATACCACCCCAATCCGAACACCTTTGCACGGCAATCGATCCTTATATAACTAACAATGTACCACAATGAAGCTACAATTTTGTGGCCCACACAGTGAAAGCTGTACATATTAGACCACAGCGGAGTTGAATATTACTGACGTAGTGTGTTTTTTTTTTTGTGCTTGCAAAACAAACATTTATTTCAGCTAGAACCGCGTCTGGTTGCTCCCATCATAGGTGTCGGAGCTATAATTAGACCTGGAAACACCATGGCCTTGTGTGAGCGTTGGCATGGAAGTAATATGTTTTGATGGGAAGAGCTGACTGCGGTGCTCCGGGGGACAGAAGGTAAGGCAAGGATTAAAAAGATGCCAAACAACAGACTGCAGCAAGAGATAAATCAAACCATCTCTGGAGACCACACTGGACTCACACCTACACAAACACAGCCAGACAACGATTTTAAACATGAATATATATATATATATATATATATATATATATATATATATATATATATATATAGTTTTATTTTTTAAAAAGTCCAATAGATTGAAATTGCACATATAAGTTTGATCTTGTAGACAAGAGAAAGATCTAAACACTTCTCAGACAGTGTCTGGTGTCGTGTTCCGCTGCAGGCAAAAAGCAAAAGCAGCAAATCTTCTTTAAACTGTCATGTGGAAAAGAAACAGATCCATTAGTCAGTCCTTTCTGGATGGTTTACTCCCTTCGATCGCTTGTGAAGGATGACATCCACGATGATTAAAGAAACCCGCAGAGACAGTGGACTGCGGTTGACAATCTGCCTTGAGCGCAAACTGAAGTGTGTATATCAAAAGATAATCGCCAGAACTGATGAAAGTTGGCATCAACAGGAGGGGAAGGACACAAAGCAAACAACTGTAACTGTGGCCTTTGTACAGGTTGTTGAACGAATGTGTGACAAATGAGAAGCAAATAGCCATATTTTTCACGGGAAGTTTGGCATTTGTCTTCTGTACTTGACATTTTTAGGTGTCACACATTTCACCACGAGTCTGTGGAACCTCTCTAACAGTGCAATATGAGATGACGGCAGTGACCCTTGTAGGGACCTCCAGCTCCTGCCAGCGTCAACCAGATATCACCTGTAAGTGGCACTTTTTTTTAACCCAGCTGGGACTTACATAGCAAGACAGGTATTAAATATCATGTCTGTTAGAGACTCAACATTTGCCAATAGTTAATTCCCTTCTTGAGCTCATCCTTTTGCTCACCATTTACTATTAGTCAACATGAAATGTAGCATTTGAGTTCATTGGGTTTGTGTTTTTGATGACCTTATTCAGTTGAACAGGACATTGAGAAGGGGATTAAGTATGAGTTGTTTCTGTTTGGAAATAGCAGATTTGATTGCTAGAGCTGGAAAACTTCAGTGCAGCCGTACAAGATTCGAAACTCAACAGGCAGCTTCTTCTCAACTTTGTCATTGGCCGTCTTCGCAGTGTATTTGGAGACTTGGGTCGAAAATGAAATGGTTGCTGTCTAAACTTGGCAAAGTGGAGTTAAAGAAGCTTGAACTATTACAACACAGAAATACTCTCATTAATGTAAAAGGCGCAGTAGATAGCGGGAACTAAACCGATTAAATGTCAATGGTTCTCATCTGAAAAGGGGCAGTACCCTACCAGTTCTCAGCCTTCCCGCCAGACTAAATCAATGATGCCAATACCAGGTTTGCGATTCTGAAACTTGCATATGTGAAACCGCAGCCATGGTCTGTTGCTACAGTTAGCTGCTTCACGGTTGCCACTTCATACCTGCTTTTTAATCTGTTGCTCCCCTTTCCTGGAGCAGGCATGCCAGCCAGCACTGTTTTAGACTGAGATAATCCCGAACGTATTTCCATTTCTGAAAACACACTGCTGATGTTGCGTTTTGCTTTGTTTCTGGTCCGATACTTTATTGGCTTCCCTCAGTTTGGATTCCATCTTCCTTTTGTTTGGCAGTTTCGCCTTGAGAGTTATGGCCGTCACTGAACTAACAGCTTTCTGTTACGCAGCTTGCGACTGAAGCCTGACGGGAACGCGCGTTTGGAATGCTGGGGGCCTCTAAACCACACCCCCTCATTGAGCAGGTCTGTGATTGGTTAAAATTATCCATCGCGGAGGAGATTTTCAAAGGTTGATAACTGACCCTGGTGATCTCGCCACTACATCGCATATCGATTAGAGAACTAGATCGGTTTTGGACCCTGGCAGAAAACCCACGCAACCAGCCAATACGCCAGCTCCACGTAAAAAGGATTGAGGCTCCTTCTAAATTCTACGTTGCCTTAAGATGGATTTTGGTTGCAGGCTGCAACTACTAGCCCACCATGCCTACCACATATTTCCTAAAAGAAATTCTTGTAAAAGACTTCAGCTGGCAGTGTAAAATCTGAATGAATGCCGGACTTGTGTGAATGTGTTCCTGGATCTGCTCCGTTTCCAACACTGATTAAAACAGCTTACATGACTTCCCTGGCTTTTCCCATCAGCTCCTGGTCCCAGGTCCTGGCAAATGTGATGTAAATAACATGAGAGCCAAGAGGGCTGGCAGACTCTGGACTGACCACCTGCCATTGTCAGGCTTTTGTTTGACTTGATCCTCATGCCCAGATCCATCTCCTCCCTCATGCATACTAAGCAGCAAGCTGCCCAGGGAGGGGAAATCGATTAACGCCAGAACCTATTGTTAATTTTAAGCCCTGCAATGTTATCAGAGCACATATTCATTACAAATAAATTCCCTTACACGTATTCCCTGAAGTGGTGGTGGAGGGCTGGAAGCAGGGGACGCGTTCTACACGTCACTATCCTGTTGCACAGCACATAGAGATGAACCATGACGTTCACTCCTATCTATGACACAGTTTGAAACTCATTGTTTAACCTGTTTGTTTTTGGAATGTGGGGAAAAACTGGAGTGCTTTGAGTAATCCAACGCAGACATAAGAAGAAGAAAAAACTTAGGAGAGCGCATACCTCCGCTGGTAATTTGTAGCATCACAGGAGCTCTGTGATGCTACACGGTAAGAAAACCTTCCACAGCAGTGGAGCAACAGAGAATAGTGATGGAAATATTCAGTCTTGAGCTAGTTCTATGGGTGCTCACCCCCCAGCACTGCACAGCGCCTAAATGTGGGGCTGCTACCATCTTGACTACCACCGACAGCCCAGCTTTCCAATAGCAATCAACAGAGGAATACATGGCAAGCACATTAGGATAAATGCCGAGTGTGAACCCATTGCTGCAAATACAGTTTTGATGTTCATGAAAGTGCCCTCTTTGAAGTCCGCTTTCAAAAGATTCAGACATTGTCTTCATGTTAGCTGACGCTGTACCAGACACGAAATAGTCTTATTGTAAACTGCACTTCATATAGCCCAATTCCAACCAGCCCTGGATGTTTTACTGAAAAATAATATGTGCATTTTGGAATTATTTTGTAGACAAATGAACAAACAAGTACAAGAAATGAACCTGAGCCACAATCCACGCTTCGCCTTGATTTTAGAACATGACAAATGTTAAATTCATGATGGGCATCCGCCCATATATACTATATATTAGTATACTATGACCTTTTTGAATAAATTGCAAGCCGGTGATTTATTGATACACCATATTGTAGAGGAGTGTACCTGCTGTCTTATCACATTCGTCCAGATAAAAAGGTCACGTATATGATATTTAACATGTATTGATTTTTTTAACAGCCACTTGTCGTCGCTTGACCTCACGGGGGGGGGAATCAATCCTTAAATTAATGACACCGCTCCAACAACAACACCCTTCAAATTCAGACGAATGGATTTTAATAAGCTCCAGCATTGTTCTGTGGTCGTTGGCCGCGCTCTTGATTGGACCAGACAGATTGAGTTATGATGGTTAAGCGTAGTGTTTATGGACAAATGATTCCAGCCGCCGTGGAAATCGATAAAGGACACCTCAAGGAGCATTTTCATCAGACGTCGCCTGCATTACGGACTGAGCTTTCTGCTGCTGCAACCAGCTGATTAATGACATTTAATACCGGTGTTGAGCTTAGTCATTTAGTTTGTGCTGCAGAAGGATAAGCTGCTTTAATGCCTGTCCCACATTCTAATGTGGCTTTTTAATCCCAAATAATAGTCCCACCTGAATGTATAAATCCAAATCGCTTGGAGGTAATAAATCGTAGAAAGATGCTGCTTTCCATTCCAGAGGAACAATTGTCAGAGGAATTGTTGAGTTCAAAAGCTAATAGTCACCAGCTACAGTATGTTGTTGACTGGTGACTTAAGACTATAGAGGCTCTGTAGAGGTGGTTCACATGGGAACCAGTTATTGGAATTGAATTTCAATTTCCATGTACAAAACATACATAACCTTCCTTTTATAACTCGAGCTTGGATTTATTTTCCATCACCCTACTTTTATTGTATTTATTTATTTATTATTTATGATCCTTTTTCCTCGTTTGCTCAGCGTATTTAGTTTCGTCTTTTTATTATGACTTTTTTTTGGTTTCGGTTTGGCGTTGCTTGTTTCTTCTTGACTCATTCCGCATCCACTTTTATTATTATTATTATTATTATTATTATTATTATTTTTTTTTTGTGAATGTCTAATTAACAAACAAGGGTATTAAAATAAAAATAAAATTAAACCTCTTCAATAAACTATATTTGGACATCACGTGATTGTATTATCTTATTTTAAGATTAGATCAGATTTAGCTGTAGATGTAACTGATTTGTATTGTCCGTGTTCGCATATAACTCGCTAAACAGACGAAACATTGACAACCAACTTCCAGCAGTATCCGCCTAAAAGTCTCCATCGCAGCTTTGGGGGTCGCCAGAGAGCCGGGAAAGAGAAGTCAGAGTGGATTTTGAGGGAGGAGGGAGGATGGGGGAGCAGATCTTCCCGGAGCTCTGTCTCCACATCCAACTGATGTCAGACTCTCCAAGCCGGTGGCTGGACCTGCCACCTGTGAGGACTGTCATGTAGAGGACCGACCTCCTCCACTTTCCCCCTCCGCACACAGTTTTTTTTAACCAACTTTATTTCGCGTCTACGCAGGAGAAAGTGCGCGCTGGGGGCTGAGGTGAGATTATAAACGCTCCAACTCCTCTCGCTTGGAAGATTACAGGGTTGACGACATCTGAAGGACACTAAGAACAGGATTAGATGCTGTGAGTCTAAGCTACTCTTCATCACTTCTCTCCTCCGGTACATTCGCGCAATGGCCTTTGGCGCACTTGGAATACAGCGGATGCGCGTGTGAAGGTAAGGAAGCGCACACTTTTGTCTCTTTAAATATCGATCCTATAGGTTTGTTAAGGCTGAAACTTCACACTTGATGCTCTGTGCTGTGTGGCGGCCGCTTGCGCACACGCACGCGTGTGGTTCTTCACATTTGTGCAGGCTGTGAGCTCAATTACACACGCTTAACACACATAACGCGATCTGCGCTGCACGCGCTCCGAGGCTGAAATGCAATTTGCAGAATGAGCAGCAATAAGAAGGCGATCGATACTTTTGTATGTGCGGTTCCGATGCGGTAACAGGTTTTGGATCCTGGTGGAAATCTTCTGACCTACATTGGCCAGAGCGATGAACCAGTGTGGAGAAGGTTTTACTTCGTGGAACGTGAGTAATAAATCAAAATAAAAGTCATGCATTTTCCTTTATTTGTCAGGGATAACTTTCTGAAGCATATATCGTATTCTGCAGCGTGAAAATAAGTCTCGATTCTAGCTTTAATTGTGGCTTCACCAAAAAAAAAAAAAAAAAAAAATGACTTCAGTATCCTGATATAAGCGGGGACACCCTGGAAACCCTGGGCACATGGAGGCATGCCCACATGTCGAGCAATTTACAATAATGTTTGCTTGTTAATTGTGTAAAACTCAAGACTTATTTGAATTGTCAGCGTTGTTATGTCGTCTTCGTGTCTCATTAGAGCTACGAATCAGGTAGAAACATCCAGTGATGTGCTGGATGAGGTGTCATGAAACAGTGTTGCAGGGTTGATGAAACAGTGTCCCAATTCTCAGATGCCACAAGATGGCGCTCTTGGATTAGAAATAATGTGAGGTGCCATGGACTTAGTTGTTCATGTCCAAATATTCTACAGCAGACAGTGCCATCTGGTGGCCTTGGAAAATCAGGGCGCTGCATCATGAAACTTCATATACCCATCACTAGTAACTGCAACATTGCCGACATGGTTTCCAGTGGTACTGCTCCATTTGGGCATTGTGGAAGTAGTGCTGTGTTTAAAAAATCGATTTTCCGATTCTGAATCGATTCGTACATCAATTCCATAAAATCGATTCGTAGGTCCAAAGATCGGATTAATTAATTGAAGTTTTAACACATATTCTCCGGGTGAAGTCCAACCCCTTTGACGCAGGCGCGCACCTGGGACACCAAAGTCAAAACAACATGCCTCCTCACAGTGGCAACACGAGCAACGTGCCGGGTTTGAAAACGCCTGAAACGCTTGGAAGTGTTGCAGTATTGCGGAAATATGACCCACCTCACGAATCACGTGACGCGACATCACCCACAGCTCCTGTCCAAGCCATCCACCGGGCCACAACAAATGAAACTCAAGCGAACTTTACCACTAGCGGGTAATTCTGCACGCTCTGTCAAAATAACTGAAGCGATTGCGGGCTTCATTTGCAAAGATGTGCGCCCGTCTTCCGTCGTTGATGAAAGTCACAGAGCCACACTACGCTATGGTGTCTCGCAAACGTCTGTTATCCCAAACACGCACCAGTCAGTCAAAGAAAACGTGAAAAGTAAGCTTCAGTCAGCAGTCAGGGTGACATTACAAGTGACACGTGGACATCTTCGCTATCTTACACGTATCTGACAACTCACTATATTGATGAGGAGTGGGACCTCTTGTCGTGCGTAAGACAGACAACAGAGAACTGTTCACATACTGCACAATGACCGTCAGGTTGCTGTGAAGTCAGTAACCAGCACTCTGTTTACATTTTCACTGGCTGAGAATATCTTTCTTTCATTTTGATAATAACATCAAAATGCATTAGTATCAAACAGCAGCATCTTTTGGGTGAATTTTTCATGTCATATTTCTAATAATGCACCAGTCCCATGAGCAGTCACATCTGGCCTTCTGTGTCTGGATCTTTATTATCATTTAACTACCAATCCTTCATTAACTTCCTGTTGAATATCAATATGATACTAGTATTAATACGTTGCCTAACTTGTCCTATGATCATGGCAACAGCTCAGAAAATGGTTTAAATACGAACCTGAATCGAGATCGGATCGAATCGAATCGAATCGAATTGAATCGTGATAATCGATTCAAAGTCATGAGAATCGGAATCGAATCGATTCTTGAAATTAGAATCGATACCCAGCCCTATGTGGAAGTGTGGACGAATACGGACAGCACACAGACAGAAGGTCCTGTCCATATCTGGATTTGTATGTAACGTTGAGCATAAATGGACCCCAAAATAAAACTGGCAGAACACAGTCGGTGATGCTACGAACACACCAGGGTTCTAAAAGGGACATCAAAGACTGAATTTACAAGTTTCATGATGAAACAGTTGGGCTTTCAAGACAGAATGTAGTTGGTGTAATACATGTAATAAAGTGAAAATGTATTTATTGTGATTTTTATCGTTATCGTTACCAGAATGGCAGAATTAATCGAGATCATATTTTTATTGCCAACATTACTAGCTATACTGTACATACCTGAAATTTCTTTCTCTCATTAATATCTTCTTGGAAACTTATTCAAAAATAAAAATGGTGTAGAAATAAAGTGGAGTGAGAGTGAACACGCAAACAACACCATTAAAAATTTAGGCTGAACAGCGGTGCGGTATTGGCACGATGGCCTCCAGAGCCAGACGGCTGAAATTCTGTCAGGGACCAATTTGGGTAGACTCTGTGCTGACTTCAAATGTTCTGTGCTTGTGCAGGTTTGTCAGGCTCTGGATTGAAAACTTATATACCAGGACGAGACAATTAACGAATCGACGAGCAACACTTACCCAAACCAGACTAACTAACTAAAATTAAATGGAATGGCTGCCCCGTTCATAAATGGAACTGATGTATTTAAAAGAGGTCAAAGCTGCACCACTGGCCTTTGCATCACTCTTCATTCCTAAATCATTCTCTTGTCCTCTGCCAAAGAAGCCATGTTTTTGCCTGTCTGTATGCACCTTGTCTTTCTGGTGGAAAGGTAACTCGAGAAATGATGAGCGTCTCTCCCATTGGTTTTGAAAACAGAAGTGGATGAGGACCAGATGATTCTATTTTGGAGGTGCTCTGGTGTACCATCTAGACCCCGCAGAGGTGCATCTGCCTGACTCGACAGGTTATTCAGTCCCCAGTGATGGACATTAACTTGTGATGGGTAGATGACGTTTCATGATACAGTGTTGAAGGCAGTGTTGTAGTCAAGACCACACCAACCGAGACCAAGCCATTATCAAGACTGGAGAGTATCGAGATCAATATTTGGAGGTTGAGACCCAGACAATATATATAAAGAGTCTCAAATAAGTCGCAGTGGCTACATGTGTGAAACAATGAAACAAGAACACATGGGTTAACCACTCAGGTGAGAGCTGAAACAAGCAGAACCAGTCTGACAACCAAAGTCTTCAGGCACCTTATTGCTGTTTGGGTATCCTTTATTATTATCTGCAACAAAAACCGGAATCTACTGTGACCCACAACAAAACTGAGCAAAAAGCGAGAATCCGTCCTTTAGACCAAGTACACCAAGACCCTAAAAAAGTGATCTTGAGACCAGTCTCAGGACCAAGACCACTCTGGAGTACAACAACACTAATGGCAGGGTTGGCTGGGTTGAAAATCCATCCTGTATTCAGATCATTGTTTTGTGTTGGTCAGTAACGCACAGTAGCCTTGAGAGGGACCAGTGTCAGGGTTGTTGCAAGGCCATGTCCTCACCCCCAAAAGTAAATGCCTTCCTTAAAATTAGTTCCTAACAATTTGTTGTCTGGGAGCTGCACCCAAACAAGTTATTGTCAACAACAGAAGAAGTGTTTATTAATTATTAGTATTTATTATCTTTCCTCAAATGCATGTGTCCTTGAAATGATTCCTCAAGATCAGGGGACCACTTTTTTTCCAGTGGGATAGGATTTGTTCATGTTCCCAATTACACTATTAAAAAGAAAACTACAGGGAGTGCAGAATTATTAGGCAAGCTGTATTCTTGAGGATTAATCTGATTATTGAACAACAACCATGTCCTTAATGAACCCAAAAGACTCATTAATATTAAAGCAGAAGAGTTTTGGGAGTTGGAGTGGAGCTTTTTTAGTTTTAGCTATTTGAGGAGGATATCTGTGGGTGCAGGTGACTATTACTGTGCATAATTGTTAGGCAACTTAACAAAAAACAACCCATTTCAATTATTTATTTTCATCCCTGAAACCAATATAACAGCTCAACATTCACAAATATACATTTCTGACATTCAAACAAACCAGTCACCAATATAGCCGCCTTTCTTTGCAAGGACACTCAAAAGCCTGCTATCCATGGATTCTGTCAGTGTTTATATCTGTTCACGATCAACAGCAGCAGCCAGACACTGTTCAGAGAGGTGTACTGTTTTCCCTCCTTGTAAATCTCACATTTGATGGGGGACCACAGGTTCTCTATGGGGTTCAGATCAGGTGAAGAAGGAGGCCATGTTATTAGTTTTTCTTATTTTAGGCCCTTTCTTGCCAGCCATGCTGTGGAGTACTTGGATGCGTGTGATGGAGCATTGTCCTGCATGAAAATCATGTTTTTCTTGAAGGATGCAGACTTCTTCCTGTACCACTGCTTGAAGAAGGTGTCTTCCAGAAACTGGCAGAAGGACTGGAAGTTCAGCTTGACTCCATCCTCAACCCGAAAAGGCCCCACAAGCTCATCTTTGGTGGCCCATACCAGTACCCCACCTCCACCTTGCTGACTCTGAGTCACACTGGAGCTCTCTGTCCTTTACCGACCCAGTCACGGGCCCCTCCATCTGGTCCATCAAGACTCACTCTCATTTCATCAGTCCATAAAACCTTAGAAAAATCAGTCTTGAGATATTTCTTGGCCCAGTCTTGATGTTTCAGCTTGTGTGTCTTGTTCAGTGGTGGTGGTTTTTCAGCCTGTCTTACCTTGACCATGTCTCTGAGTTTTGCACACCTTGTGCTTTTGGGAGCTCCAATGATATTGCAGCTCTGAAAAATGGCCAAACTGCTGGCAAGTGGCATCTTGGCAGCTGACTTTTCACAGTTTATGGGCAGTTATTTTGCGCCTTGGTTTTTCCACACTTTTCTTGCGACCCTGTTGACTATTTTGAATGAAACGCTTGATTGTTCGATGACCCATTTTGCCAAAGGAAAAGAAGTCGCCTAATAATTATGCACACCTGATATAGGTTGTTGATGTCATTAGACCGCACCCCTACACTCACTACAGAGATGCACATCATCTGACATGCTTCACTTGTAGTGGGCCTTCGAGCCTATACATGTATGAGGTCATGCTCTTTGTTGAGCTGCTGACTAGCAAGACTGCGGGCCTCCATATCCTCAAGACATTGAAGGTTGCTCACCAGTGAGAAGCCAGTAATCACCTGCAAGTGTTACAAAAAGTCTTTAAAAATACATTGAAGACCTTTCTAACCCTATAAAAGCAAACCTTTCTGTGTAGGTGCTGTGTTCTGCCTGTGCCCCTGGAACTCTGGTTTTCTCCCACAGTCCCACATTCAGGGGTTAATTTGTTAGGTTTGTTTGTTCAGTTAAAGTGTTTGTGTGTGTGTGTGTTTGCGTGTGCTCACTTGTGCGCACTAGTTTTGGACAAAATACTACCTTATGTCATTTCGCTGCACTCCACAAATCCAAGCCTCAATTTGGGAATGAAGACAAGAACAGAGTTCTGGTTTGTTTGGCCATTTGTTTTGAATGGTTGGGTTTAGGTTGAGAGGCTGAAGAGACGAAGGAATGAAAGCCAATGAAATGTCCCAACAAAGACAGCAGTGTAAGTGTGTGTGCGTTAATATCATAGACTTCAGAAACAAGTAAATGAGGGAAAAGAAACCACACTGAAGTCACTCCCCATTGAAAGTGTTTGTGCGTTGACAAAGTGATTTCTAATAAATTCCATCACTTCACTCAAGATGTAAGAGCGCTGTGGCAGTGACAGACCGACATGGGAGCAATTTGTCTTGGAGGTTAACATTTGGGAAATAAGAGATGAAGAGTTGCGTAGCTACAGCCAGTCAGACGGCATTGATATTCCGCCGGTGTCTGGCTCCATAGGCAGCCCATTGTCATGGCTCGCTCAGTGGGATGGCATCTGATGATTGAGGGCTGTGGATGAGGCGAGAAAGCTTGTGAAGAACCCGGAGGCTCATTGATTAAAGGTTTAAGATTTGTCCTTACAGTAGAGGATGCTAATGTGGATGAGTGCAGCCGATTTGAATGTGAGTTTGAGGTTTTTCATTTCATTGCTCATGTACAAGTGCAGCCACCTTTGTTTCTGATCCCCATTCTGCTTGTTTTTGATCTCCGAGTTATGATGAAATGCATTTTTTTAAGTCTATCAAATGCTTTATAGCTTCCAATTGTCTTTTCTTGGCACTTGGAAAATCAAAACAGACACAAAAACAAAACGGCAAGAGTTTGCTATCACATCTATTGTGAACATTTGTGTGGTTTTATTGCCCTATTATCTGTCTCTGCACCATCATTTAGGCAGGTTTTATTGCATATTGCAACAACTATTTGGCAGACTTCATAATATCACTGCATCTTTTTCATGCTTTTCTCCGTATCATTTATTGCATTTGTGGACAGTATAAAAAAATTGACTGCCTACTGTATAATGACATTATCTTTAGTTATCAGGATATCTGCTGTTTTGCTGCATCCAACACAACGCAAACTTTCTCTCCATTGCACAGCAAATATTGAAATAATATACACATATTTGAGATATTTTTATTTTTAGAACTTTGGTCCTGTCGATGGTTCCCACACAGAGTCACAAATTTTAAGAGATTTTTTTGCAGATAACCCGGGGAAATGCCCCTCTTCTACCAACAGTCTTTAGCTGAAATAAACTTTTCTTCAAGGGGTTACCACTGCTGAGTCAACCCATCCTTACTTCCACAGCGTAATACATGGGAAAAGTGGACTTTTCCGTCCTGTAATAACGACAAAGGCAGTATTCAGTGTTGCATGTTGACGCATAGGTGTTTCAATGGATTATTGGATGGTTTTACATGTCTCACTGAATCATGTTAAATGTCAGTTGACATGACTCTCCTCCTTAGTGACAGTACCTAAAGTCACAGTGTCTGAAACGCACAGGCTTCAATAGCAATTGACACGTTGCTACACAAAGAATGAATTGAACGCCATCCCATGGCTAACCCAACACCAACCACTGTCTTTTTATTTATTTATTTTTTTACGTATCCTGCTGCCCCGGAAGGTGGACCGTGATTCAACTGAAAACCTAACGCATCAACATGCACGCTGAAGGCTGCCTTTGTTGTCGGTATAGGACAGAAAAGTCAATGTATTACGCCATGCGAGTGAGAATGTGTTGGCCGAGTCTTCCTGTGCAAGCTGTGACTCCCCAGCCCATCGGATTCGTCATGCCACCACACTGGCTAGTGGTGTCATTTAAAAAAACAAATCTGTCAAATGTTCCTGTGTTTTGTTTTTGATGGAAACCTCCCCGGGGAGTTCGACAAAACAACAAGGAACAAGATTCTTTATCGGACTGTGTTCGAACAAACGGCTGCTCGTGCTTTCCACAGGACCTTGAATCAGCATCATGAGAAAAACATGCCTGTCACACTGCGAACAGACTGGAGCGTGTAGAACAGAAAGACAGAAAGTCATGGCGGTGCTTCGCTGCATCAAGATGGAGAGGCTGTGTTTTGCTTTTGTGTGAGCTAATTCTTATTCACAAAATGTTCCAATTACGGTTCATGAGCAACTGTTTCTGCTGCCTCAATAATTATTTACTGACTCTGTGTCCTGTTCCTTCTGATTTGAAGGTAATTTAAATGACAAAAAAATAAAAAATACCAACAGAACAGTGGGATACAGTGAGGCATGCTGCATGTTTGTGAGGTGAGGAACAGGTAATCCACTAAGAGGAACAAATGAATGCCCCGAACGACAGGCTGCGGCGGCAATTTAGCAAGAGAGACACCTGAAATAAACCCACACGTGGCTCGCGTATTAATAGTGCTCTATGATCATTTACAACCCTGGGTGATTATTGCCAAAATGAAGATTGTGATTAACTGAAGCTCCAGTTTTAGTTAATGCCGGAATATCCTGATCTGAACACGGTTTATTCTCTAAATATTTTTAAGAGTTTTATAAAGTTTATTGACTTTTTTGAGTATAAATACACATAGATGTTCATGTGCAATAACAAGGTGCAGGATCACTTTTTGTCAGCACAAATTTGAGGCTTAATTATTTCAGTGTTTGCGTCATATTGAGACGCAGCAGGTGCAAATGGAGTTGGATTAAATAAGAAATACCCTGCTAATTTCACCGCAGGCCTGCACCCCAGGACGGCGAACTAACACAGTGTTGGTGCTAATTCAACTCCTGCAACAGGAGCTGACAATTACATTTCATCAGGGGCCCCATTATATGCTGTGCCTGTTGTGAGGGGCCGTCAAACCCAAGGAACAGAAGTATTGGAGGAAGGAACGAAATGTTGACATGATGGGATGCTACTTTTTTCTCGCTGTCTGAATGAAAATCACTCTGGTTTCATCGGCTTAATTCTTGAAAATAAGAATTAATTTATAAAAAATAAATATATATCCGGTAACTATTAAATAATAAATATCTATCGTAATTTCCGTACTAAATACTCACAAACCGTGCGGCTCACACAATGACACGGCTCACAAACAAACTGAGTTATGCTTCCAAAATATTGAGTCCTATCTGTCCTGTACTGACGCCAAAAGCAGCCTTCAGCATAGGTGTTTCAATAGACTAAAGAATGGTTTCCTTCTGGAGCGTTAGTGGGGTTCATGCATTGCACGGAGCCACATGGAGCATGGTGTGCGGCCGCATGGAGCATCATGTGAGGGGGGAGAGGAAAAAAGAAGCTCCAGACACAGACCGCGTTGCGTGGAGCGTGAGGAGCACCACACGTCGGGGTGCGGCAATGCACGTGGCAGGGGTCACAGGGAGACGTGCTGAAGCTGTCTTCATTGAATTGCACTGGATGTCAGTTATAACCCCTTATGTGGCTCCCCTCCTTAGTAACAGGTACTGAAGTGACTAAAAGGTACAACTGTTTGATGTGTCAACATGCAACGCTGAAGGCTGCCTTTTTTGTTTCATAGGATGCAAAAGTCCAGTTTCCCAACGTCAATATATGACGCCAATGGAGTGAGGACGGGTTGCAACTTTGTGATTTACCACACAATTGATATGCCTCCCATGACAAACTAAAGGACGCGATGGAGTGGTGCTGAGACTGGTGGCTAAAACATTGTGTTCCGGTTTGCTGCTCTAGTAGCCTGTCATTCGTTAGAAAGTCTGTGAGTTCTTTCACTTATCATATCTGTCATTATTCATCACTGGCAAAGAAACACATTGGTACGTGCCACAGTCGATTGAATTTTACCCCAAGTTTCCAAGGAGTCAATATTGCTGTACACCGGTGGAGCAGTGCCCACTGCACGGTTCTTCCGCTTGTAGAAGATTCATGGCCAGCCAAGTAGAGAGATTTATCTGTCGTGAGTCAGTGCATGAAATTGCAGCACGCTGCAGTATTCCAGCCAGTGTCGGCGAGAGAGACAGATTCTCTCTGGCTCTGGGAAATGAAGAGGCAACATAGAGGCGTCATGCACACAAAAGATCGGAGACATCGCTTTTGTGTCAGGCGGAAAAGATTATGGGTGGCCATTATGAAGAAGATATTGAAAATAAGGGAGCGACTGAAAGGCTTAAACCACCGTGGGGGAAAAGATGAAAAAAAAAAAAAAGAAAAACGTCTGCGTTATTGACATGTCTGTAGACAAAGGTTTAGAATTGAAAGCCTCGAGTTTTGCAACCGATTGCCTCAGCTGATGGCATCAGATTTCATCAACTGCTCTGGGAGCTCATTCATTTGCCCAATCCTTGAAACGTTAAACTTCTAAACAAGGAGATAAAAACATAAGAAAAGAAAAAAACAACAATTATTGATCTTTCATTCATGCTTTCAACTGCAGAACATGTATTTAATTATCTCATTATTATCATAAAATGTCGGGGCCCAAAATTTAGAATTGAATGTGGGATTAAATAAAGAACTGTGAATAAGGATCTAACTTAAAACTGATTTTTTACAAATTATTTCTGAATTTTTCCTTTAGTTCCATAATTTATAGAATACATTTACTTATTAAAAATGTATATATGCAAGTTAATTTCCACTTTTGTTTAGCACTCATGCAACTCATTACCATTTAGGCTTGGAATGTTAGGTGCCATTTCAGCAACTAATTTGTCTTATATGCGTGAAACGGAAAGACCAATTATGAAGCGATGTATCCTCAGTAAACAATCTTTACTGTTGCTATATCGGTCACTTGTCAGAATCATGACGTGAAACTACATGTAAACTAAATGTGCAGAAGTCGTGATGCTCCGTCGATAAGAAGGAAGCCAGATGGAGCTTTTATCAAAGCTTGTGTTAACTTCATTGAAAAGCAATAATGAAACGCTGTGACCTATTTTGCGGCAGCTATTTTTTATTACAAAAGCAAGGCACTCAAATAGTCTGTCTTTCCCCATTTTGCAACCCTAAATCAGAAAATGACTCTACAAGGTGAGAGTATCTAAAGACTTAGCTTCAGTCGCTACAGTCTCCTTTGTACGCCGAGATCTCAGCTCTGACTCTGACTCTGGATCGTCCCACGCAAGATCGAGCAGCTCCACATCCAATTACGCCTCTTGCTCGGGACTGTGAGCTTTTTTAAATTTTTTAATTCAAATTGCAGGTCACATTAGGATACCAGTGTTAACAGGTGTGACGGAACACGTCGCACCCATCTATAATTGAAATATTATGACATGCACTCCCTGAATAAATGTCACGCCGACTCTCTCTGTTTCTAGTTGAAGTGAATGTTGATTCGAAAAGTTATGACTCACTCAGGTTGTTCACCCTTTAGGCGCCACAGTTGTAAAACTGACACAAGCAGCGTTGGTTCTTTTAAACAAGCCAAGCTGCAGATATAAAGCCTGCAGTAGTGACACCTGCCACTTCAACCAGAGCAACATTTGTGTCTATGTAGTGTGGATGTTATGGAATCAATATAGATGGGGAACTTTGAGGCAACGCTTCCTGTAATACTGTATATTGACATTGGGAAAGTGGACTTTTGCTTCATATATTGACACCAAAAGTAGCCTTTAGCATTGCATGTTGACACATTAGGCTTTCAATTGAAGCATGTACAGGCTGTCCTTAAAAGGTTGGTGCAATGTAATGTAAGGGGAGGTGCTCCTTTCGTTCCTCATGTACAAAATGTCAATTGCTATTTAAAGACCCTCAAACAGCTGTGAACTTCACAGTGACTTCTGAGATGAAGAAGGGTATTTCCAGTGGATCAGATAAACATCTGAAAAAGCATGTACTTCAGTTTGGCTGCTGCCTAGTGACGTCGTAATACACGCAAATCAGATAAGTGAATTTCCTCCTTTCCGAAACTCTAGGTCATTTCTCATTCACAGTACGCCTTCATCTCTAACCATTTTCAAGGTTCAACCGTTGGAAAAGGTCACCAGATGTAGACACACATGAAGAGATGCGATCACTCAACACACTATTTTTTTAAGCATAAAGCGATGTCAGTGATGACACAATCTCTCTGCAGCAAAATCACAGGGATAAGTAAGTCAACCAGGTAATGTGGTGCCACCTCATGATTTCGTCCTGGTATCTTGCGCGAGGGAAAACAGAAACCTGCAATGAAGGTGGGTGTTTATCGGGATGGGAACTTTCATAGAGTAGTGAGTTAGCTGGTGCCCCAAAATACATCAAAATAGGGCTGATCTGAACAAATCCATGATCATCAGCTCATCTTATTTATGTCTTCACCGCATCTATAATGTCTTCTCTTTTTTTATAGCCTGATTTCATGCCATCTCCACAATATGGCAGCAGATCCTTTGATGCACTTTGTATGACATCTTCCCCTGCAGAGAGACAATAAAGCCTCTAAAGTTTAAAGACCAACTGGTAGGAGGCTCCGGGGAGATGTAAGGAATTTTGGAGAGGTGATGTCTTTCCTTTTATTCCTCATAATGCCTCAGAATTCCCTCAAAAGAAATGGTGGAGGATTCCGGAGCAAGCCAAGTATCTTCGACTGTTGCCCCCATGACTCGACCGGAACAAGTCGTGGAGTTTATTTTAGGATTGATGATTCAGTTTTATTCATTCATGTCATTATTCATAACGTTACTAAATGGGTGGTTTAATAATACATCCTTTTTAAAAGCAGTAGATCATTAGCTCAGTCTGGGCTCCTCTTTTTTGGCATATCTTCTATTCAATCTATTCCACAAAAAGCAACCGGAAAATAGCTTCTTAAATGTTGCACAATTATAGATTTGCAGTTGGCGTTTCTGTTTAGTGTTGACATTTCCAGCTGTTATCTACAGAAGGATTTAAAATGGAGATTGATTAACAGCATCCGGGTCTGCACTCAGGCATGAAGAGGGAGAATGAGTGCCGAGAACTTATCTCACCGTGGTAATGCCAATGGCCTCAGAATTAATAGAAGGGAGGCTGTTGTGAATATTAAAACCCTCAAACTGGTCTGTGTTCTACCTGCTGATTTGGTACGGCCAAGTTTGGTGCTGAAATATAAAGCTGATGTAATTTATTGTAGTGAACAGTGAACTTTGTTGTACATGACCATTGTTTTATATCTGTTTTCTCGTGTTAGCTTTGGATCTTCATTCATGCCTTTAGTAGCCAACATTTCTGTGGACTTCCAACTGACTTCACTCCCTAGACTCCTGAAGTATCAGCCTGATGTATTTTGCTTTACTATTGAGGCATAGAGCGACCTTTGAGAAAACCGCAATTTGATTTGAGCAAACTTTTTTTGCAGATGAGTAAGGTGGGGTTTGAAACCGAGGTGTAGTCAAGGACAGGAGCATCAAATGGTTAGCTGCAGCTGGCTATGTTACTTTTAAGAAGTATAGTTACTAGTTTCTTCTACCGAAATGTAATTCGTTCATGACCAAATTACTCCGGTAAATGAGTTAACAGGTAAAGTAACTATTCTTACTTTTTAAAAAGTTTCATTGAGGTTGCCAAAAATATTCATACTCCGTTACTCTGGATTGTTTCTTTTTTTTTCCTTTTTTTGATGACTAAATTGTTCTTTTTAATGGATTATTAATGTGCTGTTCCATTTTTCATGTTAACAAAAACAAAAAAGTTTTTTTTTTTTAGCCGTGCAGTATTGAGTATCAAATATTGAACATGAACATGAACTTTCAATTTAACGGTTTTCTAAGTTACAGCCCCAGTTTCATAGTTACTGTTACTATAATTTTTTTTTTTTTGTCAAATGTATAAATGTATTTTGTCGCAATGTGGGAAATTTCTTTCACATCTCTGATAACACCATTTACCGTTACGTGTTAAGGTCAGTCTCCCGGTCGCTTCACGCTTCATGTCATGACGCTGCTGATGGTGTTGAGACAAGGTGGATAAATCCGATCGTCGTCACACTCCTGCAGACGTCTCTGATGACATGGCTGCCACTGTAGAGATCCTGGTCCTGGTGGTGCTCACCATCAGCTACATCCACTCTGAATCCCTTTTAAGCACAGAAGGTGATTCTGTTTATTTTAATATTGATGCCAAGGCTGATTCCTGCTTGATTTCAAGAGTAAACGGCACCGAGAGGAAGCTTGTGTGGAACTCCTCCGACTTGTGGGCCGACCGGTCTGTGGTTCGTGCTCGCAAGCCACATCTGGATGGCACAGAGGAGGTCGTCTCCGCGTACAAGATGGACAATCTGAATCATTCAGACTCCGGCCTGTATCAAAGTCAGTGTGTCACTCAGGGCAACGTGACATTTGACAAAAACTCCACTCTTCTGGTCTGTGACTGGCAAGTCGGAGGAAGGCAAGTTCTGTGGAAACGGATTGGTGAGACCTTGGAACTCAATTGTGACGGTGCCAATTTAAACCAGAGTGTCCGCTGGTTCTCCTGGAGTCCTTTCGCGGATTACTGGGAAAGTGTTGTTGAAACCTCAGTCGACAAATTGCCAGTTGTGAAGAACAACTCGCTCTTCTTTGCTAATCTGAAACAGTCTGGACATTTCGATTATGTTTGCTCGACGATTGAAGGACACCGTTGTGTTTTCATGCAAAACTACATGGTTGCAGTTCTTTCCGAGTTGGTTTTCCGCTCGGAGGGAGAAAGTTTGGAGGTGAACTGTTCAGAAGCTGACCCCCAACATCCGTTTGTCTGGCGCTGGTCTAATGTAGCGAAGGATGATGAAACAAGCCACAACTACACACTGATGTTTCCATCGCTGACGTTGAACCACTCTGGTCGCTACACCTGTAGATCCGATAAGCACGAACCAGTGATATTCACCCTGATGGTGTGTCCCAAGTTCAACCCGCCGGCTGTGGTGTTTGTTACTGGCGGAGAAAACGTGACTCTACCATGCGGAGGTGACGGGGAACAGCCCGGTGAGATTTACTGGTTCATGAAGTCAAACAAAACAGATGGAAGAGTTTTTTTCATGGGTGAATCTCTTCAGAAACCGGTGGGATATGACTTGGATGTGAAGAACTTGTTGATTTCTAATGTCTCTCTGGAAGACACCGGCGAGTACTGGTGTACGATTGTTGTACGGAATTACTGTACATTTGCATTCAAAACCATTGTTATATACGGTGACCCAGTTGTTAACCACACCGCGAGATCGACGCTGCTTTGTTTGAGTGTGACTGTCATGCTTGTTGCTATTGTGGTTGTGACTTGCTGGACCAGGAGTAGGATTCAACCACCTGCATATGTCTATCAACTAGAGATGGCAAATCTCTCATCGTCTCAGCCGTAGACAAAAGTCAGAAACTTTTCTGCTGTGATCGGCCTGAGGTTGGCAGGAGAGAACTCACATTTTAAAAATATATTGTTGCTCTGTTTTCTTGCTTCATTTAATAAACTCCGCATGTGAAATGTCGAATGTGTTCTTCCTCCTTATGAGTTAGTGGAGTGCAGACTTCTTTTGGCCACAATGTGCTCCCACTTTTGACAAGTTTTGGCCAAGGATCTATTATTCCAGGGGTAGTGGCGACTGGTGAGGACATGTTTGGTGATCAGTGATTAATTTCAGTGAACATATTACAGTCAGAATTTATGAATTGATCCAAATAACACTTAAAAATACATTAAAAGGTTCTTTCACAGCGAACGATTTTTAGTGCATCTGTTGCAGGGTCACGGCATCATGCAATGTAATGTTGTAACCAAAACATCAGAGAAATTGATGGAAAATTTAAGCTTAGAAAACTGCAGGATCGAAGGAACATAAAGAACTGATTTGATTTCTGTTTTGTTTTCTGAAGTAGATCATTTTTTTTTTTAATTGAGTCCCACCCCTGGTTTCCAGCACAAAACCGTGGGAAAGATATTGCTTTGAATATATGTTCTAAATGTTTGTTTGGAGCCATGCTGTCTCCTAAATTAATAAGAAAAATATGAGTTGTTTAAATCCATACATTGCTCACATTCAAGATACAAAAATGCTGTGTATGGATGGAGAATATTATAAATAAATTAGGTAAATGTTTTTTTAAATAATGATGAATGTGTAAGTAAATAAAAAAATTATATAATTTGCTGTTATTGGATGCAAAAGAAGAGCTCTACAGTTTAATGTTTGTCACTACTGTGCTCTATGTGATAAACAGAAAGTTTTTTCTATTTTGTAGTAATCAAACTACTCAAAATCATTACTTACCAAAAATAATAAATAAAGCTCCTCTGTCTAAGCACAATGAGGTGAAGGGCAGCTCCCCAGCGCCCCCTATTTACCAGCCACTACTGTCCACAGATGTCAAACTCAATTGAACAAGGGCTGAAATATCAAACACTGTTTAAAGCGAACAAAATCAACAAAAGTGCAGAGCCACTGAAGGTGCAACATTTAACTTTAGGGAGTGTCAACCCCCCTCCATGGATCCTAACCCTAACCCCTCCTTTTGGAAGGAGGGACACATTTTACTCCATCTAAAACCACCAATGTGTGAACAGCGAAGGCTGACTTCAGCTAGAAAACAGGCAACATTTGGCGCTTTGGGAGTGAGAATGTGTTGTGAAATGACTGCTTGTACTGTAGACATAGGTGAGTCTCTACCCCTTGAAGTAAAAATAAAAAAACGCTTCCCTGTTATTCATGCCATTTATCATCTCAGCTTATGTGAAAAGCAGAGAAAGCTTGAACGCTGGACTCTGTGAGGGCCACAATTGAAATCTATAATTTAGTGCCTGTTCATTTTAATCTTGACATGTCTTGGTGTGCAGGACTTGGCCACTGGGGTTGACTCGAGTCTATATACCTATCTTGACTTTTCAAGCAAGGACAACAGGGTTGCTTAATGGGGTCACGGCATGTCATTTTCTGTGTTGACTTCGAGCTGCTCTCTGGCCCGCCATGATCCTTGAATGTTGACATCCATTATTAGTTTTTCATTTCAGACCACGACTATGGTCATGAACTCGAGGTCAGGACAACATGAGCAGAAATACAGGCAAATTTTCTTTGGCGCCTGACTACTGTGGTATTTGTCAGAGCTGTTCAGATAATGGTGGAGGCTGACCATGGATGAATTCCAATATTCCAATGCTCTGTCCCTTTTCACTGTCCTCTCTGGCGGCTGGATGTAAAATGCTTTATGGAAACGTCTGTTGAGATTTGGCAGTGCATAAATGTGACTTGACCAGAGACGGGCAAAGTCATGGTGTCTCTCATAAAACTATCATCGTGCCAGACAGTAAAAGCTGAGTCAAAAAAAATGTAAATTTGTGGCGCATCCTACATCGGATCGATGAATAAAAAGTTACTTGAAATTACACGTTGTACATGTGACAGCCTCTGCTTGTCAGTGAGCGAGAAAACACTTTCACTCCAGACAGATTTATAGTGTGTGTTATTATTTATCCTAAAATCAATCCCGGGCTTTTTCAAGGTGAACCGACTGATGGATCCCTCGGTGCCACTGACTGGCTCGTGTTTATAAATGAGACCGTTGTAAAATATGAACAGCAATACACCAAAGGCTTCCTCAGCTCAGATTCAGGCATCAAGGTGAAGAAGTAAATTAGGTTTTTTTGTTTTAAAACTTTTCTGAAGTTGCAGGTTTCACTCACGGTCCCTTTCCTCCCCTGAAGATCTCTTGAGTTCTCTTTTTTTTTTTTTTTCAAGGTTTCAAAGAAATAATTTGCAGCTAAGAAGTGCAGGCATTGAGAGCACCTGGGCATTGAAGTTTCTTTTCCCATCAAAGTCATTTAAACTAAAATTTCTTCAGAAACAATTGGTCTATGTGATGATCTCTGGAGGCAGGCGTTTCATATTTCTGTCTGAAAATAGTGTCATTTAAAGGGGATCTCCAGTAAAATCATGTCATTATTTCGTAATAGCTTTTTGAAAATCCCACCTTTATATACCCACCTTGGTAGATTTTATAAAGGCTGCTTCACTCAACATTTTAGCTTCTGCTTAGCTTTAACAAGCTGCTGCCGACCTAATGTCCCACGGCTTGCTGCAATACAGTTCAAAGGTGCTCTGCTTTGAGTCTCCCTGCGATGCCTACTGTCCTCTGGCCAGATTACCTTTTGAAGAAACTCATTTTTAAAGCACTATAAATCCCATAATGCACTACAACAGTTCCTATGCCGCTTACTAGGTAGAGTTTAATCAGATTAAATAAGTAAATATTAATGCTGTCCAGAAAATTACAACTGACAACACTTTTGATAGTCTGCTGGTCACAGATGATCTCAGTGACTTGTCGAGTAGTTAGTGTGAGACATGCAGGTTGAAGAGTCTGCTGACACAAAAAAGAGTGGTGTTTTAAGTATTTGTGAAGGCTGTTTTGAAGACAAAGCAGGATCGGATTTTAACCATGGTGTTTGATTCGTACCTAGACCATAAGGAGCAACACAATGGGAGGGCGAGGACAAAAGCAAACATGATGCGAAATTTGACTAGAAAAGATGAGACAATGACTTGACAAGATGAGAGTAGACGTGACAAGCCTTGGCTTAACTTGACGAGACAATAACTTGACAGGGCCTAGACGAGACGGGGCTTGACTGTTACTTAACTTGAGGTGGAGACTTGTCCTGGCAAGATGAGATGATGACGTGACTAGATGGGACTCAACCACACTGTTACTAGCCTTCAACTGGCAAAAGGTGACAATGACTTGATGAGATAGAACTTGACCAGACTGTTACTTGACGTGGAGACTTGACTGGACCAGCCAAGACAAAACAATGACGTGACTCGACAAGACAGGACTTGAATGGACTTTTACTTGACTTGATGTGGAGACTTAACTTGAATGCCCAAGACAAAATGATGACTTGATGACTAGACTAGACAGGACTCGATCTGACTGTTACTTGACTTGATGTGGGCAAGTGACCAAACCTGACGGGAAGATGGGATTTTGTCGAGGACTAGACAAAACGTGACACACAGACGTGACGGCACCAATAGAGGAATAGGCACTAACGTTCGGCAACTAATGGTAGCTCTACTGCCACTTTTTTTAATTTCATTTTGTAGACTATAGATATTTTATAGGTCCTTCAACATGAAAGTTTCCTTGAGATTTTTCAGTTATCTTTCCATGACTAGATGATTCTTAAAAAATGGTCTCCAGCAGGACACACGAGATATGAGCAAGAGACTAGCCTGTTTTGGAAAGAAATCCAATGTGAAGTGTCATCCGTGTAGGAGGGAAACACCGTGTGGGAAAATCAAAGTCTTGTCTCAAATGTACTTCTCCTTTCTCCTAGCAAGAATATAAACTTATAACGGAATTTTACGCCTCCCGAGATGACACTGAACAAGGTGAGATTGCTTCATTTAATTACGCATCCTGATCATGGGGTCTGTTTTACAGAATTTGCTCTCGCTTCCAAAACATCAAGACCTTTTAGACTGTCGCTAGAGGTGAGTAGAGATTCACTTAGTTGTCCAGTTTTCCTCATAATTAAGAAAATAAATGTCAAAATGTCGAGTTATGATGTAAGAAAAGCATCCATTTGTGATAAAAGAGAGTTTCAACATTGCTGTATTCAATCCTTGAACTCTATTTTCAATAGTTTGCTAGTTATTTATTCCACCCACGACCCGACTGCTTCGATGCTGGTCACTATTATCTGCAAAATTGTGCCAACCGTGGCCAGTGATAATGGACTTCCTGTTTGATAAAGGTTTGGTGACCGTCTCAGACTTCCCACAATGCTCAGATTTAAATGAAATGTTCAAGAGTTGTTGATAACAAGGCTTTATGGCGAAGGTCTGACTGCTTTTCTGGTTTGATAATGGCTAGATTTATCAGAAGTCCATATGAGTCATCAAATTGTTGTTCGCTAGCAGGTTTTGCAAGCTGAGTTACATGAAGGGAGGATGTTCATGTCTTATGCTAGACCTGGACTAAAAGGGTGGCCTATGATTTATTTAATATATCGGCAGATCTTTGATTTAAAGAAAGAAATAGTTCATGTTTTTCACGTTATATACAATATGCTTTAACTCGTTGTAAAGGTGACTGTATTATGTATAAACATTTATATTATTATATGTATTATATATTATTATATATATGCTACTAAAAAGTAGTCTCTGAAACGGTAATCCTTTGATCTACATGTTGGTGGTGAAATCACTGACAGCAAAGACTTCAGCCAACATTTTCCTCCATTGAATTCATCTCTATGATTTTTACATATGATTTAGGGTTCAAACAATCATTGAATCATGAACTTTGCTTGACCCCTTCTTTGTTGGTCCTGACTGAGAATGTATGATTCATGATGACAGACACAATGATAAGTACAATTGAGCCTCTCGTCAAGAATAGGCTATATAATCTCATGATGGTGGAATGGGTTCTCAGCATGGATGAGAGGGTCACCATTAGCCTTCCAACAAGTCTGCTGGGCTGGGAAAACATCCCAGAGCCCAACGTCACCGGGGGCTGTCTTTTCAATTAGTTTTTCACTCTGTTTCCGCCAGCTGTTGTTACTGCTGCTCTGTCTACAAGAGGGCTGCTGATGTTGGGTTATAAAAGGTCCTAAGGGGAGCCCCCTGTCCCTCTGAGGAGCCTGTATGTTGTGCTTTTTTCTCATAGATAGGCCTCTTATACTGTCCATTGTACGTGTCTCATTTCAGCATTTATATTGAAATAACAACAATGACAACGACAGATCAATGACAGAAAGTGAATTATTTCTGCCTGCTTGTGACAAATGCCAAAACAAAAGAGGTGATAGTGCACACAAGTCACTGCTTTCAGCACTACCAAGCAAAAAAAAAAAAGGCATCAGATTCATGTTAATATCCTCTTTAACAAGTTTTTTCTTTAACAAGATTTATTCTTTAATTGAACACCACAAAAATGCTTGAAAATAATTTACACATGGATTGTGAATTATATTTGAAGCAGAAGTTGAAAGTCACAAGAGCCTGCGATGCCTTCAAATAATTCTAGCGGTGAGGTGTCAAGATTCTCAGTGAGGAGACAGTGATTACACCGTCACATTCTGGTGTGCATGGATTTGTCATGTACGTGACCAGTGATCCGTGATCTTTTCCAGCTGCACCCTCATTTGCAAATTCACTCTGGGTGAATGAGAAAGGTGACTGTGACAGTCTTGATTACATAGGTTGTGCATTTCTGTGAATTGAAATTGAAACAACAGCGAGCTAACTGGGTGTTGCTCACCGGATTGCTGCTGTGACTCCAGCAGATTTTTTTATTTTATTTATTTATTTATTTTTATCTCTACTTTCTCTCATCTTCCACCTGTCATCTGCTTAGATTGGTGTCATCTGGGTCTATCAGAGGTTTTACTGGATTGTGAAGCAGCACTTCAGCCCCTGGTCTCCCTATCTAAGAGCTTATTTTTGCCTGAAGAGTTTGACTGGCAGCCTTTCTCCTCTTTAGATTTACAGTTGCAATGAAAGCCACAGCATGAACTCTACTATAATTAAACTTAACCTTTAAAACAGAACCATTATGTGTGTTGAGCATTACGTTTCTACTCCCCAAGATATTCTGCAGTTGAAAGGTCCTCGCACACACAATGGTGACGCTATTAATATATAACATTCATGGCACGAAAGTCACAGCGAATGATAGGGCCCGATGATTTGCCACGATCATAGGATGGAAAGACGGAATTTACATGGAATATTGCTGGATTTGACTTAAGGAGAGTGATAAAATGTTTTGTGTGGAAGAGGGTTGTGTGTTCAGGGAAGATTGGGAGGAGGGTAGCTAGTCTTGAAGGCATAGAGAGCCTGGTGCCTGTCAGTGAGAGAGCTTGTCCCTCTGTTTACATAGAGTGGGTGGACGCTTCTATTTAGATTATATATATATATGATATTTATATATAGCTATATATTTATATCTCTGCAGCTATTTCCCTCCAAATGTTGTTATGTTATGTGTGCCGGGTACCGCCATGTTGAATGTTTTGATATATGACATGTCAACAATGAGCGCTTCGATTGCTCTGATGTGCTCTCGGCGCAAATTAAACTTTGGAAAAATCGACCTTGGTTTGAAAAAAACACTGCGATTTCCAGCACTGAAATAAAGTTGCTGATGTGCAAGCTTCAATTGAAAAACAGCAGGTTTAAAAAAAAAAAAAAAAACGTAAAAATGTGCGGACAAAAACACGTCTGACATGCAAGGAATTAATAAATGTAAATGGAGTTTCAAAAATACACTCATATATGGATATGACACCATTCTCAGAAAATATTATATTTTCTGTTTTTAATCTATTCATCTGTATCTATTCTTTGTCATCAATTGTTTTATTAAACTTAATATACCTAGATATCTAGAACATCAAGATTAAAAATCAGCTTGAATATGAAGTAGTTTTATGTTATGTATCAGAAGTGATGAATGGGATACAAATTCAGGCAGCTCCCAAGGCCATGGCAGATCTTCTAGGCGTGAGGCTCTAGTGGAGTCTGATGGGTCTGTGCTCTTTATCTGGTGTACAATGTTTATGGTGCTTAAAGTGAGTCTCCACCAGTCATCTTCTCCTCCCCTGTCTGGAAATTAACATAATTTAATGGTGTTATTGTATTTCTGCTCCACCATAGGAATCAGAGCAGTGTCCGAACAGCCTCCCCTTTTTATGACATTTTAAATCGAATTACTCCATTTATCCAACCATGCAGAGAGTCGAGAACGTTGTTCGAACATGACCGGCTTGAAGGTACGAACATTTTAATGGAAAACTAGACTGAAAAGAAGACCAGTGAAGATTCACTGACTTCAAAGTTTGTTTAAGAGTCCCATTTATGAGGGGAAGGCGTAGAACCGAGCTGTTTCTTGAACAGTTGTCGTCTTGGCTGTTTAGAATGCCTCATGAGGAATTTGGTGGTGTGCCACACGGAGAAGATGCTCCACACTTGGCTAACAGCGTCATGTAAATGAACACAGTCGAGGGCCATTACCTCACGAGTGGGTGGAAGTGCAGCCTCTACTGTAAATTACTTTTTGCTTCAGTTGATATGAGCAATATTTCTTTTGCCGTACAGGAATAAACACTTTTTAAAATATCGAAATGGAATGGAATCCTGCCATGCCAATTTCTATTCCTATCGCAACAGCAGACAGAGAAAACATTATCTCGTAAAGTACAAGTTACCTCGCAGTAATTGAATTTACATGCTTGGTTTCAAGCATAACTGCATTATTTTGAAGATGGTTTACTGTCAATTATGCCTGCGTACTGGTCTTACACAATAGCGGGGCAGTATTTCAGATTTCTGGGTGACACAGATGACGACTCTCCGATTTTGTTTCGGCTCTGATACTGTATTGACAGCTCAGGGTGTTTTAAAATGATAATTAAAAAAGCATGTTCTCCAAATCTGGAGGATATTAAAATAATACATATATAAGTCTATCCCACTTTTGCACCACACAACAAATTTACCGGCAGTTTACCTTCCCACATATTTCTGTTTGCTGTGTGTTCAGTGGCATTAATTAAAATGGATTGACAAAAGGAGCAATGAGGCCTGTCACATGTCTCCTGAACAGTGAATGACTCTGCAATCTGGATTGATGGCGGAGATCAGCCAGTCAAGAGCCATTTGAAATATGTTTAAAGGTTGTGTGAGGGACATATTTGCTGGTCAAAGCACATAATACTGAAGCTGGAATGGACCTGTCAGTCACAGGGAAGGGGAGATATGCTGCCCCCTGGTGGCGTTAGAAAGACACTAATGTGTGGAAGATGTGTTGTAACATTGTAACAGGTTGCTCAATGCAATGTCAGTGCCAAAGCATTCCTGAGTAATAAGACACATTGTAGTCAGAAAGCAGGCAATAGTGGAATCCACTGGTTGGTGCTTAGACAAGGTCCGGCGTGTAGAGGAATCGGCTGGTTTATAGGCAGGTTGAGGCAAAAATGAATGGATTGCTTCCTTCCACTTCCATCGGCAGGTTTTGGGAAAAAAATGTCAACTTTCTGAATGAAATGTAACATTCCAGAATATTCAAGAATGATAGTTGTTGAGTAACAAAAGCATAGACTCGCGCCTCAACTAACGTAGCAACCATGCTAACGGTTGCTAACATAGAGGCAATGTTGTCTCCTAAAATGTCTTATAATCTTGTGAGAACTAAGAGTCAAAATGATCTGAGTGAAGGAAGTTGAAGACAAATGTGTATGTCTGCAGATGTTATTGTGAGTTACAAAACACAACTGATATCGGGTTGGCTATGTGTTCACCGCAGACACACACTCTGCATCAGGTTACACACACGACTTCTCAATGGTATAGAAGGTTATTAGACATCATCGGACCGTGATTAATTGAGGACTTTGTTTACTCATGCTGTGTAGCTGAAGCTTATGCAGTCGCACAACACACAGCCCAGTTATAGTCAAGCTAGCGACTACATGCTAGCTTAGTCAAGTTATAACCGCATTATCCAGGTCGTGTAGTGTGACTAACATAAATTCGAGTTTCTCTCAGGTAGCTGGACTTGTTTACATGCATTTTAAAACTACCACTGGCAATATTTTGTGTGAATGCACAGTAGTGACTGATCAAGATATTGATATGTACGAAGGCAAGAAGTAAAGTGAGCTCAGTGACACATGATAGACTGGACAAGGTAGGTATGTCCCATGAACAGGTGGAAAAATAGGTCATTTTGGCAAACAAAGTGCTACGCAAATGGTTCTAACTCAAGATTTGATGGTTAAATAGGTAGGTGACATATTCAGGTGGTTCTCAAAAACATAATGAAAGTCTTTTGAAAATGTTCTAGCAGGTGTCTTCACTCGCTGAGTTTCCCCTGACCTTGACAAGTGACTCTTAATTCTTAACTTTGCACCGTCTTCAGTGCTTACTCCAAAGCAGGTAAGACAGGGGAGTCTTGCCTGCATGCTAACCACCTGTACTGCAGGTGAGATCTGACACAGTCAAAGGATCTGTTGGAATATCTCCATAGACAACAGAGGAGGCCGCCAACCTTGAGCGTGACGACATTCGAATGAAAAACCTGGGTGTACAAATATGACAGCGAGGCGGGATCCAGTCAAATATTCATCGACATCACGCTTGTTTGTGTTATTTCAACTTCCTTCAAAATGAAAAGGGCTGTATTTAAGGGACGTAGCAGGATATATAAACTATATGCTCCTAAAAAAGACGGGTCAGTTCACCATGGCTTTTACTCCGGATCCCCAGGGTGCTTTGTCTTCAGCGCCATGACGGCAGCCTCATTGGTATGCTTGTCAGAGATCATTGTGAATCCCACTAAATCCGGCCCTGCACTATTCCCAGTTCTCCTGACTGGTTCAGCCCTCAGTGGTGGATTCCTTAGCATCCCTAATCAAGACAGTTGGTCTGGGTTCAATTCAAACGGCATGTTGGTCAACAGAACTTGAATGATAGTGTACTTTGAAAGTAAAACTAACCTGAAGGAGGGACAATCCTGGTGACAAAAGCGTCCCCATATGACAGCTTGTGTTCATATCGTATCCACAGTTTGTCTTTTTATCGTCTCGCACCCAGTTACAGGGGGAGGCTCTTAGGTCAAGTGTGTGGCGGTCATGAGGGTGGGTCTGCTGAATGTTTGTGTTCAGTCCTGTGAAGAAGAAGGGGTGTCCTCCAGGTGAGTGGTGGCCGTGCAGACCACTGAGGAGGTGGCATCATCGGTAGATGCTTTATTTAAATCCTCTCCTCATTTTGGTTCCTGACGAGAAATTATCGACGCATTGTGAGACCATCACCGTAAATCAGTATTCCGCTGAGTTGCGCGTCGGTGAGACGGATTGTTTGATCGCATCTTGCTATTTTTTGCCCAACCGCTTCATTTTGTCCCCGTCTGTTCCCACTCTCTGCTCCGAGGAGGCCATCCATTTGTGAGGACATCAAATCAAAGCTTTTTGCTAGAATGGGTTCGGCTCTCCCCTCTCTGCACATCCCATATGAATACTCCTGACAACTCTGATAACACCTGAAGGAGCTGGGCTATTTATACAGCCAACCGTCCATTTGCATCCCGATGACAGCCGCCCAGCATCATCCCTTTTACTTGGTACATCTTTAACAAACTTCGGTGTCTCCATTATACGCCGTTGCTCACGGGGAAGGCACAGGCCGCGCTATTCAGATAAGCTGCTTGTGATTTATGTTTTATTTTCAGTGCGGAGGCAATTTTAGGAATGTTGGTTCTTAAATGAGGGTTTGTGTGAAACGACAAGAAAAAAAAGCTCATTTTTCTCACTGTTAACAGCCAGCTTCGGTGTAACCTTGATGGGAACAGAGACTGTCACGCCACAAACAAACTCCTCAGTGATGCATACGTGATATTGTTATATTATTGATGATCACACTGATGAGTTGGTGCAGTCGTTTCTCACTCAGATGACGTACACATTTTGAAGCCTGAAGTTTCTCTTTGACTTCTGGTTTGATGCACTTCATTGTGACACACCGTGACTCAAACTAAATTTCAATGTTGGCTTTCTCACGAAATTGTGAATTTAGTGGGTGCAGCAATATTCCAAAGTGGCTTGAAGTCAAATGTTTAAAAAAGCATGCTAAATTATAGCTCAACTAATAAATAATATTTTATTTATTAGCTGTTATATAATAATATAATAATGTTTTTTAATGTTCAAAAATCATGCTGAATTACATACAAATGACATACGTTAGAAGTAAGAGGATTCAGTACAAGACAGTGCATATTTGTGCTTCAAGGGAAGCCAATGAGATGCTATATTTATCTCCCAATAACTGAAAGTAAGAGCAATATCGTAGACTCTGTACAAGGGTTCTCAGTTTTACTGTTCAATAAATATGCCTTATGTTTGGCCTGCAGTTTGGACCTGCATTAAACATTTCGGCCCCTCGCTTGAGTGCGTGTGAACCCTCTGATTTAAACTGCTCCTGTGGGAGGTTGCACTACGAAACACTCATTGACCGACATTTATATTACAGCAGCATAAAAATTCAAGGGAAGAGATCTTGAACTGTTTCGCCTTACTGCCATGTGTCTGAATCACAAGGCTTCACGCTCTGAAACATCCATCAGTTTTTGGTGTGTAGTTGTACCCTGTGAGACAGTGTATTGTTCCCTCATGACAACTTCATTAAATAGGTACCAAAGTTGATGGATTTGCTTCACGTGCCAAACATCAACAAAAGCCTGTCCTCTCATTCAAATCTCTTCCATCTCATACTGTACGATGAGATTAAATAGTCCTGGGGGAGATGAATCACTGCGCTCATTCCTCTCCACTCGGGTGACATTTACCCTCCGAGCACGTATATAGTGTGAATGAGGCCTTTAACAAAGAAAAGGATGTGTGGCTGACATTTCAAAAGGTGAATCTCCCAGCTTGTTGAGTGGACACATTCGTAAATTTTGCTTCTTCTGGACTTCTTATTTGGAAATGGAAGCCCGTAAATGACCATCTGTTTTTCATTCCTTCTTTGTTTTTAGTTTGGCTGTAACTGTTTAGCTGCAAAATTGACAGTCCTTCAAACTCAGGGTCTACTCAAGTTGCAGTCGTGCTTGGTGTGTGATGCGACGTGTTGATCCGCTGCTTGGAATTAAACCTAGAACTACATATCAAAGATGTCCTCTCTCCCACCTTCAAACTTTCATGATATAATCACAGGGATCATCTATTTTTAACCGATATGCTTGAAAAGAATGACTAAGTGAGAGGGCTGCGTGTTCATCGCTCTCCCAAACCACGGGGTCCTGAACTCTGGAGAACTGGTGTAGCGGCATCATATCCGAGATACAGACTGCACTAACTAATTCAGCACCACACAGTGGCGTGGGTTCATGGCTCACCAACTTTAGATTGATCTCGAATGAGAAGTCAAAAAGCACAATGTTTTTGTTCATACCACTCAATTGTAACACCTTATATGCTAATTATTTCTTATTAACTGTTATTAATCCGTCATTATGGTGTTGTTTAGAGTGAACTTTCCGTGACTATTACAGGGTAAGATATAGCCTGGCTTAACATACACACAAATCAGGGTTTTGTTTTAAGTAATTCGATGTAAATATGTTATTATATATGCTCATATGCGTCTCCTGATCTCAAATGTCACCCACACTACTATTCAATATTTATCCTGGCCATTTTTAGCTCTCGTTCCGGTCCATTTTGATTGTGATAGTTTTGGCTTTGAAACACTGTGTGTGTGTGTGAGTGTCTTTATACATCCTACATAATGAGCTGACAGAGAATTGGAATGACAGTGAATCACAGCACTATAAGCTACACTTATGCTACACTATCTACATTAAAGCTGTCAGTCTACAGCTGTGGCAGCTGTGAAGCCACGCTGGATTATGAAGCAGTGCTTTCAGTTAAAAGCTCATGGAGTGTGTGCAAGCGCCGGGGAAGGGTCAGAGTTATCATGGCGTGCCTCCATAGGTCACTCCTGCATCATATACTCAGAGGGACGTCCACGGCTGACTCACTAATTCCCTGTAATTATTCAAGTGTTGAAGCACGTTTCCTAAAATAAGATGCTGCTTCCTCGCTCATTTACCTTCAGAGAGCTGAGGACGTAGTCGCAGAAACGTGTCCTCTGATCTGGAGGGAGAAAAAAAAAAACGCTGTCATTGATCACGGCTGCAGAGAGAGATAAGATGGAGGCCATTTGATTGCAATGATCTTTTCATGTTGACTTTGCTGTCTAATCATTTCCGGGAGAAAGTGGGAAATATCTCGCCAACTTCTGTCTATCTTGCCCACTTCTGCAACGTTGCAGTTTTGCATGTGGCTCTTCATGTTATTTGGCACACGCTGTGTTAATATGGAGTTCATTGGATCAGAGCGGATAGAAATCTTTTATATAGACTGTGGCACCAACTAATGTATAGTTATAATCTACAGCTTGTACAGCAGGTGTGTACTGAGTTATTGCCTCAAGATTTTGTGTAATAAAAGGTCAATCAGACCTGGGGTACCGCAGTCTCAGTGTGGCAAGACCCACATTCTCAGGGTCATTTAAATGGGTGAATTGGTCAAAAAAAAGGTTGTCACTGGATTAAGATAGTTGCACTCTGGCAATTTGTTCAAGTTCAACAGATTCCGGGTTTGAGGTACTAATGTTCGAGTCTGTCAGTCGACAGGGGCATTGGGGTAAATGGTAAATGTGGATTTGCAAGGGGTTCCGGAGTGCAAGGGGGTTTAGTTTATCTGAGTTTGCGAGTGAAGTTACTATGATTTAGCCGGAATGTAAACTGTTAACTGAGTTTTCTAGATCTGGAGTTTACCAATTCAGACATGGACATCGTGTTAACCAGTCCACCCCTTCAACACCGTGCCAAAATTTAAGAAAAAAAAACAAAAACAAAGATGTTAATGTTGCTACATTTTAAAGTAAAAATTACACTACCATAACACTAATAGAAGTCGGCATTGCCTTATCACTACCACTACTGGTGCAACAACAAGTCGACATGGTTGACTATAGTTCACTCCAAGTGACATCCGACTTACGACTGGGATCAATTCCATCCGTCGTAAGTCAGATTGGACGTAAATCGAATGCCATCCAAAATAGCCGACGCGAGGGTTATAGGTACTACTGTAGTGGTAGATGGCTGTGTGAGAGGGAGATGCTGGGATAACTGTCATAAGCGCTTCTGGGCTGCCATGTGCTGCGGTGCCAGACATTGAATAAATTTAAAAAAAGCATCTGCTGGCCGTGATTGTAAGTACGGGTGGACGTAAGTCGAGCAGCTCCTAAGTCGGATGTTACTTGTATTCATTTAGTTACAGTTACAGTTTATTCATTTCTTTATTACATAATAAAATTGTAGAGATTTACGTTGACGTATTTGCCTGCAATCTTTTAAAAAATGCATTATTTCTCTTTTTTTTCTTTCTTAACTGTCAGGCTGGTTGATGTTACCAATCACTATGGAAGCTATGCATTTAGCGCGATCAAATTCAAAAAGAAGCCATTTCAGAAAGGACTATTCACATTTGACTGTTTGAGAATATACAGTATCTACCATCTTATTAATGTGAGCGTTTTTGGATCTAGTGGTGCATTAGAGTCTCTTTGCTGTTCTGCCATGGGGATTTCAATAGGTGCTGTCTATATATTTGAATCTCAGTTCAAGAAAAAAAACCGAGCTGCTGCTTTAGGGCTGGCACCAGCTGAAAACATGCGCCAGATAAAACAAATCCGTTCGCCACCTGTGGAAACCCATGAAAAGAGAGAAGGCAGGACTAAATTATGATGAATAGCTTCCTTCTCTTGACTCGCCTCACGATCGAAGCAGAATAGAAACATGGCAGGCAGAATGTCTCATTTAAAATGGTGCATTTCTCTCTCTGTGTTTTGAGCTAATGAAAGGCATTTATGGTATTTATGTACACAAATGCAGCATAAACCCAAATATAGCAATCAAAGAGCAGCAATTTAGGATTAACGTCTTTCATTCCTCAGTGCAGTGAATTAGCATTATAATGACATTTCTACACTTTCATGAAAAAGCAACAAAAGAATTATGGGTATGTGATAGTGAGAAGGTCAGGAGGAGAGCACGTGTGGTGTCTGGTGACTCGGAAAGGGTTGCAGAAGTTACTTAAGACAGAAGTGTATGGACTCTAGTGATAGAAATGGGATGCAACAGTGGGACAGCAGGGCTGACAAAAGGGAGGAGGGGAAGTTGAAGATAGTGTGATTTCCAAATGATGTGGGAGGACATTAGAGCGATCGAAAGATTGGACGCAGATTTGAGGTGGGGGCAGTGCCGCTCACCTTCCAACCAAGGGACATATTGGGATGTAGGGAAAATATCAATACACACAAATACTTAATGCCACAAAACTAATATTAAATATAGGGTTATATACTTGGGCATGTTTGTGTTTTTGAGTTTAACCCCAGACAAGGAGAGTTAGAGTCTAATACCCCTGTTACACAATGTATGCACCCACCACAAATATTACAATATATCTCTGTACTTGCACTACCATAATATACTGCGATTTATCATATTGTCACTCCTGTATTGAGATTTGTATCGTATCACCCTGGAGACATGGTCTTTGGAATGTGTCCTCGGTCTATCTAAGGACCTCCTCCCACAGTGCTGCTGTTAATGTCTAATACAGTAGCTAGCAGTAGAAGAAGACATAACTATGGCAGAAATTATCCGTCCTCCAGTGGCAATATGTTTAACAGCCTCACCGACCACTGCCACCTCCAGCGCTGCCTTGGTTTCCTCTTTTGTGCAAGATCTACTGTATATTATCAATACTTCTTCCACAGTCACCATGTTTGTTTTAGAGTTTGCCGTTGTCATAATTCTTGACTCTGGGCTGCTGCCTCTGGTGGTTAGATTGGTGAACAGCAATAACAAAGTAAAGAACGCATGGAAGTATATGATCGGGACGGAAACTGGAAAATGGGCGGCTACAATTTCACACATAAAGGGAGCATAAATGGGCCTTAAAAAGGTGGCCAGAATACCCGACCCTCGATATTGAAGTGGTTCTACTCAGAGAGCCACCCTGAGGAGGAAACTCAATTTGGATGCTACTTTTTTTTCCATTTATATCTAAATAGATGATTTAAAAACTCTTCTCAATTCATCAACTCTGTCACACCTCAGAAGACTAGCCTTGCGGCACCACATACAGACAGAGATGAAGCTTAGATCTTATGTTCACCATAACTGTTCAGCTGTAAAGGCTCCAGCAGCGCTTCTCGTCTGCAGCCTTCACTGCCTCCCCAGGACACACTCATCGTCCTCCTGCTGTGGTGGTCAGGCTTCCCACTCTCTCTTCTGCGCCCGGAGGATTTGAACAAAGACAGTCTCTCAACATTCCCGACAATCTGTATTCTGGCAAATGTCTTTACAAGGGCACGCGGATGTGATTTCTGACCGTCCACAGCTGCTCTGGCTCTCCATTAAGAGAGTTCTGTGCCACCCAGGCGTCACATGTATGAGCCACTTTCACGACATGTATGTCCACATCATAGGCCGAGGTTTGAAAGGAAGCCTGGGATTCAGTTTAGCCCCAAACTGCATTTGAACTCAGCTGAAAATTGTTGGTCTTTTATTTCTGGATGAAATTAAGTGAGGATAATTCAAAATATATATTACACTTCATTTGTCATTTAAAAAAGTGACGATGAGAAGTAAGAGCATTTTCCAAATAGTTTACATTCCTAACTTTGCTCATTTTTAATTTTAGTTTACATTCCTAAAATTGTGAGGAAATGACTGAAAGGCCAGGAATTTCTAAAATGTGAGATGGAGGTCGGGCTGAAGAGAACTGCTGTCATTTCTTCAATTCATCTGAAATTCTTTTCACTAATCTCAAAAGTTGATTTTCGTCAACACGGAGCTGCCCTGCTAACAGTCTCACCCTGGTGAGTCAGCACAACTGTGACGTGACTCTCTTACATTGCGGCAGCTGAGACGTATGATTCTGCTGATAATTATTCTCTTCGCACACTGAGCTCCCAAACTTTTGTGGTTTGGAATAAATAGGTGAACCAGCAGTGTGTGGTTTCCGGTTGACCTGGTAAGACAAGCGATGACTCACTCACCACGCAACCAAATAGAATCGTATTTGACAGCAACAATTGTAATACTTGAGCTAGTGTGGACTGATGGATAGTTTTTTTTTGTAATTCCATCAAAGGTGGCAACAGCACAGTGCAGTAGCTGAATGTAAATAGCCTAATAGTGTAATGGTGGGGGGAGAAGCGAAAATTTACAAGAGTGTCAAGTTAACAAGGAGAATGCAAACAATTAAAGGTCATTCAACTGAGGACGCTAAAAACAGTAGAATTGTGGAACAAAAAAAAAAACCAACAATTACAAAGTAACAATTGTAATGTACAAAAGTGAGTAGAGTAGAGCAAACAGTAAAACAGTTCCGTGGACAGAAGACATTCCTGGGGACAGTAGTACATGTAACAAGGCACACAATGGTGTGACTAATGTCTCACTATCCCTACTGTGGCACAGATAGAAGGGGCATTGTGGGCAGAGAGTTCAGCTTCCTGATGGCCGGGTGGATCAAGGTGTCCTTCAGTTGGCTGGTTCGGGCCCACAGACTTCGCAGCCTCCTTCCTGATGGTAGCAGAGGCAGAGTGAGGGGTGCGACATTAAAGTGCTAAATGCACTGTTCTCGTCTATATGTATCATCTTCTGCTTCCCTCTTCTCTTCTTTTCCCGGAGCGCCGTGCTGCTCAGTTGACCGGCCATGGAGGCGGAACCATGGGAACTGTTTAGGTCATAGTCATAGAGCCCTTTTTCTATGTAAATAAGTACGTACTGAACTGAACCGGGAAAAGTATTTGTTGTTGAAGCATCTGTGGGACCTCATATTTTGATGCATGTGTGCTAAGTAAATATACAAATGCTTGATAAATCAGATTGCGGGAGGTAAAATATTAATTTGCCCATTATTTTTCCCCTTCAAAAGATGTTAACAATTGGTTTGAATTTGGTTTGATTAATTAATATAAATGATAATTACTATCACACATTTTTGAAGGAATGTAGCTTTTTTGGTCTTTCTTGCTTTTACTTCCCCTTCATGAATAACACAAACATCCCATTCACTTTTACTCATGCTAGCCGTGATGACAAATACATATTTTAGGTTTACATGCAAATTTCATCACTTGTGCGACACATATTTTGTTGCACCCCTCAATCCTTCACACGCCTCTCTCAAGCGCGCAGCTTTGCATGCCCATTACGAAGTGTTGAAAGAGTGCAAGACTGCGGAATTGTTACTCACACTTCCTTATGAAAGGATTTGGTATAAAGCTCTTTGAGGTGGGGTGTAAACACGTCCAAATAGTCTAAGCAGCAAGACACTTGAAAGGAGGAGGAGCAAAGTGAGTCAGAGGAGTCTTTCCTCCTTTCCTCTTTTAGGGGGATTATATTTAAAGTTGAAATGCTGTGAACTCTACTGTCCTCATCAAACAGTTGAAAAGCTGGCTCCAATATAATTCAGCCCGACTTTGCTTTGTATAAATGGTAATTAGGAGCTAGTAGTCTTTTCCAATTTTTGCTCATTGATTTCTGCTGAACTTCTCCGGCACTACTTTCTCTACACTACGCTGTGGAAAGCGCAGCTTGATCAATGCCCTTTAATGTCCCCGTGGCTTCACCGTCCTCACCATGGTGATGCACAAGCTGCCAGGCTGGAAAGCATGTTGCCACATCCCAAGATGTCAGCAGCTCATCAGCCTCCCTGGCTGAGATAAATGATTGAAATGTGCAGCGGAGCGACGTGCAGATTCGGATGAGTCCTTGATGATTTGTGATTTATGAAAATGATAGCTGCGTGTCAGTGCTTCACAAATTATATTTTGCTTCTTCAATGGTTCTCCTCTACGGAAGCGCAGAGCTGCCAGGTGGACCAAACTATTTTCCCCACAGTATCATGCCATGTTGTCAATATCAGGTTATTTCATGATACTAGTTTCAGCTTCAATCTTATGTTTCACCTTGTTTGCGTGTGCTCAATCTCTTGCTATTGATGAGTGTTGCTGAAGTCAGCCAACGTGTAAATAAACCCTGATTTCTCCTGAAGAAGCAAGAAAACCCACGATCAACATCGCAGTTAGCAGGTGTCACTTTGTCCCCCAAGCTCTTGACACGCATCCAGGCCGTGCACAAATATCATGTGTTGCATTTCAAGAAATGACGTGGAAATATCACAGAATAATAAGATGACATCATAAAATAACATAGTAATGTCTGAAAGTAAGTTTTACAAAATAATGTGATCACAAAACAGCATGTGATTGCGAAATAATGCAATAGTGTAGCAAAATGACATAATGATGTCATGAAATTACATTATGTCTTGAAGTAGGTAAGAAAAAGTGTGATAATATCTAATATCTAATAATGTGATAAGTATCACAAAATAATGTCAGAAGTATCAGGAAAAAAACATCACGGTTTCAGAAAAGACCATTATATTGTCACGAGATGACACGATAATATCAAGAAACAACACCACTGTGTCATGTAATAACATGTTCATATGTTGAAGTAGGCTGATAAGTTTCCCAAATAACCTGATGGGATCACAAAATAACCTGATAAGGTGACCAAGTAACACAATAGTGTTACAATATAACATAAAAATATATGAATAAATGTGATATATTGAAGTAATGTGGTGAGTTTCACAAAGTAACGTGATATTATCATGAAGTAACACAATTGTATCATGAAAATAACATAATATTGTCATGTAATAACAGGACAATGTCTTGAAGCAGCCTGATGAATTTCACAATGTGATAATGTCACAAAATAACATGATAAGTATTCAGAAAATATAGAAAGTTAAGATAAAAAACAAATCGTGGTTATCAAAAGATGAAATAACATGATAAAATCATTACATACGAGACAAGTTTTACAAAATGACAGCATAGTCTCACAAAATAAAGTTATATCATGTCACTAATTATTTACACATATAGTTGGATTTTTTTTTTTTCCCAAATGCAAACTGCGCCAAGACGCTGTCAGTTTACTTTTTCTTCATAAGCTACTTGAGTTGAAACTTGTCCAACTCCTCCTGCCTCCTCCATCCCGCCGTCTTTGACCCTGTTATCATGTTCCATCCCCTCCTGACTCTTCCCTTTTTCATGTTTCTTTTTTTAACACAGTCTCTGTTGTTCACATTTCCCTCTTCTCTGTCTCTCCCCCCTCACTTTTGGCTTGTTTCTGTTTGAAGTGCTAAACAATGAGCGGGCTGCTCTCCCTCGTCGGCTCAAAGGCTGAAGCCGCTCGGCAGCACAGCAGAATCTTGTCCTGAGCACCATCCCGGATGAGAGGCGAGGAGCCATCACAAGTGTTGTCAGCATGCACTGACAATGACAATTGTTGCGCGGATCCTTGATCCTCAGTCGTCAGCACTGCATCAACACTGTGACTCAGAAAGCCAGAAAGGAATCTCTCCACGTTTGCTATGAGTCCGTCAATTGTCTGTCTCGTCCAGATCCCACTGAGAAGAATATTCAATATGTAATTGAGTTATTGTTTTTTTATTTCATCACGAGGCATGCCACAGCACTGATCGTCATTCTCTTTGTGCGAAGCCTCTTTTCCACACAGCCATGAATGGTATATTAAAAAAAAAAAAGGAAAAAAAGGAGGAGGAAATGGAGCTATGTAGAGCAATCTGCCACTGACATATTTTCTATTGCATGCCACTCACACGCTCATCTCCTCCAGCTACATCTTGAATCACGCTGCAGCGTTGCACGGTGCTCAGATCTGAAATCATATCCGGCACCTTTCTCCTCCAATTACTTCACTCTTCCTGCCTGTCTTTGCCATAGCACATCTCCACCAGCCGCATGAATGCGTCCTGATTGTCTGCCTGGTTTTGGTTAATTGGATGACCCAAATCTCTTCAATAAAATATTCACTAAAATCAATGCAGACAAAATGTCGACTAGTTGAGGCAGATGAGTTCCTCAGCTTCTTGGATCCTACTGAGATTACAGTTTGCAGTTGTTTTCTTACTTCAACTGACTGGTCACATTTAGGAACAGTTATCACATCCATTGTAAGGAGGACAAGAATTCTTGCAACTGCTGGTCAGGAACTGGTTAAGCTTCATTCTTAACAATAAATGCAGAAAGAAACCAGTCTATGGATATACAATCAAGTCTCAAGTTTCATAACACATCAAGTCATTCATAATAAAAGTAACAGCCATATTTACCATTGCGACTAATACTTTTATTTTTTTCTTGTAAACACCAGTCCATTTCATTTTATTTTTTCACAGAACAATCCAAAACAAAAATGAATAAAAGGAAAAGGAAAATCAATCATAATAAATATAATAGATTACAGCAGAAAAAAAGCTCACATCTCAAGTGAATATCTAGTTTCACTGCAGAATTATTGTTAAACTTTTAAAAACGGTAAACGGTAGTCACTATGTTTTGAAAACTCTGGTTCACATCATCCCAAATTTGCCAGTTTTTACCTTGTGAAAAAATCATCAGATGATTTCTGCCTGAATTTTCTTCTCTGTTGGTTCACCAAACCAAGTGAGATTATCAGCGTTGATAAAACGTTGGAGCTGGCATTTCCAAAACGTCTCCGACACTCAATATGCAGGAATCAAAACACAGCACAGCAGCCAATGACAGGTTGTGTTTACGCGTGACATAAGTGAGCACATCATATGTAAAGCAGGACGTCATGAAGTGTTGTCCCAATTCTCAGGGGCGACAATCACTTCACTTGGTCGTCGGAGGGCACTTCATAGTGGAGGGCACTCAGAACCAAGTGCCAGTGTTAGGGTGAGAAATGGGACGCAGCATGAATCTACCCACCACAAGTTGTGTGCGACTTTACCAGATTGATTAGGGCTTTGGTCATGGTGTTGTCACTGAAAATAAGAGGCTGCGCTGCATCCTGGTTCTACTTTAGTGATTAAATGCTCCATGTTGTTCATTTTATTTGCATCTGAGGCAACATGATGCAACCTCTCCACCTGAAAATGTTTCAGCCACGTGATATAAAAGCAAAAAATGCCATCTCACGTAGAACACATTTTGTGTTTTCATGTGTCTCTGACTTTCTCAAGGTCATACAGCCGATGGAAAAGCTGGACACACAGCTCAGTCAATTTAAATATGTTACCTTTTCACTATAGCCCAAAAAATAATTTTATATTTTCACATGTCAGTCCAAATGACACCTCATTTGTTTCCCAGGTGCGTGGAAGTTTGATGGGAGATGGGACATAAAACGACTAACTCCGATCAGGTATTTACATTTTCAATATTACCAGAAATGAAAAATAAAAATTGTGTTCCAAAACACCATCATGCTTGAGCAAACCGACATCTCAGACAGACAAGGAATTAGACCTTGATGGTGGACTGCAGAAGTTTTTAAAGGATTGCTTTATCTATATTTTATTGATGCTTCTTGGTATGATTCATCTTGACATTTGCTGGAGCTCTGGGTCTGGAGAAAATCCCTTGTCGTCATGAAACTGCTTGTCCACGTGGTAAATATTTAAAGCGTCCCTGCATCAGTGCTGAGTCCTCCGGTGAGTCACTGAATGGGCTTTGTGCTGCAGAGTATTCAAATGTCTTCTTTTGTGTTCGGCATTGAGAGCAAGACTTGATAAATAAAAAGACGCCGAGTTGGCCTTACTCAAGACTTGACAGGAAAATTGAGAGTCACACACACATTGGGTTAGTCTTGACTCACATATAGCAGTGTTTTTTACCGCCTCGATATTGCCTTATATTCCTCACCTACTGTGTCAGTTTACCTGCACTTTTCTCGACATGGTATCATAGCAGATCATGTCTTTCAGTAAATTATTAGATTTATTTAACTGTATTTCTAGTTCCCAAAGTGTCTTGAAATGGATCAATATACAGTTTTATTAGGACATTCACAAGATGTATTTTGACTTGGTAAAAAAATGTACTGAGCCATAATGCACTGCAATCGAAGCAGGCACAGGATTAAATCAGATTTCTATTATCATTAAACATGATCTGTTTAAGAAGATAAAATAAATATTAATCCTCTTTGGCTCAATTTTTTGTTTTGTCCACCTGTTATGGAGTAAGACACGTTCAGCTGCAAACTACCTGTAGCCTCTTGTTTATGAACAAAAAATACTTAAACAGCTGTAATTCCAAAATACATTAAATATTACAGAAGAAACACTCTTCTGTTTAACTCATTCTTGCCATGGATCCTACATGTACATGTTCCACTTTCTATATACAGTACATTTTGAGTCACCTGAAGGTCACCACTTTATTTTCACTTATTTGAAAAGTGTATTGTCTCCTTATAGACTTTGTGAGATGCCTCTGGAATGTTCTTGTTTATAGGTGATTGCTTTTTTTTTTTTTGCTGCATAAACAATTTTAGCAGAAACAATAACCTTAACCTTAAAAAATATGTTCACTGCACTGCTCCCATTTGCAAACGCAGCCACAAAGGCTGCAGTGCGTGGAGACCAGGACAGAGACGAACGTAGGGAAGATAAAGAGGATGTTCGTGGATGGAGATAATTATATTTCTCGAGAGAAAAACAAGTTATTTCTTTCAGCTCAAATCCAGTTGAAGCACCTCGGGGTTTGGAGAGAATGTGAGTCAGTTCTGTATGGAGTTTAAGTGGCCTTGAGGAACTCTGGTTTCCTCCCATCGTCCAGAAACTGAGGTCAGTCAGTGCCCTTTTCTACTCAAATCTGATCTGTCCAGGACATCCCCCGCCTCTCGCCCCAAGTAGCTAGAATACGCTGCAGCCCCCAGCAACAGCTTTTACACTAATGTTTTTAGTCTCCACAAGCCTTAGCATTAATATCTCTCAGTATCAGTTGCACTGATAATTAAACAAATTATAGAAATAAATAGAGTCGAATTTGAATCAGTAAATCACCTCTGATGTATTTGGATAAAAAACTTTGTTGCTCCCTGTACTGAGACAAAAACGCGTGTACAAATATACACCAAATACAGTACATGACTACCTATAAATATATAGGGGATTCATTTAAAAGGCTACGTAGGTTTATGCACTTAATTTAAACTGCTTTTTTAAACTAGTATATTATATGAAATTGTCACATTTTTCGGCGATGAATAACATCAAAAAAACGTGCTTTTGCCACGCAGGTCGCCACATATTGTTCATAATATTTATATGTAAGTATATCTCCATTGTGTAGTTTACGTATTGCATCTTTCATTTTTATGTAATACTTAACTCGCCTTCGATACATTTAATCCTAAGAAGTGCTTTTATGCCTGGATCATTAGACAATTTTGATTTTCCAATCCACTTTGAGTTCTCCATTTAAAGAGACAAACAATGATGTTTATAAGTATATTATTTATTGTTTTGCAGGCAATTAAACGCCATCCAAATGAGCTCAGTGATCGATCTTTTTCCCTTTTGCTACGTCATCCGATCGTCTTTCCTTGTCTGACTAGAATGTTATCCAAAGTCAGACAAGCAATGCATCAGTACAGAAACTTATAGTTGTTACTGCTCCAACAATACAGATGAGTCAGTGGAGGGTTCAGGTTATGTTTCCAAGCAATGAATACAGCCTTATCCGGAGATGAATCACATTTATCTTCCAAAAGAGTCCTGCCTGAGATATACATCAAAACAGAAGAGAGACAGAAAAGTAGCAGACGGTTTCCTGGCAATCCTATCCAGAGCTCTTCCGTAGATTTACTGTAACACTAATACAATGTTCCTTCAAGGGTTTAATCGTGGAAAATGTTATTTGGCCAAGACGGCGAGAGAGCAGAGGAAAAGCTCAGGGGAGCACTTTGTCACTGAAATGAGAATAGCTGGTCCTGCTCTATGGTCAGACCACCTTAAGTGAGTGTGAGCTGAAGTTGTAAAGGAAATACGGCCATGACTCTCAGCGTGGAGAGGAGAGGAAGCTTAATGAAAGTTTTGGGAGGCTAAGAACTTCGGAACAAAAATGCATTTCCTCTTCAATTCCTGTCAAAGATCATCTTTAGCTGAGCTGAAAAGGCTGGAGAACGTCTGAAAAAAGCCTTATGTAAGCTCTGCATTGTGGAGCTGTAGTTGCAGAATAATTTGCCAATGGAGTAATTTAATAATAATAAAAACACATAATTAAAATTCTTTAAAAATGATGTTATATACTTTTCATATATAAAAAGTAAACATGTTTGGACTGCACCAATTTATCTGCACCGATATTTACGATGTCATCATGGTCGGCCGATCAAATGACAACTATACACCTTTTATTATTATTACTATTAGTCTTTTTTTTTTTTTTTTAAATAAGATGCTATTCATATTCAAACATGATGAGAAAAGCTATTACAAATTTGGCCACAACCAAAAATGATAAAAGAATGATAGCTAACTGGAGTGAACCACAGTTAATGTTAACAGTCTTTGTTGTTTATTGTTTTGATTTTAAGCACTTTTGCTTTTACATTGTTAGTTTACAATTTATTCGTTTTTTTTAAGTTGCTATGTTTTGTATACAGTTCTATGGTTATTCAGTAGGTTTGTGAAATACATTTAAAAAATTTAAAAAAGTTTTGTGTGTGATTTAGTTTTATTCAGTTGAGAAAAAAAGTCTATCAAAATCTGTTTCGGCCAAAAAATTGAAGGTCAGTGCCCCCCCCCATATGTATTTATACTTTAACCCAAGGTTTTTAATTTTTAATTTTTTTCTCCAGATTAATTGTAGAGATAATCTGTGTGAAATGTGTGCATTATAATTGATCAGTGCGACTCATTTTAGTCCGACAGATATGTGTATCTATCCGATCCCTTCCTGATTCATCAATGCTTCACGCTGTACTCACTTCACTGCATAATTTACATTTTCTGGCATCAATTTTTGGAGGCAAATAAATAATTCTCATCCAACTGCTCAATCACTGAACCAAAAGTGATGGAATAGTCGGCTTCCTCGACATGATGAATCATTTGTTTGTGTAGAAATAGAGTTCTGGAAAAGCAGCAACAGTTGACACATCCAAAGGAGAAAAAAAAGGTTAGATGATTGGAGCTCAATTATAATGTGTTCAATTTGGCTCCTTTGACAGCTGCCTGTCGTCTATCTTTTTGCATAATACAGACGGGCTGCAGGCCCTTCGATTCTAATTTTACATGTCACTTTCATCTCACTGCCAGTTTAGAATGGCATGTAAAGATGGTGAGTTTTCATGACACATCTGCAGTCAAATGGCAGTGCAGAAGAGAAAGTGTTTTTCAGAGCTCAGTAAGACACTCGCTTGGTTCTGGGGGGTGCAGATATCATGGGTTCTGGATCTCAAGTGGAGGTAGGATGTGTGTGAGATTGATCGAGGACGTCTTGACGATCTGTCTGTCCAGGTGTTGGAGGTTTGTGCAGAATGGGCATCATTGCTTGACATGAGATGTTTAAAAACAGTTTAAAGTGACTTATATTTTAAACCATTTCGAAAGCGTAGCAGAGCCAACTTGGCAGCCGACTTATACCCAACTTCTCTGCACTTGAACTTTGAGGATCTCTGACATTAGCGATTTTCAGCCTAAAGCAGTTTGGACATGTTAGATTAGGGGTGAATCAGAGGCTAGATCGCAGTTTGGGATTAAACAATACTCCATACTGTCGGGGGAATGTCACCATATCCCTCAGTTGGGGCCCACTTAAACAGGCTGGAATTTTCGGGAGCTTGACGCTTCGACTAATTCCTCCAACACTGCAAGTGGTTGGAGATGAAATGAGCTCTATCTCGGTCTAATCTCCAGATAACATCTATTAAGGAAGGATTTATGGCATTAAGGAATTAAGCAGCATCAAAGAAGTGTGGAGAGGTGTAGAAGCGGGTGATTAAACCATGCAAGAGTGTGAGAAAAAATCTTGTACCAGTTTTTAATAGATTTCTTACGACCAAAAGGGCTTAAGAGAGGGATGCGTATCATTATCTCCTGTTGTGTCTGCCGGCGAAATATTATTTATCTCCAAACGGAAACATTTTACAATATCCAATGCTTTGCAGAGATAAGTGCAGACTTGCTTCTTCTTCCGCAGGACTCATTCTTAAACCTTCTTAGGTACAGTGTCTTGATGCAAGCTTCATCCTACATGCAAAGAATATATGCCACATATTAATGCACATTCAGTTGGCTTGCTCTTGTGAACGCATTATTTGTGGAGATGGCTGTCGGTAACAGCTCCACCCTTGAGGTTTTTGATGTTTAGCATGAAGAGGTAGGAAAAATTGAGGAGAAGCATTTTCATTATAGCTCTCAGGGTTGGTTCCATTAGCCACCGAGACTCCAAGAGTCCAACCCTGCTCCAAGAGTCACAGTGTGTTTCAGTTATTGTCCCTCCGTGACTTGGCAAGAAGCCAGAAAAGATGAACAGCTTTTATTACAATGGACGGTCAATTAGGTCGAAGTAAAACACACTCAGGATGTTTCCAGAGCTTTTCTCTTTTGGAAAACCCTGTAAACCAACGGTGACTGCTGGGATAAAACAAATAAATAACATGAAATGTCTGGTCTATAGAAGACTGATGGTTTGGATTTGAGAAGCATTTAAGTAAAACAGCTGTAAGAGATGCTGAACTTTGGCATGATGGTTAGGTTTGATGATCAACAAATGCATTGCAGTAGTTCTTATTTCCTGGAAAAGGAGGATTGCGAAGAACAAAATTATCATTCCAAGTCAAGTTCCGTAGCTTTTGGGAATATTGTTTTTGATAAAATTGAGCAAAAATCCTTGGGGTGTCGCCAATCGTACCACTGCAGCATCTATATTAGTATGAAAGAAAGAGCTGAAGGCCTCAGTGGATCGATGTTCCTCACTCACTTCTGGGTAGTGACTGAAAGATGAAGTTTCCTATTTGTGTTTTCTGGGTGGTCTTGACTCATAAGAGGCTCACAGTTGCAGCTGCTATGGAAGGTTGGATTTGGCGGAGAGGAAGCCCAGGGCAAACCTGTGACCAGAGATGACGTTTGTCAGTAATCGAAAAAAAATGTCCTGGTAATATGTTGGACAGGTGGGAGGAGGGGAGACCAAAATCTGGACCTCTCAGATAAGATACCTTGCCTTGTGACCTGGGGTATTAATGGAGTTGCCCACTGAAATCAAGAAAGTAAGCTCCTAGAATGTATTACTTAGTGTTGTAGACCAGACCACACTAACAAAGACCAATTCTTTCTCGTGACTGGAGCGCATCGAGACTGAGACAAGACCAAGACAATTTGTATCTCAAACTGATCTGCCAATGAGCCAGAGTGGGTGCTGGCACGCTTTGGTTCACCACTCAGGTGTCAGCTGAAACAGGCAGAACCGGTCTGACAATAAACCGTCTTCAGAAGCCTCATTGGTGTTTGGTTATCATCCTGATTAGATGCAACCAAGGCACCTACTGGCAACCAAGGCACCTACTGGCCTGTTTGTCGATCACTTTAAGACCACTGATAAAATGAGAACAAACACAACAAAACTGAACAAAAAGCCAGAATCCATCTTCCACCATTTGTGCCAATTATGGCAGTTTTCTCTGTTGGTCTCGACCAGCACTGAATAGAAATCTTGAGTCCATCCAGACCGAATACCAAGACAAGACCATTAAAAATGCATTCAAGACCGTGACCATAAAAAAAGTGGCCCTCAAACTGGTCTCGAGACCAAGACCGATCTTGAGTGCTACAACACGAGTATTACGCTAAAGCCGCTCATTTAATGGTGAGGTCCAATATTTTATTCCTGCAGCTAATTTTACTAAAACGCTTAAAATCTTCTTAAAATTTTGTCGCAGATTTTTTTTTTATTTTTGTCATAATACACCAGCTTCCCACCATTTCAACCATCCTATTCAAAATGATTGGATGGTGAAAAGCCAAACTCCTCAAGTGTCTCAGGTGTGAGACGGGAAGGCCTCACCGGTCCAAAAAAAAAAAAAGTAAAATGAAAAAAATATGTTAAATGATTATTTATCTACTGATTTACACTATGAATGAATGTTTTTTTATTTCACCAGTTTTAGGTTTTTATTCAAAATGACTGAATTTTCACATTTACTGTTTAAATACTGAGAAGAGGTGAAGCAGCCATCGACTGAGCCTCACCATAGATGGCTCAGTGACTCGACTAACCGTGCTGCCATGCTATGCAGTGAAAATGTATTGTTGTCTCTCTGTATATCGCTATTAAAAAGTTAAAACACTTTTGCTGTATGAATTAAATTTCTATTGTATTGCTGATGTATATAATGAACTGTGTTTTTTTGTCAACAACTGTATGTGTGGTGCTAGTTTCTTGTGCTGAGCGATCATCATCATCATAAAACGTCCATGAAAAGCCAAAAAGTGATGCACGCAGTTCTCCTGCCTCATGGTTAACTGCTGCCAATGAAATGGTGAATAGGTTTCTCTGTAGGGTTCATGTGTTCATGTGTAAATCTGATTGTTATGAAGTCAGTGCCAGCCATAAACCTCACCGCACGTCACCAGGTGTCACATATCAACAATTGTCAAGACAAGCTTGCACACTGCATGTTGACACAGGCGTTTCAAGGTAGTTTAATGGAGGTTCGAAGTGAACATTGGGGATTAGGATGCACTGGTTGTTGTGACTGTGAGCTCCCGTCACCGCTTGACTTAAGATATGACATGCTATAGACAGTAGCTTATACTACCTTTGCGCTTGACGGTACGACGGAACGAAGGACCAACCCAACCACAGTCTTTGCAGATATTTGACTCCGAACAAATAAAACAATATTTGACTCCGAACAAATGAGAAATTTTGTTTGTCTAGAAGTTCTCCTACCCTACCTACCTTTAACACGTAGGCACAAACTTGTGAGCCACACGCGTGTGAACTTCATCACAAATCGTATTATTTTCACATTGCTATGAGTTTTATATATACAGTATTCCTTCACCTGAGAATGGAGCCAATAAAAAAAAATAGAAAGGAAAAAAGAAAACATCCACAGTGTCCCCCCACAAACACTGAATCAAACTCTGGAGCGGGCCACATTTCACGTAATTATACACCGAAGCGAATAGGACAATGTCAGATTAGCTCATGGATTTAAATTGCTCCATAGAATATTTACAAGCGAACAAATAGTCAGGGAAGACCACATCACAGCCTTTCTCAGCCAACTATAAGCTATTTTTAAATCCACCCGCTGTGCAGATATAAGCCCGTGGATATGCTCCGAAACTGGTGAGTCAGCTGTGGCACGCCACTTCTGCCTTCATGCTACAGTTGTGTTTCCTGGATCACTAATGTATAAGAGTTGTTTTTCATTATTTATGAACCTCCAGTTTAAGGTGCGATGTCAGTTTTTTTTAAACTGTATGAAGTCACTCCATTTTCACTCCTTCTCCTGATATCTGTAGCTAGATGTTTTTAGATGTCTTCATAATGTTACAATTTTAATTTAAAATTGCACAGTCATCCCTTTCATATTTCTCTGTCTGACCTGAAAAAAAAGCATGGACACGTAGATTTTACCGTTGCGTGAGCCACCTCCCCCTGCATTCTACCCCTTACTTTATCATTTATCACAAGCTGTGCGCATCAAACTTGAAACGTTTCTCTTAGACCATTCAACTTAGACCATGTTTCCTTTGCGTATTTATTTGTACAAAGGATATTTTCATGAAAAGGATCTATGTTTGTTCTTGGACAAAGACTTTTTTTTTTTTTTTAATAGCGCCACATCACAAAGTGCTCTGCTGTGAACGATGTATAATCAGCACCAAGGACAGCAACAACTGCTGCGTAATTGTTGTTGAGTTGGATCATTGTTTTCGTTGTTTTACCCTTCCTTTGAGGCTTTTCTCTCTTTCATTGTGCCGATATGGCAACACATCTGTAAGAAATAAAGGGCGCCTACACACACTAACCTCACTATATCACTTTATGCTTGAAAATAAACTTCAATTTTGCCAAGTCATCCTTCCCTAGTGGCTGCTTTGGGCGGGTTTAGTTCGAAATTGAGTCACACACCTGCAAAGAAAAGCTCACAGACACAGAGGTTGAGAGCAAGGCATCAGTCATATTGACTGCCACACATCAGTTCTTCCGCTCAGACTATTGACTGCTAGAATCACTTGGATAATGATGAATTGCTGTGGCTGTTTTGCTTATAACAACTCTTAAAACTGCTGCATGATTTATAGTTTTACAAAACGGGGGGTGATTAATGCAGCTTTGCTTTTCTGCGTATTTAGCCCCCTTTTTTATTTTTTCCTGTGTATTGTCAGTGAGCGCACGGTCGCCGGGGATTGCCTGCAGGGAGCTTGCAGGTAGAGGATTTGGGACAGAACAGATGAGTGCAAGCCAGGAGTCCTGGGAAATAACACTGCCAACAACGACAGTTTACCTTTGTGTCCTGTGGAAAAAAACATGATTTAATATGGCAAAGACATATTTTGGAACCTCCAATGTATTTCTGCTTTGATACATTGCTGACAATATCCTTTGAAAGTTAAGTCTGAAAAATGAAAGGCACCCAAGGAAGCGTATCCTGTTATCCAAGTGTGAACGTGCTTTTCCCGTAAGTGATTTACTTTTGATATAAATGTGCAGAGGGTTGTTTTTATTTTTCTTGTGACACTGTGTTTTAGCCAGTCAGGCCGTAAAGCGTGTCTAACATCCACCATGGCTTTGTATTACATATGGTCGCTGGCACTACATTTGAAAAGTCCAATAATTCACTGCAGCAATTGAAGCTTTTAATCCATTAAATACAACCGGCACTCCTGAATAAGCATAAACAAAAAAGCTGCTAATTTTGTCATCTACTACATCTACATGCCACTATTGCACCATGTTTATATTTGCAAAAGGATAGGAGGACACAACTTTATAAAACACAGCGTGCAAGTGAATCAGTAAAAGTGCTTAAGCATGTTCATTTGACATTGTTGTAGGTTTGCTAGAGAAAATCACAAGCATTGCTTGCCAGCAGGGACAGGATGCCTCTTGAATTTAGCAGTGTTCTCGGCGACTAAAGATCTTGTTAGAGACCAACATCCTGTCATGAGCTTCAGATGTAGGACAATGAGCTTGGCTGAAACCATATTATGGCTAGAAATGATCTGCTTGTCAAAGGTATTCTGGAGTTTGCTGAATGTTATAAGGCCCTCACTTCAAGTGTCCAACTTCAGCTTTGAAAACACCTCAGATACAAGTGAGCATTTCATCATTTCAGTTTCAAAACTAATACCAGGGAGACTTAGTGAATATGTGGCTATTGCTCCACAGTGGAAAACATGTCTCTGTTGATAACGGCATGAGCTAAAACATGGTCATCATTGATCTAACTGAAGTGCTGTTATGCTTTGGACCATATCATCTGTAGAAAATATGTTTTAAACTTCAGATCTTTTTTTTATTGCCAAATTCCGTGGACTCCTAAAGGGCAAATAAAAATGCATATTCTCATGGATGCACGTTTCGTCTGCCCATTGTCATGGATTGTTGGGATGAGGCAAATGTATTTTTAGTTGGAAAAAATAAAATTGCGAGATAAACCAGATGGAGATCCCGAGTCCAAGCAAAAGGATATATGGATTTATTTGTTTTTTGTTTGTTATTTGAGGGAATAAATAATAAAATCATTTTTTTTATTGCAATAGCTATTATTATTGTTGCTATTGTCACAACAACAACAACAGCAATAATAATAATAACAGTTAAACTAAAGGTTTACTAGAATTCCTAGCATGAAAACATATGAAAAGAGAAGTCATTTTGAAAGCATCCTGACAGAGGCAACAGCAGAGAAGGTATTAAAGTGAACAGAAAACTTGATAGGCTGCGGTGAGCTATAATGTTTAATGTCCTTTTAAATGAGCTAAAAACCTGAGCAGCTCTGATCTCTTCAGAAAGCATCATTACGCAGGTGACGAGAAAGTCAAAGCGGGAGGCAAATCCCTTCTAATCGGTGGCGTCTGTCTGACTTCGAAAAGTGTTGTGACAATCAGAAATCAGTGCAGGATTCAGGTCTTAATCGATGGCGACATTCTGGATGTAAGTCTGAATGACATCAAATTGTGTTAAAATGCAGCTTTATTTTGGTGTCTGTCTTTGTGGTTGCTTGGCGACAATGAAATGCTGTTTTAAAAAAGCCCAATAAATGTGTTGGCCAAATGTAGATACAGAGTGGTACATATTTGAATGTGACTTACTTTCACGAAGTGTAAGAATAATGCCAAAACAGCAGTTTTGGATCCATCATGTAAATACCATTTGTGTTACTCTGGTTTCAAAAATTTCTACCATGAAACTGAGTATTTATTGAAAAAGTAAATTTTCAAAGATCTTAAGAAGTAATAGGTTAAATATTGACCTCCAGATAAGTTCTGCCAAAAAAACAAAAATGAAATTTTCTTTCAGTAGAGGTTTAATTACTGTGGTTTTCAGAGTCTACGGGAGCTGCCAACACTGAAGGCAGCAGGTCCAACTTCTGGATACGACAGAGAGGATGCCAGTCTGAGGAAAACTAGCTTTGGCCAAGGACACGAATGGATGCAAGAAACCCATCAAAAAGCTTTAAACTATTGTCCTCGCCGCACTTGCTAAAGAATTGCAAAGCAAAATCCGTTTCCACAGCTGAGAAGCTGCAACTGAAAGTGCTGTTTAATGCAACATCACTAATTGGAATTATTTCCCCTGAAGATGACTTGGCTGCTCGGCGTTGGAACTGAATACAAATAAGCCCTGCGCATCACTCGGTGAGGGACCCTCGGGCTGCAAGTTGCACAAAAACAGACACAAATATTGATACAGCGCTGATTGTTCTCTGAAGAATACGCCACGCCTCAAAGTCAAGATAAGTGCTTTTGCCGTTTTGTTTCCTCTGGTCATAACTTTTATGTCTGCTGAAGTCTTTGTGAGGAAATGTGGGGTGCTTTGTAGACTCCCGCAAAGGAAAGGCAAATTAGGCGGTTTCGCTCCGTAATAAAGCTCGCTGAGAGTGGATTTGCATAAGGTATTTAAATAAATTAGCTTATTATCTTGCATAAACCAAGTCTGGTTTTTGGCATCCTTTCAAGGTCAAAGAATTACATACCTATTGTTTCAGTTGTTCTGCTTACACAACTGGTGGATGTAGAAGTGAGGATGTAAAATGGCTTCAGATCAAATCGAATAAATAAATAAATAGAGTTCACTGACTAATCTTGGTTGCTCTTGCAATGAGGTCATGTTACTAGTGATAACCCCATGGTCGTGGGGTGTTCAGGTGTCACTTTCACCTGGGACATCTGAGAGACTCAAACCACAGACCTGTGTCCAATGACTCGCTGCTTCCCCAGCTACTGTATCTCCACGGTCTCTCCAGATCTCTTTGATGGTGCTTTGACAAGGGAGTTTGTTGCAATGACAGGTCAGCCTCTACCCACTGTCTACCCTTCCGCTGCAGCCATTGCACTCATTGGCTTCACCTTTCTGATCTTCCCAAGGGACGGACTCCTCAACTTGGACCCCTTGCTTTGTTGGCTTCCATGTCAGCACTGTGTTTGAGTGGAGTGATGTGGCTGAGATGGGTTCTGGGATTTCAAGCTGCTTTTCCAAGCCATTCATATTCAGATTCTTTCACTCTGCCTTTCATTCTTATTCTTTAATTTTGATCTTCACGATCACACTATATACTTACATATAAAACCAAATTATCACTGCATTTGAGTGAATACATTTGCACTTAATTTCCAAACCACTACCACCGAGACCTTCCTGCATCTCATTAGTGCTTATGTCACAATATGAATACATGTATTTTCCATTCGTTTTATTGATAAAATTCATAAATTTGAATCAACATGTTGGTGCTACTTTCTAAAATGGCAATGGCTTGGGTAAAAATATCATATCATTCATTCTATCTTTTCATATCTTTGAGTCTTCTAAGTGACATTCTTGAGATCCCATGAAATGGACATGACCATCTGACTTCTCTATTTTCATTCTGTTTGTTGACCTGGAACTGACGACTCCTGGCTTTCTCTGCTTTCTTTATGTACGAGTCGCGTGGCGAGTATTGACGTTTGGCTGGCTTGTTTGTTAAGTGGAAGGTGCTGAAATGACATCAATTGTTGCAAAGTGACAGGAGAATCAAAGACTCCATCTTGCACTCCATCCAGCTTTGTAGTGTGTCACTGGTGTGGAGAAACAGGACTGACAAGACTGAAGGTTGTTTTCTCTTTGTGTATCAGGTGATCTAATTATATGACTATACAACTACGGTATAACTGGAACACCGGCGGCTGCAAGAGTCTAGAACTCAATTCCACACAGGAACACATTTAAAGCTAAGTTGGGAGAAGATAACAGTTTATTGGGAAGTCGATCACTGATACACCAATTTTCCCTCCTCCTGCGTTTTCCTGAGCAAGTGAACCTCCTCCACCTTTGCCTATCTTGTGCATCCTCACTGGCCACTCCCACCCTCATCATGTCCTCCTTTATCACATCCTAACTTGTTGAAACCTGACCGTTGGACATGAAAGGTCAGATAAGGAAATGAGATGGCGAGCACCAGATATGAGAGCATGATATGGTGTTGTTTACCACAGAGGCAGGGAGGGTCAGAGTGCTATTGACACTACAACGGACGCTACAAAATACAGGGGTGCTTTAGGGAAAATCTTGTACTCGGAGTAAATTTTCAATTAGTAAATGAAACTTCAAATGAAGAATTCAAAGGCACTTTCTACCATGCACAAAACATTCATATTAGCATTTGTCGACCAGGTCTGACGATGAACCAGTGGCGTACGTGTTCAGATATAAACAGGTTATTTTCCATCGCACATAGTAGACAATTAAGAACGCATCAGGGAATGAGCTTTTAACCACGCGTATATCAATCGGGAAGAAAGTGAGACTGCAGATTGTTTTCACCAACTGCAGGTACAGTGGAACATCAGTTCTCGACCACAATCCGTTCTAGACGGCCATTCGAGAAGCGAATTGTTCGAAATATGAATCGATTTTTCCCATTACAATTAACGAAAAAAGAAATAATGCGTTCCAAGCCTTAAAACAGGCTTTTGTAGGAGTGAATGTAGAGTGTCTGCTGCAGGTGCGCTGTTCGTCTATGTGTGTGGCCGCTGCATGTGGGAGGGGTTGCCGAGTGAGTGACGTCTCTCCAGAAGGGAAGAGGTGCCCAGTGCGTGTCCAGCTCTGAATGTGCGCTTCTGTACAGTTTGGCTGTGACGAAGTCATAAACCAAGTAACGCTCTGTCCGAGACTCGCCTCATCCCTGTCTGAGCTCCAGCCAACAACAGGACATCAAACCCTGGAGTGTGTGCTCCAGCCTCTGAGGTGTGGAGAGCGAGCACCTCCCCTGTGACACTCTACCACGGTCCAGTGCAGAGACAGTAAAGGTTTTACACCTCAATATGAAGAAAAAACAGTCAGTAAATGTAGCTAATGGGTCCGTGCACGTTATGTTTTTCCGGCTTTTTCGGGGGCGTTGGAGTTCTGGATTTTCGCTCGAAATCCGAAGCAAAAAAATCTCAACATTTTTGTTCGAACTCTCGTTTGTTCAAAGTCCGGGACGTTCAAAAACCAAGGTACCACTGTATAGTCCATTGAGGAAGCAGGAAAAAAAAGAAAAGGCTCCCCCTTGTGGTTTTCTATGTTTTTTTTCCAGGTATGACAATCCAACACAGTGGGGCCCCTTTAAATGAATATGTGTGCGTTATAATTTTTTTTGTATTTTCTTTCATGGCCACATTAAAATTACACAGTGGACTATTAACGGGCCCCTCTCCTTCAGTTTGGTAGACTGAATTTAAGAATTAGATCAGGGCTTAAATTAAATGCAAATGTTGCACAAAAAAATAATATTTTTGTTTCATCTTTGATTGATATAAGCCAAAATAAGGAACGATATATTCTGATATATTTTCCCGGCGTGGTTAATAGGTCACGCTGATAGTTGCGTGGGGAGGAGTCTGGACGGAGCTTTAGCTCAGATCACCTTTACTGACCGCCCGGTGTAATAAGATTAGCCACTCTGCACGTCATGACCGCGGAGAGAGAGAGAGACGGAGTGTAACTGAGGAAGGGACAGACGGACGGGAGGGGAAATAGAGTGAGACAGATCGGAGGAGAGCGGAAGAGTCGCTGGTGCTGGACCATCGGCGCGTGTTGCTGCTGCTCGCCGGTGAAGTGAGCGCTTCTTCTGGGCTGAGGAGCCGCTGGAAGACGCTGGAATTGTGGATCCTTTAACGGGACCTTGCTGCGTTTGTCTTGAGAAGGAACATGGTAGGACTTTTTTTTTTCTTAACTGTATCTGCTATGCTGATTGGTCGGTCTTGACACGACAAGTTTGGGGTTAATAAAAGCGGAATCGATGAGTGTGAGTTCTGGAACAGGTGTTTCCATATGTCCATAATAGTTGTCCTGTGTTAGACCTAAGTCTTTATTGACGTTATGATGGGATAAATAGTGAGATTCATAATACTTGTAAACGTGTCAGGCTCGATTTTAATGACACACATAAATTAAAAACCGAATATATTGCAGTTATCTGTCGCTATTTAATAATATTTTTATATTTATATAAAATATTTAATTTATATAAAATATTTAATAATTGTCAACGTTTCCAATTTATTTTTACTTGTCCCTTGTTAATTATATTAGCATTTTTTCTCATTTTTCTCCTTACCTACAAATGTGCTTCTTTTTTCTTTAATTTTGTGTCTATATATATATATATCCCTACTTCTTTTATAGTTGTGCTGAAGTTCTTTCTACGACCTTTGTCTTTCATCATTTCCCATGTCCCATTTCCCTGTCTTGCCACACCTATCCTCATGTCCTCATTTATAACATCTATGAACCTCATTGGTTGTCTGCCTCATCTTCATTTATCTGGCACCTACATTTCTAACATTCCTCCTCCAGCACTGTCGCTCCTCTCCACTGATACTCATCATGTCGAATTGAAACATCTCTGGTTGTACAGTGGTACCTTGGTGAACAGGCATAATTGGTTTGACTGATTCTGGTTGCCAAAGCTATTTTTAAGGTAGTATGACTTGACCTCTGTTTGTGTCTGGGGTTCTGAACGGCTGATGACACGGCACATTGGTGTAATGGAGGGCATCGTCTCTCTAAACTGAAGTCCACTCATCATTTGGACAGTGGACTCATTGAAGCATCACTCTGAAATGCCTGTGTGTGTGTTGGTGCAGCGCAGACGAAAGAGACATGGTCATTTTCGGGACCGATTATGGTGGTTTCTGCAGATTTGTAAAGCTTTGGAAGGTTTCCTCATCCACCTGTAAGGCTTCTCACTGCTGCTGCTCACGATACAACCTCCATTCAGAGCTTGCTATAAATAGGAAAACAAGACTTTATAAAACAACATACTATACAAACAAAGTCTTGTCATTGTTATTCATTCAAGATCATATTGTAGAGCTGGGTAATCTAGATCTGGAAAAAAAAAAACCCCACCACAGTTCTAAACCCTAGGACAATCCTCTGTGACACTTATGGTCTTACTCCTTCGTCTACAACCTCAGAGGAACAATTCACTGCAGCTAAGCTAAGTTGGCACCCAGCGGCCAACTGCAGTTAGCATCTAGGTATAACAAAGAGTCCTCTGTATATGTTTGCTTCAACTTCTTGTTTCATTCGGGTTTGAAAATAAAGGTTGCTGAAAACATAAAACGTGTTTTTGATTGGTTGCTCACTTCAGCATTTTTCTGAACTTCAGTAAATAAATAAATGAATTAGTAAAACCTAAAGAACAGCTGTTTTATGGTGGTTTAAAAGTCAAACCGTCTTTTTAATATAAATATTTTTTGTCCTTTTAATTGCCTAGTCCAGCTTTGAAAACTCGGAATGCTGTTCACCTGAGACCCTGTGCTTTCATACAGGAGGCGCAAGTTCAAATCCTCATATGCAGGAAGCGGTGTTTCAATGGTTCAGGTTTTGCATTGCCACTCCTTACATGAATGGCCTTAAAAAAATATTGTAGGTTATTGACTTTTTCATTCTGCATCTCACGTTAATCGCAAGCTGTGTTTGACATGTTAACATTATTGAGACGGTGCATTCTGTGTTATAGACCGGCGCAGTGAATCAAAAGAGAACCCTGCAGACAGACGCAGACATCAAATTGTCCACACAATATTTGGTCTTAAATTGGGGACATTTTGAAAAGCCCACAGTGGTGAAAATTGATTAGTGAAAGGAGTAAAGGAGAGTGCTGCAATTTGAAATAGTTGAGGCACTTGCGTAACTGATAAAAATGTCAAGCACTTGACAGAATGCATCTTATAGTCGGAGACAATGTGGGTTTCTAAGTTTCAGACAATAACTGTTGACCTTTGCAGTTTGACAGGACTGAATTACTATGCATATTATTGTCCATTAACCTTTTCATGAATGAAAATGCCATCAGTTACAATTAAATAACTATATTGGACACTTGTAGAAATCTATTTAAACCTAGGAATAATGACCAAAATGCAGACTGCTCCTTCACACTCTTTGTCCTCAGCACACCCAGCATACTCTGCTTGGAAAGTGCTCAAACTATTCAGCCGTGAAATCTAATCTCTTCTCACTTCCAAACCCCAAATGCTTCCGTTTGGAAAAAAAAAGACACACAGATTGTTGCACGGATGTACAATCTTTCATGAAAGTGGACCCTTGTTTTCACACTTAAATGGACCTCATCTCCATCACCCAGGACAAATCACCCATCTGTAGTCACATCACAGACACATTCACACCGACATACATTTTTTAGATTCCGTCCTTACTCATGGCGGTGACGTTTACTGACAGCAAACTGAAATCTGAACTCTGACAACACACTCATATGTCCAGGGTGACACACCGATACTGGAAACCAATGCTGTCTGTATCAGTAGCACATCCTCCATGCACTGCCTCCTGAAGGTACAGAAAACTGACTTTGTGTTGAATAAATAGACCGTCCAATCTGAATGTTAGCAAACTCACCCCCAATTTCCAGTTCGAACTTCCACACCACCTCAGATGTGCTGCAGAGGCTTCTCCCGTGTTATCCTCTCGGCTCCAGACTGCCCCATTCCCGGTGGAAATTGAAAATACCGTTCCAGTTCCGTGTCAACCCTGCGTTCCCTCCACCACTGTAACTGGTGGAAATGTGGGGTAACACAAAAAGGACATTATTGAGAATGGGACAAGGAACACGGGACTGAGTCTGTCGTGTTCTGGATCCTGAAAGGACAAGTAACGTTGTAATTTCTAAAATTGATATTGCAATTTCTGTGATATTTAATCCTGGTAAGTTGATGAAGTCAACTTACCAGTTGACAGATGAAGTCAACTGGTAAGTTGACTTCATCTTACCGAGTCAACTTATCAGTTGACTCGGTAAGATGAAGATATTGAGATTCAAGTATGGTACATTCAACGTATGGCCCAATTCTATACAAATTCCTCAAGGTACAATATAATTATAAAATGCTTGTGTATTTCCTTCTTATAATAATACTAAGTAATGATTATTATTATTATTATTACCAAACTTACAATGTCACATGTTATAGTATTGTCCTGTATCCAGATATGTTTCATATTGCCAGATTCCTGCCAATGACTTTGGTTTGTTAGATTATTGCTAATTTTACATTCAATGATTTACTGTCTCCAAACATTTTAACAGTAGCCAAAAATAAATGGGTCATTTTCACAAACAGCAATCTTTTTTGTGCGTTCATAGTTTTGTGTTTTTTTTAATCAACCAATACTGAAATTGCTTTTTCTAGTTTAGCCAACTGAGAATCAAGGAGTGCTTTCAAGCCTTGATTTATTTAATAGTGCAATTTATTTCTTGTTGTGGTGAGTTTGGGGTTGTTTCACTGCATGAGGGAATTAAAATAGTCGGTGCTGTTAATTGAGAGTGGCTAAACAGCCGCTCCAGGATTTTTGTGATATTTTCTGTGAGCTGAAAACTGCTCCATGTTGTTGCTGTCCTGTGTCCTTGCAGTCTCTGTCTGAGCGCAGCTGTTAATTCCCACAGTTGTAGTGTGTTTACCTGCCAAATATAGGTCGATGAGGATGTGCTGTGTTGCAATATAAGGTGACTTTTATGCGTCATTTTTTGTAGAAATGAAAATTTGTGAGAGTGCGCTTAAGTTGCAGGCAACATCTGATGGTGTTGTTGTAAATTTACATTTTATTTTTTTTCAGGAGAGCAGTTTTTCTCAAGGTGACTGTCGAAGCAATAGAGCGCTGCAGGAAACCCTGAAGTCAAACAGCAATATTTCCTTCAAGACAGAATTTAACTTTGATGCGTCTTCTATTCTAGTTGTATTCTAGTTGTACTTCTAGTTTTTACGTTTTCCATCAGGCTAGGACAAGTCTTCTCCCTTAGCTTATTTAGCCATCCTGACGCCATCACATCTATCCTCTTAGTGTCTTTAGCGTGAACGTGATCCTGTTGTTTTCCTCCTACCCTCTCAACACCAACAAATCGCCTGAATCTGGTGCTGTAGTCATACAACCCTGGCTGGGTCCACCCCAGCCCTTTCTCATTTTAGGGTGCCCCTACAGTGGGATTATGACCCCCTAGGGATGCAGGGGAAGTCTCAGCTGTTGTAGTGAAGAGTGACTCACAATAGCAGTCAGTCGCCGTCAGTCGAGGAGGACTCCGTGTTTTAAGGTAGAAGTACCGTTAAGGACCTTAGATGGGCTCTGTTGTACTCCCCAAGATGCCTCCTAAGCTTTGTATACCATCGCTTCTAGAAGGGTTGTCCGGATTTGTATTTCTTTCATGCGTTCTTGCATTTGTCATTATCCTAGAAAAACGACCAATCTAGATACAAATAGATGTAAACACTGAAGTGTCAAACACAAACGCAAATTGGCTGTTTCTTCTTCAATTATCACAGAACTCAGTGGCATTTAGATGCTTTACAGGCTTGTTAGTCGGTGGAGGAACATCTGTCCCTGTGTGTGAGACTCTCACTGTTTGGCATTTAGAATTACTGACAATGGCAACAGGCTCCCAGCTTTTGTCTGGGAGATCTGGGCTGGATCAATCCGAATATTTAAAAATGGATGTTCAAGCTGTCTGAAGTTGTGCATTGGGCTGGGCACTGTACAACTTGTCCTTCATAGACGGGTGCAGGTTGATTGAACCTTCGACAGATTCTTTTGATCCATGTTTTGACCTAGTCTCAAGAGCATGCGAGTAAATTAAACTCCACTCAGCGCACCTACAATCTGCGTTCTTCTTAGCACAGTGCTGTGCTGTCACTTGACCAGGACTTGGCGACATTTTATGTTATCAGGTTGTCAACAAAGACATTTTCCCCTGCTGCTCAAGTCGGCATTAAAAAAGTAGGTCAGTTGGCTGACAGAGGGTCTAAAGTCATTGGATAGTCAAAGCCCTTTCACTGTAATCTGAATATGTCACTGCAAAATGGTGATGCGATCTTTCAACTTGCACATGTAATGTGACAAACTTCTGCATTTTCTGGAAGCAAGTGAAAATAAATCATGGCTGATGAGATTGCTACACATATTTATGCTAGTTACAGTAGTTTCATATTGATGCCCATGCACTGAATAAACTGGAGAACAGAGAAGTCCCATGACCTTGAAGAGTTACAGTCGAAAAGTTGGAGGAAAGTGTCTGGAGGCCTTGGAGAAACAAGTGTATAAACTTGGCAAACTTGGCTGTCAAAGTTCCTCTTTGGGTCTCTTGTTTGTGATCTTAGCATGGAGAATTATTGAGTCAACTTTCTGTTAATGTGAGCCTCAGACAAACTGTGTGCACTGCTTTATAGTGTGTCATTACCCAGCTCTAGTTTTTGCTTGATTGTTCTGAAATGTGCTGAAAGTCATTTGTATTTTCAGATGAGGTGGGTGTTTTATCTTGTTTTTTTCTCTTTTTTATCACAGTAGAGGCACATCATCATGTGTGGTGTTCAATTGGTTGAGGCATCAAAGTGATGAGTGTAGGGCCCTCAGTAGGTTTGACTTGATACATATGCCTTTTAAGAAAAGGTGCTTTAGGTGTTGGAAACGATGTCAACCATTTTCATTTCATTGCCATGATTGAAGAGTGGAAGTTCTTGGTATTCATGAGTGCGCTAAATAGGTACTTTTATTGCTGAATTGTACCTGAAGGGACAAGTTATTTAGTGAAAAATTCTCCCATGTAACAGGGAGCTGTGGTCGCACTGGAGGATAGAGAAACAAAAGAGCCTGCAGAGGGAAAGAGAACGCTGTAGTGAAATGACAGTAGCCATTTCAAATGATGTGTCACTTCACTGAAGGACATCTGTATGAATCAAGGCTGTAAGTCGGGAAACTTGCTGCCAAACTATCCTCGCTACATTCATTTGTTTTTTTGTTCGCTGTAGGCGCTTTGTTTGGATTGCTCATGCTAGACAGTCTGTATTAATACATGGCTGTTTTCCTCATTTCATGTGCTTGCAAATAGTGAATGATGGTGATGACAATCCGCTGTTTTGTTGAGACATGCGAATAATGAGTTGTGTTCATCACCTCAGCGTTTGCAATTGTTGTTCCATAGAAAGGCCCATTAAACATCCTTTGAATTCTTCACTCTCCTGTTCGACTTGCTTTATTTCAGCGAGCGCTGTGTTGTCCATGACTTATTTTGCCTACTTTGTTCTGTCTTTGCATCTCACGTTTTAATGCTGAATAAGACGTGTGGAGGAGGAGCATATATGCATGCGTGGGCCACAAAAATCCACACACTGAAACAGAAAAGTTTAGTAGTACAGTACGCCAACTTTTCTTTCAGGCATCAATGGCAGAACTAACTCTTCCATGCTGCGTCAACAAATGCGAGTGTCACAACTTGAGATGCGGACAACAGCAAAATTTCATCGGAAAATAATTATGCCTTCCTCTATGGCAAAGCAGGGGGAAATACCTTTCCATGGAAACTAGTATGATGGCACTATACAGGCACCAGTGATGGGAAATTTAGGGCGTCCTGCTGAAAAAACAGGGAGTCCAGATGCCCCCCTGGAGAAAAGCCAATATGATGAGTCAGTCTGAAGGGATAAGATCATCACCCATCGAAGGGTAGGCCATGTCATTTGTACGATGTGCTAAAGACTGGATGCTTCTTTGGAATTATGAGGTGATGTTTTCCACTTGTTTATAATGCAATATGTCATAGTGACACTCCTGTTTTGGGATACGTATCGCCATATTCCTGCAGCCCAATGATACTCTGTCACTCAGTTCTCCCCTTCTTCTAGTTCAAGTCTACCTTCAATACATTCTCCTGTGCATCATATATTTCCTCAGTTTTCTCCCTCCTTTCATCACATTTCAGATGCATTCCTGTATTTATAATTGGCTCAATGACTGGGAGATATACATCCTGTACACATTTGCCAAAGATTCAACTGATGTTCTCAAACATGTTTCCCCTACTAGAGTCTGAAAAGATTGAATCTTTTAAAGAGTTTGGAATAGTTTCAAAGTCACATTTTCACACCGTTGACTTCCATCTCGATCTTTTCATTAAGACGTGATGACAGTTCGTGGGTTTCCATCCGCCACGTACATATTCCACACAATGGAACTCTATTCATCTGCACAAATGCAACCTCTGTTTCAATATTATTTGATAAGAGACTCATGGGAAGCGACGCTTGAAACGATTTGGCTCTCTAGCACGGTGAGAGGAAGTGAAATCTGGGGCAATAGTCAAATACTTGTATTATTTTCCACCTCCTTGCTCGTGTTTTTCTCTCTAATAAAATTTTATATCGAATCTGAGGAGAAATGCTGGGCTGTGATTTACCACTTTTATTTCCATGCGGAGAAGGCCATGGCACACACAGCATGAGTGCAATCATTAGATCAGCAGCTCCGAGTATCAGATACAGTAAACGCTGTGTTTCCTCTCCTATGGGGAATGATCAGTTTAAATGTAAAGTGCAACTGCAAATAAACAACACCTGCTATTCAGTCTGAAGGCTGCTGACTTCACTAATCAGACGAAAAAAAAAAAAAAAGAGATGTACCAGACGGAGAAAACACATGTCGGAACAGTACAGGCAGCCTTTAGTTTAGATCTTTTCAGTTGGTTTGTCTTCCGAGATCGACCAAGGTTCATTAGCAGGTGCTTATTTGCAATTATGAGGATTAAAAAGCAAGCGTTAATTTTGACCTCACATTTCACCACCGACACATCTAAGTTTTGAAACAACATTTGAGTCATATTGATGTGTTTTTTTCACGTCATCTGCCACCTGGTTGGCTAATGGCAGACATAATGAATGACCAGTCGACTTCAAAGTTGTAGTTAGTTGCTGCCCAATTCCATTGTGACTTTTTATTTCGCACATGACGTTGCATTTCAAGATGGATGATGACATTGGCCACGAAAGATGATGGCTGCCGTGACTCACACGACATTTTATCGGGTGATAATAGAGGGTTTTCACGGAGCGTCATCACAGCGTCATCCAAACCGGAAGCCGCCATGTTGGAGATACTCTTTGTAAACATCCCCATAGGCTGTGAATGAAGTGCTCCATCGTGTTTTTCACGATCGGAACGATTCGTACAATACAAAACACAACCGTAATTCACCATTTTTCAAGGAAACGCTGCAGAATCGCCTTCAGTACCGGTCTGTGCTGAACAGTGAGTATCTCCTACATGGCGGCTTTTGGTTTTGATGACGCGCCGTGAAAACCCTCTATACTCTGGAATGATCTGTAAATAAAGAGCGTTACACTTCCATCCTCAGCAGGCATCCCATCTCACAATTTTCATTAAATAAAATTCAATGAGTGCATGACTCATGTGATTGGCTTCTAGCTGCACAACTAACTGCATCTTGTCACTTTAAAGAAAATCCATTTTGAAGGGCAGCTTCGTCACTCTCCCTCACAGAAGTTTCCGTCAACACGCAGTGGTCTGTAATTTTAGGCACCATTGTACAGACAAAACAGATGTAACACCAAACAGCAAAGCACTTAATCCACCGCATCTGTCCTTTGAAGTATTTGAAAGCTTTAATGTGACTAATGCGTGTCAACAGCGTTGTGAGGAAATGTAAAAGCCACTTTTTAAAAGGTGCATTATGGAAGGCATTGCAGAAATAAAACTGACAGGTGTTCTGTGTGTTGCGTTGGGAATATGACTCTTCTCCTTGGCTTTCAATTGAACTGGGCATGGTGATGCAATGAGAAGTTTGGATTTTCCAGTTTTGTCCGTAGCTCCTTTGGGCACTTAGCTGGGCACTTTTAGAATTCTGCAATAATTTGCTGTTACAGTAGTCAAGGCCCTTGAGTGGAAGGACTGCCCAAACACAGCCTGACAATGTGTGTATATATTAATATATATAAAAAAATAGATAAATACATTGTTGGCTTTTAGCTGTTCATAAGAAACATTGTTGTCACTTGGTTTATATATAGTACCTCAAATGACGATTCATTTCAATCATGGTGCCCGATGGAGTAACATCCAAAATGAAGTCACACAGGAGGGGAAATATTGGATTCCAATGAAACACATGTTGCCTTCCACATGCAGCATGGAAGATTGACCTAAAAGATGTGAAAACCCAACACTCTCATTGGGGAGTGTCTTTTGACTGGGTCTCACTGAGCAACATACAAGTGTCAGATGACCACCGTGCTGTGCTCCTACTTCAGCCTTCCCCAACCCCTTCCCTGCACTTCTTCAGTGGCCAAAAAACTGAGCCATAAAAGATCAAGAGTGAAAGTTCTTATCTTGTTAGAAACTTTAAAAATTCAGTTGCTTTATTTGTTGTCTTTTTATATACTTCATTTTTATCATTAATTTATCATAATAATTTTATTAGTAGTCTTTTTCAAATGATTTTCTTTTATTTATTTTTTCATTGAAACTGTTTTCAATGACTCAAAAACTCAGGAAGTTTGAAGAAAATTCATTTTATCGTGGAAAGACGGACAGCCTTTCACTCATTCACCAGTCATTCACTCAGCACATTTTTCCGACAATTCAACATCCTTAAAATCTACATAAACCCAGGCAACGTGTCTTAAATTTTTGTCATAAATTATATTTCCAATTTTTAAATTTTAATTTCCTGTTGGTGAAAATGGGTCAATAAAATGTTTGGTAAGACTTGTTTATTTACAGTTCATTGTCAGTAATTGTGTGTTGTTTGACTGAGACCGTTGGGTATTCCAAGTCAAAATGTAGTTTGGATTAACAAGACGCAGGAGACTACTTTATAGTGATTAATTAATGGGTAGTATGTTGTTAATACACATATGACTAAGTAGTTTATTTATGCTAAAATAGGTTTGCTGATATAGAGTGCAACCAAATGTTACAAATTGCGACATTCCTTCTGACTGAAGATAAGCTGGTAGTGTTGGTAGTGAAAAATAGTTTGGACTTCAATTATTGTAGTGTTGGGGGTGAACAGAAATATCACCCCCAGAGTCAGTGGGATACTTCTTTTGGACCCACGATCAAGACCACACACTTCTTTAGACCAAATCTTGTGCTTTGGATTTTCTCTTTCAGGAAGCTGGCTCTTTTTAAGGCTAACCTTGTGACAAGAACGGCCTTTCATTATCAATATAAAAGTAACTGGCACCAAAGTCAACAAGTCTTTTGTCTGGTATCAGCTGCATGTGTTTAAAAACCATGAGGCATAGTGATTTTCTTTGTGTGCCGCCGTGCGCCTTGTGACATGGATACCGCGTTGTTGATGCTAAGCAGACAGCCCAGAGTGGCTGAGGCGTCCACATGGGTTGAGCTTAGCGAGGTTTTAGCGATTTAGAACGTGGTCATGAGATGACTAAGGCTTGGGGATTAGAACCTTGGAGATATCTGCCTCACTCGCAGTGAACTAGATGAAATGAGGGGTTTAGCAGGCCACCGGGCCCTGTTGACATTAGATGCTACTGAATATATTATCAGCTTACTGCACCGCGTGTAGGTCTGCTTTTCCTGTTTTTAGTCATGATGTTCCTCTGATAAATAAAGGAATACGATCCCGTTGACCTTTTGAAATCATCAAAGGACAAATATTGTGGGCTTGTCATGATACTAAAATTTCAAACTTGACATCCATACCATTTTCAGGGAGCTGGTGGCAGCTCATAACAAAATGACCAGCATTTCTCCGGGCCACTGGACAGACGTACGTCATTTATCAGTTTAATGCAGGATGGAACAAACAAATGGGAGCTTTACTGACCTGATGTAAGTCATCATGGTGACTGAGTCAGTGCTGCACACGTGTTGGCTGTGTGCCGGAGAGTTGCATCAATGCCAATGCAAATTATTACTTTTGACAACCCTACTATCTTGATGTCCATTTCTGGGGCATATGAATAGCCAAAATACTTCAGTATTTAATTCAAACATTCTCATTTTTTCCACCAAAAATTCAGCTTTTTCTGTTGTTCCTGGGCTGCAGTGGTTAGAAGAATCTGTGACACTTAAGAGATGAGATCATTTTTCTGTGCCGCTGCTGGTGGACACCTGTGGCATCTTTCTCTTCCCTATCATGAGCTCTTTTTTTCCCCAGAAATCATTCTTCCAGATAGGTGGAGATGGAGAAGGACCTTGTGAGCATATGCTCGTTTTGTAGGAAGCTGCTTTGAAATATGAAGACAGACAAGTGAACACTACCAACTGGCTGTTCTAATCGGCTTCTCTCTTAATTTTTTAGACGTTGTTTTGCGGAGATGGTAATAAATAAATCACATGCAAGCAACATTCTTCTTTGTTTTCCTCCTAATTTTATTTTATTTTTTTTGAAACAAGGTGAAATTGAAAATAAATCAGTGGTTTCTTTCAAGTGTTGATGATGTGAAAGAATGAAATACATAGAAGGAGTTTGAAAACAAAATATTCAAGGAGATATTGCACTAAGAAAGATGGCTCTATGCACCGGCATAAACAAATAGATACTGATTTAAATTGATTATTAAACAAGCTGCACACAGAAGATAATATCGACAAACTGAAGAAGACTGCCACAAAAAAGCAAAAAACAATGAAGCATAATTAGAGAAATAGAAAAGTCATAAATATGACAGAAATGCTCGATACAACACAGTTCATGTACGCACACAGATCCTTTCATGTCCCTTAAAACCTCATGTGAAGACACGTTTGTGATGCTGTTCAAAAGCGCTGCTTAGTGTTCTGCAATCGAAGCCTCAGAGAGCATCAAAAATAATTGTGAAAGCACTCGGGGCCCATATTAAATCTTTCATTTGCCACTAGTGGTTTGGAAAAAGCACATAATGGTGTTTGTACATTTTTTCCCATTAGGCAAAGTCTATTCCGGCACGAACACACTTGAGTAAGATCTCCGTCTGTGCTCAGCGTCATCTCCAGACCAATCAGGGAGAGCTATTGGCTATTAGCAATTTTACAAAAGCCCATTATGTAACATTAGAAAGTTGAGTGAATTTCAGAGCAAACACTGCTTAACGGCTGTTTACATCTGTGGTCATACAACATTTTCTGGCAAAAACAAACATTACGCTAAATGCTCCAAATCTTTTAAATTGTCTGCGGTGTCTTCTTTTAGATACATTTTGAGTACATAAACTTCTTTTGTCTTCACTAATTAAATCTTACGTACTCATTGAATAGCTTTGATTCAAAATTTAAAATGAATTTATTAACCTAGTTATATACAGGTGAAGTTTATAAAATGGCCGCCTCCCTGAATGCTTTAAATAGGATGCGCTACAAGGACGCGAAAATATTCGGTGTGCCTGCAACTTCCCTCACTCTTCTGATCTATTTGTTGCGACTGTTTTCCAGTTTCCACAAAAACAACAAGTATACAAAAATCCTACAAAACGAACAAATATACAGATCACTAAAGTTCGAACAAAACCTTGCATGGTATATTTGTGATGCTGAAGTTTTTACCCATATTGAGTCAGCCCATTTTAAAACCAATGTTATCTTTCTGATACGGTAGACAACTGCAGATAACTGTGGAAAATGTGGATCATTAAAAAAAATGCTGAAAGTCCTCTTCAAGGTTCAAGCTGAAGCTTCAAGGACTTAAAAAATGTGCAATAAAAGGCAATCTCGATAGCCATGGCAAGACCTTAACGTCTCTGTGTTGATGCGTCAGAGTCATTGGATCATCAGCTTCCAATTGATTCACTGCTGCTGCTGCTGCTGCTGCTTCGCCCTTCAGTTCATCTCTTCAGCACTCACTCACCAGTAGCTGCACTGATGTAAGATAGACTCCTTAAAGGTAGTAATTGGGTCATTTTGTCAGTGTAGCTGGCTTATTACACATCGAGGAATATTCACAGAAAACCGCTATTATCCTCTGAAAGACAGTTGGACGTCTCATAGGTGAAATAATAAAAGTTCATTTGCGAAGCATTCCCTTCAGAATTTCTCATCAGAATTTTGTGGAAATGATTTGAGGGTATCCTTCCTTTTTCCCTGCAATGTTTGAGTCATTCATGCATGAATGACTTTGGCATCAACGGTTCAACCAGAGGACGGATTTGGTGACCAGTTCAGTAAGCTACTGTAGTGTAGGATTTATATGGTGGCACAGGTTGCGATTCAGACGCATGAACTGCAAGACTAAAGTGTTCCTGGCAGGAGTGGTCTTCAACCTGTTACAGAGCAAACTTGTGGGGCACTCAAACAAAGTAAAATGACCACAAAGATGGACACACAGGAAGTATGAAAGACATGAGAAGCAGGACCATCTGGAACAATTACAAGACAGGTGGTAATCAAAAAGTAGACACAGACACCAGGGAAAAGAAAATAAACGTAGCCCACAATCAGAAAATGCAACAGAGGCTAGGTTGACCGTTTGCAGGAGTCGGATCAGAAACAGGAAATCAAATCATGACACAAGGTGCCTCCTAATGCGACTTTTTTCAAGCCGACATTTGCATCCCAGAGTGACCCAGAAGTCAGTCATCTGCTTTGCATATTGCCTTCTGCAGTGTGTCCTAACTAGATGGCCAATATGCTACGTAAAAGAAAGACACGGGTTGGGGTTTAGGTTAAGGGGTGGCATGTCTTTTGCTCTACTGTAAACAGTTGTGGTACTTGGTATGTAGAGCAACTATAATTACGATGTGTTTCAAACGTATAGGCATGCATGAGGCTATATATAGCTAGTAGCATCTTGACTTGAAGGAACGATGGGAGCATGCGATCATCACCGCCCACACGTCTTTACCCCTACCACTCCTTTGGATGGAAAATATCCGGTGGAAAATACTCTGTATTTGACTCCTTTGGAGAGAGAATGTGTTGCCTTCCCCATGGGCGATGAGGAAAAAGGATCAGATATAGGACATGGAAAATGGCTGAGATACGTTTGGAGTGTTTCTTTGTTTCTACTAAGTGCTTAACTATGATGCTGCAACGCTTCATTTTTTGAGGAAATGAAGTGGTAAGCCGTTGTAGCCTTTAGCACACTAGTGTTTGGTGTAGTTGAAATTAAGCAAACCACTGATGTAGTACATTGATTGTTTGGAATATTCATCCACTGTAACGTAGCTCTAATAATGCTGTCGTATTTGGGTATGTTGTGTGGTGAGCTGTGTAAGAACCTAGTATTTTGCATTATTGCCACCAAATCCTAAACAGGAATACCTTTCAAATACAGTCTGTTTTCTTTCCTAAATGACACCTGGAACTCTCCATACAACACACTGTTGAACTGCCCCATTATCTCATTAAACAAAAGCCTTGTCTGTAAATTCCTGTTCATACGATTAGTTTTTGGAGCAAACACATCATGTTTCTGGGAACAGCCTGGAATTTTACGTGGGGGCATGAGATTGAATATCTCTGTCTCTCTTGCTGTAATCAGTTAATGAAGTGTCACCGTGGTAATGGAACTGTATCAGTGAGCCACTGAGACAGAGAGGCCAGAACCACTTGCTGTGTGCGTGGATGTTGCCTGATCCTTCTTACTTTGGTGTTTGCTGAGATGGGAGTGAGCTATTGGCCTGTCTGTGAGCGTGGGCTAATCACTTTTCTCATTAGAGCTCCCATATCCCAGCCGTGTCTCTCAGCAGGTAATAAACAGGACGGTTTTATTCATTATCTAGTTAGAAAGTAATGACTTGTAGGTTTTTTTTTTGATGGGTTTTGTCCACAATATGCGCGTGTCGCTCAGCTTAATGTGAGGCTCAGTTCAGTTACACCCTGTAGCCGGGCAGCTGGTGTCCAGTTCACCTGGAAGGTGCGGTCCAGTGGTGAGTCAGCTGGTCAGGTGGTGGCCACTATTTGTCAATGAACTTGTTCTGACAGACCTGGAAATGTAAGAATCAATTGTAAAATAAATCAGTGAATTGAGACTGACATTGCTCTGCCTGCATCAATGTTTACACTAATGTCATCAACTGTACTTTTCCTTTATTTATTTATTTTTTTACAAACATCAGTAGTGAGACAAGGCACAGATGAGTTCAGTGTGGTGGTGTATAATATTACCAGCTGGATCCATCCAACCTTTGAACAACTTTTAGCTTTTCTTGGTAATTGTTCATTTTCATTTTTATTTTGAGTTGAGTCCGTACGTTCTGCTGGTACCGATATCTCAGTTAGCTGGGTATCTTTTCTCTGTACCATTATTTTTGTGGCTTTTTATTTGGATAATAAGCTGCACTGATGAATCTGAATCATAAATGACATCAAAGTGGTAGTTAAACATATCCTCCTTCATCGCTTCACAGACTTTGGTTAAACTATCTTGGAAAAATAAAAAACAAATGACTGCTCCTTTTGTCTCTGCGACTTTTAATCTTCTGTTTTTCATTATATCAATTACAGAGTTTGGCACAATAAACGGAGATTGGGAAGAGTTGCTCATGATAAAAGTGTGGTTTTCATTAACTGCAGAGGAGGAAGACAAAATGAGACTGATAAGGATGTCACATCATTTGAGAAATGGCAGTTCTTCCACCACGCCAAGGCGGCACCTTGTTGCCTGACTTGACTGCAACAGGAGGTGCTTAAACAAAAAAAAAAAAAAAAAGAAAAAGCCTTGATGAGTACATTGTTAAACTACATTAATTTAGGTTCCTGAAGAAAATGGAGTCGACACGCCAGGGAGTTGTTTTGCTTCAAACTTTTCAGCCGCTGCTCCGGTAATGCGATCATTCTGGAATTTTAATTTTACTCCCACAGAATCAAATGTGCCTTCAGGCTATTCACTCTTTACGAAGTGAGGAATCGTCTTGTGTTTTTATTTACTTTCACTTACGTTTTCAGAGTCAAAAAGTCTATTTTGGAGTTTAAATAATTGGAAATAAAAAACAGTTTAGCTCAAAACAGAAGCTAGTTTTGCAGTCAGTTGATTGTTCAGTTTGTCTCAGCTCTAACTCTGGATACTTCCATATGTACAGTACGTGCCTTTGAAGAGCAAAATTTTGCCCTAACTTAAGATGGAGACTTTTTCATTTCAACCAAAACCTTGATGTTTGTTATATATATTAGCTCACATTTGCAACAACTGATTTTGAACTGAAGTATTTCCTGTTGGTCTACATCAGGGGTCACCAACCTTTAAGCAACCGCGAGCTACACTTAGGGCATTGTGGGACCCAGAGGGCTGCCATGGGTTCAGTACACACATCTGAAGTCCCGATACATAATGGATGATTCATGATATTCCTCTCAAATACTTGCAAAAAGGAATCGCATGGTAATAACATAAAAATGTTACCAGGTAATTAACTATTTATTCATTAAAGTTTTTATTTCTGCATTTATGTATTAAATTATTTATTCAAGTTATTTATTTATTATTGTTGTGTCTCTCATCTCATCAGGACCAATATTGTGGGCTGCTATAACTCTACAATTGCATTCAATATTGGTCATGGAAAAAGATGGTAACATTTTAGTGGTGCTCCGAATTACCGTCCGGATCAACATGTCTTGAAGGATTTCTCATTCTTTATCGGGACAGTGTGTCCTGCCATATGAACTCTATATCTTCTTTGTGTAGTGTGCCTGCTGTGCGAGCGAGTTCTTCATCTCTACTGCCACACTCTGCCCTGTTAATTCATTACATTTCAAATGATAAAAAAGGTATGTAATTATATCAATTAAACACATATTTGACAGTTATATTTGGTGCTTTTCTATTTCACTTGCTTCGTCTTTATGATCAGAAATTTGGTTTTGTTGTTTGTTTGGTTTTTTTAGGTGACTGGGTCTATAAATTTTCTTGTGGTTGACCCCCACTGTGATTGAGTTTGACACCTCTGAGAGTTCCTGGTCCTATGCAAGTTTGTGTCTCACTTTATCATACACTGGGTGCTGAACTATTGGTGCAGATTATCTTCTTCGACTGTGGTGCAACTTTTTTTTTCATTTTTCTTTTTGAATGTTATAATCCGAGCCACTTTAACCTCACATACTCACGTTTTTCATCTGTAGTTGATTCATTGTCACCACTAGAATTGAATCACTGCTCAAATGTTCTTTTGAAAATCATCACAATGGTGTGAAAACAGCCCTATAACAACTGGACTGTCAGCTCTAAAAGAGATGCAGCAACCTTAGCTCCACTATGCAGCTGGAAAACAGCAAGACACCATTATTTCCCGAGTGGTAGCAACGCAGCCCACATATCTCAGTTTCAGACACGTTTCTTTTTTTTCCCGCCGTGGATGTAATTTTGGGGACATAAAACATGAGCAACTGTGGATAGACAAAATGATGCAGTCAAGAGGAGGAAAGAAGGGCGACTGCTTCTGGTGGTTTTCGCTCTTGTTTTTGAGGAAACAATGATCAGCCATCTTCCACTGATGAATGTGATGGTGGATTTGGCCCTGTACTTTTATTATCATTGTCAAATGACTAGCTCTGATCCTGGCATATTAATGCATGAAATATGTACTATAATCAATGTTGAATGGACTCATTTAGCATTAGCATTGTCATGACTCTGCTCCTGTTTTGTCACGTGAGTCCTGTTGTTTTCGCCCTCCGTTTCTTCCTGTTTGTGTGGCACACGGCTGGAGCCAATCAACCCTTGATCACCCATGTACAAAAACACCTGGACTCCAGCACCATGTGCCAGATCGTCTCCCATTGTTTCCCTGTGTTCAACTCCTTTGTTTCTATGTGATCGCTCCTCTAGTTCCTGTGATTTTGGACTCTTTGTTCCCTGCGGTAAATTGGCTCTCTGTCGTTCAGTCTCTCATTCTGTGTGCTAGCTAGCTAGTGTTTTGTCTCTTCGTGTTTCCTGGTGTGTTTTTTGACTATCTCTGTTCATTGTGCTTTCGTCTCTCAGTTTCCAGATTTAAGTTTGTTTCTCCCGGTTCGGTGAGGCTTTCTGTTTGGACTTTTTACTCATGTTTGTGGACTTCTGCTCGTTTTGGTTACTCTGTTTTGGACATTCAGTTTTTGCTTCGTTTCTCCCGGTTCGGTGACGCTTTCTGTTGTTTTTGTTTTAATTATTAAAATATTTCTAACTCGCTCCTGTCTCCCTGTAACTTTCACCACTGCGCTTGGGTCCCGCTCCACGTCCCTTGACTCGTTACAAGCATCTTTTCATAAAGAAAAGGTGTATAAATCTGTGCTCTCGATTTAGTTTTAAGGTAATCTAAGATAAGATGATATTTTTTCCTGCATAAAACAAGACAAACGTATGGGATGTTGCAGACAGATGTGTCCGGAGGCGGAGGCAGGACACTGTTCGCAACAGCACACTTGAAATGCCTCAAGTAACGTGCTAGTAACTGGGAAGAAGGTCCAGCTCCCGAGGAAACACTGGTGTCCAGTGAGCTAACAACAAGCTAAGGCTGATGCAAACTCAAACGCTACAGTTTGTTCCGAGTCTACTGAAGTTTCATCATTTTCTTTGCTTAGTTGCTCCATCACGTGGCTAGAATAATTTCATGACCTGATACATGACTGTGATTACCCAATAAAATAATGATATCACAGCGCCTCCCTAATGTGCCTGTGATGATGAACTCCCCTCACAAATACTGCGATTTATTTGACCCAGTTCTGCATCTCCTCTGAGTTCATGTGCACTTGCTGCTGTTGGAGCATAAGGCCACTGCTTTGGCCATTATTTTCAACAATAACAATGATTTGGGCAAAGTCACCGCGGAACAGGATGCAGTGGCGGTGATTTTGCACAATTGTGCTCTGGGGTATCGCTGGTATTTAAATCCCCACAAGTAAACAACATTAAACAGTAAAGACAAATGTGGCATGACTTTCTCATGCAGGTCTCCTGCTCAGGGGCTGTTTTTGTTTCCTATCAATTTGTCCTGATCGAGGAAGTGCATGAGGGCTGCTGGTGGACGTCGATGACCACTGCCCTCGCCCCTTTTAACTAGAAGCGAGATTTCTTTCTCATCCTCCATTTCAAAATTATTCTACACATTTTACTTTCAAAAATTGGAAATTTTGTTAAAATTGTCATAAATTAATTTCAGTTTTGTTCCTATTTTTTGACTGTGTACAATGAATGAATGTCTTTTGATTCTTTTTGATTGCACTACACGGTTATGACGCTTTCTCTGTTGGTTCATTTCTCATGACATAATGGAGTTTGTAGCAACATATGTTAAGCCGCTCATGAGAGAAAATATTTTGTTTTTCCTTTCTTTTTATATGCATTTGTGATGTTGTTTCAATTGATGTCCTTTTGTTCATGAACTCACTCGATCAATGCTTTACTGCGGCGATCATGAAACTAAAATTGGCAGAGAATGTGGGCATAAATTAATTATTATTATTATTAATGATAATAACTATAAAATAGTTATGATCTTGCGTTTTTGTGTGTTCGCTTTTGTAATAGAACTATTACCACCTCAATGCTTTAGCTTGTTTTTATTTTTAACTCAAATCATTTTACTTGGGTTCTTGGGATGGATCGTGGATTGCTTCTTCACACAGTACATAACGCAGCACAGCAGCTATGCAAGTTCTAGAACATGAATATTTATATGCCTGCTCTTATTAAACTTGATTATCAATTGCTTTTGTAAATCAGAAAAGACCTTTGTAACCTACTAGTCAATAGTTCTTAGACCATTCTTTAGTTATTTATTCATTGCCCTTAGTCACATTTTTATACCAACGTTATTATGTATAATAAAAAATAACAACAGTAATAAATGATAATAATTGCCGCGCTTAAAAGTAGTTCTCTGATGTTTCAATTTTATTGGTGTACTTAAACATCCTCTGTCTTGCGCCTTCTATGTGTGTTGAGTTCTGAAATGCTCCTGCCACCTGGCGTCCAATTGAGCTCCTTGCTGTCAATGAAATTTCAAATGCTAAAATAAACTTATCTTAGAGTTAGAATGAATAAAGGGCATTAATATGCATTAATGAGGGGCTTGGCGGTGTTATCAGTGATACTCTGCTCTGATCTTATTAGACATTATTATCATTCAACACTTTTGTTATCAAGATCTCTCCTGTGCACAGGGAAGGGACAATAAGACACAACACAAAGGAAATTCCTGGTTCCTAGAGCTCCAGATTCCACTCCAAAAAGCTGAAACACGATCACTTTTTAAATATTTCATAACCACAATGGCGTCATTTAATGCTCCCACTCTGCTTTTAACACCAATTTTAGCTGCTGCCGCTGCACTTTTCCTGCATAATCAGCATCAGCAGTATTTGTACATGGTCAAACAACTTGACATAAACATGCAATTTTAAAAGTAGGTGGGTTTTTACTAAAAAACTCTGCCTCTTGGTGAGCAGTGAAAACTGTTGCCATGGTCGTATCGCAGTATTTTCATCCTGTATATTGATCTTGTTTATGCGAATTCTGTCCCCGACTGAACCCTGCACACCGTTCGGGGTCTCAATGAAGCCTTATCCTTCCTGTTTATGGAAGGTTACTTTTGATAACAGTCCAAGGGGACATCTAAAAAATATTATTCTGTTTTATCTGCTCTGTTTAAAGGTAAACACACTCAGGATAGATTCCGGAAATGTGCCCTGGCATATACGAGCAACTCGATTTGCAATGCTCAGTCGACTCAGAAACCCAGAGTCTGGGATTTATAAGGTCAAACAATTTGGGTTTTCGGTTATCACGCTTAAGACCAGGATCAAGTACACAAGTGGGACGTGATAAGAGTAGGGTGAGAGCAACCTGCCAGACAAATGCAGCTTCTGACATTCACACATGGCGACGGTTCACTTCTAAAATACGCATCATTAATAAGCATATTACAGAATACTATAGCATATTATATGGTATTAATCAGCAAGGTAGCACAGAGTGATACCCCACGCTCACTCCTGAACCATTGCCACCATTGTCTTCGTTTTACTGCTTAGAGTTGGAACAAGTCTGTTTCCTGCACTATTTAGAATTATGTGAATATCTGGAGCTGATGCGACAGAACGGCTCGCATCAGTTTGTTTTCGATGACTGTAATGTGATGAGAAATATGTGTGAATCTGCATGATTTAGAAATGAGATGGCATGACAGCATCAAACTGAATTAAATCTAATTCATTCATTTTCAAATGGCTTTCTATCCCTGAAAGGGCTGGGTGACCTTATACCAATGTCACCGTGTGAGATTGTATTAAACTCGCGCTGAAACACATTAGAACTAATGCTATCTCTAATTATTTTCAGATGTGGAAGACGATTACGACGATTTAAATCATTTGGTGCAGTTATCTTCTGATCATCAAAGCTGTTTCGATGGCTTTGTTTTCGGAAAGAACCTCACCACACCAGTGGGTTGTTCAGAACCCTTTGCGATCATCACAACCCATTGCTGCAAAGCAGCAAAATTGGGGAAAGAAAACATGATTTATTTTTCCAATCTGTGGACATTGCTTGCGACGTTTTCCAGTTCCAATGCTTTGGTACCAGCTGACGGAAGCGACTTTCATGACCTATCTTTCCTTGACAACTTCTCTAAACCTGATATTTTGGTGTTGAAATGACAGTATGATCGGTGTAAACCTGCTGAACGTCATGGAATAGGATTTTTCCATTGCTGTGCACAACCCTATCCATGATCATCATCTGCCCGCATGACTTCAGTTGCTACATGTGTAGCTTCAGACTCTCAGTTAAAAGGAACACAGCAAGTGGTTCGTAGCTGTCAGATGTGTAAGAACGCCTGATGATCCAGTGGAAACTTTCTGGTGAGTAGCCTCCTTACAGGCTGGTTCGATGTGCAGGTCTCAGGAGTTTTCCAATGTGAATTGAATCAAAGCGCCGTTGCTTGGCTCCCTCTTAAGATAGATGTACGTATGTGGGAAATCAAATCTGCTTCACAGGGGGAACACTGCTGGGAGAGATGTGAAAGCAAAGAATGTAAAAAAAGATCAGTGTAAAATTACTTTCTTTATGATCTGTAAAACACCAGAGAACCCGCTGTCCGTCACCGCGTGCTGGATGTCGGCTCAGCTGGGCTGGGTTTCATGTTGCCTAGTACGCTTGTTTGAGTCTCACTTCCAAGTGAAAGAGGAGTGATCAAATACAAAAAAAGCAAAGTTCCGTATCTATCTGTGACAAAGAAACAGCCCTTTATATGCAAATGATGGTTTCCTGAGGGTTTTTTTTTTTTGTCACCAGTGACACTTTACGTCTCTGGAGGGCTTTGTGTCGAAGAATGCACAAACAAACATTAATGGTATTGTTCTGATGGATGCTCCACACGAGGACCAAACAAAGCAACATCCTTTCTGTGTTCACAATGATCCGTTGTAGGACAACAATAAAGCAACAATGATCATAAAATAAAATAAACACATGGGGTGTGTGTTTGTCTGACTGAAAAAGTTTTGAAGTCATCAAAGAATCATTGCCGGAAAGTGAGTTCAAAATGTCTTCTAATCTTGTGAATATCACTAAAGTGTGAGTCACGGCCACGGAACGGCCAGAATAATGGGAACTTTGTGACAGCACTTCCACAAAATGCATTTAAGCCTCATTCAAATGTGAATTGCATGGAACGCAAAATCCAGAAGAAGTACCATGAAGCACTGTGCTCGTGTGTTGTGGTGAAAAGAGAGCTGAGACGGGTCAGTCTGCTCCTACAATCCTACAATGGTCATGAGCTTTAGGTACTCAATGAAAGCATGAGATTGCGGATGTAAATGGTCGAAAGTACTTTTTCTGTGGGGTGTTACTGCTCAGCCTGGGGATAAGGTGAGAAGCACTCACATTCACCGGAGACTCAAAGTAGAATCACTTCTCTTCCACATGGAGGGTAGCCAGATGAGGCGATTTAGGCCAAACATCCGTCCTTGCCTCCTTGTGCCGACTCTCTCCATTAGCTATTTACATTGAACCTATGCATATCTCACAGTGAGTTATACTTTCTGGACTTGCTTGTGTACTACCTTGTTTTCATCTTATTGTGAGTTGTTTCCCTCTCACTGACACCCACTACACCAGGGGTGGCCATCCAGTCAGAGGCTAAGAGCCCTTTTTTTATGTGGCTCGTGCCACCAAAAACATCGTCCCGGTCTGTGTGTGTGAGCGACGCTGCATACTGGAGTGTCTCATCTTCACTCCACTGACTTAAACAGACTTCACGATGATCAACAATGAATAATAGGTGAAACACATACCATATGTTTAGTTAAGAATCAGAATCACAAAACATTATTAATCCCGAGGGAAATTCTGTTCGTAACATGCTCTGTACACAGCATAAATATAAAATTGAAAAGAAATACTATTATAATGCAAAAGATCTTATAAACAATGTGCAAGAAAATGCAGATTCAACAACAGAATGAACAGAATATCGTGGCAAAGAATCCTTCACTGTACATTTTTCAGGGATGAATTGTAAGAAGTAGGAAGAAGAAGGAAGAAATGACCTGTCAGTCTTTGAGATGGGTAGTCTCAATCTGTTGGTCAGTTGGCTTCGGTATTGGACCAGCAGCTGATGGAGGGGGTGGGTGATGTTCCTTAGTTTCAGGAGCATCCTTCTCTCCATAACCGTCTCCAGGGAGTCCAGTTTAGGGAATGACAAAGTCAAATGTGGAACTAAGTCATGTAAATCGTGATCGTGGATCTGATGACGGTCCAAGTCTCAGGACCGCGACTCACATCGGCATAGAATGTGCTCCAAGCCCCCCACCGGGTTGGAGAATAGCTCTTACTTTTTCATCTTTCCTGTACAAATGATCACCTCAATAGCAACTTGACCAAAACTGCAGCCAGTTCGGTGGCTCATTTGGTGAAGAGCCGCATGAAACTGGGCAAAGAGCCGCATGTGGCTTAGGAGCCGCGGGTTGGCCAGGCCTGCACTACACCCTCTCAACTCCACGGCATTTAACTGTAGTGATTCTTGGCTTCCCATGCCTTTGTCGGTCGGTCACTTTTAACTGCATATTAATACGTGGACATGAGCACCCCACAGAGATGCGACGTCAGGGAGAAAAGCCTTTTGTGAGACGCGTCCAACCTGAATCTGAGCTAGACCAACCCTGTGGGTGGTGTTTGAGGTTGGATATCAAATGGTTTTGCAGTGCCCTTCCACACATACTTCTCGGCTGTAATGGCAGTCATTCCCCCTGAGTAAAAACGATCCACCTTACAACAGAAGATATGACCACATGCGGTTACATTTTCCTACTGTGCTTTTGAATTATGTGATGACTCGGTTCTTCTGCTCCTGTTTCTGAGACATATGTTATTAATGCTGAGTCCACAACCTAATTCCTATGGAGTCGATCAGAAACAGCTGAGTGAGATAAAGGATGAAGTGCAGAGTGCACTTCCTGACCCTCTGTGCTGGTGGAAAGTTGTGTGCAGTCATTTTGTTTTTATATTTGTACGTGTCAGCCACTGAAATTTACGTGCTGTCTACATTTTACACAGCAGATCATTCCAATATAAACCTACTGATGGGATCATCATTCAAACATGAGGCTAATAATGTAATATGAATGTCTAAAATTGGTTTTACTGTGGCCTTAATTCAGTGTTGTGTCAGCAACTTGGTCATGTATCTTATTATAATGTTAAAGTCTTTGTTAACCTGTGCAGTCCCTGGAAACTGTTGATGGTGTGCAAAACATGTAGGAAGTAATGGTCCTCACAGACTGCTTTCTTATTTGCTATCAAGTACTATACCTTTTAAGAAGGCTTTCACACTCCGGCCGCATGATTAAGGGCTGCAATGGGCCCCCAGGACAGCTTTTGTCATTGTAAAAACATGTGGCATATATTCAATATCATCATGAAAAAAATATTCAAATAAATAAATAAAATGTGTGTCAAGTCTGGCTTTGAAACTGCTATACTGCTGTGTAGGATTCATCTGTCGAGAATATGTTTTTAGGCTTTATTTTAATGCAGTATTTACATTGAATAAAATGGCGTTACTATTCTATTTTTAAGGCTGCTGTGTGACACATCTGTGGATCTGCGAGGGTACGGTGTGATCTCAGATAAAATTGAAAAATCCTTTTTTTTCTCCTCCTTAGGTGGGCAGGAAATAAGGCTCAACAGAAGATGCGACGGGGTTGGTGGCTGGTCAGATGGCTGGGGACAGGAATGGCAATCCTCTCTGTGCTCACGTACAGCTGTGGCCAGGACACGGAAGGTATGAGCAGCCTGCTGTGGGGCAATAACCTCACTCACCTTTTTTTTAAATCCGCCACAGCATCTCTGATGAGATATGTTTTGCTCTCTGGGATTTCTGTTTGTACTTATTACAGGCTTTTATTGGTAATGATTTTTTTTATTATGTTATTGGACCAAATCAGCTCTGTCCTCCACCGGAACCCTGCAGCACATCTGGACTTCACCATTTCCCAGCCTCTTTTCTGAGCCTCTGAATCGTTTTTTTGCATGAAATAAAAAATGATCGGATTAGCAAGTAAGTCGAGAGCAGCTAATTAATTTGAGATTTTAAAAACAACTCATTACTTGCTGTCCATTCAACAGTACTTCTGTTGCAGTTTATTCATATTAGAGATCAATATTGGGAATCAAAATTTTTTTCTGTCTTCAAGCGGCATGTTTTTTCGTTCATGTTTAGTAGTTAGCATAGGATGTTGTTTTATATATACAGTTATGAGTGCATTCCAACCTGGAGAGAGACAAGGTGAAGTCCAGGAGGAAATCAGGGCACATAATGCTCAAATCGTATGAATATTTTACCCATCTGGCAGCGTTGGGGTGGAGAGTCTTGTCTTTATGAACTGGAGTTTTGCCAGAACAGAGAGTATAGTTTGAGTTAGTGAAGTAGCTGGTTCCTCACAAACAAGTGAGCTCAACCTTGATGACTGCCAGCCTGAGAAAACCAGCACTAGAAATATGATGCGAGATGCCACCCAGGAAGAAACATGGTGCACCTGGGATTCTTATTTCACCTCTGCTAAAGCTCCATCGTCCCTTGTCTTCACACTTCCCTTGGTTTGTCGAGCCGGAGGTGCTGTCAAATTCTCGCTGTCAAATGAGACAACTTTTAAAGGCACTGAGGTGTTGATGGCGAGGCACAGTGGTGTTACATAATCTGGCCTGAATAAAGTTTGTCCGTCAGATTTCTTTCTGTAAGCCAGCAAGTAAAAGTGGAGGTCGGGTTTCAACTGTAGCCGTGGTGTGTGGGATTTGGACGATAAGTGGAAGCAGGTCTTATTTACGTCATGTGGTGGAAGTCATGGAAGCCACTTCTGGAATGAAAAGTGGGGCCCGCAGGCCATGATTTAGCCAATGATATCTCAGCCTCAGTGATATCTGTTTCTCTCAAAACTAACTATATTTCTTTTTCCTCTTCGACTGTTTAACATCTGATGATTCCCGTTTTTCTTTTTTCATTAATAATCCCCTCTTCCTTGTACCAGCCTTTCATCACGTAATCTGTCTGACTCTTTTTAAAGTCGGCCTCAACATCTCGGAGTGAATGAATGTGTGTGAACCCCAGCGTCTGCCATGTAAGTCCATTGATCCTCACAGCAGCCCCAGCAAAGCCAAGCCATTTAGCAAATGGTAACGAAAGGTCAAGCTTCAATCCAGAGCACAGTGGACAGATGTGAATCGTGGTCCATGTCTGATCCCACCATTTGTGAATCCCTGAGCAAATATGAGTGTGCAGTGTAATTCTTATTGTGTGACTGGGGAGTGATTTCTTTGTGTGCCATCTAAGCATTCCCGCCGTGTCATTTAAGCCTGCAATTCTTATCTTCAGTTCTATTTCTGTTGATCTCCCGACCGCACATGCGTTCTGCTCTGGCAATTGTTTATCTATTTTTGGGATTGTCTGATTAAGGGCCAGATGTGCAGACTTTGTGTAGCAGCAGCCGGTGAAGCATAGGCGCACTGAAATGACCGGGGGATGGGCTTTAATCTGCTGGCCAGCGACTTATAATCGGACTGCAGGTCGAGTTTGCTCGTAGTGTGTATCATCGCCAAGGTGAATCACCGGCACTCAATGTATAGCTCACGTATTTTGCTATATTTTGCCTTGACAGCAACCTTTACCAGCTTGTCTTAAAACCTAAGCGGGAGACAAGGATAGGTCCATTGGATTGGTCCATTTATCCTGTCTGTTGGATCTGGTTTTTGTTCTTTGGGTGGAAATTCTTCTGCTGGCGTTTCCACCTTTGCATCAGCAGCTCTTGGTGACGGCTTTCTTGCAAGCTGTTGACATAATATTCCTCCTTCCAAATGATTTTGCTAGAGAGATTACATTCTCATTTTGCTTCAGAACTTCAGCCATAGTTTTTTTTCATTGTTATCTCCCTATCCTTCGTTGACTTGATATTTCTCTGCAACATAGACTTGTCTTGTGACCCTTTAAAAATAAGTGCCTTCAGGCAATTACGGCCCGAAGCCCCGCTGAGAGTATCTCACTTGTAAAGATAATGAGGAAAAAGATAGAAGGAGAGAAGCTGTAATTGCATTCTTTGCGCTACACAGCCATGACGCAAGAGCGAGCTGTGCTGTCTGTCTGCACGTCAACATTCTCTATTCTTTACTACCCCAAGTCAAAACCTCATGCATTTTTTGATGTGCACGTAACATTACAAGTGTGTGTTTTTCACAAGCAGCTGATCCCTCAGCATACATTTTGAGGTTCATGTGTTTGATTTTATCTTGTTAGCAATGACAAGCGGAACCACGTTGATTTGTTTTACTGGGTTCGGATCTTTCATGTTTGTAGGTAGCTGAAGATTAACGTCAGAGTAATTATTCCAGCGGAATCTCGAGATGCGCCTTGTAACAAGCAAACAGCAGAACAAGAGATCTACACTTGAATCAATTGGATCAGGCCATGTGACAGATGTGCTTGGTAACATGAATGAAGCAGCAGCAACACAAAGGTTTTCTTGGACTTGGACTTGCCAAACGGGGGGAAATGGAGAGACGTCTTTGTCTCATTGCATCTCATCATTAATCACTCAACACCTATTCATCATAATATTTAACAAAAGATTAATGCAAATGGTTCCCGGACGCAGTTCTTGCCAGATTTCCATTTAATCAATCACAAAGTGAAATGCACTCAGATCATTACGATAAAGGCTGTGCGTAACCTGCAAACCTTTCACTAGTCACTGTAGAAACTGGGTTCCAAACCCCTGACGGAGGCTGAGCGCAGGCTTGGACTGGCTGTGTGTCCCAACGTCCAATACCTGGCAGTGTGGGCCAGTGGACTGCTGCCATTTGTTCTGTTCCCTTCTGCGTGGTGTGACACTGAACCAGAATTTCCACCAGTCCAACTGGGAAATTAAGAAACCCTTCAGCTTTTTCTCTCATCACAAAACCTGGCCTCCTGTCACCCCAAACTTCAGTCACGAAGTTGGTCGTCTTTGGTCGTCTGGCTTTGTTAAACATTTCCCACGATTCACTCCATTGTGATTGTGGACGCTTGGAAGTGTTTTTTGTCTTATATTTGTGGCAAAGGCCATGACAAAAATCCCACCTGAACACATTCTCACTCCTGAGGCATCAAACAGCGGCTAGATTCAAGTGGGAGACAAATATAGAAGCTAAGTTAGGAAGGCTCAAGGAATGCTTGAGTATCGTAATTTAGCAAAATATTGGATTACTGTATGATATGATTTTAAAAGTGCCTAACATTCATCTATTTATTATTACCTTGAGGGATTTCCCAAACCACATATTCGCCTACTGAGTCCAAGCACTGATAGCCGGTAACTTGCCGATACCAAGTACCGATACGAGTTATTAATAATACCGTATATGCCGTTTCAAATTACTATTTTTTTTCACCGAACAAACCTGACACCACTGACACAGATTTCACTTGCTAAAATGCTAATAACATTCTATTCACATAACTTTTCTCGTGTTGATTTCCTGTCTGACCGACGATCGTTGCCAAGCGGAGCTCCATAAAAAAGAGCCGTTGCTCATCTGAAGCAGAGCACAGGTCGACCACCGTGCCGTGAATCGCGGGAGAAAAGGCAGGTGTGGCGGGAGAGCCTGCGACAACCCTTGTTTCCGTGAGAATGATAGCCCTATTAAAACCCGCGATGCACCGCGGAATATGGCGAGGGTACACTGCATTAAGTATCATGTGCTTTCATGTGCGAGTGCTTTCAAGTACGACCACAGCGAAATACAGTAGGCCAGTGTCGTTGCCAGTATTGATACTTCTATCAGTATCTGGATATCCCCAGTGTTCAGAGATTTTCTGAAACAGCAATTGTGGTTTGGGTCCCTTTTTTCACACGTCAAACACTATTTTCATGTTGACTTTTGTGTCTCAGAGTGATGCCGATGTCGGCCGTCTGTGTTGTCCTTTTTTCAATCCAGATTTTCCTGCCTTCACAGACCAACTCTGTTGCAGCATAGTTTACCATTGTGACTGAACAACATCCACCCCGAAACCCCAGTCATTTCATTAGTGTTTACACGTGGGCGTTAATATTTAATCGGAAGTCAATCCACTGCATCTTCACCAGGTGCGCAACTGCTGTCAGGCGACAGACGGCGGGTGTGAAACCTTAGTGCCGCGGCTCTTGATGTGGTAAGAGATGACGAAGCTTCTTGTTACGCTAGCTTCTCTAATTACATGAAAAGGACTCCGCTGTGAGCGTGTTGCTTACTTTTTGCCCTGAGCGTGTGCAGAGGAACATCATCTCTATGCCGCTAATGCTGATCTTAGATGATGCTGCTGAAAACAGTACAGTGGTCCAAACAACACCACAGAATATAAAGGAGATTGGAAGAAAAAATATGATAAATAAGATTGTTTTGTCTTTATTATTTATTTATTTATTTAGAATAATATGACTTTGTCATGTTTTCTCTTTCACCTTTCTTGTTGTTGACTAACATTCTGCTGGACAGGAAAGTCAAGCTTTCATATAATATGTTCTTTGAAAACCTTCCTCCGTCTGTGCTTTTATTTCAACTGAATGTCTTCTCTTTCATGCTTCTGCTCTGCCTTCTTCTGGCTCCACTAACCTCTGACCTATTCAGACTGGCAGTACGAGGGTAAGAAGCCTCCGCAGTCTGTTGCCTTTTCCTGTTTCACATTTTTCCCCCTGATGTGCTCCCTCTCTCTTTCTCTCTCTCCAACCCGTGGACCATCTATAATCCTAGACGCGCATTACCTATCTCAACCCCCCTCCCCCCATCCCTCCTTCCCCACCTCCCCTGCTGCCCCATCTGCTCCTGTCTGTCAAGCTACCATTACGAGTGTCTCTTGAGCTTGTACCGTCTCCCTGCTTTGACCTGCTTCTCTAAAGATACTCCTCATGTTCTGACCACCCTTCTCGTCTCGCACGTCCCTCATGGCTTTTGTGGAACCGTCACATTGTCGAGACATTTTTATTTTTTTTATCAGCGCAAGAGAAAGTGAATGAAATTTACAATGCGTGTCAGGGTTTTTCTTCTAATTAGAATTCCTGCCGAACTGGGAGTCGGAATAAAAGTAAAGCGAGTAAAACGGACTGTTGATCACTAAGCAGAGAAATTGCCTTTTGGCTCTATTAATTGTCAGTGTTGCTTCAGACATAATACATTGTATGACGCACCAAAGCTTATTATCAAGTGACACCTGTTCCATATCAGTGGACTTACATGGTCGTGTTTTAAGTACCTGTTATTCTCTCATTAACGTATACAGCCATATAAAATCTTACTTTAGGAGCTCCTGATCGAAGCAGACAGGAAACAGCTCATGGGGAAATGCTGCTGTGTATGTTTAGACAACACGTTTAATATTCTACTACTCATCTTCATGACTGATGTTGATAGATTAAATTCATATATATGCCATTTACACATTTATTTTAATTTTAAAAAGTGTACAAAGAAATAGCATTTGTCGGCGCTTTTCTAAGATCCATAGTTAATCCATATTATTTTGAAGTTTAGATTAAATGAACATATATGCAATTTATACATTTATTTTAATTTAAAAAAGTGTACATAGAAATAGCATTTGTCGGAGCTTTTCTAAGATCCATAGTTAGTCCATATTATTTTGAAGTTTGCGTGAAGAGCTGGACCACACTTGAGTCACTAAGACGGAAAAACAGTGGATGGAGGAAACAGGTGGAAACAGGGTTACCGACTCCAAAGTATGACAGCCACGGGTGTTTTTTTTATTTTTTTTACTTGAGTGATCGCTTAAAAAAAATACAATGGCTTAATCACAGTTTTGCAAAGCACATTGATATTATTAATAATCATTAATCATCTGACTCTGATCTGTGCCTTGCCTGCGATCATGTGCGATACACACGCAAATGCATAAACATTACATTAATATTATTATTTTGCTGGGCTGATGAGGTTTCATGAAACAGTGTCTTGATTTTCAGAGGCCACCAGATGGCACTGTCTTGGTCTAAAATGCTCGGACTTGGAACTTGGAGAGCACCATCTAGTGGCTGCTGAAAATTAGAGTTAAACTGTTTCATGACGGCTAGTCTGCCAGTCACTACCGTTTGGGTAACCGTAGCACGAGAGTCACCTCCAGGTAACTATTTTGGTGCGATTCTCACCCTGACATCAAAGCGACTGCATAATCCATGGATAAATACATGAATGCGTTTTTGATGCATACAATTCATACAATTAATGCCCTCTCCTGCCTCAACCTGTCGACAGTGGCAACCAAACGCACGTCTGTGTGAAAGATGGCTTTTTGTCACACTCAACAAAACAAAAAATATTTTTGTAAATTGAATTACTAGCAACATGTGATTAATTGTTTGAACACTAACACGACCACTTTCAGAAATACCTCCAAATGTTTGCACATATCGACGCAACGTGCAGAATAAAGAAGCAAATTGTGCAAAGGTCTAATGACTGATAAAAAGCAGATGGTAAATACATTAATTTGCAATTTCACCTTTTTAATTTATATTCATTTTTATTTTCTTTATTATTATTATTATTATTACTACTACTACTATTATTATGATTGAATATTTGTAGCATGAGCTTTGCACATTCAACAATATATAATTGATGTCTTGGGGGGTACACAACTTCCAGTATTGCAACACTGCTCATCCTTCAGCTGGTGGGTGGTCAGAGTTGACTGTTTCTTCATTGATATAATCATTTATGTGAGGGAGGATTACTACAATATACAGTAGGCTGTAATAAACTGTTAATTGTTCTTGTTAATGTACCTCTCTCTCATCTCTCACAATATTGCTTATGCCCCTGTGTGAGCCCATGATCGTTTTCATGCGATAAATTATTTTTCTGTCAAACAGCGAATGCAATTAAATTGACTTGTTTCTCTTGGTCATGCAGAGTGCAAGCTTTCACGTCCAGGACCTCCTGCGACAATAGTCACCATCGACGAGGAGAGCCCCAACGGTACGTACCAAAATATTTGCTCAAGATCAACCCCCCCCGTTTCCTCCTCTTGATTTTGTGTTCCTGCATGGTAAACACTCCTGCACTCTTCACTCACGAATTGCTCTGCTGGGATTGTTTCTGTATAACAGTGGCTGTTGCTCTGGCAGTGCAATACATATTAATGCTCCCTCTTTCGAGGATGCTGGAAGAGCTGTTGTGTAATGGAGTGCAGGCGCTCTCCAGATTGTTCCGGGGGTTGTTTAGTTATTTGAGGTGTTTTGTCAAACATATTGGATTGCCATTTTGATTGCTTTTCAAATTAAAGGTAAATAAATTGTTGTCCATGTATGTTTGTTCGGGGGCCACCTGTGAGTGGCTGATGTTGTTGTGTGAATGTTGGAATTATTGCAGGTGGTGTTTGGCACCCATACGTGACTTGGGGCACCATTAACTGGTAGCAAGCTCCCCGAGCAGGTTGTTGTTTTCTCTCTCTCGCTCTCTCTCTCTCTACCTGAGCTGCAGCTACATGGGAATTACTGGTGCTTACAGCCAACATGAAATGCTCAAATGGCTCAAAAGTATTTCCTCCATTATCCTCTGCCTCTTCATCACCTGCACCCGCTCCTCAACTCGGTATTTCCTTCGACCTCATTGCTCCTGGCGATGAATCTTGAGCACTTTCGCAGCTGCTTTTAGCTGATGAGTGTTTGTGATTCTATGGGCTCGGAAAAATGCTGCAGGTTTATTGGAAGGAGAAATGAGTTCCCCTTTTCAGAGCAGGTGTGCTTCCCTGCAGGTATTAGGTCTCGGGGTTAAATGAGTTTAATTAACAAACATCGTCAGCAGTGAAATCCAGAACCTCTTCGTGCCATCAGAAATTCACTTGATGTGCTCGAGGATTTACTTACTTGATGATTTTGTCTCCACAAACCAGTCAGCCTCATAGTTTCTGGCTCTCGTGCCATGCTGCCGGTCTCGCCTGGCCACTGCCTGTGATGCACAAGAAAAGTCATTTGAGTTGTGTTTTCAGACTACTTGTGTAATGTATCAAGAAAGTATAATATAAGTATGGCAGAATGAATTGCAAAATCAGTCATATAAATTTCCCTCTGTTGTCTTGCACATAACGCTGAGGTAGTCACTTTTACGTTTGGCTTGCAGTGTGTGGCTAAGATCTACCAACCACAAACCTCATTTCATGCTTGTTGTTGACGGGCAGCTGAGCTCAGCCAATAGCAAACACTAGTAATGGGTAGATGAGGTATCATGAAACAGTATTGCTGGGTTGATGAAACAGTGTCCTAATTTTCAGAGGCTACTAGATGGCGCTCTTGGTTTAGAAATGATGTGAGCTTCCATTGAATTAGTTTTCCATGTCTTAACATTTGGCAGCAGACAGTGCCATCTGGTGGCCTGAAAGTCAGCAGACTGTTTCATGAAGCCTTACAACTCATCACTAGAAAACCCAACTTTCTTCTTCCTTTATTGAACCCGTGGTCATATCATGTCAATATTGAGATAGCTGTGATTAATCATGATTAATTAAATATAAAACTTTCATTAATTGTATATTTTTTTAATCAACTTCTACCCCCAATATTTACTGTGATATCTGGACTACAGAGCGTGAAGGAATATTTTAGCCCCACCCAGGATAAATTTAAGAAGGAAAACATATCTTATTCATACATAAGCCACAGTGGTCTATAAGCCGCAGCTGCAGTGGTGCTGTCTGCGCTGTAGAACGGTCAGTGGTGCGCCAGGCTTAATAAAAGGATCACTTCTAAACAAGTTGTGAAAACGGGGTCAAGCGGAAACGAGCTCGACAGTGTTCTGAACTTGAATCATGAACTCACGACTCACATCTTTTATTCACATTAAAAAGCTGTCTGAATTTCCGACACCACAGCTGGTCTCAGCTGCTGCTTCTTGTCTCCGGTCCTCCAGGAGATCGGCTCTGTTGGTGGAGCTGCAGACAGATGGGTGAAAACAGAGGATTTAAGTGACTTAGTGTAAATAAATTTCCTGTGATTTCATTGGTTTGATGTGACAAGGCTCAATATTTTGGCCGCATGACGCTCTTCAGTCTGTAAATCTCCATATATTGGCCGCATCGTTGTATGAGCCGCATGGTTCGTGAGTATATAGTATGGAAATTACGGTAGATATTTATTATTTAACTTTTATATTTATGTATTTTTTATAAATTATTGATTCTTATTTTCAATAATTGAGCCGATGAAACCAGAGTGATTCCCGACTGTGGAGCATCGCTGTAATAACTCTAAGAGGGCAGACTGATGTCACATGTTGTGTTTTCTGTTCCATCACAATCAATGGTGGCTCAAGCAGCTTAGCCTGTTATTGACATGTTGACAGTTACAAGCTTGATTGATCTTTAAAGTCGAAAAAAAAACAAAGGTTTAGCTGTGGACTGATATCTGGGTTGTACATACTGTGATCAGTATGCACATTGGAAATTCTAAATTATAAGTCACGCTACACCTCAATTGCGGTTGCTATTCATCGAGGCGATCGCCGCCCATTCAAGCTGTCTTCATCCCTGTCTCCACTCTCAGTGTGCTTGAGCTGTCATTTGGCCTTTAGATCGATAGCTGGAGAGACGTGTGAGATCGCGATCGTCAACACACCATCTGAAGGCTCCGGTGATCCCACGTGTGTGAGGGATTTACCTCCTCATGAAGTCCTCATTTACCTTCGATTTTCTGGCCAACGTCCTTTTATTGATCAGCCTGTGATGGCATCACCGTCTGACCAGCCGGCCCCTAATGGAATGTAAAACAGATACACGTGTTTCTCCTGCGTGTAATTAGGTGAATAAACACACCCTGTTGTTGTTTGCGATAACTTCCTGTTGCCGTGCTAAATGGATTGGAGTTTTGTGTCAATTCACTTGTAGACCTGGAGAGAAAGTAAAGTGCTGATCGTATGCTTTTTGTCACATTACTGACATCATGATCGTAAATTATTGCTACATTAAGTCCTTTATTTAAACTACATATCCAGTTATTAAATCTTATATTGATCTGACTGGCCGCTTATGGTCATTCTCTCTGAATACTTGATGGGTTCCGCTAACGGCTGGACTGCGTATGACTCACTCCTCTCCAGAACAATTTGCTCAGGATTTTCCCAGCAGGCTTTGTCAGCCACCTACAGTATATGAGCTACAGTCAGTTATTAAGCTTTTTCTACCTTGCTTACAACTCAAACAAACTCAGGTTGAATAAGGTTGTTGCATCCACTGTCATCTCCTAATTCAAGTGTGGTGTAGCGGGTTGATTTGTCAAGTTGCTTCGTGATTCACATTTTTTCAAATTCTATTTCTGTATCTTCATCAACGTCATTCCAGTGACTCTGTTACATATGTAAATCAGGTTGGTTCGTTCCAACGTCTTTCATTCCCTTGTCTCCATAAGACACCTAGTGAATGTTTTTTTTTTTTTTTTGAGAAGTGATGTTTTCTTGCATTTATACTTCAAATAATGTCTAACTCAGCTACAGTTGGGATGAAATCAGAGAGAGCAGCCTCAGGTCACATGCATGCCTGAAGTTTCAGCAACTCCCTAGATCCACTAAACATCTATTTAACTCAAGTATAAGCAGCTATGTTGGTTTTTATTCATTTTTTTAATGTATTTTGACAGAGAGAAGAAGACACAGTGACAGGGAAAGATGGTCAGGACTATCAGCCAGACTTGTGGGAGTATTTGGCTTTTCCAGACCTGGTCGCGCAGCCACTTCCTGGGGGTTTTGTCATTTCCTTGGAAAAACAAAAGAAAATGTTTGGCTGTGTTACATGTAGGGATGACTACCTTTCTAGTTTGATCTGATACAGTGTCAATATCCAGTACCTGGGAATCAGTACGGTTCTAATTCTGGATATTTTTCTGTGTTTTATGTGGTGATATATGTTAATTTGGTTAACACTAACATCTCAGTCTACGTTTTCTCCGGTGCCAGCGACACGGCTCTCATTATAAACACCTGATTACCAAGTACTTTGGGTCCCAACTGAATCACATACCATGCGTGCCGCCAACACTGAATCATATGCAGCAGAAATTTTGCGAAAACATATATGCTAACGTGGTGAATTGTGCTACGGGTACCTGCGTCACTACGCAATGGTATGTTCAAGTCCGGCTTGGGAAATTGGCTACTCTTCCGCTCTCTTACTGTCACAAGGGTACGTTCAATTACTGAAACATGGTGCCATTTGATTTTACCTGCAACAGTACTAGGGATGGGCGATATCATATCGTTCACGATATACCGATATAATTTAGCATAGCATGATAAATTTGATAAACACGTGGCACACCTGCTGCATTGGACTTGCATACATGACCATGACGAGACCGTGACGGCGTTTGACAGCCGACACCGGCGTGTGACAGTTGTGGAGTGTGTGACGGACTTTGCTTCACGATCGTAGTTTTAAACACATTTTGAATACAGGAAAGTTTTAATGATGACACTGGTCGACTCTGAGTCTTTGGATCTGTGTTTATTTTATTAGATGGAGTGGTCCTCATAGGTTCTCTGACGCGGTTGTCTGCCTTGGTTCATATCACGTAACTCATGCAGGTCTCCCACTGCTGAGACGTGAAAATTTCTCATCTCTACACTTAATTAACTATTATATCTAAGCATAAACAAATGATGATGTTGGAGACAGACGGCACAAATGCGTTTCATCATAAAACAGTTTCAAGAGAATGAACATGGATTTATCGTGAATTATCGCCCAAATGATATTTATCATGCCTATCTATGATCGGTACTCAGTAGCACCATCCGAATTTGGTCGGTACCAATGAAAGTAGAGAATTCGGTACTCATCATTACTTACATTGCATGAGGTTGAAATTGCTTTTTTTTCATGTGATATGTATATTTCATTGAATAGTGTCTGTTTCATTTTTTCAATTGGGTCTAGTCAGGTTCCTGAGCCCGAGCGACTGAGAAGCACTTATCCTAATTAAAAACAGTGAGCAAGTTAAACCCATGAAAAGACGCTGTGACTTGAACCTGAACGTTTTAAAAACTCCACTGTTGCAATCATCAACTGAGAAAAACACAGTTGTTTGTGATTTGTTGCTTCGAGAGCAGCACCTTACAACAGATAAACCACTTATTTAAAGTAACGCTGTTCAATCAAGCTTAAAATAATTCGTCTCCTTGACTGTGCAAGAGTTGTAGCTAATTGGTGAGTACATTGCCAAATCGTGGAAGAGTCCCTGGAAACGCAGCACTTTAACTTTTGCTGTCAAGCCTCCTGCTTTTTGGACCTTCAGTTTAAAAGGTGGAAGATGGCAGCTCGCGCGTCAATATTTGATGAGGTGGGAGTATGAATGTCTAAGTAGAGGCTGTCAAGATGCATGCTGCTCTCCGGCAAACAATTTCTATCACATTGGATGATTTAAAATGAAACAGCTCTCTGTTTCAGGGTTAAATCACCTTCAGGCTGGGCGCAGAAACGGCCCTTTTTTAGTAACAAAAACGAGCCCATGCTGTGTGACTTCTGTTTGGATCAAACGAGTCGATGGCGGTTCCAGGCCGCGCTGCTCAAATGAACTGCATCATGTTTAATTTATCCGGGCTGCTGTTTCTGCAGCAGAACTGACAGGTGCCAGGACTGGCGTAACATCTCACTCACTGGCACATAGATCTCCGGGGGGAACAACACGGCTTCCCTCCTATAGGTTCCGCTACCTATTCAGTGTATGAGCACCCTAATGAGAGAGGAGATTTGTATCTTGTGGGAGGGCAGCAGAGTGTGATGAGATGGGGATTGTGTAGGCTATTTTCTCCTAGCAATTCTCACTTCACAGTTCCTGGAAACAAAGACGTCCCTAAATAGGCTTCCTTTTATTTGACTTTTTATTGTTTGTCTGGACACAGAGAGGTGACTTTTTGAATTGACATTCTGTGCAGATATTGTGACTTGAAAATAACCAAGTGATTTATGTACTTTGTTTCTGGTCCGTCAGTCTTGCACACTTTCAAGAAAAAGGGAAGATGTTGTCCTAACTGTCACACGGGATCCTAAAAACTCACTCTCACTCCCTGGTTGTCATATATGGACATTGGGAAAGTGACCTTATACGTCCTATACTGACGAAAAAGGCAGCCATTGCACATTGGTGCAATGGCAGTGTGACGTGAAAAAAACACAGTGGAGTTATAGGGTAAGCCATGGGATGGTTCTCCATTTATTCTATGTTTAATAACGTGTCAAACTGTACCAAATGGAACGCAAAAGTCCACTTTCCCGACGTCTATATAACGCCATGGGTGTGAGGGTGGGTTGACCGTAATCAGATATACAGGTTGACCGAGGTTGTCATATGTGGTTTTCAACATATCCAACCACTGCACAGCAGCTGATGTTGTCACTGACATGCATTGTGATTGTAGCTCCCTCCGAGCCTGTGGTTAGCACTGCCATCTTGAGGAAACGACTTTGATTCAGTCCAATGACTAACCTCATGCAGCTGCCTTTAAGCTGTGTGGGATTTCGTCCCCCAAGTTGCTTGTATTGCCTCAGGTTTGGAGCTTCATTTTTATTTATTTATTTTTTGTTTAGTGGTTCTGCTATGTTATACAAAAAGTGTGCCATCACTTCTCGCTCTGGTCTCTGGCAACCACTGACCGCACATGACACCCATTGTACCTTTAGAGATGTAGTTATTTATTTTCTCATTCGTTTTTTTATGATTCTGATGACGTATAATGAATTAAGAAACCCAGTCTCAGTAGGCAGTCAGTGATTTTTTTTTGTCGTGACGTCAAATGCTAAGCATAGATTCTATTTCTTGTCCATCCCTGACACAATTCAGCCCCAATATTTTACCGACTGAAGGTGATCTTGTGCCATGACTGCTTTTTTAACATTCATTAATAGCATATTATGCTCATAATTATACTTCAGGAAAGGAAAATAAGGAGCTAAAAATCACAACAGTCAATGCTATCAAACTGCACCAGTTGTAGAAAGGGAATATAAATTAAATCAGCAGCCATATATTGGGATAAATCAGAACTGAAGTGCATCGTTCCAGTCTAGAGAAAAGCTATTATGTCATACTTTTCTATTTAGAATGCAACATAATGACAGATAAACTACATTGTGAACATTATTTTCTGATGGATTGACCATGAAGGTTTGATGAATGCTGTGTACTATTTGTTTATGACAACCCTTGTTAGAAGCTGTCAGGTGAGTGCAGCAGTAATTCAACTTAACAGCCAAAAAATGTACTGCTATTGATATCGAGCCAAACAGATGCTTCAGTGGCTATCTTCAGTCACTGTCGCAAACGGCGGCGCATTTCTTCCTTCACTTTGAGCACTTGAATCAGTCACTGATGAACTGCGAATGACTCAAGAGTGTAGAGGAAACAACGTCTGTGTTGGCTCATCAGAGGCGATCCATGAAAGCAAGAGCAGGCCATCTTATCCAAAATGAAGTGGATTGTGAGAAGAGATAAGCATTGCTGTCACATCCTCTGATCTTTTGGTTTCCTTTTGTTTTGTTTTGTTTTGTTTTTTGTGTTTTTCAGTTGTGTTTTTCAGTTGGTGTTTTTCTCAGAACAGGTTGAAGGTTGATTTGATAGAATGAATTTCAGGAATACAAAAACAGGAACATTTACACGGCAGCATCTTTATTTATTTCCTCTACTACTGTAATTCATCCTTGAGGTACCTTTTTCTAAACAGGCAGTTCTCAAACAATAGAAGCTGCCAGCCTGCTTGAGAAGTATAAACTGGCCTTCAATTTGGCTCTCAGCAAATACCAAGGGTGTAATTTTCACACAAGTGCCGTGATTTCTATAGATTACAGTGGCTGCGATTCAAGTGCGCCCTTGAATTTGGAGCTTACATGAGGTGTACTTTTGCTTATGAGATTTCATTAAATCCATTTCACTGTGAAATACAATGAACTCTGCTTTTCTATAGTTGATAATGAGAGGCTTCCACACCAGATTTCTTCCTGAGACAATCTTGGATCACAGTATAGAATAACAAACTTTTCAGGACCTTGCTGGCTACTTGGTGCTGAAATATTTTTGCTTTCATATTATTTTTGGGAGCATTTAGGTTTTGCAAACAAAAACAAATCAGGAATAAGGAAGTATTAAGTTACGGAATTTATTCTTGTGCCTTTCTCTGCTATCAAGGTTTGTCAGAACACCTGCACACACAGGAGGGTCTTTTGTTCTTGGTTCTGGCCTTTATGATATTCGATTTTCCGGCTGTTCCTGTCTCAGCCAGCAGCACAAACACTGGCTTTCCAACTGCTTGGCTTGTATGTCTTTGGCCGTGGCTGTTGGTCGCTGCTCCTTGCCTTCGTGGCGTGGCTGCTTCTGTTACCATAGAAGGCCACTTGAAATTCCCTCTTGTCCCTAATGACTGATGCTTTCTTGGATTTTAATTTCAGCTGCTGCCGAATTGTCCAGTTGTCCTTCCCAATCAGCATACACTTAGCATTTAGCAAGGGGGGATTATCTAGGTGCACTTTCTTTGCAACATGATTATTTATTTAATTTTTTTTTTTTTTTTTGTGATTGTATTCTCAAAAGAATTGGTTATGTAGTTATGTATTTTATTTTATTTTATTTTATTTCAATGCACTTTTTAATGAACATATAGAATTTTGTTGCATGATATTGAAAATGGTAAAATAATGAAATAAATAATAATTATTGTTTTTTGTTATTGTCTTTTCTTTTCAAAATTTTGTTATGTAGTTATGTCTCTAATTGTCATCACAAGCATTTTATTTTATTTAAATGTATTATTTATTCTAATTATTATTCTAATTAATAATAACAATAATAATAATAATTATTAATGATGTTATTATTATTATTATTGTTATTATAACAAATATTATTATGTTAATGAACATATGGAATTTTGTTGCATAATATTGAAGTTGGTAAAATAATAATAATAATAAAAAAATAACAATAAAATAAAATCATGAGGACAATGCAGCAGCCAACACACTTGCAGCTTGATTTGTTGTGCACGAGTATGTGTACAGTACCTTTACACCCCTAACAGTCAGTGATGTGACTGGACCCGCTGTTAATAGAGTGTATTAAACAAACCCTTTAGGCCTACGTACCTTATTGTACATTATTATTGCCTTCTCTTTTACATGCCAGCCGTTTGAACGAAATTAAATGTAAGTTATAAAGTAACTATATGTTCGAATATATGTAGTATGTAAATGAAAGAATGTTACTCCAATATAGTTGAGATTAATTTATTGCATGATACAAAGTGACGTGCACTTCCACATTGATGATTCTGATAAGTTTCACCCAGTTTTGCGTCATAATTACAAGTTTACAAGGCAAAAGAGGGAACATCTGGAGTGATGGTGGTTAAAGAACCCCGAGTGGCCAATTTGAATTCACTGTGCTGCGTCTCCAAAATGTTTTTGTATGTCTGAAATCTGAGTGCGTGTACGTGTCTCCGTTGGTTTCATTCAAAAGAGCATGTGCCGCTTGTTGATTCATCCGCGAGTGACGCGTAAACGCAGGCGCGTTGCTTTCCATTAACTCTCATTATTACTCTCCGCCTGTGGATCCTGCGCTCGCTCTCGCTCCGCGCACACTCCACAATATCCTCTTCAATTGTATGATCACGTCCAGCGACCATGGTTGCTGGGTCATCAATACATAATTGGAGCATGGCTGAAAGGCTGGGATTAGTCTCCAACACCTGCTCCTTGCGGATTAGAGAACAAATTGGTGGGGCGTGATATTCATAAAGGCTCAGTTTCCCTACGAGCCTCTGATGCCCTTCACTGTAAACATTGCTTCAGAATATTATCTGCGCTCATAAGCAAGGAGGCACTCTCTGTTGCGTATCAATAGCTACACAGCGCACCTTCACATCCACCCAGCACCCATCACACAGCATATTTCTGACTATTGATGTGCAAATAAGGACCATTACAGTACGTTGGCGACACAAGTGCTTTGCCTAACTGCCTTGGTTCCTGTTCTAATCCATGTTGAGCATATACCCACGATCCAAACAATTCATGTGATGTGCCACTGTGTTTCATTTTCCCACGAACGTGGCTGGGCCTCTTTTGGTTTAATTGTCGGGTGAAACACCCAAAATGAATGTTCACGCTGTGTAGCCCTTCCTGCTTTGGACTACGCTGGAGGCTGTCATTTTACTTGGTCCGTTATTCATTTGCAGTCCGCTGTTAATGAATTACATTATATTAAAGATGGTGACACATATATGCATTTCTCAGTTTAGATGTTCACTGTTGATGAATTGTAATTGTATCTTCTTTAATGTATGCCTTTCATAAAAGTCACCAGTGTTTTTTCTCTGGACTTAGTGGGTGAAAATGTCTACTACTACTATGAATAGTATTTATACTGGTAATAATAGTAATGGCCTCCCTTCTGCATGAATTGTTTTGTTTTTGGGCTGCATTTTGGGACATTTACTCACATTTGTTTTTCAGACTTGTTGAAAAATTCTGTCAACTGTCTCGACTGTTGTCAAGAAAAGCTCAACATGAACCTTATTTTCTTTCAAAGGAAGATAGAGATAGATTCTGATCTTTAGAAAGATCGTGGCTAGTCTGAGAACTTTACAGTTCTCCTTAACACTCTTTCTGAAGCGATTGAGTCCTTGTACTTGTGTAATTGTGAGTCACAGTGTCACTACTTATCAACAATAACATCATAAATATTCCTCTATGCTGGGAAAATCCCAGCGCAAGGGCAGCCCTGTTGTACTACAGGTTAGATTAGATGAAATAGAGATACTGTAATTTTAAGGTTTTATGGGCCATATGGCATCAAGGGTTGGATTGAATTCAGACACCTGTGAGATCAAACCCACAAAAGGCCAAATGAGCTTTCGTACATGAAGACAAAAGCCATATTATCTGTAAATACAAAAGCTCAGTTGTGTGCGAATCCAGTAAATGTGTCAATGAATTGCCTAATTTGCATTTGTTGTATTTCGAACACAGGGGCAGACATGTTTACATTTACATAATGAGATTATAGTGTGAGATAATCCCCACTCTTAATTCACGCGCGGTTTCAGTCGGAAGATGCATGATAAATAGTGACTTCTTTTGTAAACTGAAATTATTTGTGACTAGAATTTTTCTAGTCAATAGAAAACAAAAACACTCTCAGAAAAGTCGTGTTTCTAGCATTAATATTTCTTTTTAAATTGTGTCAAATTGCAAATTGCAAGGAAAATGGAGAGTCTTTATCTATACTTTGGCAGACCGTATAATCTGATTTAATCCTCAGTCATATTCCACTCGGGGTTCACATGAAGGCCATCTTGTTTGGTCTATCAATTATTGTAGAGACCAAAGGGAGGAGCTGAAGCTTGCACAGCGATGGACTGAAATACTGCTTATGTTTTTCACTTTATATTAAATGGAGTGATATTCTGCAGTTCACCCTTATATAAATTGAATTAACCAGTCTGTCTTGAGGTGTAGATTTGTTTTCCAACAGTTCAGCCGGCACCAAAGAAAAGATATCTTGTCGCAGAGAACACTGCCCACCTTCGCATGAGCCCCCTTGATGTTTCGTTCTTAGTTTGGCAATGCATTTGATATTTGTCTGACTCCAAAATCTGGTGTAGGATCTCTAGCGGGATGTAGATTTCTGTCTTATCGTTGGAGCACTTGGCAAACCGTAGTCTCCAGCTGAGACAGGAATTATGTTTTCAGCACACTGATGACAGTGAAGTGTCACGCTGATCCTGATTAAACTAATTGAAAAGAAAGAAGAGACAAGTGATTGAGTGTCAGAAGCCAAAATTAAATCCTCAGGCTATTTTCCTGTTGGGCTCAGACATGAATGAGTGGAGAGGCATAACAAAGAGCTTTGGAAACAAAACAAACGTGTTGTGTACAGTTCAGTGATCACAACTACAAGGTACTTCAGTACCTTGTCTTCAACCTCTTTTTTGACCTAATACTCGTGGAGCAACACCCCTTCTCCATGCTTCAGTATGTCTTCTACTTTTTATGACGGACTTTTCACACTGCGGATTCTGTCTCTGGTGGCCGGAGTTCGATTCGCCCGCTGCTCTGCAGCCTCACACCTCCTCAGGCGATGTCCTTTTTTTCTCCTCAGCTGGCGGTGCTCTGCGCAAATAGCTGGTTTGTGACCCTCAACGAAGCACATGTCAAGGAAGTCGTCCTCAGCTGGGCGACATGAACCCGAACTTGTTTACGATGAGCGGCCACTTCTTAACACTACGAGTTGTTGTCACCTCAGATATGAACTGATGACGGAACTCCGCCTTGGCTGTAACAGAATGTGGCGTTTCACAGCCAAACGTCAACATGAACGAGTGTTATCATGTTATTTTACACCTTTTGTTGAAACGACAGACCGTGCAGGATTCATAAGAAGAGACGGGAATTATCCGATCACATGACATTCACTTGAGTCACAATTTAATATCGCAACATCTCTCACACCCTGAGAAAAAATGCCTTTTTGTGCGGAGAAGGCATCAAATATATCCTTCGTGATTGTGCTTTGTTACCAGAATAATCAGGAACTTAGAGGGCGACGTTCCCTCCATCCCTGAAATCTCGTCCATTTTGAGCTGAATCCTTGATTCTGATTTCAAGTGTGAGCGACAATCACACAAGACAGACTTACTTTGAATGATAGCGTTGTGATGCAGCATCGCAGAGAGAATAGCGTCGAGTTCCCTCCAGTTCTGGAATGACAGTAAAAGCCCTTTATCTAGTTCTTTCACACTGAGTCCCTTTACTGCCGGCTTATCAACCCATATCTATACATCATATTTAAGGACATGACCGGAGCCACTTTGGCCTCACGCTGCTACATTAAATCCAAATTTCATAGGCATTCGGCGCAGAGACGAGCCGCAACATGCAATAAAATCCATAATTCATGATCATTACGTGCTCCAGTTTAATATGGGATTCAACATGAGGTACAGAGAGCCTCAATCACCCCCGCATGTCCACATCTATGCTAAATATTTAATTTAAATTGCCTCAGCTTGCTGTAAAGTGTTTGCTGGTGTTGCTTTGTTTTCACCACTGAATATTCCAGACTGTCTTCACCTGCAAGAACAGGTTCTCAGGTTCCCTCCTCACTTTCTACTGGATCTCATTTGAATTGTACTATTGTCACATATGAATGTTATTTCAAATGCTAATAAAATGTCAAATTTCGATGAACTCCATGACTCACTTATTAATTTGTAATTCAATAGCAAGGTGTTCTGTTCATGCAAGCAGAAGTGACTGTACTGTTTTCAGACCTTTGACTTTGACCTTTTGGTAGCGCAATGAATAGCTTTCTTTAATTAGTAGTATCCGTATTTGTAATACACTGTGCTACAGATGACAGTGACACAGGAAAAAAGTTGATAAAAAATACAGAATATGCATGTTATATAAGAGTGCTTTAAGAAAATTTGCATGAAAGTGTTGAAAATATTGTTTTCTGAAGTGTTTGAGGTGAAAATATATTGGTCCCTTGTGATGTAAATGATGAGCAACAAAGTCACCTGACATTTTCAGAAGGGTGAACTCTCACATTCCAGATCTCATTATGTGACGGCATTAACTTACTAGTGAACCACGACTGTTTTTGCAGATTCTGTACCTGTATAAAATGTTAAAGAATGTCACTTTTTTGTGGAGTTGTGGTTAGTTATGTTGTTTTTGTAGCAAGAAAGCCCTTTCTGTGTGGTGTTTCTGCCCGCAGGATTGCCCTCCAACAAAGGTGAAAGGATGACTACACATTTGTCAGTTCTTAACAACACACCTCCTTGTGAGGACCTTATGAAGGTGTGGGGGCCATTTGGCTGGACCCTCAATTTGAGGAAGAAGATGTCAAAATAACGCAGTCTTTATAAGTAAGTTCAAGCTTGGTTGAGGCTTCTGGTTGAGGTCAGCCATTTGTTTTGGATGGTTAGGTGAGAGGCTGGGAAAACATTAAGGTTTGTCGACAGACTCCGTTCTGTCCATTCCAATATTGTCTCTTTGTAACAGACACTGTGGGTGTTACGTAGTTTGCAGCATCATGGATTTAAGTGTCTGTGTGTTCAACACAACAACAGTGTTTCCTCCGACTCAACGCGTTTTCCATCGTCTCTTTTCTACTTTATCAGCATCTGTTTTAGGGATGGCGTCATTGCTGATTTAAAATAAAGCTCCTTTCATCTCTTGAAAACATTTGGATAAGAATTTCAATTTCATAAGAATTTCAAGTTCATTCAGATTAGTGAAAAACTCTGGCCAGTGTGTAGCGAAAAACATCCCAGAACAAGCAAACAGACTGCTTTTGTTTGTTTTTTGTTCATAGAATATCTCAAAAGCAAATTTAATTTCCATCATAAATGTGACAATAACTGAGTGATGGAAGATGAATGAGCTGACCTTCTAAAAGTTGCTTGAGTCAAGATGGAGTTGACAGGCTCAAACACAGGTGCTTTTTAAAATGGTAATAAAGGCAATTTTACAAGCAGCCTGTAAGTATTTTTGACGTACATGAGCCTGAATGTCCCCAGACATGATTTGAGTCAAATTTAAGGACTGGGGGCCAAATTCATCTTTTCATGTGGTCATCAATGCATTAAATTCAAAAATTGCATGAAAGTACACCATAAAAAATAGCAACAGTGTTCATGCTTTGATGTTGAAGGAGCTTTGTTCTTGCAAATGGGTTTGTGTAAAGGCCCATTTATGCACAATCTTATGTATGGATACGGATACACTCTGAGCCTTCTGTCTGTGCTCTGCGTTCATTTCATCCATATTTCGGCACTTTTCTACCAAGGGTTCAGATGCGGGCCAAACGGAGCAGTGCCACTGCAATCATTTGGGGCCAGTCTTGCTGTTACTACCAGATACAAAGCTCTAATGAGACACGAATATGACATAACAATGGCGGAAATTCTGCGTCCTCCAGTTGCAAAATATTTAACTCTATATTTGATTCTGTTTCATTTTATTGTGCAACAGTTACATTAGACGTAAATTCATGATTCAAAAATGAAGCTCCTCCTTTACCCCTGTCACTCATAGCCACCCCAAATAAGTTTCTCAGGTCTCCTTTTGTTTTGGATACGTGAACATAAAGTCTTGCAAATCTGATCACAGAAAGTTAAATTAACATAATCAATAAACTCCAATGACTTGTCTGACAGCTGCTTCTTTATCTCTTGGATGAGATGATGCTGTTAGAACTGATTATGCCAGCAGATGTTTTTCTTTTCTTCACTAGCCAAAATAATTAGAGACTATAGAGCATTTTGGGAGCTAAAATTGTCGTATTGTGACACATAAATTTGGTCGTGTATTGTGAGCTTGGACATCTGGAGCTTGCAGAGCTGCAGTGAGAGATTATAAGTTTGTGCCTAAGTGAGATGTACAGTCCATTGGCACAGCAGTCAGATGGTATAAAAATGGCAACCAGAGGAAGCTCACAGCTTCTCCGTCTTCTTTAAACACACAACACGGTGTTTAAATACTGTCTGTGCAGTGAGAGATTCAGAATGTGAATCCTGCACATGTGACAGACTGTGTAAAGTTCGAGACATGGATCTTGAATATAAAGTATGGATCCATTTTGTAGCTAGCATTTTCAAAATGTATGTCTTAGGACAGCGACTCACATCGGCATTGAACATGCTCGTGTATACATATACACTACCGGTCAAAGGTTTTAGAACACCCCAATTTTTCCAATGTTTTTACATAAAATCATGCCGTTTAATGTCTCATTGCACTGAGATGTGAAAGCATAGTACAAATAAGCAAGATGAACCGAAGATTTGACTGGACGACTTGCAGCAAGAAAACCATTACTAAGATGTCAGAATAAGACAAAGAGGCTTGCCTGGGCCAAGAAACACTGCCATTGGACGACTGAAGACTGGAAAAAGGTATTATGGACCGATGAATCCAAATTGGAAATCTTGAGTTCATCACGCAGGATGTTTGAACGGCGTAGAGTAGGTGAAAGGATGCTTCCACAGTGTGTGGCTTCAACTGTCCAACATGGAGGAGGAAGTGTGATGGTCTGGGGTTGTTTTGCTGGATCCAGGCTTGGTGACTTGTTCAGAGTGAGAGGCACCCTGAACCAAAACTGCTACCACAGCATCCTGCAGCGCCATGCAATACCCTCTGGTATGCGTCTAGTTGGTCAGGGGTCTTCTTACAGCAAGGTAATGACCAAAAACATAAGTCCAAGCTATGCCAGAACTATCTTGCGAAAAACGAACAAGCTGGTAAACTTGAAAACATGGAGTGGCCAGCACAGTCTCCAGACTTAAACCCCATTCAGCTGGATTGGGATGAAATGGACAGAAGAGTGAAGCAAAGCAACCCACAAGTGCCACACATTTATGGGAACTTCTGCAACAGACATGGGAAGAACTTTCTGAAGAACATTGGATTTCTATTGAAGAAAGAATGCCTCGTGTGTGTTCAGCTGTTATATCGGCCAAAGGTGGCTACTTTGATCAGTCAACACTGTAGAATACATTTTGGTCTATAAATTGATTCCACCATTTCTTTTTTGACTCCAATTGCTTATATGTACTATGCTTTCACGTCTCAGTGCAATGAGACATTAAACGGCATAATTTTCAGTAAAAACACTGGAAAAATTAGGGTGTTGTAAAACTTTTGGCCGGTAGTGTGTATATATATATATATATATATATATATATATATATATATATATATATATATATATATATATATATATATATATATATATATATATATATAATTGGAGCATGTTCAATGCCGTGGAGGATCACGGTAAAATGTATGAATTATAAAAATGCATGCATTCAGGTGGGCCTTACAGCCTTACATATTTCTATATTTCTCATATCTTTTCAGCAACACACTAGAACAATGTGACTCTTAGCCTCTGACTGTTTGGCCACCCCTGCTGAATATCCTTAAAGAGCATGTCGCGCCGTACATAAGAAGACATTTTGGGTCAGACCATCGCTTTGTACAGGACAATGTTCCAAAACACACTGCTGCTGGAGCATGTCTGGCATCCGAAGGGATCAAATGTGTCAAAACTCCACAGGGGTCACCAGACTTGAATGAGTGGATCTATTAAAATTAGATAAAAATAAAGGTGCATTGAGCTTTTGTATTAAAATTAAACGCTACTGATACAATAGCACACCACCATTTACAAAATTTTAAAAGGGAAGTAGCGTGAAGAAGTCGTCTCTTGAACCCAAGCTTGCCACACACTGGCTCCTCATGTAACCAATTCCTGAGACATGGGACTCTGAACTGAGTGGAGAGATGATGTGTGTAGCCCTAATCACACTCTGGAGTTTTCTCAAAAACACTAGCGAAGTTGGTGTGAGAGCAGCTTTCACTAGTCACTTTGGGTTTTGTGTATGAAGAGAGAGCGCCACCTTCAGTTTGCACCTGATAGCGCAGTGAGTACAAGGAGTATACATTCTTCAAATACACTCCCTCAAGAAACGGGGGATCACTGCAGCGGCTGGAAGTGTGCTGGGAGGGGAACAAGTGAATTGCTCCTACTGTACAGAGAGTCCTGTGTTTCGTCATTTCTGTGATGCGAACAGGGCAGAGAATGGATCTTTCCTTCATGTCTTCTGACTATTTTAACTCCCGGCCATAAACATCAGTTTTGTTGAGAGCGTCGGAGGGAGAGTTGTGATTCCTGTTGCAGATTCCTGATGCCATCAAAAGTGATTTTAAGTGAAGTGCTGTTAACGTTCAGCTCAATTAGATGTGCCAAAATGCATTATTTGGTCGTTCAAGTAAGTGAAAACCGAATTAGCTGGAAAACATTCCACACAGCAATTTACTTCTCATTTATGTCACAGTGCTAGAGCCCAAACAACAAAGCTGTTTGGTTCCATTTTTGTAGCGGCTAATTGTCAACAGGGGGTTTTATCATAAACACTGTGACTGGCTGGCTTGAGACACGCTGAATATTGAATATTGTTTCAAGTAGGGCGGAAATGTTTTGGGAAACAATTCAATTGCGGTGACAGGCGAGAACACAACTTCTTCGGTTAGATGATTTAATATTTTTGACATTTTCAAAAAATATTTACAACTTGGCTTTTCAAATAATAATAATAATAATAATTTTAAAAACACAACGCAATTTCCCTTTTTATGATAGGCTGATAATGTAAACAGAAGGCTCTAGATAGTTTGGTTGAATTGTAAACTGCAATTCTGTTCTTGCTCTCCAACACAAGAACTGAAGAGTTTGACATTGTATGCTGGCTTTGGATCACACTGCACTGAAACGGTGCCATGACAGAACCGAATGCGCATGATACATTACACCATGGTCGAAGAAAGAAATGATCAAATAAAGAGGAAACGTGTGATACATGGGTGGGGTCATCAAAATCATTTTGTCTTGAGTTGAACTGCTCCCATTCCATCACCACCCAACTGGGCTTTGAGAATGGGGGAGTGGGTTGCCAGAATTTCGTCAGCGGTCTTGCAGGGTGCGTTTCACGTGTTCACTATTTTTTGCATGTGTTTCGCTATATATGTTTAAACCACTGAGTACTAGCATTTATTTTTATTTTAACAGTAGAGTACGAAGTCGTAGGGAGTCAGTCAATGGAAACCAAAATGCATCTGCTAAATTCAACACCGTATACAGACAGAGTCACACTTCACACTGAAGCATCACCACGGCGATGAAGCCGGCCACACTTGATACTTGACACCGGGGCACAACGGGAACAACGGGAAAAATGGTCAAATAAAGAGCTAACATGTGAGACTTGGGTCGGATAGTCCTGTGTGGCAGGTTGGCACTGGAGGCAACTTGGAGGCTTTTATTCCCCTGTTTTTCAAATTGCATTCGGAAATTTCTAACATCACACACACACACACAAAAAAAACCCAAAAACAATTCAGGCTTAGTATTTTCACAACTTCAATCCACTTTCAGCAAGGTGACAACTATAGCGCACCATCAGGCAAGAGTAGAAAGAATAGATGCTGAAGTTTGAAGCCAACGTGATGTTTACTAATAAACCTAATGCAGTAAACTTTCCTTTTGAATTCAAAGATCTCACGTCATGGACTATTAATGGTTAATGGGCCACTGGTTTTTATGTATTTAAACTTGGTGTTAAAGGGTCACATTCGTATTCTGCTGTCAGCTCTCTTTGTTCTGCAGAAAAGAGCTTTTTAATTTCACCTACTCTTAACGAAACATTTGTATTCACGCCCTCAGCTCCTTTTATCTGGATCCGCTTTATATATTCAGGTAGGCAGTAATTTCATAGAACCTTTAATTTGGCCACTTAGGATTCAATCAGTTCTTAGAATTAACATGCTGAGAGGAGGATGCCCACGAGGGCTCCTGAGTGGAGTTTAATCGGCGCTGTGACATATCAACTCTCCAAGTGTTGCTGCCCTGCAGGATCCTCATAATCGCCGGTGTGAGAGGTTTTCCTCAAGTGGACTCAGAAGTCAATGGGACTGAAAGTGGGTCAGTGCAAATATTATACTTGGAAATCATCAAAGTGTGCCCTTCAGCTTCTGCAGTGCTCCTTTGTTTTATTTATTAATTTATGTTTTTTGTCTTTTAATTTGAGGTGAGTAAATGATGACCTTCAGCTTCTCCTTTTTGTTTGGCGAGTGAACACCTCAGTCTACTTCATAGGGCTGTTTATGTCCTTGACACTGAGGAAGTGAGTAGAGGGTGGAAAGTCAGAGTGTGAAGTTGTGTCTTCATCAGTGAAACCAAAGTTTTTTATGATTTTTTCGTGATGAACCTGATGCTTCATTTAAGAAGCTCCTGCTCTTGTTCAGGTGTGTTTCCAAAGATTCTATATCAGGCAAAACTGACCTGTTTCATGGGCTTTTATTTGGGTCTTTGGGCATTTAAATTCTAAATACAACCATCCTGTACATTTGTCCATCACTCTTCATGTCAGAACACATTTGAATAGCTCCTCTCATCTACCGCTGACAAGAGTTTTTGCTATCAGTGTGATCCAAAACACAGTTTATTCCTGGCATACATGGGAGTACGTTGTCCAAACAAACTTACATAACAGTGCTGCTCCAGAGCCTGGTATCAGTCACAATAATTGTAGCAATACACGAACTATACATTACACATTTGACAAAACAGTCAACAGTGACAGTCGAAGACGGCACAAAAAAAGAATTAAAGGAAGGCACAGACTCTTGTCACGCTCAAACTAGAGAGACGTGATGTTGCCTGCTTATACAAGCTTTAAAGCTAACTGCTGACTTTTTGGACGAATCGGAGGCATGAGTGATTTTCAGGAAATACAGAAGGATTAACTTACAATCGTGGTCAGGTTGTGTTTCACTTTTGAGGTTGTTGAATTTTGGAGTTGCTTGCTTTTATTTTATATTGTTTTATAATTGATGTATTGCAACAGCACCTGTTTGATTATGAATTATTTTGTGTGAATAATTATAAATATTTATGTATTGAAGAAAGCTGAAATGAGGTCAAGATAAAGGCTTTTCTTCCCCTCATTCTTATTTTGACAATCTGTCTTGGATCCTCTTTAATCGGTGCGACACTAAAGACATCATGTGGATTGGCTCCTTTTACTTTCATTCATCTTGCTCATGGACTTGCCCCTGTCCTCCCAGGTACGGTTCTGGTGGAGAACATGCAGATAAACGGCCGAGCCCAGGACCCAGGCAGAACCATCTCGCTGACATTGCTGGACAACTACAACTACTGGGTGATTTTGGAACCAGCCAGACAGAGACTCTACCTCAACAGCACTGGGCGCATTCTGGACAGAGACGTATGTGACGATTGTTTTTTTTTTTTTTTTTGTTATGTGACAGTCATATGCTGTGATGGTGGTTAAGATGAGCAAATTATCTCAAAGTTTTTGTCAATTTTAGTCTTTTATTGATTCCACATTTTTGTCTTCACTGCCAAAAATCAATGGAGTTTATATTGCACCGTTTTTTGAGAGTCTATAAGTCTATTCGTAGTTAATGAAGCGGCATCTTAGTTATTACAAACAAGGAAATTAAATTGTTGATCGAAGTCAAACTGCTTTCCAATTAAACGACCCCTCCCTTTCGGAGTACTTTTAATTGCATGGAGTAATGCGTACATTTTGGCCATTATGTCTTTCAAAGCATATATATTTTACTTCTAGCATCATAAACCAGCAATTATATTGATAATTTGTCATACAAACAGGGATTTACCAAACATTTACTGTGGCCACAAGAGCTGGCTGACCAAAAAAAAAAAAAGAAAACGCACGTACACAAGTAAATAAAAACAGTATTTATGTCACCGCTGTAATACATTTTTCACCACAACAACTATCACTATTTTCCTTTTTGTTTATCATCATCTTCTGGCCAACAGGCCACTTAAATAAAAATGTAAAAAAAGCAATCTTGACTCGTGTGATAACCTCAATTTGCATTTTGCATGTTTGGCTGCTGATTCCAGTCCCGTGGCTGAGAGAGCCTGTGAGGCAGGATCGTCCTTGTTGCTAAATGCAAATGGTGTCTGACAAGCCGTGTTGGCAACATGACAAGCTGCTGCTGTCAGTTACACATCTAAGTGGAGCAAAGAACATTCACACTACTCTTTTGATGATGGGCAAAAAGATAACAAAAACAGCCCACAATATTTACGAAATTACGCATTTATAAAGAGAGGAACAGAAGACATGGAACCAGTTTGTGTCAGCATTGTAAACAGAGTTGATGTTTATTCATCTCAAGTGACTGGTGTGTAAATTTAACTTGGATTATTGTATTGAATTATGGATCTGAATCTGAATCTAAAAGATTATTTAAGTTATTTTCCAAGTTATCGTGATCAACTCTTGCGTCAGTCAGGGTGGCCTGCTCAAGCAAATGAAAGCACAGTTATTTGAAACCTTTCCTTTCTGTTCTGTATTTCCAATTTATATTGGTGGGCTTTATTGGCAATATTAATATGTATAATATTTCTATTTAAACTACCTTTATTAATCTGTCTGTTGGAAGAATAACTTCAAAAATTGTGAAAGGAAGGAGGAATAAATAATTATGTTTTATATATCACTAGATGGGCTACAATGGCTACAACTCATATGCATATTGCCATTTTGTATGAACATGCACTCACATTTAGTGAACACATTATCCTGATGTGCAAAAAAATACTGTAAGCTGTGATCGTTACTACACACAACTGTGATGTTGTACAGCTTCATCCTTTATCTTTCGACTGAGGTCATGGAGCTAATGGGTTCATCAGGGAACGTCTCACTTCTCTCTATCTGGCCACTTCTTTTTGCGCGAGAGCGTCCGAATCCAGGACAAGATATCATCTCTCCATCTGCTTCTGGATCTTTCCGCTTGTGTTCCACTTCCAATTGAATGTTTGGGAAGACTACCATATGTCCAGTCTGGTGAAATTAAATATACGCTTGTGCTCTGTATTTTTAGCCCCCGAACTACATCACTACCATTGTGGTTCAGGTCCAGTGCACAAATGAGCTGGTGGGTACAGTCATTTTCCATGAGGTTCGGATTGTTGTAAGGGACCGGAATGACAACACGCCACGGTTTCAGCAGCCACGCTACTATGTTGCGGTGAATGAGGTGAGCCACTGTTTGAACTTGTCTTATTTACACGACAACTACATGGCTACTTTGAATGCACAAGAGCAACTGTTCTGGTCTGCAGCGAACATATCACTGGAAAATTGAGAGTGTGGTTCGTAGATGTGATTCAACTTGGTAAACATTGTGCTGAAACTTTGTCTCTGTGTGTTATCACATTCATGTGAAGCAGCCAGGAACAGCGTTGTGAGTCATTCCGGGTTGCTGTCAACCTCTCTGAGCTGGCTCACCTTCCTGCTGTTCAGGCCTGCGGACTTTGCCGAGAGCTCTAGGGAGCAGCGCTAGCTTTAATACTTCTTGTTATTCTGCCGGCATGTGCATAAACCTTCTGACTTGTGCTGACTGCAACATTTTACATTTTGATGTGTATTAATGGTGTGAGCTCGGCTACAATAATGGATACATGTCGCCGTGCCGTTAGCCGACGTACTAAAAAAAGCGGCTTGAACTGCTGTCACTTAACTTGACGTGATTTGTTTTCATAGCTCACCCCTGTTGGGACCACCATATTTACGGGCTTCTCAGGAAATAACGGCGCCACGGATATTGACGATGGACCCAACGGACACATAGAGTACAGCATTCTTTACAACCCCAATGACCCGGTATATGGACAAGTCATGCCATGATAAACACCTTTTGCACCATTGTAAATTGCTTTAGTTATCAACAACTTATTGCTAACATCCATGTTTCCTCCCTCCGTTATATTGACTTTTTTCTCCCTCTTCCAGGCGTCTAACGGGACCGTGAGTGTTGCGAATACTCTTTCTGGACACATCATTTTGGCTGAGAGGCTGAACTATGAGGAGAGAACACGCTACCTGGTGTTGGTGCAAGCAAACGTAAGTGACGACAACCAGAGGAACTTAATTTGTCTTACAGATTTGTCACGCACATTTGATGTTGTTAAATTGATTTGACTCATAATATAAATCGGCATCTGTCACATCTTATCATGCGACTATGAAACATTCTAGCAACTTGCATTTTCGATTCCAATTGACTCTCCATGTCAATATCCATACGTTGTATGTGGTGTTAGAAACTACCCACATGTAGATACATTTGTTCGTGTGAGCCCTCAAATCGCTCTCAAGGTGATCCAGCAATGCACAATTATTGGCACAGAACATTATCAGACCGATTTTGGAAAAAATGACGTCACGTTGATTTGTGTGGTATTAAAAAAAGGATCAATTCTGACTTAAGCCATGCTTTCATTCATTACGATCTGTCTGGTCTCGTGGTCGACACCATGCGGCTCTTCGGCCTCCTTGTTGTAGCGTCCTTCTGCATTGGCTTGCGACGGGTTTTCAGGCACAGTTGAAGCAGGCAGCTGATCAACGGCAGCTCACTTGACCCCTAGATTCCCTCACTTCATCTGCTTATGTCAGGTGCTCGCGCATCCTCGGCCGGTACGGCAACTACAGAGTGACAAAACAGATATTAAGTGCACCATTAGTGCATCATTTGAAGGGAACAATTATGTGCTGTCAAAAGCTTGGTTTCTGTCCAGTGTTTGACTATATTTCACAGTTATTTTGCAGTTTGAGCTTACTCACAAATGTTTAAATCACATTGACGTGAAATGTTGGACTAACAGAATGTCTCAATGTCACTGTTTAGTACTGTAGTACGCTGTAGTAATGTAACAACATAAATCCCTGACACTGCTTTCTTGGTGGTATGAAGCGGTGTATGTTGCAATCTTTAAGAATGGGTGTGAAGAACCCGAAATTCTAGTTTTGACTCGCCAGCACTGGAGTTACCGAACTGTTCCAGAAAGGGCCACAGTGTGTGCAGGTTTTCGGTCCAACCAACCTAGCCCGCACAGTTTAACCACCCAGGTTTCCTCTCTTTTAGCGAATGCATAGATAGATAGGGAAACTGTTACACAAACAAGATGGTCATGCTGAATCTTTTAAGGCCAAAAATAAATTAAAAAAGGAAAGGAAAGTCAACAATCTTTGACAATCTGAACTAAAGCCGCAGTATGAGAACGATCGCAGTAATGTTCAAATTCCATTGAAAGATGCTGGTCAATTATTGAAACAAGGATGAATCACGGATGAAAATCAATTTTGGATTGATTTAAGCATGGTGGAAGGTGAATCTGATGAATGATGAATCTCTACTGACATCAAGGATCAATGGTGAAACCGACAAAGCTTCCACACGTCGTCGGTTTGCCCAAGCATGCTGTGAAAGTCAAGTCTTAAAGGTCACATTCTGGTTCGGCTTAAGTTCCTCACAGCAGTGCAAGTTCAAGTGTGTCAGCGGAGATTGAATGAGACTGGTTTTCAGTGAGGTGTGACTCCCATGGGAGAAATGATGGAGACTCTTGAGGGCCAGTCATTTTAAAGGTGGCCTTTTAAAGAGGTGGATATGCTTGTTTACTGCCATGACTGTAAAGTCGCTGCTTAATGCAAATGGGGTGTTACTAAAGGCGCCATCAGTGTGACCTGAAGCACTTACTGGATTACTCTACATCTCAGTTATGAAGCTGTTGGGATGAGGATTATTGTTATTTATTCGTGCCTGTGTGCAGGAAAGTGACGCCTCGATAAGGTGATAAGTCACAGCGTGGAGTGTGAAATTGATTTGTGGAGTGGATAGTTGTGCAGGTTTTTTTGAATGCCATACAGCTTAGCATTACACTTTTGTTTGACCTGTGTTGATGCTTGGTGAATCGAACAACGGAACCAAACTGCAAGTGATATTAAAATCAGAGAACACACACACTCAATAGCGCAGGTATTGGCAGGTATCTTGTAATACAATATGTATCCCGATACAGAAGTGGTCATACGATAAATTGTGATACTTTTCCATTTGTTCACAAGTGCCATCATTTTAAGGGGGGAAAAAATCGGATAATGTAGTACAACCCCAGTGTACAGAAAGAAAATGTTATTAGCATTAAACAAGTGACAAATGCCACATCACATACAAGTATATATGTATTGGTATAGTAAGTATTGCAATATTTATGCAAAAGTAATGATACAATATCACACAATGAAGTATTGCAATATTTGAGTATATTAATACTTAATTGCACCCCTGGTGTTTGGATTCTACTTTCCTGTTTCAAATGGTTTTATATTATATTTCAAATTTTATTTTACTATTTCCTGAATGGAATAAGCAAAACAAAGTAATTTTTTCATGATTTTATGAGCCAATTCATATGTAAATGATTGATCATATAGATATGTAGCTGTACCGTACTCAATTCTTTTGCGTTGTTATATTCATTATTTTATTATTATAATTTGTTAATATCATGTTTGAACACATCTGGTAGTAAACTTGGTGTAACCACCTGGTGGTCCATAATGTGAACATGAAATGCCTTCATCTATCACCCTGTGCTGTTGTTCATCCCCAAACAGGGTGTTTTGCTCTGATGTAACTAAAGCAGACATGTGTCTTCCAGGACCGTGCTCCGTACCCTCCAAACCGACGCACCGCGACTACGACCCTGACTCTCGACGTTCTGGATGGAGACGACCTGGGTCCCATGTTTCTGCCTTGCGTCCTTGTGAACAACACCCATGACTGCAACCCCCTCACCTACCGCGTTGCTATTCCTGAGTTCACTGAGCCGGTAAGAACCAAACTGACAGGGACGTGTCAGCATGTTTGGTGTGAGGTTGTTTTAACAGAATTTATTATTTCTCTGTGAACACAAATGTTTTACTTTAATACTTAATTATCTTGGTGCTTTCATGCACAAATGTTGCCACTTGATAAAATGAGAGGTATTTTCCAAGATGCCGGACCAGCTATTGGAGTTAGGGGCTGCGTGGACCTGGCAGAGGAACGTCAATTGGTTTTAAAGTGGCAAAGAAAAGTCTGTGAGAGACGTAGATGGATGGTGTGACAGTTCGGAATAAATATTCTAAGGAGGAAATAGTGTGGCAGGTTTGGGTCATGGGAATGATTCCTGCATGCCTGGTGACGCATACCAATGCTTGGGCGGTCTTTTATTCACAATCTTAGCGCATTGAAATTCAGGGTTTGTGAGCAAATGTTTTGATTGGGGGTTATCACTGGCCTTGTTGCGAACCACTTGCTTGTTGTGAAGGTGGAAGTCTGTCCACCTTCAATGCCAGAGGAGTGCTGCAGTCTTTAAAGACTCTGCATTGGGTGTAAGTACCCTCCTCGGAACAGCAGATGGACCTAGTTGGTGGCTCTGAGTCAAGGGTCTATTATGATGGTGATGTCGCACCCTTCACTTCCCAACACACCACTACTCAAATGGATTCATCGTCGCCCCGTGTTTATTTATGTTCAGAACACCCTGTTCTAAAACAGAACTCACCCAAAGTGACACATTTCCATTCAAAGAAGCAGTAGCTCTTTTTCCAGTGGATACTCAATAAGTTACATCGACACCCTCATTAATTAAGCAAAACATACTTTTTCCATATTTTATTTTGGGTCTTTGGTGTCTCGGCATGCAAGTAAAATATAAACCCTGTCGAGCATCCCTGGCTTTTCCTGGCTCCTCACATGGAAATAAAACTAAGAGTAGTACCGTGAACTTCCCAACACCTCCTGTGTAAAATACAGTGGCGAAGATGAAGATAATCGGCCTGCTTTTGTTCTGATCTTGCGCCTTCCGGACCAAGGATGGTAGACCCCCGATTATCTTATGTCTTATAAGATCATTCTATAAGACAACCCTGTGGTGTGTAAAGCGTGGATTTGTTTGTGAATTTCCGATCATCGGCTCCGAAAACAGCCATAGGCCACCATCAGTAAATAATAAACATGATCAATATTTACCATCTAAAATCTTCTCTGGGACGTGAAATGGAATGTACGCAGTCAGTAAAAGATCTGAGAAACAAGGAAGCAGAGTGGGGTGTTTTTTATTGATGTCAATAAAAACACTAGCATTTAATCCTGAGGAGTCCATTCTTACAGGTGTCCGGTCGGCACGGACAACTTTTACTTTGTTTCTTGAGTAACAGTGGTGTTATGATAATTCTTATCTTCCAAATTCCCAAGATCACCATCATCCCATCTATTTCCATTCTGCGTATCATGTTTTCCTATTGGTGTGAAGTTTCTTCTTCATTTTTTCACACACATTTCTGGCTCTGGTGGGCCAGAATCTAGCTGTTGGAGGTGAGCAGTGTTGAGATTACACACAATAACACAAAATAACCAAACAATCTCTGAAGATTTGGAGAATATACTGCGCTTACCTCTGTTAAAAATCTGTTCAAGTTTGGATGGCATTTGTGACTACAACAGGGGTTAGGCTCATTTGAGTTTTTGATCAGTTCACATTTGGCCTCAATTAATTAATAATGCTCTAACAAAAAGCAGAAGGCAAAGGCAGACATCTGCACGCTGATTTCAGAAAGCCATTCTGTACACAAGCACATTTTTTCAGAAAACATGTGACACCAGGTCACTGCGGTTCTGACAAACATGTCCTTCAATGATTTTTGTTTTTCTCATTTGCAAAGCAATGAAGAGGAGCAGAACCTTGACCGAGTCAAGGTAGACAAAAGTGGCTTTTCACTTGTTCAAAATCCTGTTATCAAAACTGTTTTTTTTCATAATTCTAGAATATCAGACGCAATTCAGAGTAATTTAACTATATAAATTATATCCCATTTTGTTGTTTATCCTTTCTTATTCTCTGTCCGAATGGAATGGATAAATCTCTATATCAGGCACAAGCCTGTCACCCCAATCGTGCAGTTTTTCCGAGCGAAGATTGCTTGCAAATAAGAGCTTTGTCGCCCGCACAGCTCATCTTTTGTGGTGCTCCTATTTCTCTGATTGTCCAATTTTCCAAACGAGACAGACACAGATGCCCATTTCTGCCTCTTAGCACTTAGATGTAAAACGATAACAGAATGTTCTAGATGCAGACGAAGTAAAATAAAATGGTGCTGAAATATCTTGGACTGCAAACCTCCTGTCTGTTAAATAGAAATATTTATATGTCAGTCAATACTTCTGATTTATCCAAATATGCAAAATGCTTTTCAGACAAAAACGTCTCGAGAAGCAGTCAGACAAACAGGATGAGCAGGAACTGATGGAACACTCCACAGGGACCACTTGTGTCAGAACCATAGCCCACAACAGAAGCTTCACAGTCTCTGTGATGCAGCCACTCTTTCAGTGGTCAGTCGTGCACTAGTTTAATAGAGGTTAAGGCATGTTTCTTAGCCAGACGTAGTTATTACGTTTTACCAGTCCGTTTTCCTTGTCATTGGAGTTGCAGGCGGAGTCAAGAGGCCTAGACCTCTAGAGATATTACCAGGTCAGTCAGGAGACGTGATACCTCCACTCTGTCCTGGGCACACCAGCCCGGACCATTGGTTCTACCTTGAGTCTCTCCCAGATGACTGAGCATCTCACAGTCCAGCCACACTGTGGTGAAAACTCCATGGTCTTATTCTTTTGGTCGTCAGCCAAGCTCATGAACGTGGGTGAGAGTGGAAACATAGCTCAACTGAGAAGTTTTAGCTGGATCTTTTGGAACAAGAAACCCAGAAGCAGAAGCTGAGTACTGGATGCAAGTGTGCAAAAAACACTTGTTTGAAGTCAGTCATCCAAAAAAGAAACAATACACAAGGGTCAGCACACAAGGTATTATGCATCCAAGAATAGAGAAACAGTCAAACTGAAATGTGCAATGTCCAAACAATCCCGAACACAAACACCAGTGTGTCCCGCATATGATGAAGTCCAACAATCTTATGTTGGGTGCTGTGGCCCAACACTCTTGTGAGTGATAGGTGGCATTTGGCATCCTAGACAGAGGTTTTCGATGTTGGAAGGATGGGCTAAAATCCCAGCATACTGTAAGGGGCACCCACTCTGCTGAAGTGCTGGGGGGGCCCATGTTAAAGAAGTCAGGTGGTGATCGACACTGAGAACCATCATGGACCGCAGACCACCACCACGACACTTATGTAAACAAGGGAGAAAATGTAAGGGAGAAACTACAAGAGAGAAAGGCACTTTCACCGTGGTGATACAGCAATCATCCCGCAGGACACCTCAGTGATCCATCTGTCACTCTCACACTACATCTTTCCATCACTCGTGACCAAGAACCCAGTGTAATTGAGCTCTTAATCCTGGGTAAGAACCTTGTCTCCACCCTGTATAGCTCATCCCCCTACTTTTTGTTTACCGAGGGCCATTGCCTCTCACTTTAATTAGAATTAAACTTTAATTATAAATAAATTTGTGTCTCTGTCTTGCTTTGAAAGACGAATGCCCTGCCCTCGTAAAAGTCATTTTTAATTGTATAATATATATTTTTTATTCATCTAAATAAGTCGATTTGTCATCAATATTTTTAGGTGAGTTTGGTTTTAATTCAAAAGGAGAAGGATGGGCTTTTAAAGACCCAGGCGCATAACAAGGTTGGGAAGTGGATTTCAGCTAACCAGCAGTGACAAACCACGCCCCAAGGTCTCATGAAACCAGGACAGTGGGTGCCCTATTGGTCACATTTAGACTAACAACGAACGCACCATCTCTGTACTCCGATTCGCCCTAAAACTAAATTCGTATCACTTAAAATGAATCCATAAAATTCCTCGACAGATGAAAACCACTCCTCTTAATACGTCGGCTTGGTTCGAGCCCAGCCTTGTATGCTGGGTTGAGTCAGGCTGATTTCGGACAAGGACTTTGTGTTGGATGTGTGACGTCTTTTCTGAAGTCTGCATTTGAAATCAATGATGTTTGAGATATCACTTTACTGTACCAAGGGCATCAACAAGCAGGGTGGTTGTTTTGAAACTATATGTGCAGAATCCGAGTTTGTAAGCCGCTCGGAATCTGAATCGGAAGATGGATGTTGTGAATGTGATGAGGCTACAGCTCCAGGAGGACCACGACCTGAATTGCTGAACCATGCTTTCACTTGCTAGACCAGAGTACGGTAACCTTTATGAATGAGAGCGCCGACTAACCCACGTGTAGTTCCTTAAGAACCACGACAATGTTACACAGGGCGGAGAAGCATTGGTCCCAGATCACTTATCAATAAACTCAGTTGTGGTGACTTAAACAGTTCCCACTTTTCTGATCGCTACAACATGGTTCTGCCTCCGACAACAGAAGAGTAGTGGGAAGAGAAAGAAGCTGAAATACAAATGGATGAAAACGGAGCATTATACTGACTGCAATTTCATTGGTCAAATACAGGAAGAAGTAAACGTTTTGCGCCCCCACAACTGCCACCTCTTAAATAGTATCATTTGTCACCTCTGCACAACATTGTATTCTTGTAAACATTTAAGAAAAGAAAAAAATACTAGAGATCAATTTCCAGTGAAGAATAACTTGTGTAATAACAGTGAAGAATGAGAAACTAAAGGCGTCACCACCACAACGCGGATCGAGGGACACACTCAGGGAAGGGGAAAAACCTGAAAACAGAAAAGAGGCCAATTATTATCACGCCAACTAACGGGGACAACCAAAACCACACTCAGATACACACACAAGCCCCAAACAACAAAAAACGCTAGAAAGAAAAAGTCTCACACAATACACAAACGCGGCTATAAAAGACAGAAAATAAACTAGAAGGAAAACAAGGAAGCGGCAGAAAAGACACGTACAATCGAAAGAAAGCAGAAGAAACAGATCTTGAGGGGAACTTTACCGGAGGACGTGGAACAACCATCTGGAAGTGCAGACTGGAACCCAGGTGTAGAAATCAGCATGCTTGATCAGTGGATGTGCTCCAGCTGCGCTGCTATGAAGCTGGAGGGAACAAAGGAAACAGAAACCACTGACAGGAGAACAGGAAATAACAAAATAAAAGCACTTAAATAAACAGAAACACAACAAATTTATTATAGTGGACAAACATGATGGATCATTTCGAATGGAGTCTGTTTCAAGTTGTGATGGTATTTCAAACTCTGATGTCAGAAAAGTTGTTCAGAGAGGCACACCCTTTCATCGAGAGAGACAAATCTGGCTTCAGATTTTTGTCCAAGCAAATCACATTTACTTTTTTGTGGATAAAAGAAAGGAACATCATTTAGCAAGCTGGTCACATCCTAAGCCCACAGCAAAACGACATTGCACCGCCTCCTCTACGTCCCACGATTTCCTGAAACATTTGATGGAATGTCTTCATTACTTTTCAAGTTATTTTGCTGGAAGGAGTTGAAATGGATTCTGGAAAAAAAAAAGAATCCGGGCGCAGCAGGAGCAGCCATTTGAGGTTAGCCTGCACACTAACGTTGTTTTATTTCCTGAGCAGTCAAATTGCAAGGCTAGAACAACTGTCCGCTGAGATATTGAGCCTCCCTAAACTGATAAGTGCATTGTAATTAATAACAATGGCTTGACTGACATCATTACGTTGATGCATATTTATTTCTCGTCCTGCAGGACAGAATGTGGGCTGTGGAGTCCCATGTATAATGACTTCTGGAGGAGGGTATTATAGGTAATCATCATTGTGCAGCGCCAGAGGGATTTGATTTAGCGCACCTCCAGACATTGTCGCGCGAGAGGGCTGCCTGGGGAGTGTGTAAGGATTACTCCAGAGCTGTGGGATATAAATATCCCCCCTCAGGGAGAGGTTCCTTCTACCCAAGAGACGGCTGTGGGAAGTCTCATGTTTGGCTCGCAAATACGCCTTCATGTACCTCGCCAGCCATATGGAGGGCTAATTTCATGAGGGAGGAATTCCACAATGTGATGTGCTAAACATATTTCCAGTTATTGGCGTGTTAGAGCCAGTAGGGGGTGAAGCTGGGTAATTAGTGCAGAGGATGCATTCGCGAGCGTCTGATTTAATCTCCATAAAGAGATTACACTCAATTCCATTAGATGTATCCCTCAGAATGGTGCTCGTGGTTTCCTTTGATAAACATCCAGCCAATAAAGTGACGGAAATAGGCGCTTTAGAACATGCAGGAGCATGTAAAGGTCGGCGATAAGACACTGTTGGTCCTTGAAAAAAAATGTGTTGGTGTTTCACAAACAGGTGGTTTGTCCGATTAAAATCCCATTTTAAACACCAAGGGGTTCTGATGATCAGTCTTCTTGGTTTCAGAGTAAATTGAACCCACTAAACGTGACGCCGCCGATCCGGGCCGTGGACATGGACAGAAACATCCAGCCGCCATCGGACAGGCCGAATATTCTTTACTTCATCCTGGTTGGTGAGTTATCTTTGTTGTCCAGTGAGTCTTCTCTGCTCTAACTGTGTTCATTCATCTTGAACGTGACACTCCGTGATTCTTGCTTTGTCGACGTATTTTCAGGACACCCGGTCACCTACCCGCAGTACTTCTCACTCAACAAAACCACTGCAGAGCTGCGGGTCCTGCAGCCCATCAGCAGGGACTTGTATCAAAAGTTCACCCTCATCATAAAGGTACATGGACGAATATCTCTTTTCATATTCTGTTGCTGAAAGTCCTCGAATCTCGTTTGTGCTCAGACAACATAGCTCAACCTCTAAAATGACCTTCAGTCTGCTGTTTGTTTTTCTGCTGCAACCCATGTATATTAAAACATGCTGTTACCAAAACAAACACATAATAGTTGAAATATTCATGAAAGTGGGACTATAATATTCATGTTTTTTACAACTCAGGTCACACAGCGTCTAAATTTAGCTTGCGTCCAAACCTGCTCTGCAAAGATAACCTCACACGAGAAGGTCTAAAGTGTTATCGCAAGTCGTTTCAGAAATTGGGCAAAGGATCCTGAACCAGGTGGAGAAGCTCCTCTCATGAATTTTAATTTGCATTTGAGTTAATATTTTTTGACTTCTGATGTAACACACATAACCTTGTGAGAATGCTTATTCCTGCTTTGTGCCTTAAGGCCAGAAGTTCGGTAAACAAATTAAAATCATGTTTCATAAAACAATAATTATGTGATAGTTTTACTGGTTCATTTACTGTTGCAGTTTTCCAGTTCACTTAATAGGTTCAATCTAGGACATGGATGTCTTTGTCTGCCTTACAACCTTCATGTTTCATGGCTCAGTGTTATCATAAGTATGCACTTATGCTCTGTGTTCTTTGTCCTCCTGTGAGCGGTTACCTCAGCATGTGAGGCTGACCAATCCTTCCCATCCTCCCTTGTTACGCCTATCCTCTTCATGTCCTCCTTACAACCACCTTGATATTTGTCTCCTTTTATCTGGTAACAATTTTCCTCCAACATACCCGCCGTCACAGCTGGTGTCGTGGTGAAGAACGTGTCAAGACCAGAGCATGCGGGGAGCTGAATCCAGAACAAACAACTGGTCTGTTGTAATGAATGCATTTTGGTTATTGATTTGTTTTGAAATCAGTAAACTGGTCTTGTTCTTGTTTTTGTTTTGTTTTTGGTCATGGTCATGGTCATGAGCTAGGTCTTGGTTTTGGTCTTGTTCTCACCCTCCACATTCAGGCTTTTTGCTAGAGTGGCAGACATCTTAAACTGAGGAACATGAGAAATAGAACGCCACATTTTTTCAGCAGGACGCCCCAAATCATTGTAAAGTGCCTGTACAATGCCCTAATAATTTGGGCATAATGCCGGTTTCCATGGTGTCCAAAATGGTATTTCTCCCTCGGAATTAGGTTGAATTAGAACGAAATTCGCCGATTCTCATGCATTACTGGACGAGTGGGGGGTGCCGTATTTGTTTTTGGCCGATCTTGTGGTTATCCACATCTCGCCGGTTGCGACACTCTCATGTGGTTAGATCTGCGTTGAAGTTCTTGTACAAGCACGCTTTTACCTAGAGAGATGTTGAGATGTCCTGGCATGACGTCTCTGTTCCCAGCAGGGTTTCCGCTACATGTAAACAATCGTAACGCCATGGCTTAAGTTAGCGCCACCATGACTTAAGTGCAATGACCGATGAATCGAAGTGAAAACTCATAATGCATCCTGGGAGTTGACATGATCATAATAACTAAACACAAAGCGTGTTGCTCGCAGAACTGGACAGACACATGATGAGACGGACCGGGTGACGACAGATGTAGATAGGAGAGAGATTTGCTTCTCATGATTGAAAAGTTTTTATTGTCACCAATTGGGATGCGGTCTGTCTGTCTGTCTAACAGCTTTCCAATCTATGATTAGGATACATTTAAAAATAAAATAAAGGAATGGGTGAGCATAGATTGAAAGTGAGAATGCCCTCAATAGTTGTGAATAAATGCATGAGCATCATAATAAAACATGATATAATCATGAAATAAAATATAGAAATGAGCCTTACTCTGTCAATGTTGCTACTGAAACTCCTTCAACACAAAGATACCACAGTCCTACGTACTACTATGGTGATGTGTTTTGGGCCGGATGAATACAGGAAGCATCTGGGTGACACAAAAATACAATCTGGGAATGTCAAAATGTGTTTTCTGTGTCTCAGTATTTCGTGTCTAAAACCACATTCTGGCATCATATTGACCTCATTAATTATATGATTTGTATGGTGACAGTAGACACGAGACACAGAGAAGCAAAGGTGAAGATCTAAGTGATTCACAAACTCGGTCTTTGCAGCTGTTACAATCGGTACTTTAATGAAGTGTAACCACACTGGTGTAGGCTCAGTGGTGAGCTCGATGACAGGTTACTTTTTAATGTGTTTGTGTGCGATGCTGTGTACTGACCCAAATTCAAAAGGATAGAAAAAAAAGAAACGTGGATTAAAGGTCTCAGTGGAGCTAATGCAGTGGACAGTTCATTTTTGGTGGAGATTGGATCAAGAGTAGAACATAAAAGGATGAGTCGCTGGTCTCTATTTTTTAGAAAATAAATCTGCCCTCACTGCTGATGGAAACATATCACGCAAGATGATTTGGGTGAATTGAAACAGGTAACAATGGGACATAAAGTAGTGACTGGAGAATCAGATCGTGCTGTGACTCTTCTGCAGGCGTACTCTCAGAGGAAGCATTGTCTTCCCTCGCTCTTGTCTTACTGAGAAAATAGTAGAGTGGGTGTTCAGACAAAGAAGTGGGAATCACATATTGTCTGTGACAGCAATTGCTCCTCAGATAGAGTAGAATGGATCAGTGGGTCAGTACAGTTTCTGTCCTGTTCATTTTCTCAGTAGTGGCCCAGACCTGTGGATATATGGTGTGGCTGTACTTGGCAACTTGACAAAAAAATAAATAGAAGTTAGAGTGTGACTCTTTTCCAAGAACTACTGGAGTTTTTAGGCATATGTCAATTGTCTCTTTATGTTCTTTGGTCTGCCATGTAAAGAAAAGAAATTATAGGCATAAATGACTCTTATGACAACTTCTGTCTGTCGCTGACTTTTTGTTTAGATGAAACATTTCCAATGAACTCCTCCAAACTCCTGGTGAAAGATGAGAAGCAGGGCTCTGTGCTCATGACTGTAGTCTCCACTGCCTGATTCACCCACACGTTTCAAGGTGGTGGTCTCTTTTGTACGATAACTCCGGAATGATGTGTGGAAATATTTCTGACATCGGAAAATGAGATGAGAAAATGAGGTTGTTAAGCAAGAAAGTGATCCGGAAAGTGTTTCTTTATTTAGTTATTTTTAGTTAGAATGTTTTTTAGAACGGAGATGTTTTGCATTTTTCAGTGTGAGTCAGCGAGAGTGAGGAGACCATTCAGGCTGCTCAACACGATGACATGAGCTAAAAAAAAAAAAATGCCTGAACATTGCACTTGTTAGTTGGTACAGAAAAGTGAATGACCGAAAAGTAAGCTTGAAAGTGTCATAATGGAAATCATGCAAGTTTAAATTCACGATGTCAGTTAGCTTAGCACTTCAGTCAGCTTCACGTGTTGTCACGAGTATGAAAAGGCACAAAAAATATTTGTTTTCAAAGCTATTCTCCTGCTCTAAGATCAAAGTCAGTACGGAGACTTCAGTAATAGAAGGGTTAAAGCAAGCCTCCTCATTACTTTCTGGCCAGTCATTGCTGTTGGTGACCTTTAACTAGATATTTTGCTCGTGTTGTTGAGCTAGAAAACGAAACACAGCAGATGCATGAAATCATATTAGCGTTCTCTTGTAGCCTCTTGTTCTATTTATTTATTTTTATTTTATTTTATTTCATTTTATTTTTTAGTATCTTCAAATGTATGTCCTGGACCACTGTCCTCTGAACTATACACACACACACACACACACACACACACACACACACATATATATACAGTATATGTCTTAGTGCCGAAGCATCCTTGATCGAAACACTGACTGCTCCTGATGGTTGAATGGCTACCTGTACAGAGCTTTGGGTTCAGAGAAAAAGTGGAAAAGTGTTTTTAGAAAGACCATTTATCATTCGCTTTTAGCAGTTATGACTATAAGTTTACATGGAAATGAGGCTCTACCAGGCTTGTCTCTGGTAATTATCTTTTCATTTCGTCTTCTTATTTACAGGATCAAAAGTCTGAAACTCTCTCAAATCATTCTAATATTCTTCAATTTGAATTCGCTCAGTTGTACAACTTAAAGTGCATAATTCGTTTTGGGTCACGGCTTAAAGTGGCGTCGCTTCGCTTCCCCCACATTTTCAAAGCCTCAGTGTTTCCAACATCATCGCAGCGTGGGAAGAACCGGAGCTTCACTGCAGAAAGTTTCCTCTCATCAGAGTTTTTGTTCACATACTTTTTTTCTTATTACTGCACTCGTGGCAGCAGCTTCTTAATGTTTTGGTGCTGTTTGATCAGACTTTGCTGATTTTTTTTTTCTTTCGTCTTCCTTCTTATTGTTCTGGTAGCAGAGATGAGGAATTATTCATGCCCTGCCGTTGGAGAGAGAAATGTTTGGTTGCTCTGTAAACACTATTCCCCCAGGTCATTGTTAAATAGTGTGAGTGAACTTGTTTTAGTTTTTTTTCGAGCAGTGGTGGTGCGATCTATCCCAACCATCCAGCACTGAATTAGAGCATACATGTCTCAGCTGGCCAGGTGAGCTCTGACATCCATCATGTTTAGCACGCGGACTGCTCTTATACAGACCACAGCGCCAGGACTGAAATGTCCTCAAGGCAATGACATTCAAAGCACTCGTAGAACAGAGTATATACAGTACGGTGTGTTTGGTGACATTTGCCTAGCTAATCACTCGTGATCACTCCCAAGGGGTTCACTAAAGGCCAGTGTTCTCTTGTCGTTGTCTTTGAATACTTTGAAGAGGTTTATATCCAGATTAAAATTGTCAGGAAGAGTGTGACTGTCTGTCCATGTGGGCCATATGATAGACTGCCCCCTAGCTTCTGCCCCAAGTAGCTGGGATAGCATCCAACCCACCACGACCCCATTAGGGAATAAGTAATGAAAATAAAAGGGTATTTTGGGAGCCAACCTAGATCTTGTGTGGCGCTCTTTAAAGCGCTTACATGGTTTCCGGTAGTCTTTATTTGTCCCCAATACTACGGAAAAATTGGCAACCAAACAGTCAGGGGGGATTTGGAAGATCCCTCTTAACAAAACTGTTTCAGTCTGGTATGAATCCCTCTCTTGAGGTGACTCTGCAGAATCTGCAGTAGCTTGGGTTTACAGTCAGGGTTTCAGGAGGTGTGTCTTTGTCTGGTGAAACTCCAGTACTTTGTTGTTGACTTACTTTTATGTTTTTGGGCCGTGGTCAGTTGCATCACCCATCATGTGTAGTGGATTTTTGTGTGCTTCACAATTGGAGCTTTTCCACTATCCAAGGCCATTGCGGGTAGAGCAGGGAGAATAGCCGGGATTTTCAGAACCTCCTCCACCGTGGTTCTAGGGGCCAGGTCGAGGGGGCTGTGTCGTTGCCTCATTCCTCAATAGAGCAGGCGTTTGCATTTCACCCGAGTTTGAGGTGAAATGCTAATAAATGAAACACAATAAATATATATTTTTAAATGTCAAAGGTTGCGATCAGCTAGTGCACTCACAAAGTGCATGTTTTTTTGAGCATCCTAAGGAATGTTAATGCTATTTGTATGAATTACAATACCGTGTATCACCAGCAGATGACAAGGTTATATATGTATAATAACCAGAAGTCAGTTCATCTACGTGAAATCATGTAATTTTATTGATGTGTTGATCGTTACCTTTGGCCCCACCTCTACCTTCCCTACTTCTTCCCGACCCTACTTTGCATGTTGTCCCTGTTTAAAGGGAAAACCAAATAGGCGCTAGGGAAGGAGGGCCGGCACGTTGAGTTCTAAAAACTGAACATCGCGGGAAAGCAGCAACTGTGGACTAGGGCCCACAGCTAGCCCTCCTCTTCACTCATTTGTGCAGTACTCACTCTGGCCAGTTGGGCCAGTGTTGGAGAGCGACCAACTGAAAAAGACAATATTGCAACACGCACTGTAAAAACTGTCAAACGCTGTTGGTGTTCTCCAGTTTATTTCCTAAAACCTGGATCCGCGGATTGTTTCAAATGCTCACGTCTTTTACTGCATCATAAGAGTCTGGATCTCCAGGCAGAGTACGGTGTGTCACATCTGGGATTTATGTCTTACATTCTTAGTCCAACATGTCCCCTACCTTTACTGTCCATGAGTCCAAGCCACGATAGCTTTATCTCGAAGCGTCTCCACATGTCCTTCTGCTGCACTCATTCCTGATCTTGCCCTTTCTAGTCCCCACCAATAAAATCCTGAGCATCTGCATCTCTGGCACTTCTAACACTGCACAAACAAAAGTTAGGATAGTCAGGATTTCATAATCCAGGAATGTGATCACATCATTCTGCATGTGGGCAGCTGTTCGTCCTGAAGCTGGAATTGAAATGTGTCAACTTTGCAGTCATGTGAAAGCCCTCTGCCTGGTCAGTCATTTGTAAGTCGCCAGTGCCACTAATAACTGTTTGTCCTTCCCAAATGTGTTTTTGTAAGTGCTCTGGTAATGACTAAAGCCTAATTCTAGGTGCACTGTTGATTGAATTTACTCACTGTTGCTTCAAATTGGAACGAGACGTTTAGAAATGATGACCCTGTTTCCCTGAGCAGGACCAGAGTTCTGCTTGAAGTGACTTATTTGCAGCCGAGCGGCTTCCGTGTTTGTATAAAATTGGAGGCTTTAAGCTCGTTGTTTTCATGCTGGCTTTTGACTTCTCTGTTTATTTGTTTTAGGCGGAGCAAGATAACGGTCATCCGCTGCCCGCATTCGCTGACCTCATTATTGAGATCCTGGACGAAAACAACCAGGCGCCATATTTCCAATTTGCTACCTACCAGGGCTACGTGAGCGAGTCTTCTCCGGTCGGTACCACAATATCTGCCGACGCTAATCTCACCACTCCCCTGGGGATTGCCGCTCTGGACAACGATATTGAGGAGGTAAAGGGCTTTGGTCACGCCAAACCTCAAGGGCTGCCACGTATATTTTGGGATTTGATTTTCATCATGGCTTGTGATATTTCTTCTTATCCAAACACACTGATATTTTTATTGAACAAAACTATTGTGTATATATATATATATATATATATATATATATATATATTCCCTGCTCCTTCTGGCGGTTTTAGTTGGAGTCCAACTTGGGTGACGCACCTCGAGTCAGCTTCCTATTCTGACTTTCAAAAGCACCCCTGTTTCCTCTGACTGTCCAAAAACACACAGCAGTCTCCACATTTATCAGAAAGGTCTATTCTGTGGTGGCCCTGGCCTTTTGCCCCGATGACTGAGGATGAATGAATAGTTCCACCTGCGTGCGCAGTTTACCAGGGAGTCTCCTACCAGCTGGAATGGCCTGGTATTTTTTTAAAACATGCCCACGTTACTTTCTCTGTCCAGAAGCAGCAGCTAGACTTCTGGAGTCTGAAGAACACATGACTTACTTCCTTGATGGTTTACTCATACTCTTTAGACAGGATTTGTAGAATCAGAATCTTTTTTCCCCAAGTTGATAAATGTATGGTATCTTTTGTTATTTCCATGATCCTCAACGCTCTCTCGTGTTTACTGTATGTTCATACTCACATGGCATCTTCCCTCTTGTAGCTGGCACCTGGAGATACACCCGTAGGTAAAGGGGGGAAGTATTTTGAAGTGACACACAAACACACACACACGCACCTTATTCATAAAGGATGCTTTATAAGCAACTGATAAGGCTTATGCTGATTTTCAAAAAAAAAAAAAAGTAGAGCATTATCTAATATCAAGTACGTAATCCAATATTTATAGTTTTATGCATAATACAGATCCTCTGAGCCATGTAATGGCCCGATACCCGAAAATCCCATTTAATTTAGGGATTTACCGCTGAGCAGTTCAGCATTAAATCTGGATGTTTTTTTTTTTTTTTTTTTTTTTTTTTTTTATGTGCTCCATAATACATGCTTTTGATTCTTTTTTAGATGTTTCAATTAAATTCAATTAAATAAATAATTATATCATGATCATTATTACATTACTACTACTACTGCTACTATTACGACTACTCCGAATACTAACAAAGATAATAATGCAATATAGTTAATGGACTGCGGCGGGTGCGATCTGTCCTGCCAGACCTCGGTAAATGAAATGTGAATGGTATTTTTTGATTATGTGCTACATAATACATGTTTTTGATTCTTTTTTAGATGTTTCAATTAAATTCGTTTTGGGGCAGGGAAAATCAAAATAAATAATTATATAATGATTATTATTGTATTACGACTACTACTGCTACTATTACGACTGCTCCGGATAATAACAATGATAATAATGCAATACAGTTAATGGACTCTGTAAAGAATATTTATGGCAGCGGGTGTGGTCTGTCCTGCCAGACCTCGGTAAATGAATCGGTCTAAGTGCTGGTGAGACGCAGGTCCATTCAGGAAGCTCGGGACATCATGACAAATAACGCATGAATACGCTCATTACTGCTGGTGATAATCCAAACTGATTACACATTTCCAGACTGCTTTTTTGGAGACAAACAACATTAATTGGCTAAAACAAAAGTAATAACGCTCTCTGTACCATTAAATTTGCAAGCGTAATGAATTAAAGATGAACCAGTAATGATGAGTGTTTTCACAGAATCGCTCAGTTGACGATGAGTGTTCTGCAGTGCTTTGTGCATCTCTTTCTTCTCAGATCTCCCAGCTTGTGTTTTAGCACGTTTTTTTCCTCTGCTTCATTTTAATCTTGTTTGCTGTGTGGAGCCTTTTTTTGCCAAGCTCATGCGTGGATATGCTTGTGTCTGTGAAGTTTGCTTAATAATATTGAAATTCTTACTGTAATTATATGACTTTCTTTGAAGGTCGTGGAAGCCAAAATGAAAGAACTAGATCAGCTGCTTTTTTTTTTAAGTATTCATCATCATTTCATTTTGCAGAAAGAAAGTCTCCTTGCAGCACTTGGTCTTTGCTGAGGATTAACAGCTCGAAGTGAAACAGAAACACAGATGACGGGATCGATAAGCCCCTCATTCATGATGTTTACCAAACTGCCTTTAAAGGACCCATTGATTGATGTGGATCGATGTCATAATGGAGTGAAGTGGCTTTGTCAAACATTCCAGTTTAACTAATATGGGCCTGCTCAAGGTGAAGCTCTGCTTGGCGCTTCATTTCCAGTCTGTGGGTCCGTCAAAAACGACAAACAAAACTGCTATGTTGTATTCATCTGTCAAAGATGTTTTTCATTCCCTCAAAAGCAAAAGTGGAAAATAATTTGTGTCAACATGTGCTAAAGAGTTAGCTTGACTGGCTCGCTTTGCGTTGGAATTGTTGTTGTTTGCAGGTGTTTCAAGGAGCTACTGAGATGAGAATTGGCATTTGGATGTTGCTCTGGCAATAAACCATCTCCACTAATCTTAATGGGAAACACTGCCTGCTGTTCGATGGTTATCACACACCAGTGGGGTTTTGCCGAAATATAACTAGATGTCTACTCGCTGTTTTTGTCTGGAACATCATCAGGACTGCAGGCATTCCAAGAACTTCTCTGAAAAACGGCTTTGAATCAAAGTGCACACAAGTGTCGATAACAAAACATATGTATACTGTAGAAGTGTGCAACGCAAATGCATGTTTCAAAAATGCCTTTGAAGTCGGCCCCCTGGGAAGTGCGGAAACCAAGACCGTCACAGCAGAGAGTCGGACGGAATTCAGTTCAACATGTTTTATGAAGCATTCACTGGTGACATTAGCAGTTTCTGAGACTCTGATTCAGTATTTGTTTAATGAGTTTCAGACATGAATATACTCTGAACTGACAAAGAGTTTACAGACTTTCACCACTGCGGGACAAATAAAGGATGTGTAGTTACCGTAATTTCCCGAGGTGCAGACAGCCGGGTGATAACTGCACATTTGGAGCAGTTTAAGGTCTGTGACTTCACCGGTTTGATGTGACGAGGCTCAACGTTTTGGCAGCATGATGCTCTTTAGCCTGTAGAAATCCATGCATTAGCCACGACGTCATATAATCCGCAGGGTTCAGACCATGAGAAAGTAGCGGCTTACAGTCTGGAAATTAAGGTAATCTAATGTAAAACCACTCTAGCGACTGACAATGACCCTTATTCTCAGTGTCACTATATTCATTTGCTAAATATTTGAAAACTTAGCTGTTCTTCCTCACAACATGGAGATGGTTGGATTCTGTTTGTATTTTTAGATTTTAATGTGGTCAATTTGAACCTTTGAGTAAAGGGGGACTAAGCTAACTGCAAAACATTTCCATATTTTTGATAGGTTTATGGGCTAAAGTGTCACCGGAGAAATTCTCTCTCAAATGTTCTCTTATGTTCCTGAATGTTTCTTGAGCAGTGTAGCACAAAAACAAACCCTTCTCCCTGCCATCATGATGACAGATACAAAATAAGCGCTTTTAATCTAAACATACTAAGAGCCCTCACAGCATCACGTTTTGGTCTTAAAGCACCTTTTTTTGTTTTGCTCTTTTCTTCTTTCTTTGTTTTCTTCAGAGTGAGGAGGTTTGTTTTCTTTCATCCTCACAGCTGTGGCCTTGAATGAAGAAAGAGTGGTTTAGCATGTTGCCTTGGTAACATGTATCTTTGTACTTGTTTCCTTTCCAAAGACAAAAGATCCCATGGTGAAGATAACCATGAATGACTTCACTGTCATCTTTGGCCTGACCCAGACTGGGATCATCCGCTACCTGAGGCTGCTGAAGCCAGTGGACCGCGAGACGAAGATGACCTATGCTTTCACGGTAGGACCAATATTTGGTTTTGTACCTTCCACACAGTTACATAACATCGCTGTGTGGTCAAATCTGTAAGGCGCTGCACCTGTGCATGTCTGTCCTACAATTTATGCAACAATCCTTGAGAAAAAAAAAACAACTGAAAGCCACCTGAAGTGGATTCTTGTGACTCGGGGAAGCAACAACACTTGTTGCAAGACGCTACTCGCCCCAGAAATGACTTCCCTGTCCTCGCAAGTAAAAAAAAAGGAGGTCAGTGTGTTGGAAGGTGGGTCCGAAGTTAGTGGGAAGTCAACATTGTAGATCAGAGAGGCAGAATAGGAGCTGTTTTTTTCTGATGTGGAAGTTTAAAAGCTCAAAGAGATTTGGCCCATCATTCTGTCAGCTGCGGATGCCGGCTAGTTCTACATTAGCTTCTTTTCCTCTTCACTTCTGCTTGTTGATAGTCTTTCTTGTCTGCATAAGTCACCCTAAGGTCGAAGCTCTGATTGGTTAACTTATGGCCGGAGTTCCGACTTTTCAAATGCATTGTTTAATATCACAAACGTTGCCTGAAGTGTGTTGCTTACAACACAATGAAGCATCATGCTTGAACCCCGGACGTGTCGTAGCCATGTTGCAGTGAACCCCAACATTGACTTTATCTCTATCAATTCACATTTTAATCTCAATTAATTGTGTTTTGTATCTCTTCTAAATGTAGCTTGAAAGTAGATGTTATCACCACCAGAGTGGTGAAAATGTTTCCAATTCTACGCTGTTCGCATGTTGTTAAAGAATATTCTATATCTGTTATGGCAGTATCTGACAGTATCTGTTATGTTGGGTTGTTGGCGTAAACCCATGTTTGCATGAGGAAAACATTATTGTTGAGAAAATCTTCCTTTAACTTTCGTTTAGAACAGTTGCAAATTGTGATTGATTTGCCATTAGTCCCAAAATAACTAACTACAGTGCGATTAATTGAGATTAAAAAATATATTTTTTCAAAGTCATTGTAAAAAAAAAAAAAAATTCAGACAGATACTCACTCTAGCTTGCTGTTCTGACACAGCTTCGTACTGTCGTTCAGTCATCACAAATAATGGTTCAGTTTGAAAGACAACGTATGCAGTCGCATCTCAAAATGATTAAAAACATGCTCAACTGCAGGTGTTCTGTTTGACTGCTCAGAGTTGTTGTTATATATTATCATCATGAAATACAAAGATGATCTCAGAGTTTGTTTGGGATTATCCTTTGCTTTTGATTACTCTGATCTTACCATGCAGCCAGTGGACAAAGAGCAAGCACTGCAGAGCTTAAATTGGGACAAATTCTGACCTGCTCATTTTGCCATAGACGCTTGCAGCAAGTGCTTGAGGTTTACAGATTCTGATTTCATTACCTTTGGTCATGTTAAGCGATGAATAAAACTAGATCGAGGAATCAGTGGAAAATGAAATGCAACATATTTTTGACAGGTTTTACCCAAAAGCCCAAATAAGATAAGCAGACGCATAACTTATAGAAATACCTATTGACGTAAAAAAAATTGAGGAATCAGGAGCGAGTAAAATAAAAGCATCACACTAAATGAAGAAAGAAGAAAAAATAAAAAATGTTTCATAGGAGAATTGAAACGCAAATCGTCAAAACAAGTGGTTATGAGATACACCAGGATCAGATTGGAGGGCATTCTGGTGAAGACCTCAGACTGTTTTTAAAAATGGAAGCCTTTAAAATAAAAAACAAAAATCATGAATGTCTAGTTATTATTAGTATTATTAACAGTTTGTGCATATTGAAACGCTGCTGAAGTGCTGAACTGAGCAAGATCACAGCCTGGAGAGAAGCATTGTTTCACTGTCTTTTTATTTCTTTTTGTCTTGTATTTCTGTTGTTTTCGTAACTTGAGCACGGATGTATAATAATAGTAAGGAGTGTCCTTGCTCTCTTGTTGCTCCGCTGTTTCCATTTTCTTGGCATTTGTTCGTTCATAAAAGCCTGCTGTAGTGTGGAGAGTTTCCATGGAGCACTGCCAAACATCCGGCTCGCTAGCATGGTGCTAGCTCCGTTTTCTGGCATCGTCTGAAAGAGTTTCCTGGGAGTTGGTGAGGAAAAAGACAAAATTAAACATTAAAAAGGGTGATGTTAAGATAAGTGGGTTCCAAGTTCAAATGATTGGGCCATAAATGTTTTGTTCTCAATAAAATATGTCTTTCGATCTGGTCTTTTTCTTTATAAGTCTGGCAAGAGGCGCTTGAGCGTAAATAAAGGAAAGGAAAATCTAGGTGATCTCCTGCCACATAAGGCGGTGGTGAAGAACTGAGAATCCTGAAGTATAGCAGTAAAACCGGTTAAAAACTAAATGAAAAATGAAGTCAGAAGTGGTGTAAGTTGTCAACAGAAGGCAGGGCTATGGGGCCTAAGGGGCAGATGAACCTAGTCTGGGCGATTAGATTCCTTTAGGGGCCCCATTTTGCAGGTTACACCCAAAGCAAAGCAGGACAGAATCAAAGGAATATTAAAATGGTATTTAAATGTATGACATTACTTTGGCTCCTGGCCCACACCTTGCCCTCCAAGGTTGGTCTTTGAAATGCTCCTTTTTGGTCTCTTGTTAATTTGAATGATGCAAATGCTAATTGTGTGTGAAAAGTAAATGAATTGGAAAGCACGTATTCACCATCAATGTTTTGCTTCATTGAACACACTCAAAATGATAGTAGCTACTCGAGGCGAAGGTATCCGAGATATCCCCGAGGCAGATACACGTCTCCTTATTTTGTCCTTGGTAAAGGAACATTACTACAAGTCAGGAAATGTTTTCAACATTTCAAATAAAAATGTTGCATCCATCTCTTTCTGCTACTTCCTTATTTATAGATGGTGGCCTCAGATGGTGTCCAGCAAAGCGCCCCAGTGACCGTCAACATCCTTGTCATTGACGCCAACGACAACACCCCCACATTCGCTGAGGTTTCCTACAGCGTTGAAGTCTTCACCGACATGCAACCAGGGGAGACGGTGCTGCAGGTAACCCACAATCTCCAGTCCCTTGACGCTCTGCTCTCACCTTTGTCCCTATCTCACCGAATTTCTGTCTCACGCACGCTCAGTCACAACAAATACCTAAAGCAATTCCGGGGATTGTGTTGACAGAAAACCAGGAGGGAGCTGTTCCTTTCCTGTCATCTGCAGTCATGGCGGGAGAGTCAGGGTTTTACTGCTCAAACCTTAAACAACCTTTATCCCCTGTAGATCAGCTCTTTTCATCATGGTTTCTGATTTATTGTTGTACTCCAAGCTTTAATAGTCGTCATAAATCCGTGTCAGCAGTCTTTTCGTTGAGTAGATACTTATAAAATGACTTTCAGGTTTTTTGATTTGTTTTGTTTTGTTTTCACCCTATTGTTTCAAGTATTAAAAGTTGGTCAGAAAGCTTTTATCTGGGCATTGTTTGGAAGGTCATGTTTTCATGTTCAGCGCTTATTCGAAGCATCTATGGCATGATCTCATGTATCGTCTAGATCATCTCTATAGATATCATCTATAGAGATGTCCATTCCATATTCAGAACCAAATGAAGCCAAACAGGACGCAATATAAGAAAGTTTTGGTGACATTAAAAATGTTTGTAATGAGAAGTAAATCTCTCTCCAATCAGCAGCTGTCCGTCTCTCCAGCCTGACTGTGTGACTTAAGTTCCAACGGACAACAGACTTCAATCATCAAGATTTTCCTTTGCGATTTTTCTGTGAAAAACACACAGAAAAAAGTCATGTTCATGTCTGTCTCTGTGATACCTGTTATCCATTTGCTTCAATGTTTCTCAACTTTTAGCGTTTGATCACATGAGATTCCATCTTTAAAGAGAGAAGCCGTGGAGGTGCACACCGTCTTTTACATATAGCGGTAAACCCAACAATCTGTTCTCCCTGTAATATTTCTTCAAATCAAGCTTTTCAAAAGGACACATCTACAGCCAGGTGTGATTTCAATAACGCTATATTTGGGGGCAGATTTTTGGCTTGATTGTCTTCCAGGGAGCAGACTTTACCAGTCTGGTATCCGTCACTTGCCCTGTCCTCTGAGCTTGTCCTCTCTAAAAGAAACGCTTCGATTTAAAAGGCCAAGTTTAATCTGTCTTAAAAACCAGTCCCCTGAAAAAAGGCCAGGGGTCACAGACTGTTTGGGATGAGTGCTTAACTGAATTTTATAAGCCGTTTAGTAGAGCTGCAGGGTGGAGAAGAAGATGGTGCCGCTTATTTGCTGCTCCTTCACTACCAAAATCAGAAGCAGGGAAGTCTGTCTGGCTATTTTCAAAAGAAGTTTCGGAGACTGTAAGATCTGATGCCAACTGAAACAGAAGCTCGGGCTGCTTCGAGTGATAGAATGCCTCGGAGATTTGGCGTTAAAATGGCTTTTTCCCCACCACACGTATCAGTGAGCAAATATTTCATTAGTGAAATCCCTCTTCCTTTTTTCTCTTGGATTCTCCATACTTTTGGTCATATTTCATTAAAAAGGATTCTAAACTGTAGCTCACCTGAAGTCATTTTCCACTGCTATGTTTTATGCCTCTCCTTTTTCAGTTAACTGCCGCAGATGCTGATGAGGGACTGAATGGACTTGTGACCTATGAGATTCTGGCTGGAGCCCAGGGCGACTTCATCATCAGTAATCGCACAGGACGCATCACAGTGGCACCTGGTGTCACCTTAACTGTGGGACGCTCGTATGCACTGACTGTCAAAGCATCTGACAATGCGCCAGAAACACAGAGAAGGTAAGGTGGACTGTGCTGGAGGTGATTTGTCTACCAAGAAAAAAGACAAATTGAAATATGAGCTTTTCCTGTTCTTTGAAAACTAGCAGGACACCACAGACATGGCTGTACTTAAGACCTCAGTCCACCGTTTCTCCTCCACAGTTATACTCTGTTATAATCATATTCAAAACTGCCGTGCTTTGGACCGTGTCTTTACCCTCTGGTCCCCACGCTTGACTAACTCACACTTAGTATTCTGATTTCGTCGCTAGCGTATTGGCCGGACTCCTCAATGGTAATTGCCGATCAACACCAAAGACCCGGTAAAGGGACCTTTGTGCAGGGTTTCTGGCTTTGTGCCCGGATGGTTAGTGGCTTGCCAGAAAATCATGCTTCATTTTTAATGTTAATCAGTGGCGTTTTTGTCAATGAGAACGAATGAAATATTTTCCCGGATGTGACTCAATAACTTAATAGTGCAATGTCGGTAACATATTAAAACAAGGTTAAATTGCTCTGATTTTTTTGTTGAACCCAGGGCCACAAAATAGTCACTACATTTGTTGATAGTAACTTTTCACAATAAAAGTTGCCAAGTCTGTACTTTGCTGCACATTTTTGCACATTTTTTCATTACTTTCTCTCTCTTTTTTTCTCTTTTTAGTTACTATGTTATCTGGTTAGTTATAAGTACATTTCTTTTTTGTTTTGAAGCAAGTTTTTATTTTCCACAGTTTTTCTTTGTTTCAATGTTGATTGTGCTGTTGCTTGGAAAATGTCTTTAATGTTTGTGTTTAATGTAATGTTTCTATGCTGCCAGCCCAACCAAAATTTCCCAATTTGTGAGAAGAATATAGGCAGTCCAGTCTATTTTAACAGTTTGGAAAGTCATAAATTTTGCCCATGTAGAATGCAGTACTGGTCGTGCTCCTGCTAACAGTATAGTTGCTGTACCTTTTCTTCTTGACACGAGCTAAATGGATAGATTCCAAAAGTAGATTGGTTGGGGTCGGTCAGTGCAGCTGTCCAGTTACCATAGAGCAGGCCTGGGGAATCAGTTCTGCAAAGGGCCGCAGCGTTTGCACCATTTCACCAGTCAGACCATTGATAATTAGTTAAACTGTGTGTGCTTGACTGGTTGGAACAAAAATCTGCTCCACCCCTGCCCTTTGAGGAGCGGGTTTCCTAGGTCAGCTATAGAGAAAGAAGAACACCTATGGGTTCAGTATGTAGACAACTGTGCCACCAGTCTGTGCAAACTATACAGGTATGTAATGCGTTGAAGGAGGCTAGATCACTTGAATGAGAGATTTAAAGAGGTCCCTACTTGTGCAGTTGGCCAACCCTACCATCCAGTCATCACTCGATCATTGAGATTTCAGATGTCTGTGCTTAGATACATGCCTTTGCCACTTGCCGATGACCTTCCACACTTGCCAAGCCCTTTTTCGCCTCTGCGTTGCCCTGCTCATTCCGTGCTTACTTTAAAGGCTGGTGACTGACCTTGAGTAAAGCCGGTTGCTCATCCAGCCAGGACATTAGCTGGTTGTTTTGACGCCTCCCATATTTCTAGTCACTCTGTCTGTGTCCTAGTCCCAAAGAGCTGTGGGATGTGTCTGTTTGAGAACCATGACTCCACACAAGAGGGTAGAAATGTGATGAAGAGTCATGCTTGAGGCTGTACTCCAGAGTAACGACGGCTTGTCAGGAATAATGCGATTTAGTGAGTGGGCTGATGTCTCCTTTCACTTTTTTTTGGCAGGAGCTCCATCACTACAGTTTATATTGAAGTTTTGCCTCCAAACAACCAGAGCCCCCCACGGTTCCCCCTCTTCACCTACAGCCTTGAAGTTAGTGAAGCCATGAGGATTGGAGCCATTTTGCTCAATCTGCAGGTAAAATCTGTCTCTGTGAGTGTGACATGGTTTCACCTCAGCAGCACAGCAGCGTGTTGTTCATCACTTTGTTATCAGGCGTTCCCGTGGTTTTAATGGATAAATTAAGTATTGCTTTTAATTTTAATAATGGATAATCATGCTGGAATTTTCCTCCCACAGGCCACTGACAGAGAAAATGATCCAATTACGTACCAGATTGTGAGAGGAGACTCTCAGAATGTCTTCAACCTCTCTGAAACGTGAGTTAAACTTCTTGACGCCAACTTTTCTTCCAGTCTTCCGCTTACATCAGCTGCTTTAAAGTCACTCTATGAGGAGTCTGAGCTGGCAAAGGTTCCTGGGGGGTATTGAATGTGCTCATGCCGTCATTGTGGCTGAGAAACAGTTCAATTGCGTTCGAGTGTGCTGGAGTGCACACCTCATCATTCCACTTGCATATGTATACATACATACATTGTCAGTTAACCAGCTTAGTCCTGCTCACAGGGTTGCGGGGAGGGCTGGAGCGTATCGCGGCGGTCAATGGGGGAGAGGCGGGAATACACTCTGGAACTCTGTACATGGATTTTTGCTGCCAAATGAGCTTCATGCAGCGAGGACACTGAGCCTTGTCACATCAGGCCAATGAAATCGCGGGACTTTTATTCACAAAAAAGGGCTCCAAAGTGATGTTACGCACCCTGATGCTGTTTTAGCCCAGTACACAGGAATCACTGACCTTTCTACCAGTGTAGACTGCACTGGGTCGCCTGCAGCTTATCGACCAGTGCAGTTTATGTATAAAATAGCTGTGGTTCAATTAAAATAAATCGAATTAATTAGAGAATTTGTGATTAATTAATCTCAATTAATTGCAGTTTAATGGTATAAGAATATTTGCCGCAAGAAGCCACATTTTTCAACTTGAATGAATTTGGTATATTATTGAATCAAATGATGGAGCCATACATACATTTCAACAACAAAATATTGTTTATTTTGCATCAGTTTAACAATTGCACAATAAATCACAATGGTGGCTATATGCAAGTTTTTATATCACCTTATTGAAACTAAAGCTCTTTTAATGTCTTGAAAATATTTGTATAAGAATTTCAAGTACATTCAGAGTAGTGGAAACCCTGGCCATTGTGTAGTGAAAAACCTCCCTGAACAAAAGCAAACAGATGCTTTCGTTTGCTTTCGTTCTGGGATTCCTCCATGTTTGTTGTTGTTGTTATCATCCTAGCTGCGACGTGTCTTGTGCATCAGTATGATCAGTGCACCAGGAACTCATGCACGCGAGTCCCGGACCGCTGAGCTGGGCTTCCGAGCACAATTTTCCTTTCACACCTCAGTGTTCTGGGAGTTCGAGAAGTTGTTTTTGAATAATGTTGTCCGGTCAGACAACGATCAGACCTTTAACTGCCCAGCATTTATCATGTTTGTGTGGACTCGCACTGTACACGTAGTTTTCGGCATCTATTGCCAAGTCGCCTGAGGTGAAAAGCTCACCACCCGCTGAGAGTTTCCTGAGACAAAGTGCAGGTCTCCAGCAGGGGATCAAGTCCCCGACAAAACCAGACTCGCTTGTGTTCACATCTCGGACTTCTGAGCTGAAAGAGCTTTGTCTTGAAACAGAGTGTGCAGTGTGAAAGCGCTGTTACAAATGTTCCGTGTCGTCTGGAGAAGTTTTTTTGAATTTAATTAAAACGATTAAATGCTTCAATATTTTATTTTTGTTGTAATTAATTAATCATAATTAACTCGTTGAAGTCCCACCACTAGTATAAAATAATGTGTCTTCTAAATTTTGAGTTTACGACTTATAATTAATAACAATGTCTCCAAAAATAGAAATTACATTACGTTAAATTAGTGTTGGCACGATATGTGTTTGGCCTGACTCGATTTATTTCACCATTCTCATCTATACTGTGATTCTTTGTCCTATTCGATATGTCACGATTGCAATTTAATAATTTAAAAGTAAGTCATAATAAATGTTTTTCCCTGACGGTTTCCAGAGCTATTGTTAGCATAGAGCACTGACATGTTAGCACAGGGCTGACAATTCTCTCGTAACCAGCAAGAGTTTGACAGCCTGTGGCAGCCCTTTTGTCAGGCCTGCCTCAGGCTGTCAATTCTGTTGAATTGACACATATGTCTTCGCTTTTGAGTGAGTTTTCAAGTGACTTAATATTTACTGTATCAAGATGCATCTTGCTGCCATCATAAATTGTAAAAAAAAAAAAAAAGATTCTGGTCCGATATATTGATATTTAGTTTTGTCATGAATATAGTGTATGACACAAAATAGATAGATTTAGTTCATTATTCTGGATCCGGGGAATTACTAGGTCAAATCAGTGCTTAATACAAACCAAGACACGTCAGAGGCACAATCAACAGGCAAGATAAAATAGACAAAAAAACAAGTGGATTGAAAACAGCACAGTGTGATGGTGAGGGATTACAACGCAGCATTGTCGTAGAAAGGATTGCTTTCATTTCAGGATTATATATTTCTGTATATTGCATTATAAACTAAGTGGTTTGGAAAAGTAATCATGAACACTGAAGTGGTTTGTCCGTGCCCCTGGAGTGAGACCCCACAAGTACAACAATATTCTATGGAACCTTGTAATAAAATTGCGTTACACACTTTTTAACATGAGACCTGGTCATAGTGCGGGAACACACAACAACATTGTAGTTTCCAGATTTGCTAGATTATGTACTGAATATTTTTACAAACTTACTTTCACTAAATGACTTATGCTATGTTTATCATTATCTCAAGGTATCTCAAAAACGCAGTGTTTTTTGCTCGAGTGTCTGATACGCATGATCAGGTTTCTTCATCTCGCAACACAAAACAGGGCGTTCTAATTATGATTATTGTAATTTGCTCTGGTGCATTGATTTGCATGCCACATATTTATAATGAGAATTTATTAACTGTTTCTTTAATCAGCATAATAATATTGTTACCAAGGTCATCGACGGGATGTAATCAGCAGAAATAAACACACACCCTCTGCTGATATTGTCATTTGTTTGGTGATGAAATAAAGCCTGTTTACCTCGTTCCCTAATGTCCTCCCCTTCTCTGTCTGAGGCAGGACTCACATTGACAAACACATCTGAGAAGCAATAAGGTGATACCATTTTTAAGAGGGCAGCACTTTCTTCTTTGCTCACTTCACTGAAGACGTGTGTCAGAACGAAAGAGATGTGTGGAGCCTGTAAATCTGATGCAGCTGTCCTCCTCATCAAATGTGTTGTTTGGGTTTTAATGTGAAGAGAACAAATGTGTCAAATAAGCGCCTGCTATTTTTGGCTTTTTGGTAAGACCATATACATTCCCTCATTACAATATTCCGAGTCAGCAATTTCAAGCAGGTGCTGATGAATCGCATGATAAATTAAGAAGGATTAGCTGATGTATGTGATAACAGTGCAATATTCATTTCCATGCTTTAGGCAAAGTCTTTGATTCAGTGAAAGGATTTTGCATCGTTCACTTTCAAACCCTTTATAGTTGCGACTCAATATAGCTGTTGGTGATTAATGAGGTCTTTGTAACTGTTCACAATGAGCGTGTTTCTCCCAGGAGTCTAAAAGTGTTCGAGATTACCTCAACTTTTTCAGCGGCAAGGTAGCCAGACCTCTTTGCCGGCAGTGTACCTTACTGATGATATATCATTGCCGAATCAATACGCACACAGTGACTTGGGGGATGATCTTTGTCCTATTCGATATGTCACGATTGTGATTTAATTATTCAAAAATAAGTCATAATAAAAGTGTTTCCCTCACACTTTCTGAGCTATAGTTAGCAGAAAGCATTAACATGTTAGCACAGGGCTGCCATTTCTCTCGTAACCAGCATAAAACTCTCACAAAAGTGTACCTTTCTGATGATATAACATTGCCGAATCAATACGCACACACTGACTTGGGATGATTCAAGTGTAAATATTGCTGCATTGTGGCTCTGTGGGGACACCTGCACCCCACAGTTATTTAGCATTTTTTTATGATTTCTTCACACTCAGACAAAAAAAATAGAGTACATTTTGTTTTTTATTTTCGCTCTTGTGTGTCTTTTTTTGTGTGCAAACTGAGTTTATGATGACAGACATTCAGTCTATGGTCAGAATTGCAGGGAGGGAAACAAATATAAAATGAACTATACTGCTTATTTTGACCCGAGACAGGGTTTAGGCCACAGAGTGGCAAGTCCGAGACATAAATGAACACAGACAAAACTATAAAAGCATTTCATTTGTTTATTTAAAAACAGATTTGCTCTACGAAATAAATGTGTCTGTATGACTAATTGGTCTTGGACTTGGTCTTGGACAAGGTGGTCTCAACTACAACAATAATTATTGGTCCAAAACAATGTTGAGCTGGAAGCTTGCGACTCCAATTACAGTACTTTCATGTCAAATTCATTTTCCCCATTGGAATGTCATTCATCTTGATACCCCCAAAAAAGTGTATGTGATCGTTATTACAGGAGGCTGTACTCTCAAAATATAATAAATAATAATCGTGTGTGTCCAAAATTTTGAAGTCAATAAATGCAACTTATCCGCGATTAATGAGAAAAACAACCAGAACAGACTCAAGACCGGAGAAAAACATTCACTGAAATAAGTACACAAGGTTAAAGTTGAATTAGCTAGAGAATGAGGCAAAGCCTATTTATGACCTGTGGGTTTAAGACTCATAGAAGTCTAGACTCATCAAGGGATTAGGTGCAGTTGTGAGTCCTGACAACACGTGGTGGGGCGGAGTGGAGTGAAAACGGCAAGTAAACAAAATAAAGGCAAAATAAACTGAGAATCTACTGAGAATCTAAATACAGTACATTGTGTACAGACAATGTACACAAACAATGTACTAGAACTCACCATCCACTTAATCTTCTCACTCCCTGTCTTCGGACCCATGGGGAGGAAAATTACGCCGCAAAATACACAAGAAACAGGAGCACAACGTGACATGCAGCAATAAGCTTGAAGACGCAACGCTGATGCTTCTACTTCGAGGTAACTGCTCAAAGTGAGTCAGTGAGCTAGGCAGGGTTCCAGTTTGCTGGTGCATCGAGCTCTCAACTCAAAAGAAAAATAACTTCCATCTCAAAATTGTTGCTTCATTCATCATTCATTCATTTCTTTTTGCATTTATAATATCCTTGTGAAGATAGTGCTGCATCCTGACAGCAAGAAGTCTGCGGGTTCAAATCAAACTTGAGGCAACGTGGTTTAGACTGAATGTGAGTACCTTTTTTGAAGAGTTTGCTGTGTTCCCGTGAGTTTCTTTCAGAAAAAAAAAACAAAAAAAACACTAAATAGAGTCCAGTGGTGACCTGGGATGGCCATTGTACAAAACTATACCTCTCAAGTAGCTGAGAAAGGCCACACGGTAGAAAATCGAATATATTGTCTTATTATGTATATTCGATGCCAGTATATCCGATACCAGTATCGTATCCGATGCTGGTATCCGATACTGGCACCGATACCAGTATCGGATATATGACACCGGGCTCATACGTACTCATACTCAGTACTAATAGAATGGCCACCGATACCACAAAACCGATTGAACGTCAGTTTATGACATGTTTGTAAAGTTTGTGTTTTGTACTGCGGTGAAGCTTGTGACCATCACCCATGTACAAGAAAAGCATACTGAGGAATGTTGCTCAAATAACAATGTTATGAAAAAAAGTGTGTCTAAGTTATTGTAATGGCGTAAGGACTGATGAGTACTCAAATGCAAGTACTCATGCACTTCTTGTTTTGGAAAAAAATGGTATTGAGAGTTAATTGAAACTCACTAAACACAACTTTGATTTGGTTATTAAATGAAAAATCCAGAGTGTAATTTGTCTGTTGCTTCTGCCCCCCAACAACCTTTTCGTTAAAGTCCACGCTTCACAGTTAGCTACCTTTGTCGGGTTCCCTTCGTGAGCGGCAGCATCCGCATCAAATTGAATGTCACAAATGGAGACCTGAACTGAGTGGAGCATGAAAGAGCAGATGTTGGTGGGCATCAGGTTGAATAGAGCCTAACCTTCATTATTGTTGTGCTCCACAGTCCTGTTAGCAGGATGTCGACAAAATCTTTTTGTGTGTGGCCGCGGGAGCGTTGTTATCAAACACAATCAGTGAACCTCATATGTCTGTAGCAGCAGAGGTGAACTCTGCAGGTGGCTGAGAGGCATTTGTCATTCTGTCAAATCACCGTCACGATCATCGTCATCATTATCAACAAGGATCTCAAGGGGGCGACAAAGCCACCATTCCAGACGTGTCATACAAATACAGGAAGTTGGGGATACTCTTGTCTCAATGAGTGTAATTCAAAGCATTGTGTGACTGATGAAGTGAATAAACACAGCACTAAAGTAGAAAGTTGAATGACCACATGAAGGAAGAATCTGCAGGAAAGAACATACAACAAAGAACATAAAATTCAAAAAACAGCTATCGGATTGCAAACCAGGACCAGAAAGAGAGAGCCCATACCACACCGATTTTAAAATTCTACTTTGGATTATTGAGTCCTTCTACTAGATCAGCGCAGTAGGACCCTACGTTCCTGAATGCCCATTTATGCTCACGATTCCATATGGATCCCTGTATGGATGGAGCTGTCTGTCCGTGCTCTGTGTTCATTCCGTCCTTATTTCTGCACATAACTTACGGTTACAGGCCAAACAGGGCAGTACCACCAGAAGCCATAGGGGGCAGTGTTGCTGTTACCACCCGATACGTAGCTCTAATGAGACACGAAGAAGACATAACAATGACTGAAATTCTGCGTCCTCCAGTCCCAAAATATTTAACAGCCTCACCATCCACCGCCTCTTCCTACGCTGCCTCTGTTTCTTCTTTTGTGCAAGAGGTACAATATCAATACTTCGTCCACAGCCGCCATGTTGGTTTTGTAGTTTGTCATTGTCATAAACTTTTGAGTCTGGACTGCTCCCCGTGGTGGATATGTTGGTCTACAACAATACCAACATTTAAAAAAGAAAAAAAAAATGAATCGCTGCATGTGATCGGTGCTGGTAATATTGTGGGGCTTCAGGTGATTGATCATTCTCAGAGTCATAAATAAAATGCATAAGTTGCCAGTTTTAAACCAAAACATAAAGGCAAATTTACTTATATATTTACAGTATTTACTGTCAATTCATTTATTACATTTTAGGATACTGTTATTTTATGATTAAACTTATGGTTCTTTTATGACTGAAACTTATTAAGCTTTTTAATAGGATTTTATCTGTGGTGATACCTCAACGTGGACTCATCCCATGGCCCTCAGTGGGGGGCACTCGCATGGTGGCCCCAGATCTGACTCCAGATGTGGGCAGTCCCTTGATAGTGCTTCCCCAAGTCCTCCCATAAACAAGTATGTGTGAATGAGTATGTGCTAGAATGTGTGGATGTACAGCTAGTTCTAATAACAATTGTCTTGTTTTGTTTTAGCTCTAACATTTTCCGATCTAAATCTTTGACCCCCGCCTCTGCCTCGAAGGTGCTTTAAGTACATTCTGTTATTCGTTCACCTCCTTCATCATATGTGTAGACTCCTTCAAACAAGAAGGTCTTGAGAGTAGCCACTTGCATCCTACAGCTCTCTAGCAAAGACTCAAAATGGGCCCTCTTTGAAGCCAAAATCTTAAATAGATCAGTATCACTGAATTATCCAGCCATTTTTCTGAATGAAAATTGAAGCCCCTTTCAGACTCTTTCTGCATTTTCATGGTCACATGTATTCACATTCACAGTGCCCATGCTGATATTGGATTTCTTATCAGCATCTTACCTGCTCCACAAAACGTCTCCTTCACTACGCCTCCGGTGGACACAGGAATAATGATTTTGTGTTACCTTTGTAGCTAAATAAATGCTGCTGTCTTGTCTCCCTCTTCATTCGGTTCAGGAGTTTTCGTCAAATATTGAATGTCAGGTTCATCAACTTTAAATCTCAAGAATCTGTCATTGACTTGCGTAACAAAATAATTTATAAGTAAGTTCAGTGTTTCATCGTCAGCTTGTGTCAGTATGCTGTCTTAAGTTTGGTGGAATGGAGTGTGGTAATGAAATTATTTAGTGCGTGCTGCACCGATGAGATGAACTGTTGGGTATTTCAGCCTGCCTCTGGTGAAATTGTTCACAGCGGAATGCCAAATGTGGCGACATGTGATGTGTGAATGAGCGAATGGTTGCTGCGACTGCTGCCTTTTTTTCCCACTAAAATATGAATCACTCTGCGCTCCACAAAGGAGAGATGGAGTGGGAGCATTTAAAAGCCCACCTGCTCCTCACCCTGCACTCATCCACCTTTATTAGCCACTATCTTCTATCAGGCTGCCTAAGTGGGAAGTAAATAAACTGTGGAATGCAGCCTATTCAATCACTCTCAGTTGGAGCCGCAATACTCAGGATGATTCTATAAATCTCCTACTCTGTGGAACAGATTTTCAATTGAAAAACCCTCCAGACCCCCTTACCAAATGCACTTTAGTTGATGGGGACGATTTGCAAGTCACTTATCAGATCATGTCTTAACAGGATTGGCCTTCTACTTCTTGGAAAACCTCTGGACAGGGAGACGACCGACCGCTACCAGCTGACTGTCACAGCATCGGATGGCAACCCAGGCGGAGTAAGAATTCTGAGAAAGCTATTCATGTTCACCTTGTTTGGAAATATTTGGTCATTGCGTTTCATTGTTTGTTTACCCTTGCCGTCCAGAAGCTATCTGTTTGCTATGGTGATTTATAGACAAGGTTAAAGAGGACTTTCTGTGGACCATGATGTTTGCAGATGATATAGTCATGTGGATTTTTTTTTTCCTTCACCAGTCGGTAGCTCTGCGTCAAAATAAAAAATCAAATGGCAGTATTTACCAAGTTACATTTGAAGTTTACAAGCAATACAAAAATGGCTGATGCCATAACTTGGTTTTGTTGTAGAATAATTTGACATGCCATTAGGGACACGTACAGTGGTTAGTTAAATGATAAGGTGTTTTTCAGTATCAATGGAATGTTGAACAGATATACAGAGATGCTGATTTGAGAAGCGCAGCGTATCCGTTGAGATGGTTTCTCGCACATTCCACTAATGGTTATCGTCATTCTTGCCGTGGACAACACCAAGTTCATAGTTGTATTCATTCGAAAGGGTGTTTATTGATGTTTGTGATGCAAAAGTCATTGTTTTATTTAAGTGGCAGCACTGAACTAGGGACTAGACTCAGAACTAAGGACACAATACAGAAGCATAGGTCAGTCATATAGACACATAGATTTGTTTCTTTCTACAAACAAAACTGTAGTCACTTATTCAAAATTATTCCAGAACAAAAATGCTGGATCAAAGTAGTTTGTTTGTTCAGTGTTCAGTTTGGTCTCTGTCTCTTCTAGGCCCTCAGAGTCTTGAGGGATATAGGATATATTGGATTGGTGGTCTCGATTACAACTAACAATTCAACTGAACATGTGGTTCAGCAATGTAAAACCTGCATGTAGTTGGTCATGTCTCGGAAACTACCTGCTGTGAAATGTCCTGCGTAAGGAGAGTGCGGTAGCACCTTGGCTGCAGCTTGAAGAACTTCTTTAGGAAAGCCAAAACCACTTGCAGAAACAGAAAAGTCTTCCAATGCAGTTGAGTTGTTTTTCTAGGGGGTTTATGTGAACGTGCTTGTTTCTGGACGTCAGAAACTCTTAGGTCATATGAACAGGTTAAACATAGCAAAAAAAATGTGTGTTCTTTTCTGAAAAGTGAATGATTTACTATTACACTATTTTTTTAATTTGAGGTGACATTTCATCTTGCTAAGGCCGCAGATATCTCTGACAATGGGGATCCTTTAATCGACCTCAGTTACTCCAAATGCATGCGACAACTCTAATCACAATCCGAATATGCTGCCATTGAATTGACCGGGAGATGTTTATGTTGGCAGTTGTCACTATTCTCCTGCCAGCCATTTAAATGTGACTGCTGGCGTCACGTATTCGGGCTCCCATGGAGAGCCATTAATCATATAAAGCATCTTAATTTAATTAGGCCTCACAACAGTTAGTGCGGTGTATGCAGCTGTTTCTATCTCAGCAGAGGTTAAATGCGGTTTCCTCCTTTAGATGGTCTCCATGAAAGGTAATAAACATTAGCTTATTAGCCGCGAGTGAAGTGATGATGATTGCCAACCCGCTCACCTGAACAGTGACGGCTAGATATCTGTCTTGACGTTTTGCTTTTGGCAGGGCTTAGTAAGTGCAGCTATAAAGGAAGAGAGCGGGGCCAAGTTTGTGATCTCATAGAACTTTTTGGATATGGGAACGGAAGGTGACAAGGAATTGGCTGTTAGAGAGGAAAGAATAAATAGATTAGGAAGGGATAATGGCCGTCTGGAAGAGGTGCCAAGGGGGAGTTCTTGAATTCATACCCAGACACAGCTTCTACATTTGCCTCCGAGTTAACTTTGTTTTTCTTCTAACGCTGACTCCATATACGTGTCTTCAAAGAAAGCAGGAGTTCATTTGCAGAGGTGGAAGTGCAGATGTTCTCAAGTGCTTATCCAGTGGGACAGTGACCTTTGAGAACAGTGGGGAAATGTTAAGTGCCTTTTAAGAGCAGGATGGACTCACAATAGACAGCACAGTCACATTTGTGCTCGGCATATTACCAGCCTGCAGTAGGAATCACACATTTACCATTTAGAAATTCACAGTGAAATGGATACCGTCACAGATTTTCAGTTAACTTATCGTCAAATTATTCAGCATTCTCTCAAATAAAATCATGGAAATGGTTCCGCTTCACATTTATGCTATACTGCATGCCACATCATGGCATCTCATCATCATAGCACATTACATGCACAACATGTGTTTCATTTGATCACCAGTTAATGCACATATTTTGTTGTCTTTATCGAGTTGATCAAGTGATAAGTTCAGGTCTTGTTGTCCCAGAGTTTCCAGCTGTGTCGTATGCGTGTTGTTTGTTTATATGCATGTTGCGCTTCTCTGTCCGTCTCAGAAAGTCTTCTGCCATACGCAGTGCTTCTATTATACGCGGCATGACTCAAGCGGGAGAGGAAAATAAAATCATTTAGGTCTCTTTCAAAAACAATCAAACTAGGTTATTAAAGTGGAAAAGTAAAAATGAATGGAGAGACATGAGGTGGGGTTTCAATGATGGCCTCGTATGGACTGGATACAGAGCGTAAACCCAACATTGTGAGGGATAGAGAGCAAGCAAGAAGCTCGAACATCCTGGAGACTCTGTAAGTAGAACTGGCGTTTCGGCCTGAACGATTCGGGGGATAAATATGAATCACAATTTTTTTAGCTAAGAATTGATATCACAATACCCTGACGTGATTTTTTTCCTCAGGAAATATGAAGCTTATTGCCCACATAAACCAGGCCACAACAAAGTTGCAGCCCCAAACTTATGACGTTTGAGTTGCTGATAAAAAATTGTGGTAGGGATCCTCCGATCAGGGTTTTTGCTGCTGATCTCAGATACCGATCACATGGATTGACAATGAAGTTGTCCTCAAAATGATGAGACCTTCTGTGTACATGATGTGAAATATCCAATCACTACTGCGTACCACGTCTCAAGTCAAACGTGACTACAAGGCGCTTCGTCATTGGCTGATGGCGAAGCCATGAGCATCGTGGGAACTCAGAAAGTAGAGGCTTGCAGCGCAGCTTGGGAGCATCCAGTCGGTTTGTAAATTAAATGCAAATGTAAATCAATGTTTATTGAAATCCCATTTTTTTAAACAATTTATCATGCAAACCTACTGTCATTCCACTGGGCAAAGAGTGAAGCCAATTGATGTGTAGGACATTCTTGAAAGATAGAATGTTAAATGAAGCAATATCATCCAACTGTGGCCACAGAGTGGGGTTCCTGTTTTCACTGACCAGAATCCAGTTTCGCCCGCAATCCTGGTTTCAACGTCCCGTTAGATCCAGGGTTGGAGCTAAACATTAGGTTCGATCATACCTATATCCCAGCATTATCTCTGATCGAATAACTACTTTATTCTCCCGGGTAAACATCCCAGACAGGGAAGTGACATCCTACACATCAACAAAACTACATGTGATGCTCAATGAAGTGCTGTGGAGACCCCTCGCTGGGCGTCGCTGTGTCGTGACGGAAGCGCCCAAGCCCTAACTGGCCCCTTCTCGGTCTAGTCTCTGAGTTCCTCCTGTGAGGATGTCAGTTTTCTGCTATGAATTCAGGCGCATTGGGAAGAAAATGATCTCCTGTCAGTAGAAATTAGTGCATATTTACTTTCACTGACAGTTTAACAATCTGAAACACAAGATGCCTGTACTCTGTCTGCACATTTTTCAGTCTCAAAAATGCCAATAAATAAAGTAAATCTGAACGCAGTCAACACTTGGCTACAGCTTGGTCCCCTTCCTGCACCTCGATTTACAAATCGATGTGATCAAGACTTCAGAAAAATTAAATCATTTTATCATGAAGAACGTCTTATTCATGAACAACAACAACTTTGGGGTATGGAGGTGTTTCAGCTTGGAATATTTTCGTTGTACACAAAAGCAAATTCCCGGTGCAGAGTTTTTCTTTTATTGAGTAATTTCTCTCACCGTATATCACCTTAATTAATTGGATGAAGTAGCAGACACAGTGAGTGTAATTACAACTCTTATTATCATGAACAACGTGTCACATCGATATAAAGTTGGCGGCTTGGTTGTCACCGTCCCTCATCTTTTGCTGCCTAAACAAATGATGGCTCATGAATCAGACTTGTGGCTCAAGCAGTCAGAGCTTTGATAAGGACACTGGTGCCAGGAGGGAGTTATTAATGGGCTCCAGGTCTCTGCTGAAATGAGAAATAAGTAGAGCCCATCACCACAGCAACTAAGAAGCCTCGGCACCACTGTGCTGGAGTAATGAAAGCGCATTAAGTCTGAGATTTTGCAGCCGAGTCTGAGCCACGCCAGTTTCTCTATGAAAGCACTGATTATGCATTTCTCAGATGCTGGAACAAAGCAAACAACAATGTCGAAGCCTTTCCCTGTGGACAGTCAGATGAAGGTGGCATTAACTAGGTCATTTCCTTTGTGACATGTGCTGCTGAACGTCTCCTCAGTTAGGGCAACTTCAAACGGTCTTCTGCTGGGAAGCATTTCCTCCTGTAATGGATCGACTCCTCCCATATCTCACCCGTCGCTGAGGCCCCATGCAGTGCAATTACTGCTGCATTTCTCTCACAATTATTGTACTTATCCTTTATGACAGCTATGTTGTTATACTTTGCTAACAGGAGAAAACGTTTCACAAAAAAGGGGCGTGGCTTTTACGAGTTCAACGGCAAGAGGGAAAGTGGAAATTGATAATGTGTCTTCGGAATACTGTATATGGCCAAAGGGAAGGGGATAGATGTTGCAGAGAAGCAGCCGCAGGACTGAGCCTTGGGCCACACGAGAGGTAGAGCAGCAGGAAGAGAAATATTCACTGGGTTTCATGTTTAACCTGGGGGGTTGTTTATATAATGGCATGACATTATTGGTCACTCAGCAGACACTTTCATCTTTGGGATGTGCAGAAGTGCGTTAACCATCATGGGTGTTCAAGAAGAAATAGACTCGAGTTACTAACCGTAATGAAGCTGTGGAGTGATGCTGACTGGAGAGGTTTATTTTTATTTATTTTCTCAGGCTAAATAGGTGAGTTTTAGCTTTCTCGTCTGTGCTGGAAACAATACTGCGGTTTCCCTCCGAATGTTTTGACATGTGCAATGTTTTTTTGAGAAAATGCGCAAAAATGAAAATGCAACTTTATGCCTGTTTCCTTTTGTTATCATTTTGCAATTATTGAGAGAAGAGTTCGCCATGAGATGATGTCATCAGTGAGTGACACAAAACAATATGATGTCATTGTATATCCGCAAAACCAATTTCCATGGCAAAAAGTCATCTGTTTTTATCGATATGAAGAAAATCTTTCTCCCCAACCAGGATAACTAGTTTTGCAAATTGTCTGCCTTTTTTTTCTCATGTTTTCATTCAGTTTTACTTTAGCTATTTGTGAAAATTTGAATGACAATGGCAGATGGAATCCCCATTCATGTCTATTAATGGGAGCACATCTTTGAACAATCACACACTTCTTTATAAGTTGTCTCTTGGGACTGCTGCGCCATGTGCACTCAGTAGTCACCCACACAAGAGATCCGAGGCCCTCTCTGTGGCTGGAGCGGTCTCCCTCCAGATATTACTGGTGCAGGCAGAGGAGCGCTTTAAATTCAGGTTATAGACACAGCTGTTTCCATCATTTTTTTTTTTTCACTATGTCTTTCTCATTCTGTCTTAAATCCTGTATTAATCTGCGAGTATGTTTAAAATTGTTTTTACTGTTACTGTAAAGCACTTTGACTCCCACCCTACTCTGGAAACCTGCTGTATAAATTACCAATTCCCAACCTTGAAAACAATTTTGGCTGCAATGGAAGCAATATATAAGGTATAAAAGCAAAGCAAAGCAAAAATGTGATGCTCCTGGACCAGATCTAGCAAACATTTAGGCATAAAGTCCACAAATCTTCTGCCTGCAGCTGATCTCTCTTGATTCAGACCTAATTTAAACCAGAAGAATCAAGTTTATTTAAGTTCAGTTAAAAATGTGTGGTAATTAAAAAATGCCTTTCGCCTGTTTGTTCTTTTCAAGGTAGCTTTTACAATGAAGAGAGTGTGCGTCTGGTGCATCCTTTCATTTCAAACACAAAATCTGTGATTGAGATTTCCACTTTTCATCAAGGGCAACACTCAGGCGTTTGGAATCAACCTGAATCTGGTCAAAACACACAAGTTAAAGTGACCTTTCATGTTAAAACACCGGAGAGCAATTAGACCGACATCACTTGCATCGTTTTTGGAATGTCGCCTTCTATTTGCTTGATCTTAAAGCAAAATCTCCTAACATTTGAATTGAGGAGTTTTTAGAGTGGATTTAAACTTTGGGCTACATTCAGAAAAGGGGACATATATTAGCGTAAATATGCAAGTTATTTGTATGTGTATTTTAACCATATTAGATGGCAATTGAGCATAATATGCTAAAGATTAGCATCTTGCAAAGAGTGGCTGTATTTCACTCTGGAATAGTCACTGAAATCTCACTCTGAATGACACAATAACTAACAATTATTAACACCTGTTAAAGTTTGCAAAGAAAGTGGCTGTATGATGCCTTGGTTTCTGTGGGTGGGTAGGAAGGATGGAGAGATGGAGAAAAGAGGACCTAGAAAAGAAGTGACAAACTGGGTGAGCGGAATAGAGGGAGAAAAGATTGTGATTGATGTGAGAGGCAGATGTTTGGCTGGATGTGGGAATCCAGGCTGCGGCTCTGAAGACCTGAAATAGTAGGAGGAGAAGCAGGCAGCTCAGGTGCTAAAGGGCAAAATAAACTCAAGACTTATTTACTCTCAAAATTGCCTGACCCAAATACACCACAAGGGTTAACGTTAACTAAAGCGCTTTTGCTGCTCTCACTTTTAGACATCAACGACTACCGTCAACATTGTCGTGACTGATGTGAACGACAACGACCCGGAGTTTGACGCCACCTTCCCTACTAATTTCACTGTGCAAGAAGAGGAGAAGGATCTCTTTGTCGGGCAAGTCCAGGTAACGTCTCTCTGCAGTGCAACACGTCAAATCGAGCTTTTCTTTGTTTTGGTGGAATGTGCCAACTCATCTGTTATGACTAAGCATCACCGTCGATGTCGTCCATTAAACATGACTCGGGATTTCCCGACTTCTTTAATCTTGTTGGGGCAGATTTGTAATCACAAGCTGCTTCCCGGCTGACTGTCTTTGTTCTGCTCCACGGAGCCAGCAGACTTTTCCAATTAGCATAGATTAATTGTCCTGATGTTTTTCGCAAGATTAATCTTCACGCAAATCCAGCAACCACGTTCTCAATCAGGATTTAACTACATACCTCAAATGGCACTGAAGCCTACTGCATGAATAAAGCCAGTTAACACCTTTATGACCACTGTTATCGACACGCTGGTCACGCCTCCCAGTAACGCCGTGCAGGATCATGCTGTGTCTTCCGGAACGGAAGAGGGACACTGGGGAGACATTGCATCAACGCTGCGAATAAAATTAAATTGGCCTGACTATTTGTATCATAAAATGGCTAGCTGACATTAGCACACTTGATAATCCCTTTGGTTGGCTATATGTACACTTTACTTTTGCCATTACGATTAAATGGTCATTGCCACGCGCATCAGTATTACGAAAATACCTTCCCCACATTGGACAACAGCAAGAGACCAGCAGTGTAGACAATGACTGACGTACAAGTCCAATAGAAGCAGCATCAAGCCCTTTAGTAGGTAGCTTCTCGCCAGGGCTTGTTTGCACGTCCGAAGTTGACTGCTTTCTGGATTCTTGCTCGGTTCCTGTTTTCTCCTGGACTCTTCAGTGTGACCATTCACATCGGCCATTTTTAAAACGGAGGAAAGCAGATTTCGCGCCCATCTACCAACGTTCCCTCAAATTTTTCATGCGTCTGATCAAACACACAAACTCTCTGAGCCTTCACCTTGACCAAGATGAGCGATATATATATATATATATATATATATGCGCTGCAACGATTCTCTCTCTCTCGTTTTGTGTAACTCAGCCGCCCGATTGGCTCTGTGCACGCTCACATTTTGACCAATCACGAGTGTCTTCAAAAGGAATGAGCTCTTAAACATCATCCAGCTCCAATAGTTCACCTCAAATAGCAGCTCTTCTAGTTGCTGTTCGCTCCATTGTCTATGTAGCGCTGTCAGAAGGCCTGCAGTCCGGGAATTGCGGTAACTTATATTCAATTCAGGATGAATTTTTGTTGCGGCGCATAGATATTTTTGTGCGCTGAGATCGTATCAGCTGTGCGCAATTGCGCGTGAAGCTTATAGGGAACATTGCAGTCTACTGTAAAGTAGGGTGATGGTCATGTGGTCCTATCAGTGACGCTCTGGTGGGTCGCACTGAGGAACTTGTATTTTCTAGAAGACTGTTATAGTAATAGCAAGCAGGATCCTCTCCAGTTCTCTCGTCCCTAAACTGAGATTTTCATAGTGTAAGGGGAGTTATATGCTGTTTTGTTAACATGCAGTGAAGTGTGACTAGCAGGAAAGAGTCTGCCTTTTAATGTAAAAAGTTAAGTTGGACCGTCAGAAATGTATGGAGAAACTCCAGCACACCTACCCTGAGAAAAACTACTGGGGAGAGCCTGAGAACCACACTCAAAGATTTATGTCTGTTCAGTATGAATTAATCATCTCAGGAAATATGAAAAAATAATAATAATAAAATTTTAAGTTGTGCTGCTTTAATATACTTGCACTGAGTATGAAGGGCTGCGATTCTGCCTCTCAGATCCACCATGTTGACTTCCCACTAACTTTAGACCCGCCCCCAGCAGATTGACCGACTTTTTTCACGTGACAATAGAGGCTATAGGAAGCCGCCTGCTTTACGCCAATTTTACGGTGTAAAAAGTATCATTTCACTTCACGTCTATCCTCATAATATGTGGCGCCCCAAAAGAATCTGTATTTCACTCCCCAAAATTCCCCCACCCAAAATTAATTTGTGATGCTTTTGACTTTTGAAGCCTTACGAGGAAATATGAATTTGTGCTGTGTGGGCTGTTCATTACCTATGCAAATATGTACAAACCGTCCTGTCTCCTCGTGGCTCTTTGGTGAAGTTCAGGCAAAAAATAATATTGAGATGCGTTTGATCATCCTCCACATTTCTCTCTCCTTTGTCAAAGCCAGACATTAACATTGCGCCATGGGAGCGGCAACATACCCCCAGACACTGTACAGAGCAGCTGAATAATGAGCTGTCACATATGCAGTGTAATTAAAAGTAATCCAGTGACGTCCCTGCATGAGTGTGTCTTCATTTTACATTGACTATTTTAGTGTCATTTTCTGATCATTTTAATCTGTTCCTGATGCACGTTCTCATTAACCGTTTGACAGTCAGATGGGAGGACTGAAGAAATGAGAGTGGAACTTAAGAGCGTTGTTTCATCTTGGCACTGCGGCTTACTTGGGATTGTGCTTCAAGCTTCTGTAAATATGCAAGGCGTTGAAAAGAAAGCCAAGCTCTAATGGATCATGTAATGGATCACATCAAACACAAAACAGCTGCTGTCTGCCGAATGGAACATGAGCCTGTTTTAGTTTTTAAATCCGTAACGTGTGCTTGTGAATGTGATGTGCTGATGTTGATATACCTAAATGTTTATCAATTTTTATGTCTTCTTGAAGCAACACATGTAAAATGTCTATTTGAAGTTGAATGAAACAAGAAAAATGTCACGCTAAACTATTGAGATCTGGACGTCATGTTTCAGGCTCTTTGATAAGCCGCTGCTGTGAATTAGCGGGCAGATTTGTTCGAAAACGACTTCCCCAAACCTGCTGGTTGAAGGGATCACATGCTTGACAACAAAAGAGTCGGAGCAGATTGCTCAAACACTGAGGCAGAAGGTGGGGTTTATGCATTGTGAAGCCAGAAATCTGGACGCGTTTCCTTCGCAGTCAACACAATAGAAGATCATATATCTTCGGAAAACAAAGCCCTGTGATCATTTCCAATCTCCCCAGGCCACAGATCCAGATGCTGGGGCTAATGGGCAGGTGCGCTACCGGATCGTGAATCACCCGGACTTGTTCATAATCCGCACTAACGGCAGCATCTACACCAGAGTCCCTCTGGACAGGGAGCTCAGGAGCAAGTATGAGCTGGTGGTGGAAGCGTCAGATGGAGCGGTGGACCCACGCCGGACCACCTTGACCCTGTCGGTAGAGGTCAAGGATATTGATGACAACAGCCCTGTATTCTCACAGCAGACGTACGTGGTGAACGTACCTGAGAACACCCCTGTGGGCACCGTGGTGCTGAAGCTCAGCGTAAGTCTTCACCCTGTGAGGTACCTCATGTTATGAAGGGAAATTACTACCAGTCCTCCAACTACAACGTCTGTCATCACCACCTCTATTGCTGTAACCGCTTCCACTACTACATCCTACTGCAACCATTTCACCTACTACTTCTCATCCTCTTCCTACTGTTTCGGATGTTAATGCCATTACTCCTATGTTCTTCTACTTCAATAACTACTACTACTTCTGCCTCTTCTCGTTTTTGGACTACTGTCACTCCAACTCATCCTACTGCTAGTTGTGCTGTCATTCTGACGACCACTTTTCGCTGTCATTACTACTTTTATCTAGCTATTTCTAGTCATCCTCCTACTTCTGTACAACATCCTACTGCTACCATTTCTCTTACTACTACTTATCTTCTTCCTCCTCTGACTAATGTGACTGCCACTCCCCCTATGTACAGTACATCCACTCCGATGGCTACTGCAACTCCCCTTCCTCCTCCTCCTTCCTCCTTCTCCTCTTCCTCCTCCTGCTCCTCCTCCTCTTCCTTCTCCTAGTCCTCCTACTCCTCATCCTCTTCTAATGTTCCTACTTTTATTACTCATAAATACTACTGCTCAATTATTATTATTATTATTATCATCAGCATCATCAGCATCATTATTATTATTATTATTATTATTATTATTATTATTATTATTATTATTATTATTATTATTATTATTATTATCACCACCACTTTTATTCGTACTGCCATGTTTTTTACTTCCGGTACTGACACGCTGATGACTCCAATTGTGAAACACAACTTCACTATAAAATGTTCTGAACATTTTTTTTTAAAGAATGTGATGGACGAAACAAACACTGCAATCAGATTCAACCTCTCCAGCGTGTGGACTGTCAGATAATTTCCCTCGAATATGACTTCATGTTAGTGATGTGCATTACAGACTAGAGAGAGGACACACTTTGTTGAGGCGGAAGTCATTCCCGGCAAATTGTGAGTGACACTTTCTAAAGAGCGATAATGTAACGGACAGTTAAAAGCAGAACGTGCACATTGACCCCATTCATCTCCCTGACAACAACACTTGGACAAATAGAGATGGGAAACTGGCAGGACACCAGGCGAGCCTCTGAGCTTTCATTAGTGCTTCTGAGGTTACGGAATATATGTGGCATACATGAAACTTGGCGCTACTGTTTAATGAATTCATTTGGAAAAACGCAACTGAGTTGCCAATTATAATAACGCCAGCACAAAGACATGATTTGCTGTTGCACTGGGGATTCTTCATTTAAATGCCGTAAATGCATTTTAATTGGCTGTGCACTGGCTTTGGCCGGTCCTTTGTGAATCCAGTATTAACCTAAGATGTATATTTTATGTACTGACACCGTTTGAAATAATAATTAGGCTGCAGTTCCCATATAGCACACTGAAACACAAGGTTTTCGATTTACCGCTTCACTCTAAAAGTCTGTGATGTTTAGAAATGACAGCAGCCGCCAGATCTTCTGCGGTCGGACTCCCCAAATCACAGATTCAGCAGCGTGCAGGGCAAGTCCATGAGCTTCTCAGCACCTCAGCTTGTATGATGCATCATGTTTGACCCACGAGTGTTTCAGCCATTCTGGATTAAATGGCTTCAGACTGTGGCATGGGCATCCCTAATCTTTTCTTCAGCAAACCCCATGGCCACTTTTGATCAACCATTCAGGTGAAGTTTTGGATTAGTTAAACTTGTTTTACTGCAGATGCCCTGTTAACCATCTGAACTTTTTTTTTTTTTAATTCTGAAGCTAGATTTAAGAGTTACACTTCAGAAGAATGAGAAGGTGTTCTTGCTTCATAAAGTGAGGTTCCAACTAGCAAACAAATACTCCCATATATGGCAGCAGCCTGATGATATTATTGTTCACTTGGCATGACCAATACGTTCCATATATCTGTGTGTTATATATTGGTTCACTATTAAAGGTGCCGCATTTAACAACTGCGGTCAGACGTGTCAGGTCTGATGCCATATTTGAAAAGGTTATATAATATAAAATGATTATTTTACAAAGTAATGGGGGAATGCAACTTTCGATCAATTGAACATAATGTTGTACACATTCCAGCAGGAGGCGATGTGTCTTATATCTCCTCCCAAACGATGAAGGTTGTCAGACTGGCACCTTGTAGACCTGTTCGTAGTGCTGCAGGCTGTGTGTCACTTTTATTGGGGGCTTTCATTGTGAGTCATTGTGATAGTGAGTCAAATACTTCTTCATCATGATTAGCAGAAAGTACTCAAAGTGTGAGTAGAAACTGTAGTAGAATTTAAAGTATATTATTTATTTATTTTATTTATTATTATTTGGTTCAGATGTCCACCTCCATACAGCACTAGAGGGAGCCCTGCAGTAGAAACACAAAACACAAAACAAAAATGTGTGGCAATTGGACGCACTCACTGAATATACAGTACAGTACTCCGGCACCAAAAAGTTGGTGTTACAAGTGGTAAGACAAAGTCAATCCGGCTCTCATTGCAGCTACCTTGTATTTACATAAAAATACATTTGTCAAAATGTTAACATTTAGTTTTATTGTATTCCACTATTTTTATTTATTTATTTAATTCTTTGAAATGTCCAGCTTCCTCTTGCTGCCTCAAGATCAACAAATGACAGCCATTTCAATGTTGCCTGCCTTGTCTCCTCTCAACTCTTCCCTCATTTGTCTTATTCCAGGCAGTGGACGCCGACCTCTTCTCCAATGTCACATATCGAATAAAGACTGAGTCTGCCAGACAGTTGTTTTCTCTCCATCCCCTCACGGGAGAGTTGGCTGTGCTGCAGACGCTGGACTTCGAGGGCCTGGCTACGATGGGCATGGGAGCTTCATACACTTTCCAGGTGGAAGCCATCGACCAAGGAGGGGTCATGCCCCCTGGGCAGGCAACTGTCACGGTCCGCATCACGGTAAGCAATTCTCCTTGTTTCACCTCAAGGTCCATGTGGAAAACACTGTGAGACATTTGCTGTGCTTAAAGCAGAAAATGCTTAAATCAGTTTTTGCATCCGAGTTATTTTGATAATGTTATGTCAGGCTGGGAAAAATGCACACCATCTGTTAAGAACTTCAAAATGAAACATACATTCTGTGGAAGATGAACAATATGCCATATGTGTTTTGGTAAATTGATACATCCATAAATTGTATATAGACACATGCCTTTCCTTTGAATATCATTAATGCACAGATTTCTAAATAATATATACAAAATATTCAAGATGTTGCTGAGGGTGAACAAAAGATAAAGTCATTAAAACAAAAATCCAAAGTCGAAAGGGCAAATTCAAAACTGTTTGGTGATGATAACTGGCTGCATGGAACAAAACACAAAGATAAGCGTGGCACTCAAACAACCAAAGCAACACCAGTCCAGTTTCCTAAATTATAAATTCTGGGAAGCAGATTTAACCACAGATACTCTGGCGAAGTGTTCAAGGATGCCTCCCTCCTGGAGAACTCAGGGTAGCAGCCGATGACAATTCAAATCCAGTACTTGGGAGTTGCAATGGGTCAGTCAAACTTCATGAAACTCATTTCCCAGAGCTCAGCAGGTGGCGGTCTCCGTTTAGGTTTCATTTAAGTCTATTCAATCTGTTCTATGCAATGGATTAAAGAGAGGAGAGTGACATCTAGTAGGCTCTGAAAAAAAGGACACTGTTTCATGAAGCTTTGTCTCACTAGCATTTGTTGAGAGAATAGAGAAAAAAAAAAAATGTTTCTCATGCCTGTGCCGGTCTTTGAGGCAAAAATGATCACACAAGGTCAGACAACTTGAATAATGCCAATATATGTGAGCATTTTCTTGGCTGTTATAAGGTATAAAAATGAGCAAGGTCCATGTTGAAACTGAGGGTTGTGGATCAAATTCTCCACATTATCGCTCCGCCTGTGTTCTAAGAAGGAGCTGCATTCGAGAGCAGTTCCATGTCAGATGAAATGCCAGACATGAATTACAATGAATGTACCAGATTCACACAGGGACTCAAGCTGGAACTCCTTCTACATCCAAAAATAACTCCTCCAGAGGGTTCGTTTTTTTTTTTTTCCAAGTTTGCTCTGGTGTTTCTCCATCGTGTCATACGTTGCTGGAGTGCTCCTAACTATTTCACTTGATGAGTCCATGAATTAGCCCCACTTTTAATGAGCTGCTGAGCAGACTTGAGAGCGCGTCCTGCATCACTTGAACCAAACTCTGTTGCTCTTTGCTTATTCAAAACTGTGATGGGTGAAAAAAGAAAAGCACTCACTGAGCTATTCCTGCGAGAGAGTTGCGAGTGGCTCACTGAGCTTCCAACCCGGCATAACTACAGTCAGAACTCTTGCACACCGCCAGAGTGGTAATGATATGTAATAATAATTAAAGTCATGATTTTCATCTCCACCTCTCTGACAAATACATCTTCAGACTAGTAATTCCATATAGTCCTGGTCTTTATTTATTACATTTTTTAAGTAACTCATTCAGGCTGCTTCACAAAACTGCGGCTCCATTTTTAACAAGCGGTAAGCAACATGTGCCAACAAGTGGCCACGGCCAAGTTTCCTCTGTATTGATTTCAAAATTGTTCCGATTACTCTTAAAGCTTTGAGCTGCTTGGCGGTTCATTATATAAATGATTTATCGATTCAGTAGGTGCCGGGTGCTGCCCAGCATGGTTGGATGTGGCCCCGCCTCCGATAAACACTGGCTTACCACCAAACACTTGGTCTCCAGAGTGTTGAGGAACTCTTTGTTTCCATTTCAACTACTGAGTATGTTACAAATCTCACTGTTCACTTAGGGCTGTTCAGTTAACCACATTTTTATCAGGATTACGATTATGTCTTCCTACGATTATAAAAACATGATAATCGCCATGAAACGATTATTTAGCCAGACACCTGTCTCCCCAGCTTCTCTCATTATGTCCCGATGTAGCCAAGAGCTGCACCACGTTTCGTCCCTATGAAAACTGACCGGTGGGAAGCTGCTGTGGAGGGCACAGTGAGCGCGCTACACACAGTGAGCCACTCACCACAAAGCGCCGCCTGTCAGCGAGAGAGCTCGAGCCTCTAGTTACACGGAGTGGGGGACGCTAATATTAGACACTGTTAGTTACTGACTCGGTCGCCTCTACAACAGCGGCATGGTATTCAGAACCTGCGTGGGGCAGACAGTCACAACAGCAATGCTGACTGCTTGTTGGCGATGTTTCAAATACCAGTGAATATTTGGATGTGGATAAATGCTTGCGCTCAACCTGAGATGGGGTCATAAAATCAAGCGCTCCTCTCTAACATAGAAGTTTTATCATCAAAGGAGTGACTTCTTCTTCAAAAAAATGAATAAAAAACTGGGAATATGACATCACAGCTTACAAATCAGAACCTCAGAAACTTCTTTGCGTCCCAGCCAAGTGCCTGCTCAGCTCCAAATATTGTCTCCTGTCTCCACTGTTCTCTAAAGCCTCTCCTTACAGATTGGTGTTTCTAGAGAGAAATATTTAACTGACATGAAGAAGGTTGTAAATGTAACTGTTACATTATTATTTATATGGTGCACACTGTTTTATTGCAGTTCATTGTTCAATTCAGTTTGAAAGTTTAATGACAGCTAAATCTTAAGTCGTTCAATAATCATTTGAATAATCGAGATTATGACAGGAATCAAAATAATCGCGATTATCATTTTTGGCATAATCCTCCTGCCCTACACTGAACCATCTGATTTTAAGTGATGTACTTAAACTACTTTTCATGCCTCCTCTCCTTATAGGACATGAATGACTTTTCGCCAGTCTTCAGGCAAGCGCTGTACAAAGGCATGGTGGCACCCAATGCAGAAAAAGGAACCGTCATCACAACCGTTTTTGCCGAGGACCAAGACCCAGCGGTGAGTGTCTCCACACCCTTCATCCATCTGTCGACACCGAGTCTTGAGTTGAGACTAAATTAGGTGAAGATTAAAGATGTAAACATAGCAATGTTTCGTGTGTGAAGTCAAGCGGATTGATTCTCCCCGCCAGCTGTGCCTCACATTTACGAAGATCATGAGGAGAGGTGACTTTGGTGCATCCCTTTATTTACTAACCTGTTGCGACATCATGAACCTCATCATGAATGTATTGAGTTTCTTGTGTAAGAGAGGATTGGATTTTTGCTGCGAATCATTCAGTTCATATTGAATTCTGAACCTCGTCATGGAGCTCAACCCAAGTATGCTTCAACACGAAGCTCTACTTATGGAGTTGCTTTCTTGGATCTGAAGGCTTTTTTAGAGACAAAAACACACTTACTACAAGTTTTTTATTTTCTATTTTGCAGCTATAATTAGAGTCACAGCATCTTAACACTGATATGGCGTTTGTTAAAAGATCTTTGCCTCACATCTTTTTGTTTTGATTCTCCTTACTTTAAAAAGCAGATCCAAATTTATCTATATCCACAGCTGCAAGCTGTGATCGTGTTCTCGCGCACAAGGCGGAGAAGCGAGTTATTAGTAGCCCTCCTGCTGCTGCATCTCATCTGGGCTCGGTGCTGTGGTTCTTCCCGGCACAAAGGCTCAGAGGGATGTATCTGCGTGTCAGCCGCGACTGCGGGTGGGTGGAAGATCTCAACTGTGCCGCAGTCATTGTTCTAATCCTCTGAAAGAGACCCTGTGATGATTTTGATCTCCCTTACCCTCGAGTAGAGTTGTGAAGTCGTTCTCTTGAACGTGTGCTCTGAAGACTTTGTTATTGGAGTCGGGAACTTGTGTTTTATTTGTTTGGTGTAAAACTTAATGCGACAATGAGCCTGACTGGCGGCGGAAGTGCTGCGTCAGATGGAGAAATGTGATTTCCACACTAGTCACCCACTGTGGTATTGAACTGGATTCAGAGGCATTTTATCAACAGAAGCATCCATGTGGTTGGATTGAATGTGTGGAGAAAACATACAGAGAAGAAAAGAAACCTTGAGTTGCTGTCACTCACTTTCGTTGTCACTTCATTTCTGTGAGCATAGACAGTTGTGGACCAGTTCTGCCACATTGATCCCCACCTACTGTGCCTCCACTTTTTCCCTTATTCCCACCAGCTTACTTTGACACGTAGAACGGACAACAGCTTCTCCAACTTTGAAAGGCAAAGCAGTCCTGCAGTCACCAAGACAGTCAGCGATGAATTCTTAGAAGTTTCAAGGAAAGTCACTAGCATTTGTGAGAATCAAATGTGCTCTGATACAAAGGCACCAAGGGAGTGCAGAGTATTTATTCACGCAATACTACTCACACCCTGGCTGAAGTTTGAGGTCAGAAAGAAGAAGGAATAAAGTGAACACTGACTCGTCCGAGTAAAATGAAATAAAACTGTCATGTTTGAATTGAACAGCAAACAGAAGCTAAACTCAGTCTAAAACTAATTTATTAAGTCTTGAAAGGCTCCGAAGTTCGATTTGAAATCTTGCTCGCACCGTTATCGCTCATCCTTTTATTTTTTATCACGTGTTGAGCTTGAGTTGCATTTTTATTGAACAATGTGTGTTGCCGTAGTTGTGTGTGAGATTTACTTTTACAAAACATAAAGGTTTGGAGCCATTATTCGCCTGTATCCCAACACTCCCCGCCTAATAGCGCAGATGAAATACTCTCACCTCCGTTGAGAGTTTTATTGGACAGCGTCCATTTCATTTTCCTGTGCAGTTTAGCCTGTAGATACAAACAGCACGTCAGTGAACCCCTCTGCAGTGCACTTGCAGTTCCTCCTGTAGACACTGAGTGAGTCTCTCACAGGGCCAGCTGGTGCGAGAAGATGCGTCTGCCTCTCCTGAGAGCAAAATCACTTCACAAGGGAGAGCCGCGTTCCAAGAACGTTACAGGGCAGAATTGAATATAAAAATGTGATTAATAATCAGGGGCCCTGAGTCGTTTTAATCAAAGGGCCGTATTAAAGCCTGGTTCATTAAGAGGCTGTTCGTTTTTCAGTCTTGCATCAGCTGGGCTGCCATTCAGACAAGACTAACTAATTTGATGAGAAGACATTTATAATAATGTTGTGAATATATAATGACCCCCTCACGGCCCCAGTCTGACCATGGAACTGCAGTCTGGATGGAGTTGACCCTTTCCTGCCCCCACAATGGGGTAAAATGCAGTATATAAGAGACCATATAAGATGATTTATCTTGAATTGTGTCTTTTTTTTCTACATTTTTAATACTACTTCATATCCTGTTACCTATTTATATTTATATTAAATCAAAATATTTTTCAATAAAAATTATCTGTATATTTTTGGGGTTTTTTTCTGTCTTGTTATGCATTTCTGTCACAATATATATATATTTTTTTTCTTTTTGAAATTCCAATATAAGTTACATGTTCAGGTTATAGCACTGTAATTACCCTGACCAGGTAAATTAATTTCCACTATGTTTAGTGTATGGCAGGGACTTCAATAGATTAGACAACTCTGGACAAAAAAAAATATTAAAAACCATTAAGAAACGTGTTGATAGATATAGAATGGATTTATTTATATATATATATATTATTTTTTATTTTATTTTTTTTGTATCCATTCCAAGCACCATGATGAAGGAGACTAAATGAGATTGGACGCAAAAGTGGAGAATTCAGGATAGAAGGACAAAAAAAAAACATCCACTCAGCAAAGTGTTCGCTCATTATTGGAGCACTTCCCCTGTATAGGTTCAATTTAAATGGATCATTCTGGTATCAATATCAATGTTAAAACAGGATTAATAGCAACTGCCTTTTGTAAAACTAATTAATTAGGAACACGTTTCCTTATGCAAATGCATCCACATTGGTATCATTTTTCCAGTGATCTGGGCGACCTTGACTTTTTTTCATTGGCTTCTTGTAATTCTTCACGTTTGTGTTTGAAGAGATGTAACAGTCTAGTTAGATTAAATGTCCTTTTTTTTTCGAAGGTCACTCTTAGCTTTCTTTGCTCCACGATATCACAAAAGCATGGAAGCTTTTTTTTTATCTTGCTGATGTTTCCATTATCATACAATAATGTGAATTCTTGCTGAAGAGAACTAATTTACATGATAATTCTTCAAATGATGATATAATGATGCGATTTTCCACACTAAGGTCAATGTATACTGTTTACTTGAGTTCATTTGAAATGGTAATTTTCACCATCTGTTTAAAAGCTCCAGTGGACGAATGGATAATGCTGAATTCATGTTTTTTAAGCTAAATAGTTAAAGCATCACATGAAATAGGAAACCAAATAAATCTCTGCTAAAAATACGAATCAAAAAGTAAAACAGCTGGAGCTCTGTTCACTCACAGAGAATTGGGAAAAGTATTTTTCAGCTTGTGTAATTGAGCTGAAAAATCAATTAATCGTTCATTATCTTGAAATAGTGGTGGAGTGTTATTTAGGGAGCCAAGAAACATTTGTGGAATTATTGTGTGCCTGAATTACCTGTCGATAGTGTGTGTTCGTGCGTCTGGTTGATCCTCACTTGTGGATACCAAGTCTTGACAAAGACTTTATGCCAATGTGGGGTACATTTGAATGGACCCCACTAATTCAAACCTCAATTTGAGGATGAAGACATCAAGAAAACTGGGTCTTTGTAATTATATTTAAGTTTGGTTCAGAGTCCTGGTTAAGGTTAGCCGTTTGTTTTGGATGGTTAAGTTTAGGAAAGTGTTACAATACGTCAGTGCACTGACCCCGCAACAATAGGAATACTAAAATGTGTGTCAGTTTTTTTTTATTATTTGTTGTAAAGTCAAGTTTTGGAATGTAGAGTATTGTGATACCAACATTGTACATTTGTAAACCTCGACTTGATAGTGCTCTCTTGAACCACAAACTATCGACTCTTCTTGACGTTTTATTTGTGTTGACAGCAGATTTAGTGCTTAACCCAGCAGTGCGTGTCCAGATGGGCATGTTTGTTGCTGCCTCTAGCTTACTCTGCAGATGCCCCTGGTTCTCCTACCAGTGGGTAGTGAAATACAGAATGTCTCTGGGGGGGGGAAGTGCCCATGAGCCACACAGGCTTCAAGCATTGAAAATGATTTATTTCTGTGTGTCTTTAAGCTCCCACCAGATGTCTCTCTCTCTGTCTCTCTCGCTGTCTCTCTCTCTTTGATTTATTTATTTGTTTCAAAAGTTGAGCTCAATCATCAATGCACAATGCTCCTCATCTTCTGGATTTTTTTTCTTGCGTCTGAAGTGCAAAGTTAAGACAGAATTCAATGTCAAACTTATCCAATTAATGGCTGGTGTGAATCCCACAGGGCACGCCGGCTAGTTTTGTCCGCTACAGAGTGGACCAGGACAAGTCACCGTACAGTGGCAGCATCTTTGACGTGGAGGAAGAAAGTGGAAGAGTCATCACCAAAGTCAACCTTAATGAGGAGCCCAGCGTCACCTTCAAGGTCAGTCAAAGTCATGGCTGCGGATGGAATCCAACTGTTTTCTCAGTGACCACTTGAGCTTTTGTTCGCCACCATTTCCATGAGCTTATCATTAAAATCCACTTAGAGCCGGAGTGTTTGGTCTGAAGAGTGTTTTTGGCTGCTGCGGTCACATTGAGTGTGTAATTATTATGCTTACGCACTTAGTGGAGTCAGGATGGAGGACGGTTGTAAAAGGTGCTCGTCATCTGATCTCGTAAGCTTCAATGGATGCTGTCGGTCTGCAGCGCTGATGATTGAGCCACGAGGGCTGCAAAAGGTAGTAGGAGTATCAATCCATGACCACAGAGGCTACAACTCTGACAAATCTCACGTGATAAAACAAAGGGGAGTCATTGATAGAAATGGAAGACATAACACACCATCATCATGGAGGTCGAGATGGTTATGATGGTTTCCGGCATGTTTTTAAATGAAAAATCCTGAAAGAAACTTAGGAGCAAGACAACAGAAACACATCTGTTGCTCACGGAATTAAAGTCACGTCTCCCGCAGACATTTAAATGAACTATCCGGGGAGGACGGCTTCAGACTGGAGTGAGGTTTACTTCTTTGCTACTAAAAGCTCTAAAAACGTTATCGTCATCAATTGAATAATGTAACGCGTCCCTCCTTCGCTTCTGTGTTTCTCAAATTGCTTTTTTGACAGGCTACATTATGTTCCAGTTGAAAAATTCTCAGTATAATTTATAATTATGAACTTTTTGATCCTTCGATGTCAGCTCTTCCTGTCATTGAGAAGCAGAATTCACCAAGCGTTGGATTGTTCACCCACTAATAGAGAACGTGAGCTGGGTTAAAGGCCCATTTATGCGTCCTTTATGTACAAAATTCTACCCATCCGTTCCAAATGATGTTTCTGTCACCCATCACATGTTTCCATGTGTTCTTTGCGTTGTTGTTGCTATTCACCATGCATCCACCAGGGGGCTCAGCTCAGTGTCAAAAACAAACATTTCGACTGTGGCAGTATTGTAAGTAAGTATTAATAATGGACCTCTTGCACAAAAGACAAAGGCAACAATGAAGGAGGACGGACAGTTTTCGCCGTCGTCATGTCTTCTTCATGTCTCATTAGATCAGCATATTGGGTAGTAACAGCCACACTGCCCACCACGGTTTATCGGTGGTACTGCTCCGTTTTAGTCCGTATCCGTAAGCTCTATGGAAACGTGCGGAAATACAGACAAAATGAACCCATAGCACGGACAGAAGGCTATGACTGTATCCGAATTCATACATAACATTGAGCAAAATGGGCCTTTAGAGCGTCGTAAGACAGCTTAGTTTTACACTACTGATGACGTATTGTCGCAATAGTAATCCTTGTACATTTGAATATGACCAATAGCTATGGAGGAAAAACAGACCCAAAAATCAGCAAAACAAATTACGAGTTCTCTTTAGAATTCAGATGTCATTGTGTCCTTTTACAGTCAGCTCACGAGGACCACATGAGCACAGTGAAAGGGCCAGATGAGGCCCCTGCGTCTCCCTTTGCCCTTGTCTGGTCAACGCGTTTAAATCCTCCACCATCTAATACCGTCAGTTTGCACAGCGCTGCTTCAACTTGAATGAAGTACTGCTATCGCTGTGGAGTGTGAGGCAGAAATATAGTCGCCCTTTTTAAGCACCTGCAGTCGCCTCATGCTTGGAGGGCATTCAGGTGGATTAGACCAAGTGCTGTTGCAGCTGTTGAATGTTTAATAATGGCACAGCAGTGTTGTGTAGCTTCAGTTATTTTGTCAATCATTTCATTTCTTGCTTTAGAGCAGCAGAATATTTGGGTTTTTAGTGGTCCACATTCAGAAAATTCCTCTACTGTCGATTAGTTCTACATCAGTGAACTAACCCAGTTTTCCCCAAAATATATAGTTTATTTTCACCCACAATATTATCATGACATTTCCATTCTCTGATTTTTTTCATCAAACATAGCGTTGCCTCGCTAACTACCACCAAAACCTTGATGACTCCTCCTGAAAAGAGCGGTTAAAAAAAACATCACAGGCTGTCTCTGTCGGAGAGCGCGTTGCCTCAAGCTGGACGAGAATAAAGGAAAGAGAAAAGAGTCGAGAGATGCTGGTGCCCATGTCTCTCTGTATTTTCTTTAACACTTGACATTGTTAGACTGTTGTTGCTAAGAAAAAATGGGCATTTGAAGTGGATTCCGTTGAAAGGTTCTTCCTAGAAAAGCCACTTTGAGCAGATGAATATACATAAGACAACAGATGGAATGCTTTTGTAAATGCTCAAAATTTATTTGGCCGTGACAGTAGTAATCTAACACAAATCTAGTACGGAAATGCAATTTTAATATGGAAACACAACAGTAACATGGATGTGTGTCACTCACCACATGCCATACAGAATCTGCCCTCAATCTGTCCATTTCTCTGTTTTCCCAACCTGATTTTTCCACACTTGCTTCTGTTTGTACACGAATCCATGCAGGGAAGTGCCTCTATATTTAGACTCAAGACTCCAAACATCTTGGCAGTGTTCAAAAGAGAATCCTCCAGTAGTAGTAAGCCGTCGTGGAGGCTTCGGTGACATCATTGGTGAGCGTGTGTTGTTCTCCTCTCCCACCCAGCTGTTCGTGATCGCGTTTGATGACGGCGAGCCGGTGAAGACAAACAGCACTTTAGTGGAGATCACTGTCCTCCAGCCTTCCCGCATCCCAATATTCACTCAGGAGGAGTACAGGTAAGACTCAAAGACCTACAACTTCTGAAAGTTTTGGATTCCAGATCCGGTCTAAATCAAGAGAAACTTTCCTCTCCTCATCTCTCTTAACTCCTGGAGAGTGATACACATATGAGGGAATATATCATCAATAATCACAGAGGGCAGTGCTGCGGAAAAAAACATGTTTGGCATTTGAAGATATATTTCCACAGGGAAGGAAAGGAATACATAATTAAAAGAAACAGTTCTGAAATAGCATTAGAGGAAATGATATACAATACATGCATGAAATAGAATTATTCATGTCATGTTAACGGGAAAATTGTCATGTGTATGATCGAGGCATATACACTCAAGAAAGATATTCATGTCATAACATGGAGGAGAATGTAGAGTATCTTCAGTCATAACTGTGGGTTTGTTTCTGTCTGATGTGCAAAAGTACTGACTGAATGTCAGCTTATTTTCTTAAATGAATTTTCATGTTCAATTACATTGAAATTCTGCATTTCTACTTAAGAGGTTCCATGAAGAGGTCTCCACTTCCTTATGTTTGCATTTGTGTTTACCATGTGCCTATTTTTTTGCGTGATGGATTCGTGACTTATGAGTATAAATATGCATTAGAGCTGCGGGGTAGATGCTGCTGATCATCAGAGCAGTGATGCACATCTGTTTCCCTCCAGGGGGCATGCCAGGGCTTCCCCCGATGTTTTTTATGAGACGTGTAGAATATTAATCTGAGAGCGATTCATGATGGGAAAGTGTTTGTGGGTATTTCACTGACTTCTGTTGCATTCTAAGGTTGTTGAAGCTTACCGTTGAATACATTTCTCTCACTAGTGTGGAAGCTCAGGTGTCTTTGGGTCTCCTTCAAAAGTGAGGGAATTCATGCCCTGTGAGGTGAACTTTGAGTTACGATTCTCATTTGCTACCATTCAGAATGCATTTGAAAGGTCCCAAAATTGATTTTAATAATAATAATAAAAATGTATTTTGCGACTCACGACGTCCTGAAATGGCCATTTTGGGACAACAAAATGCACACAGCGCCTTAATTGTGCAAGCTTTGCAAAACTAAGACCGAGAGCCTTTGGCGACCACAGACATGGTACGTTCAGCCGTGCACTGCCGTGCCCTACATTTTTCACTGAAAAAGCTGTGCCACAGCTTTACCAAGAGACCAAAAGAACAGTCGCCAATAAAGGCACTTTCCTCAGAATTAAATTGGCACCATGTTTAAACAGATGTTTTAGTTATTCAAGCAGTGTATGATGTTGCTTTAATGTCCATCTTATGAAGGGGTAAATGTTTAAAACATAGTAAAAGTGATAAAAGAAACTTTAATGCCTGTAATTGTTACTCTGCCAGGCACCATGTTTGTTATTCCCTCTGGGAAGTTTGGTGTTTGATGCCATTGGTTTGTCTGTCTGTCTGTCTATGTTTAAAATAATTTGGGAATGTTATGTCTGGATTTGGATGAAATTTATAATAAATTATTAAATTTAGGGAGTGATCTGGATCACCATTTTTAAGGATTCTTTAACATCGAAGAATCGGACCGTCAGTTTGGCATTTGGATATCTAATTTTTATGTATTTATGCATTTATTTTTGGGAACTGAAGCTGCTTGGTGGATGTTTGTGATCTGAGTGCTTTTCTTTTTTGGAAAAATAACATGAAAAGCGGAAAAGTATTATAGGGTACTCCAATTTCTTGATGAACCATCTAGAATTTTTACCCTGTTGTATGTTTTCATCATTTTAGATTTTGTTTTGGTATTACTATTGGGCATACATACTCACCATAGCAAATGCAATGCTGGCACAGAAAGAAGCAAAATGAAGAATATGTTTTATTTTTTCTGCTTCTTTCTTACAATATCTTACCGTACCTGAACTTATTTTTGCTCATTTTTGGTTTCCCTCTTTGTTGTAATTCACTAAATGTAATGAAATCTAACAGAAGGTGTATGCTCCTAATTCATCTGCCAAACCCAGAGTCGCACTCTTTTTGGACGTCTTTAGTAAATATTAACTTAACAAGCATGAAAAACGTTTCAACATTGACAGTGGAATACAAGCAAATTCCCAATTGGGATAAGTTCAGTGGTCTCTGGTGGAGCAGTTAAGGGGTAGAGCAATTTAATCTCAGAAATCAGTCATTGGTGAATAAAAACATTTTCTGGCTGGTTATGAAGCTAAACGCTTTTGCAAGTAAAGGTACAGTTTACGTTTTTATTCTCTGGAGATACCTAGATATCTCAAGGCAATGCTCAAGATCTGATGGCAGCATAGAGCTTTAACAAAAGAGCTTTAAGAAAAGCCATTTTCGGTGGACTGAATTCTGTCTGTGTTATGTTGCTGTTCCTGGAGATGTGTATAACACATTTTTGTGTTTAAATGAATGTCACTTTGTCAGATGTTGACAGGGTCTCATAACTCTCCCACATCATACACATACAGAGCGACTGCTCCATTCTGGTAGCGTGTCTTTCAGTGAGTCTATTCAATCACAGCAGTATTTGTGGGCCCAGCACTGATGTGAAAGGTCACTAATTACCACATCAGACGAGAGCATGAATCTTTCACCACACACAAGGTCGAGACCATAGGATCATGCTCCTGTCTGCCAAACTAAGCCGGCGACTGAGAAAGCATCAGCCAGGTGCTGCAGCGTCTCTCACTGGACTCCAGCGGTGAGCAGCGCGACTGCGCTGTCCTTGATAGACCGTCTGTCACTCCTCTCTCGGCTCCTAGAGGAGCGTCCCCACCACAAATCATCCCCTAAACACCTTCAGAACAGCAGACCTCTATCTCTGAAAGTAGATGGTTCTAGCGGCAGTCAGGTAAACTGAGCCTGTGGCGACTGAGCTCACACTTAATGCTGCTCTGCAGGGCTTTGCCACTCCGTTTTCCTCTCTGCCACATGCTGTTAAGATACTGTCAGTCGTTCTTGGAATTCAAAAGAGAATATTGTGTATTCTGTAAGCATACAAGTCATGAATTCATTGGATGGATGGATACTAATTTCTAGTATTTGATCACCCACTGCTAACTAGAGAGGAATAAACATCTGCACTCAACAAGCTACTGGACATTCCTTGCCTCCTGCAACGCAACCTCGATGAGCTGCATCATGGTTCTGCGCCGGGGTGTCAAATTGTGTGCAGTCATGTGTAAAGTTGACTCAACTAACCAAAATAATGTTCAAGAATGCTGACATTACAAATCAGCTGACACAATGTACGCGTGAGCACACTGTGGCTCCTGCGTATTTAGCGACCGCTAGATCAGCATCATAAATCCCCAAGGCTTGTGTGGAGGGACTCATGGAGTGTGTAATGCTTTATCAATAAGCAGCTCGCTTCACATGCACAATAGGGAGGCAAAAGCGAGTGGAACTGGGATCCCCTGGAACTCATAAACCCCCCTGACCTGAGTCATTATTTAGAAAAGTACCTCATCAGAGCTTGACTTCAGAGGTGATTGCTGTTTCGTATACTTTCTAATGCTCATGATCCTTAAATTGGGAATTAGTGTGTGAGCTGCCTTGCTTGCATTTTAAATCAATAAGTTCAAGCCTGAGGAGCCGAGCGGCCTCTCAATTTGTTTGTTTGCTTTTTCTGTCTCTAAACGAAGCGTTCCCTGGTTTGTCTACTTGTCTGAGGCAGTGTGGTGAGAGGAGCGGTGTGCACTGAACCCTCACCTCAGGGAAACGCTGGATTCTGCTTCCCTTCCTTGTGCAGGTTGCTAGCTGATGCAGTTTTCTTCAACAAGTTGGTGAGCATCACAAAGCTTGCCGTCTGTCGAGCTGTCAATAGATCAGTAGTACAGAACTTACAAAGAGCAAAGTGAACTAAAAGTGAAGTAATACCTCTCCTGTTGTACATTTGTTCACTTGTCAGCTTGTCGTATCTCATTGATGAGGTTTCCTGGGCAACTGTATTGACATCCACAGTTGAGACTCCTCATTGGATTTGCTAACAGTGTCCAACCTCCATGTTCGAGCCAAGTACGTCATCATTCAACCTTTTAGAACCAGGCCAATGACACCATCATAGCGGTGTTCTTTGGGGAGGTCGAAGGACAGTACTGACCGCTAGGAAGAGCCAAAAAAAAGTGAGTGAGTGGTAAATTATTAGGGTATTGATACTGGCCCGCATAAAGCACTGGTTTCACATGTATACCAGCTTGGAAGCCTTGTGTATCCTTTGTCATCTAACCACAGCCATAAATGGCTATCCCTGTTTTGCCCCCACCCAGTCCAGTTATGCCCATGACCCTGGCCTCAACATCAAAGTTTCTTTCAGGGTTTCACATACCAGCCCGCATCCAGCGTGAGGTTAGGGTTATGCCTCAATGCTAGGTTAGACTATGGCTATTACGCTGCATAGTCTCTGCTTCACTGGCCTCTCTGTTTTCCCAGGTAAACATTCCAAATAGATAAATGGCAGGTTACCGATTAAGCGCTACAAAAACGCCCACGGGCCTTCTTGCGTTGTGACGGAAACGCCCGGTCTGCAGCTCAACCCTTCTCTGAGCATCGGCAATACTGATCCAATACCTTCTTTTGTATCTTGAAGAGTTGTTAACGGTACATTACAATCCGCTCAATGCTGATATCTCACAACACCACGCTCACTGAAGGTATGTCCAACTGCTTTGACTTGATGAAAGTCAAAGCTTTTAAGAGCATTGGAGCAGGGCTAGCTGCTTACAAGTTTATCCCTGAGTGGGGCGAGTGTATCCGAGATGGTGTGCTGGTTTGGTAGCTCATAGTCCAAATGTTGCTCTTAGTGTTATGAAACAAAGTGAATTTTAAATTGTACAAAATTAGAGCGTCATCAAACCGGGAGAAGTCCAGGCACGAATAAGAGTCCAAACAGAAAGTGTCACCGAACCAGGAGAGTGAACAGAAATAGCAAATCACAGAACAAACCAGGAAACACGCGGAAACAGAGGAAGGAATAAAACACGAACTCAGTTTCGGTTTCAGAGAGAGTAGTCAAAAATGAGCAAACTGGAGTGCGGCGAGAGAACGAACGGGAGAGCCAATTTACCACAGGAACCAAGGAGTCGATCTGGCACACGTTGCTGGAGTCCAGCTGTTCTTATACACAGGTGATTGGGATGTTTGGCTCCAGCCGTGTGCCACACAAACAGGAAGGAAGGAGGGAGAAACAGAAACGGGAGTCAAGGGAACAAAATTAAAGCGGATCATGACACTTGGCCTCTAATACCTACGTTTCCCACCCCGCATTGTGGTCTGTCATTCAGTCAAAGCCCAAATGTTATGTTATCGTTTTGTCCTTGGCGCGCTCTGGCATGAGTTTTGGACGCGTTTGCCGTGCTTCCTGCACCAATGGTTCCGACATTAAATAGTCTCTGTACTTTTCGTGACGCTCCTGCAGGCATTTATCCAGTTTGCAGTGCTGAAATTTGCACTTCTCCTGCCACCCCTTCAGACTGTCACCCTACTATCTGGACAAAATAATAGGACCAGTCACCTGATCCTATCATTGTGGCCTGGATCTTGCCCGATACCAATTGAGTGGATTGGGTTGGACTCTTCCTAGTTTTAACGGCAGGATTTCCTTTATTTTTTACTTTGCGTGCATTCTTAGCTATTAACAGGCATTTTACTTCTTTATTCAGCACATTTTTTATTTGTCGTATGAGAAGCACTCAAAATATGCTAAAACTCTGGAGAGGATTCCCTGGATATCTGCCTCGTGTTGACAGAAACACAGTGTGACATGATGACTCAATCCTGCTCAGGAGCACTGTGTTTGTGACAGTGGGGGAGTATGAGTTATGCCTTGTGTGAATGCTTATTAAACACATTTATGTACATCGCCATGGCAGTTTGATAGTCCTGGATTAGGGATATGTGGTGCATGGTACAGTCGCAATGCTCTTTGTTTCATAGCTTTTTCTTGTTGGCTCTATTTTTGAAGAGACAAGTCAATGTCATGGCTGTTGAGAAACAGATCCCAAATTCTGTTTTCCGTGTCACATTGACAACCATTTGGGGGTTATTTTTAGCACGCCGCTCACCAGAATGGTCTTCCTCCTCTGTGTGACTGGGAGTAAAGGGAGTTCAGCCACATTTAAAGGTGTCACTAAATGAATCCTCCCACATAAACTGAAGATTTCTCTCCGGCACCATGCTTCAAGTGTGTGGTCTGAGCCGGCTTTTCATGCTGTGCATCGTGCCCACAGCAATTCCCCCACTGAATCTACTTCAAATCACAAGAGACTGTTGCCGCGCTGCTTCTGAGAATGGTCATCCCTGCCTGCACACCATCTCCTGCGCCCCTTAAAAGCCACTTCCCTGGAGTTTTTTCCTTTAGGCATTATCTCAATCTTTTGTTGGGGTTTTCATTTCATCTAGTCTTTTGGGTTCAGTTTAGCGCGAGTGCCATTGGCCCTGTAATTTTGAACAATTGTGTTGAGATCCTTTCACCTGTGTTTGCATTATCAACAGCTAAAAACTGCAGTCTGTGTTTCTGAGTGCTGTTGCGGGAACTGTTGAGGAAATAGTGCAAAGTGCTTGCCTCCATTTTCTTTGAACTTATCCTTGGATGACAGCAATAAAGCCAACCTGCCGTGTATGACGTGCATCAGCTTTGTGTCCCATCCTGTTTGTCCATGGCATTTATAGAGCACAGAGACTGTCTCTGTAAATTCTGAATGTCTCGCCGCTGTGCGGCTATTGATTAAATGTTCTCAGTGGTGCGGCTCACAAATGGCAGAGTATTACTTGAAGTAAATAGATGTCCTTTTACAGAAAGCCACCCAGGATGTTGGAAAATAAGTGGGTTTCCAAAAGCAAGCTGTTTAGAACCACCTTTTGTTTTTGATGCCGTGAAGACACCGGACAGTGACAAAGGATAGTTTGACAACACGATTTATCTCTCAATTAAGTCACAACCTTTTATCTTTGTTCAAGCCTGACAAAAGTGGAAAAGGGAGACAAACGTGTGCACAGATTTACCACTCGCAGCATTCTAACCATGAGACACAATCAATCCTCCAGTTGGTTTGTTCTCTTCCCCCATCCTTCCCTTTATACATGTATGACTCAGATCCCCATGGTGCTCGGAGCTTTGTCACTTTTTGAAGGGCATGATTGATTTTCGAAGCCGCTGCTCACAGACTTGAACCTTTATTCACCACAAGTGTGTTGACCTTTCACATCTCTCTGCGAAGGAGACGGACGTGAGTTTGCTGATGGACAGAATCTAAGTAACAGTCAATATACACAACCCAAATATCACCTAAAGGTTGCTATGCACAAAGAGAAATGAACCAAATTAGGATGATTTTCAGCGGCATGGTAGGCATTGTAAAAATACTTCAATAAAATCTAAATTTTGTGTGTCAAAAAATTATGGTTCACCATGAACCCGAGTTCTTGCTTCCGGTTCCTGTTTTTATGCGTATACAAGTAACATCCGACTTTTTTTATTTAATGTCTGGCACTGCAGCATGTAGCAGCCCGGCAACACGTACGACAGTTACAGCAGCACAGTATCCCAGCATCTCACTCTCACACAGTACTACCACTACAGTAGCACCTATAACCCTCGCGTCGGCTATTTTGAATGGCATTCGACTTACATCCAATCTGACTTACGACCAGTTGGTCGGAACCGATCCCAGTCGTAAGTCGGATGTCACTTGTAGCAGTTTTATTTTTAATTATTGTTTTATTTATTTATTTATTTTCATTATAAGTGTTGCTGTTTTTTGTCTCCTTTTTTTGCGGGGAGTACTTTTTCCATTGTTGTTATCATTATTTATGTATATTTTCATGTCAACATATAACTGAATGATCAATGAGAACTGAAATACAGAGGAATTCAAGGAGAAGAGTAAAGAAGGAAGAGGATGCTATCACTGAACCTGAAGAAGACTCATGTGCTATGTATGTATTAATGATATAGTTTGGATTATGTCTGAAATATGTTCAAATAGATCATGATAAATGACTACAAACTGTTTATAATGGAAGAAATTATAAACGAGAGATGCAGGCTTTGCTAGATCTCAATTCTTGGGGGTCTGGTTTGCAGCTGAGGGCTTACTGTAGGTTAGAGGTTTTAAGTCAATCTATAGTTAATGTCGCTACCATCCTGTCGCCTCCCCCTTATCGCAGGAATTAAGAAGATAGTCAGATTAATAACAGCATCAGACCCTTCCACTGCAGACCCTGTTGATACTTATTCTGGTTTCTGTCACTTCCCCAAAACTGTCTTTTCATCTCACGTCACTTCTCCGTCCAAAATGAACCCATCTCCCTGTTTTCCCTTCTCCTGTCACGATAGTGTGTCAGATTCTCTCATGCTCCATCTCTTTGTGTTTACTTATCTCGACACTGTATTGATTCTTCACTCATCCCTTTTGTGCCCACTTGCAAGCCAGTTGATGAGTGCCTTCCTGACAACAGAGTTCTCCCTGGGACTCCCTGGTTCCCTTCACACAGTGGTAGTCCCGCTTGATCTCGGTGGGGTTCTCTGGCTGCAATTGTTGGCTCTTTAATTAGAAAATGAGCTGTGTAAATTTGAGATTTTATTTGAACAAATAAGTTCACAGCAAACCCCCATGGGATTAAATAACTGCAGTGAATAAACTCATTTCAACGACTCGACGAGGAAACTATCAGTATCATCATTCCACCAAAACAGATCTGATTCGATTGGCCACTACTATACGGTGCTGTTATTTTAGAGTATTTCCAACACAAGCACATGGAGTAGCACATTGTGTTATGACTCATTACAGTGGAAACTGCCAAACTCATTTTGGACAACACACTCAGCCTGGAGCATCCAAATATTCACTGGCCAGGTCGCCTCGTGAGTGTTTAATGAGCCAGTGGATGTGTGAAAGAGGACTTTTGGGCAAACATCTCCCTGTACACAACGTGCATCAGTGTGCTGCTCTTATGCTCAGCACCTTTTACCTTATGAGCTCCACAAAAGGATTGGATTTGATGAGGTTAGTGAGCCATTGTTTGTCTCCATGTCTCGTCACTGTAATTTAATTTTACGCACCATTTACAAACTATTTGGTTCAGACAGCTTTTGCGAGAGGATGTGATTACTTTTGAAGTGTAGAAACTGAAAATGGTGTGAATAAAACATACAGTAATGGTTTGAGTCGAAAATACGCTGTTGCACAGTGAAGTCCAGTAGAAGCATGTTGAGCTCCAACGATGAAGTGTCCTCAACCCGGCTCGCACTGGGGCATTTGTGAAAGGCTTCTTTTGGTTGCCCGTCATCACCAGAGGCAAATGTCGATGAAAAGTAAATAAGAATTCAACACCAGTGGCAGCACCATGCAGAAGTGCTTAGTGCTCCAGTGTGGCGGCTCAAAGCCAGCTTGAGGCAACTCAGGGTCATTTCTTCATGCACTGAGAAAAGAAATCAAAAGAAAAAAAGATTCATGTTTTAATGGAATTCAATGGAAACACTGCTAATTAAAATGCAATTATTCATCAGTGTGTTGCACAATAACTCATAATAAGCATTAAAAGGTCTGTACTTAACATCAGTTATATACATAACATTCTTCTTTCAGCAGAAATGAAATAAAATAAATTGCCTTTTTTTTACAATAGTGATTACAGCATTTATTTATATTTATCTTAATAAATGAATTATTTATCATAACATATTAATCATAATATATTAATCCGTTAATATAGATTAATATATAACATTTATTTTTTTCCACTTCTTATTTTCTATTGTCAATCTGCTATATTTTATTATTGCATTATATTTTAATTATTATTTGAATGTTTAAACTTCTTTAAATGTGTTTTGTTTCATTGCATGATTATTATTGTTATTATTATTATTATTGTTATTGTTGTTGTTGTTGTCACTTTCTTTTGTAAGAAGTCTGTTTTGTTTCTTCATGTTGAAACATATTTTCCATTTAAAGTGCTGTATTTTTAGTGCTTGCTTTAGCAATTTGCGTCCTCCTCCACTGATGGTACAGGTACAAAAATGTGTTTCATAATACCAGCCTATGATAAGCCAGATTTATAAGATGTGACTTTTGAATTCTTTTGCATTAAAATAGCTCCTCAAATGTCAGCGTTATTTCATGAGGATCATACACCGTCAAGGTCGATTAAGAACCTCTGCAGCAGTGATTTCATATCCCTCAGCATCCACTACCTTTGACCTCTTAAAGGCGTGAAATGTTGAAAGTTTCTTTGCTTTCTTGGCCTTTTCTGATGTTTTTGTATAATTGGCTGTGTTACCTCTGCTTGAAAAATAACAAGGAGTGTTTTATGAAAGCCCTTTAAATCCTGCCAAACTCTGCGGAGAGTAGGAGCTAACAACCAGTGCGTTTCTGTCAGAACCAAAGGCTGATGGATTTATCTGTCCTTGAGAAGTAGATGTAGACTCGACTTCCCTTCTCCCAGTGCATTACAATATTGTTTGTCAATGTCTGGCCCGTTCACCCTGTTAAATTCATGGTCATATTTAGTCATCTGCTGCTGTCATTGGATCTTCTTGATGTTTGGGGTGTAGATCTAATGACATTCAGTGCTGGTGTTCATATCCCTGCTATAAAGTCACTGGGATAACTAGATTAAAAGCCGTCACTGCAATAGCAGTGAAATCTCAACGGCGTATTAACACCATCATGAGGGTCATGACTGAAGAAGGAAGACTAGACAGAGGATGCTGCTGGTGAATGGGTCAGTTGCGGTGGGAGGAGCCGGGCGAGTGGAGGGATTAGTGAGTGATGAGATGGATTAGGGTTGAGTATGTGGATGATGTGTGGGAGTGGGTGAGAAGTAAAGCAGTGAGGTTTGGAGTTAAAGCAGTCTAGAGAGAGGTTGTATTGTTGAAGATCTGACTGCAGTATTCTTTTCAATGAAGGCATGAAGAGGTGGTTTTGTGGGTGATGAAGACTAACGTGCCGTTTGCCGCTGTCTTGGGAGGAGTTGAGGGTGTAGTTAGGCGAAGGACTTGGGCTTTGGTGACACTTTGGTTTGAAGGGCGAAGGGGTCGTGATGTTGGACTTGTGCACATGTGCACTTGAACTGAGTCATGTCAACCGAAGGGTTGTAGCAGACGTTCAGAGTTGGTAGCAGAGTTGGGGTTAGCCATGAGATGGCGCTGCATTCACTATGCATACTGCAATATGTCACTTGGTATATAAAGAAAATAAAATGTGAAAAAATATATAAATAAGGAGCATTGATATTGCGAGTCACGCTTCGAAATTCACATTTCTCTTTGATGCTTGTTATATATGATATAAGAAGGGCATCTGTACAAGTGGCAGCCAGTTACTTGGGCAGCTCTTTCTGAATTTTGTTTTTTTTTTTTCTTGGTTTTCTGTGGATTTGCTTGACTCAGCATGGGCAGTGATACACCGGTGTTCCATAGACCCTGCTCCTTACTGCTGCCGCTGTCTGCACTCAGCAGTTAGTTATTTCTTGCTAACTCAGTGCTGGAGAAGTGGCCTGGCTGGTGCTTCTCTGGTGCTGTGGAGGACAGACAGGGGAGTTGTGCCAGGGTTAGAGTGGAGAAACTGACTGTCCATCACTGTGGGGAATGACCGTCTCTCAATGTGATGTGAGTGACGACGGAATGACAAGCTACTGTAGCGGCGCTGGTCCAACTTCTGTGGCAGTGAGGCTGTGGAGCCATTGCTCCGTGACTCCCACAGCCTCACACTAGCTCCAAAGCTAGTCTGTCGCTCTCACGGTGCAAGGCTGGACCCACCGGCACTGTTGGGCTTTTTGGTTGTTTTTTATTATGTATTTTTCTCAATTTATTTGTTTCTACAGTGCTGAGTATGTTGTCCTAATCGGTTCTTTGTTGTTGCTTTGTGTATGTGTGTCTGTCTTTAATGTTTGTATTTAGTGTTCTATGCTGCTGACATGTAAAAATTTAAAGGCACTCAATCAATCAAAATGTTGGAATTAAAATAGTAAAACTAGGGTTTTGTTTGTTTGTTTTAGTGGGGCATTTAAAAAAAATATTTATTAAATGCAGCAAAAAAGGGAGTTAAAATTACTTTTTTCCATATATATATTTATAGCTCTTTCAGTTATGTTAAAGATTCAAAATGACTCTATACCCATGACAATTAAGTTTTACCCCACACAAAGCATCTGTAGCTGCCCAAAAAGATGGCTGGTTCCCAGTTTGTTTTCCCCCGTAACAATATTTGCAGCAGAGCAAAGCTCGCTCCAGAGAGATTCAAACCCGTGCCAAATGAAATTACTTTGTAATACAGTGACTGCCAGACCGTGCACCATTTTCTTTTTGAATGAATGGTTTCACGATCTTTCTGTAGTTCTGTTTTTTTTTCTCGTTTATTTGTAATAATTCCATCTCTCCTCCATTCCCCCTTTTTACCGAACACAACCTGTAATCTTTTTGGATTTACCCCTGAGTCAATAACACATTCGGGCTGACATACTAAAATTGTTTTTATATGTACCACTGAGCATGGCAAATTAGTGTTTTAACTTAATTTTGATAGGTGGTTAAACAGCATGGTCACTCCGCTGAAGGTGTTGAATTAATGCACATATTTAAAATGTATTTTGACTAAGTATTTAACATTTTCATGCTTCCAGATGAGACACACTGGGGACACTTCGCTACATCACTATAAAAACAAGCAAGGTAGTGAACCTGATGTGCATAGCATGATTCAAAACAAGACAATTTACTATGACGATAGCTGGCACCATGCTAATGTCAAGCTAGTTGTTAGCTCTGGGGTGTCCAGCATCACTGATCAAACACGAACACATTTTCATTGTTAGACTTTGATTCTGTTGTCCTAAATCACATCATCTTTGCAAACGAAACAAAGCCATACTTGCAAATGCTTTACAAGCCGTTGGTGCTCAAACATAACCGCGATCAGCTGCAGCCGGCAGCGGTAACACGCCACCGAGAACACGCAGCATCCGTAGCGAGTTGAGTTGGACTTCACAGTCGAGCACCAAACTGAACATTTCTTAACCATTTCTGACCATTTTGAATGCTCTCGATGCCCATCCCTAGCTGGCTGAATTTTTATGGTGGCTTTGTCTGATTTTTAAAATTATTTATTTTTTATTACAGTGAAAGTTGTACCGTGTAATCAACAGGTGTGCATTTATTTCTTAAGATGGGACGCCCCATCTTTTGAGTCTCATACGTAGCGTTTAGTTTATGCAGTGTGTGCGATTTCAGTGGAGACCAAGGGTGAGAAATTTGGCCATGTGGTGGTGTCTCCTACCTGGTGAGGGGTTTCAGGCATGTCCACTGCAAGGGCAGGATGGAAAGATTACGTCTCACAACTGATGTTGGAAGGCTGTCAATTCCCACTGAGGAACTGGAGAGGAGGGAGAGGCCTGAGCCTCCTTGTTCAGTCTGCTTCTATAAACACTGGGTCAGGCGGAACAATGGATCATATATGAAAAAAATACATATGGCCTCCTATATAGAGTTTGTTTTCTCTTTGGGGGTATAAAATGATGCTCAGCCGTGTATTCTGACTGAATTCAATGTGCCCTTCCAACTGTGTTCCTAGCTGGGAACAAACAAGCAAGTCCTCTGGGTGACATAATTACTCCCTAATAAAGTGTCTCGCACATTCCAACCCGACAATCATCGAATTAAGATGAATCATTATTGTTCAGGCGTAATAGTGTCATTATCGCGCCGGCTGAAATGTGTTTAAGCACATCCGTGAGGTGGTGGCTGTTTTAGGTAATTACTGCTGGAGATGGCAGCTTGTTTCTCCGGATTGTTTCCTCTTCACCGTGCAGCGCAGATGCATGGTGGGGAAGCGGTAAAGAGAGAGACAGCTAAGTTCATTTTGCGCCGGTGGTTGCGACATGGCTTCTACGCCTCTGCTCTGTCTTGTAAGCATCACTCCGCCATGTGCCGCGGGGCAGAGTGCGCGCTGACACCTGTGTGCCGCCCGCGCCTCTCTGTGGCGTGTCACTCATTCCATCTCATGTTGACACGGAGACTCTCCACTGCTGCCCGTGGACATGTTGCCAAATTATCCTTCTCCCTGTCACACGCCCTCAGCTGATGTTTATAGCCCATATGAATTTTCTGCTCTGTTGCCTGTTGCATAAGTGGGTCTTTGACATTTGTTTGCTGTTTTTTTTATTTTTCCTGCTACAGTTTTGTCTTGAGTATTTCAAATACAGGTCCAATCTGTATCAACAACCCAAATGGTGACTGCAAGAAATATTCCATTAGACTCAAGCTTAAGGCAACGCATGGAACCTGTTCCATTCTCCTTCTTCCCCTCAAGTGATGGTCGGAGAGTGAAAAAACAATTCAACTGAGCACCACTTCAGGTGTGATTTCTCTTAAGCCTATACTTGAAGAGTCAAAGAAAACCACTTCAGAACAAAGAGAGTATTTTCCCTGTTGGACTAAATAAATCGCAAAACTTCTCTCACTGCACCAAATGATGATCGACGTCGCCTTGACTGAACGACCTTTAACTGCACATGACCTCTAGCGTTTAACATGGATCTCCAGGGTTTGCATTGAAATTCAATATGGGTAGTGCCGACTCATGGGGCAATTAGCATAGAAGAACCGTAAGTGCACATCCACTCTCTTTTTTTTTTTTTTTTAATAGCCGTTCAAATGACTCAACTACTACGCAATAATCCCATCTCAGTTTCTAAACGGCAAAAGCGATTCACTTCTACATTCACTCCAAACTTGACTTGGCCACACTGGCTGCACTCAGCGGAGAAGGGTGGATACTGGTACCACAACAATATTGATAGTCATACAAACTGTGATATGTAATACATCTGTACATCTCTACTACACTGTATGTGACCCACACCAATATAAAAAAGGTTGTGGGGCACAAAATACTACCCCCAAAAAACCAACCTTGCAGACTGTGTTTGGCACGCCAGTTCCAAATGTACTCCCACAGAGAGATGTACCGTGTTTCTCTATGTGCACATATCTTCTTTTTAAGGAAGAAATCACACAGCAGAGGAACGGGCATCGGGGTTGTGTTCAGAATTAATTTTGTAGCCTGCGTTTATTGATAAAGATAAACTGAATGTTGGTACATTCACCAGCAGTCTTATAGAAATGAATAAGCGTGGAGAAGCCAAATATCATCAGTAGTCTAGTGCTGAGGCTTTGATGGTTGTGAAAGTTTATCCCTGAGTTCGAACTCTCACTTCATGTACATCTACTAAAGCTAATTCCGTGTGGCTCGCAACTGCCTGCCGCCACATTGCACCTTTGTTCATACCGCAAAAGGACGTTGCAGGGAAGCAATTAACATGTCAGCACAGCTCCTTTCTAGCAGTCACGCCATGTTACCCGCTGTTAACTAAACACTTTCCCTTTTGAGGAAATATTCATGCATGTGAAAGCGGTGCTGCTTTGCTCACTAATCATCCGCTTTTCTGACTTATTTATACATAGAAAATGTTCGACTCTCCTACCCATTTTCCCAGTTATAGTTATAGTGCAGTTATGGTTTCAGTATTCAGAATTTATTTTGAATTTTGTAAACATAGGTGAAACTTCATTCAGAAGGCCTGAGAGCATCGATTGACACCAATAGCCCCATTCTCCCTGCTTTCCAGACACTGGGGGAAGAATCAGATGAGTCTCTGGTTCACACAACACATTCTACATTTATATTTAATATGGCAATAGATCAATATTGAATTAGTTTTAAAAGAATCTTGCTGCATTGATCCACTGGTCTCCAATATCATTTTTAAAGCCCATGGCTTTAAAATGGCAGGACAGGACCCCTGCAATGGGAATTTATGTGGCGACAAGTGTGTATTTATAGATTTAAGCTTTAATGTTTTGCTCCCTTGAATTTGTTTCCATAACGTTTGTTAGTTAGGTTGTCTTTAATGAATCCCTCTGGGAAAATGTGCAAACATATAGGAGCCCAGGAGAAAACCCACATTGTTCCAGTGACTTGTCAGAAGTCAGATTAAAATAATGTCTGATCGCAGGGGACAATAACTGTGCCACCAAACACCGATTTTACAGTTTGTGAAGTCTTTAGCCCATGCCCAAGGTAAATGGCTTGACAGTGAGGTGCATTCATGAATTAGTGCTGTAGTTAGAGTTTCTTATCGAGCTGTCGATATTGACTGAAACCAAGGATGCCAACACTTCCTGGCTTGTAAGCTTTAAAACACTCTGATCCGCCCATCTTTGTACAACACTACAGTGATTTCTGTAGTATCTTTTTGTCTATGTTCCAATTAAGTTGAAAGTTATGCAAGGATTTGCATTACATTTTCTGGAAATATGTAAAATGGGACAAGAAATAAGGGATTCAATTTGGACAGTGATCTGGATCAAGGAATTTTTTTTGAAGGATTCTTTGGCATTGACACAATGGCAGATACATCGACGTATCTTTAGCATTTGTGCCATTTGGATTTCTATTTTGGTTTTTATGGATACTTTGTCATTTTGTTGGGGGATAACTGAAGGTGCTTTCTGGAGGTTTGCGCTCTCTGAGTGCTTTTTTTTAGTTTTCCTAACAAACTGCTGGTGGATTGATGTCAACAGCCAAATTTGCTAATGCAAAGGTCACAGATAGACATATTCATTGCATGGTAACTTGTCTTTATAATGATCTACTTATACAGTCTACCTATAAATTCTCTACATTTTGAGATTGAGTAACTCCAACAACATGATGCAAAAAACAGTTTGTTGTCGTTTCTCAACTCAGCTTAATTTTAAGAAAGATGAAAGATGAGACAAAAATAATGTGATGAGGCGTCAAGTATATTTTTAAGGAGGGAAATGTTCAAAAGAGATGAATATAAATGGATAATAAGTAAAAAAAAAAAAAAAAGAAAATTTCAGATAGCCTTGAAGGTTAGCAGCAGAGTCAATTATTTTGCATTAATGAAAGAAAAAATTATGAAATAGTTTTTGTCATCCAACTCAAGTCATATCAAATTTAATTTATATGTTTTAGAAATGATAAAACATTATTGGTCTCTTTGGAACCTGTATGGGAACTTGTAGATTGACAAAGAAATATATTGACAACAGCAGTTTCCAGAAGTGTACAGATTCGCTATCTTATGCACTCTTGTAATCTACTCTAACTGTTCCAAATGTACCTAGAGATCCCCTTAGTCACCCGAAATTTGTTGCCTTCGGTCAGTCTGTTTACTCTTACTTTCTTTTACCTCCAATTCATATTGTAGACAACAAATGAATGCCTGTTTTTGTTGCATAAGACGAGTGAGGTAATGGAATACTTCTGCTCAGTCTTTTCATTCCATCACTGATCGAGAAAAACTATAATTCCTCTTTATTGATATCTTTCCAGATTCTGTTGTTGTGTTGCAGCTGACTCCGGTCCAGATTAATCACATTCGAAGGTCAAGCTGACACCCGTGATATTTTCTGTACTCCAGACTGTACAAGATGGTGGTCGTGATCACTTGATGGTCGATGTAAACAGACGGTGATGGATTTGGTATTTGTTTTACATGAGGAGGGAATCTGCAACAGTTATTCCAAGTTAAAGCAACGTCATTATTTTTTCCACCTTTGTGTGGTTTAACTTCCAGTTTGGTGCATCATTTATTGATGTTTTTCATCCCTCGTTCTGTACGGAGGTTTGTGTGAAAAACTTTCCACCGGATGTTGTCTGTTTGAGTAAAGTGTATTCATCGTTTCACTGCCTCTAAATGGCAAGAGGTTTGAGAGTGAGTATTAAAAATTTAAATATTATCTCCAGAGCTTGTGGTTGCCAGAGGGGTACAGTCACAGTCGCATCCCTCCAAATGTTTTGAGAATCTCTCCAAATATATTGACACACACACACAACACACACCGTTCTGTGCGTGAACTGTTTTTGTATTCCCGAAATTAACAACCAGCCTCTGTTAAGACTGTTTTTTTGGTGCTTCATTGCATAAATTATGTATTTATTTCTCTGTCTGACTTGTAGAGTACGTGTGAGTGTGTGTTTCAGGCTGAACTGAAAGTGACTTTTCAGCAGGTTTTATGCGCGTTTGCATAATGTAGGTCATAAATCCAGCATAAGCAACAATATTGCAAGTTATATTCTCCGTCTCTGTTGATGGGATGACTTTTTTTCCACGATTTTTTCCTAGCTGCTTTGTTTTCTGAAAGTACCAACTAGATAAAAAAAAAAAAAATCCAGTGCTTTGCTTGTGTGGTTATTAAATCCATGTCTAAATTCACCATCAATGTGAATAAAGGTCAAAGAGGAGTCGTTGAAAAGTTTGGGACACAGACTGGCAAACCGTGGCTTTAGTTCATACACAAAAAATTGCTATGAAACAAAGGGTAGCTCAACTTAAAGGTGAAGTTTGAGCGATATAAACATATTTTTTGGAAGGGGCAAATGGGATTTAAATCACAGAGTGCTATGAAAAATCCATGCTTTCCATCCATTAAAAAGGATTTATATCATCAACAAAGATGGTGGCTGGCGGAGATGACCCTGCAGAGTTCATGCTCTGTGATTTTAGAGAAAACACAACTAAAATGCTAATGACAAGTCATTTTGATGGATTTATTCTGGAGTGAACGCATCCCTGCTGCCTCTCGCACAAACCTCAGACCTTTCTGCGATCTCTTCCGCCAGAGAGCGATAAATGAATGTGCAAATGGTTGAAATAGATCCCAGATGTTTATACAATAGCAGTAATTGATGTCTAATCCTCTCCATGCATAAGTGATGATTCAGCCATTGAAATTATGATGAGAAACTTCCACTGGAACGTTTTCGTCTGACAGCTCGCCGTTGAATCGCTGCCCTCGTTTTCAGCAGTGTCATTATTCCTAATTTTATTATTTTAAACTGTGTCATCCGTGTCTTTCTAGGTTTTCTTCAATTAGCGAGTTGGCTCCGCTCGGGACTCCAGTCGGGACGGTTCTCGCCGCCGCTATCAACCAGACAATCTTTTATTCAATCGTGGGAGGAAATGATTTGGGTAAGTGCTCCACACCATTTCTTTTCATTATCTTACACCATTTTGCAAATATTGAGGGATTTGCTGCGGGAATCTATTTGAAAAACAATAGTGACTCTAAAGCCGGTGGAAATTGTGCCGTCTCGGCGAAGCATTTACGCTTCCCCACTAATGCTATTGACTGGTGGATTTAACCAAATATTTGAATGTGATTGTTTAATAAATAATGAGGGCCTTCACCACTGCAGTCAGACAGTTAGACTAAGATGCCGGCAGCTTTTACGTTGTCATTATTGTTTAATACAAGATAAAAAAAAGAGGATGCTGTGAATAAAAAGGGACATGACTCTTAAATGGATGCGATACAAAGGACCTGAAGAGAGTGCCGAGATAGGTTGTCAGTGGCATATCAGTAGTAATGGAACTTTTTTCATTTTGCGGTTTCACACTCATAAGAGCTGGATCAATGCAGTCAAAGAGCAAAATCTCGTCCTCGCTTTGCTGAAATCCAGCATCTTCCTTCGGCATTTCCCATCAAGTCAGTCTCCGCCACCATAACTTATCCTCCTTGTGCTTTTATCACATCAATCCGCTTCACGTCCTCATTTACAGCATCTGCTAGCCTCATTGGTTGTCTTCCCATTCTTCTTTTACCTGGTATTCGAATTCCGTTCATTCTTTGTCCAACAATTCTCCTCTCTTCTCTCCACCTGCCCAAACCATCTGGCCAATCTCACTCCGTCTCAAAACGTATTTCCCTCTCGTTTGTACTCAGTTCTGATCTTGTCTTTCTAGTCACTTCTGACAAAAACCTGAGCGTCTTCAACTCTACTTGATGTTTATGGTTACGACGGTGAGGAAAAACTGAAACACAAGTCTGACCAATTCAATTTTTTTTTCTGTCTGGTTCACAGGTCACTTTCAAATAAACAACAAAACTGGAGTCATATCCACTGCAAAACCACTGGACTATGAAAACGTGACCAGCTACGTCCTCAGAGTCCAGGCCGACTCGATGATCGTGGTCATGTCAAACCTGCGTGTGCCTTCCAAAAGTAAGTTTCACAGTAATACCGCTGTTATTTCGAAAACCATTTCGTTCTTCTGAAGAATGATGTGTTCTCTGGGTGAAAAGCTCTGTCTATCCATTTTGTCTTTCCATCAGAGACTGGTATTTTTTTTTTAAATCTGTTAAACAAAAAAGGTTTATGGGAAACTTTTAGGACTTTAAAACACAGAACAGAGAATTAATATTTAACTAAAACTGTTCAACCATGAAATCAAACACAATCAAACTTCATTTGCCTTAAATTTTTTAGGGATTTATTTGTATTTCTGAAGGGAAAATGTGAAATTATCTGCATTCATTGTGTCGTGGCTGTTCCTTCACAAGCACCACATTTTTTCAAGGGACATCTATTGTCATTCCTACAGCATGAAAACACTTAGTAAGAAAGTAATAAATTATTCAATTTTTTGTCTGACTGTCCACATCACTGTACACACAGATGGATCCAACGTAAGTAACTTGTTCTCCTCCCTGATGAGGTGGAGACATGCTTCCAACTCCTCATTCATTCAGGTTCTTTGTTGTTGTCAGTAACTCTGGCTAACAACAACAACAATGGCTGCCAGCACAACTCAAATTTTGTTTGTTCACGCCCATCCATTCACTGCCATAAAAACGGTTGTGGTTTGCGGCAGCGCCCAAAGCAGTGACTCGCACTAGAAGCAGCTAAATGTGTGGAAGCGGCGGCGGAACGCATCACCAGTTCACTCAATCACATTCGCTTTCATGAAGCATTTTGAGAGACCAGTATCCTGCCAGCAGGTTAGTTGACCAGTCGGTGCCAATTGTTTCCGGGCGATGACCGCATGTCCTACACTCACAATCGGATTTTTTTTTATCTCAGTGTCATCTGTTTGACACGTGAAAAGTGTACATTAGCAAAAGATAATATTTGTCAAGCAGATTGTTGCCAAGCATATATCTGTTCTACTTTCGGGTCTAAGGACGAACACATCATGATGGGCTGACATGTACTGCGTTGTCATCCATGATGTCAAAACAAGTGAGGCGACACTGCCTTCGCCAGAGACGGCACACATACTTGGATTATGTTTCAAAGCTAAATGCCTTTCAGAATATTTCTTCATTTTGAAACCCTGATGGAAGTACTTTTATTTTGTTTTGACTGATTTCCTGTATCATGGGTGGCTTCCCTCAAAGATGTGTTTGTATTCATTCTAGTTTTTATGCTGCTTAAGTGGCGGTGCCGGTTTTGGTGTGGTACGGAGTCTTCGGCCCCCTTTGAGATTGTTATGTTTGTTTTTTTGGCCCATTTTGGTTGACAGGAAGGACTTAATATGGTTGACTGACTGACTGACAGACTTTTGTGGAAACAGAGCATAGGATCACCATAGTAGTGGGGGGCTGCTCCTCTTTATTAGAGATCAGCTTTGCCACACTGTGATATGGGAGCTGAGGACACTCTACCACACTATAGAAGAAGGACGGGCCTCAACCTTTGAGTCTCAGTCCTGTCACACTCTTCAGTATAAATGATCTCCCCTCTGCATAAAGTTTTCACGTCTTGAACATTTGAGAATTTTCTTGTTGACATTTAGGGTATAACCTGAGTTTGCTGGAAAGCAGCCACAATAACACTCAATAAATGAACGTTGTTGGGGTCACTTCATCGACGTAAGAATCGATGCATTGAGAGAGATCATTTTCAGTTTATGTTGGCATTACATACATACATATTCATACATTACATACATATTCTATATTAAATTAACATCATTCAAGCCTTCCACTCTCTGTTGAGGCTACACTCCACCAGATCAGCATCGGCCTTGATAATTTTATTGATTTAAGATAGGTTTTATTTAAGGAATAATATTCATGTATAATTTTTAAAAAAAGGCTGAAGCCCGTTTTTTTGGCGTTTGGTTTGAAATTCCAGAAAATCACAAGTCGACTATGAACTCCAGTGAAAGATGGTCTCTGACCCTGAATGAGCCCATGCGTTCTCACCATTAAAATACATCAAATCGAACGCCTCTTCGTTGGACTCCATTGTAATCTCCTATAGAGACAAACCGAGGAGAGAGTGTGTTATTTGCATCCGCGGACTTGTAATTTTTATGTTAAAAGACATTTTATAGTCCCCACCTGACTTCACGGGCCTCACACTGGAAATCCTTTTGAGTCTTTCTTAAAGCCCCTGTGAACAGTACAGTATTTTCATCACTTGCTTTGTGAAGACCGGGATGGCCCTTAATGTCCTCCGCCCTTAATAAATGTTGCCATGTTGGACACATTAAGTCAAGATATTTTATGCCCTGAATAGGAGATGAAGTGGTGGCTGCCAGTTTTATAGGCCAACTATAGAAAGGTTAAACTACCCATTTGGTTAATAAAGTGACAAAATGTGCGCATTTGCTTGATCAAATATGGGATATATTCAGCAACTCCCCAACTCCAACTTCCTCGAGAAGATTTACTCTGTCTGTTCACATTCTTGTTCGTCAAGTCTCACTGCTCTTGACCGAAAAGGAGAATAGCTGTCTTATATCTTTCATCAAAGATCATTGTCATCACATACAAATAAAGTGTGATGGTGTTTAGTCATGCCCTGCCTCTTCATCCTCCTAGAAATTGAGGTTATGTGTGCCTTTGTTTTGTAAAAGTGATCTGTTTGTCTTGCTTTTTTGGAGCATGATTTAAAGGTGCCTGGTAGGCTCTTGCTTTGAAAGTTTCCATGGCACTTCGAGCTGTCGCAGGAATGTATTTCCATGCATCAGTAAGAGCGACTCGCTCAGAAAGTGGAAGAGTGGGAATTCCTGTTGAGACTGAGGAAGAACTTGAGAAATACTTTTGTTTAGGTATTTATTCTTTTGGACTGTGCAGACTAGTTTCTTGGGTTTTTCAAGTCAGTGATGCAAACCAAGGTCATCATAGTTTTTGATTTTTTTTTTCGTTTATCTGCTTTTAAATTTTTGTCTTTCAAATTCACTTGGTTTTAATTCATTTTTAGATTGGGTTGGCTAGTTTTAATGACTTTGAGTTTGTTTTTTTTAAATAAGTTTCTATTAGTTTCAGTGTTACTTTTGGTTATCAGTTTTTTTTTTCTTTCAATATGGTGTATTTGAACATGATTGAAGATTGAAACACAAGTAGTCAGTAATAAAAAACAAAGAAAAGACACCATGTAAAAAAAAATGCGTAAGTTTGGACAGGTGACAGTATTGCCCAACTACCACCATCTCAATAGTCAGCGTTGTCGGATCAGGTTGTCGACGCAAGTGATGTCACAGGCTGTCGTAAAACTAGCTGAGCCAAAATAAATCTTTCACTTCTCTTTCACTTTTATTGTTATTTTTATTTCACTTATGCAAAATTATTAACAATTCTAGTTTTCTTTTTTTTTTTTTAATGAACTATAAGAGCTGACATGCAACCTTCACTTACATTCAACAAACAAACAATAATAAGACGTCTAACAGTGATAGTAAGAGGCAGGTAATTCTATATTTCTCTCTTTAATGTTGTAGAACCACTGATTCAAGATTGATGTTATATTAAATTAGTCTTCTTGTGATGTTTGCTGATGGCTAATTATTTAACTGCCATTGACATATTAAATAATTTGGTTTGGTTATTGTACATTCCATATTTTTTGCTGTTAAACATGTGCTACATATCTTTTACTGACAGCAAGTTTCATTTCTTTCTATCGAGGCCTCCATTTGAATTTGTGTACCGTTGGTGGACTATGAAAATTAAACTGACATTAGAATTTCAAGGCTAAATTGTGGGGGGGACTGCACCTTCCAAAAGGAACACACACTTCAATTGTACTGTAGCATCTTGAGTCTTGTGGTTCTTTGTTTTTCATCACTATTTTCTGCTCCTAGCTAACACAGCTAAGGTGTACATTGAGGTGCACGATGAGAACGACCACCCGCCTGTATTCACCAGGAAGCTGTACATCGGCGGAGTGACGGAGGACGCTAAGATCTTCAGCTCTGTACTCAAGATAGTGGTAAGAAAAAAGTCCTCCTTAGCTATTGTTTCCTATTGAAGGAGATGGCGAGGACTGCCTCATTCTATTCCCCACTTCACTTCATCACACTCTCCCTGCAGTCCTGGGTGGGAGAATTCATCCGATCTGCTCCCTGAGGCTGTTTCATATCCTCTTTCTATCTCGGAGCACATCTCACCTTCAAGATCTCTCTTTGCACCGTTAGTCTCAGGTGGGATTGGCCGAATGTAATCCCGCTGTGATCACGGAGGCATGGCTGGATATTGGGTCTGATATTCAACTAGCTCTGAAAACAGAGGGTTTTATGGTCATCTTGAGACTATACATTGTTTTTTTTTGTTATTTGATTCATGTGTTGTGGCAGTGAGTCATTTCAGACTAGATTAACGTTGATATATTCCCATCTGGGGTTCTGCTCTGACATTCTGTGGAGCCTATCCGGGCTATATAGAGCGAGATAAGGGTAAGGGTGACACACTGGAGAGGTCACCATGTGGCATTTTGCCAATGAAAGTTAGACTAGAAATTGAACTTCAGGGCACATGGGCACTCGACAACCGAAGACGATGCGCAGTTTGGACCCCAAAATATGGAGCACAGATTCATAAAATGTTGAAGGGATAAATGTGTGACCAAAGGTAGCAACGAACAAAAGAGTGTCAAAAATACATAATGGAAGCTTGAGGTGCCGGCGAGTTCACCAACAGTCACCACTCTAGTGGGGTGATGGGGAGGTCGCCCAAAGATGTACCTCGCCTCTGCAGAACAACACAAAAAAACAAATCAAGAACAGGAACAAAAGCTGAAAAACAAAACAGGAAGCTGGAGGGACTCGACATGAGAGTCAATAGAGTCTGTGAGAACACCCCTGGGGATTTTTTTTTTTTTTTTATTTGCTAATAATGTAATTTATGTTGGAGAAAACACAAATGAACTTGGACTTTTCACTTCTGTAACAGTTGCTATGCAAAACTGTACACAGGATTCATCTTTTAATGTGACTTTTCTTGTCAAAATGTTAATAGAACTTTGGTCTTTTCTTTACAATCAGTTATCAAATATCTCAGTCATAGTCTTGCGTAGAATAAAATTCTTACTGAAGAATACGTACGTCATTATTTTACAGTTTTGAAATGTCAAGACCTTCATTTAATGAAGAGCTATTACTTCAAAGCATTTTCCTCACGCTCTCTTTGGGACACACGCTGTCCTTTAATCAACCCTGATTGATACTCCTGCTGATAGAAATTAGCGCCCCCAACTGGTGTCTTTACACTCCTGCGGAAGCTGGTCATGGTTCCACTGTTTTGTTACCGAACTTTATTAAAACAATATTTAGAGCCAAATGTGTATTATTACTCTGCTGTCTATCTGTAATCTGATCTTTGGGAAAAATAAAATAAAATAAAATAAATAAATAAATAAATAAATTATATATATATATATATATATATATATATATATATATATATATATATATATATATATATATATATATATATATATTTTTTTTTTTTTTTTTTTTTTTTTTTTTTTTTTTTTTTCACTTATGCAATTTTATTTCACTTATGGAAAAAATTGTTTGTGTTTGTTTCAAAGATCAGATTACAGATAGACAGCAGAGCTAATGACTTGATTATTTACTGCTAATACTACGTAATAATGGTGTTGTTTAGAGTGAACTTTCAGTGGCCATTCCATCGTAAAATTAAAATTACTGGCTAATACGCTGCAGATTTATATCTAAATTAGGAGTTTTTCTGGGTTGGAAATGTTCCTTAATCTAGAGTCTGACCGTCACATTTATTGAGGAAATGATCAATATAAATTTCATTATAGAAGCTTCATGGTGACTAATAATTATACTATAGTCGTACTGTTAGTGACAAATTGAGGCTCTTCAAGTAACTTTTGTTCAGTGCCATTGTATTTTTTTACTGAGGACAACGCACATTCTTGCAGGCTTTTAAATGCTTTCAGTGTATCTCATATTTTCCACCGTCAATAGCTTGAGGAGGCAAAAAAATGGCCCTATTCATCAGTGTCAGCCATGACAGATATGGATTCTTAAAATTGATGCTTATTGCAAGGTCTTTTTTTTTTCCTTCAAGTTTCTTTCTTTTCAGTATCATTTTCCATTTGGGCGTATGCAATGTATAGGGTCTCTAAATTACTTGAGTTAATGTGAATGTCAAATGTTCACTTTGAATTCCAGCTGGGCTTGGCAGTCTTTATGGCCACATTATCTTCAAAGAACATAGAAAGGGCAGATAAGCTGAAGAAACACAGGCTTTTCATAAACCTATTACAGGAATCTACTTTCAGAAATGCTCCAGCCGTCTCTTGAGTTTGAGATAACGCGACTCCTGTTGTGACACCAGTATCAGCTTATTATGGTTTGTTACAAGACATGAATAGACGAAGCAATAATGTGCTGCAAAAGGACTGTTGTCAGAAGGTCAGCCTTTTATTGTAGACTGCCAGTTGTTTGGTAATGAATCCTGGCTATAGCTCGGTTTTAACCTTCCCTCCGCTGTATGGCAGCAAATCATTTTTTACAGTTCATTTTCATAAATTTGTGCGGTGGTGGATGAGACTTCAATAAATTAGGAGTAGGACACACGTTTTATGTTTGCTACCCTTTATAGTTGACTAAAATATCGAATTTTTGACCTCTCTCTGAAAGGATCAGGGCTGCTACGACACAGTCGACTAGTTGCAGGCGGTAAATGAGTCGACTAGTCGTGACATCATTGCTGTCTCTGCGGTCGGCTGAGGCTTGTCGCGACCTAAAACATTGAAAATATGTTACCTTTTCACAAAGCACACATCAAAGGACACGCACGTCATATAACAACTAGTCAACTAATACTGGTAGTGGATGACTAGCTGACTATCAAAAGAGTCATTGGATCAGCATTTTTCAACTGGGGTGACGCGGCACACTAATGTGCCGTGGGAAAATGATCCAGTTTCACCTAATTCTTCCGGAGATAGAGGTGGGCGTTGTGATGCCATTAAATCATGACAATTTGAACGGGTTGACGGGCAACCAAGGTGAGGAGATCACATGGATAGGCTGACATTCTTTCCACTATACTGCAGAGCTACAGTGTGTTGATGCTCTGATCTGTCCGTAAGTCAAAGCAGCGCTGCTGTGGTGCGCGACACTCCTCTTCCCACACACTCACATCTTAAAAGGCGGTCAAATGCACAACTTCCAGCTGTTTTTAAACCTGATGCGCCTCTAATTTGAGCACACACTTTGACGACAGAACGTTGGAGGGAGTGATCCTGCGACGCCAAAGACTGTCTTCACCGCTGAGCTAACAGCTAATGTGACGTCTCTCTTCCAAACTTTATTGATACTCATGGACTGTCAATGTTTGCTTTGTGGTTTCAAAGTTGGCGAAAAACTAAATGCACAACAAAGTAAATGCACTCCAAAATGTGTAGAGAGAAAGATTAATAGTTTTTTTGAAGCAAGTTCAGGCAAAAAATGCTGAGGATTTGACTGGAAACTCAAAACTACAATAAACCACGCACAAGAGAAGTGATAAAATCAAAACGGTTATTTAAAGTAATTAAATAAATAAATAAACCATGATATATTTTGCCATATTTCTCCCTTTCTGGACACATTTGAACAAATACATTTGCTGCAATTAGTTTCTGCAAATAGCCTGGCAAAAGGGTACTACAGTTTTTCACAAATGATGAGGGATTTTCTATAAGACTCGTGTGCTTTGGCTGAGGTTCCTTTAGTGGTGTGCCCCAGGATTTTTTTTCAATGAACCAAGGGTGCCGTGGCTTGAAAAAAAAAAAAAAAAAAAAAAAAAAAAAAAATATATATATATATATATATATATATATATATATATATTTTTTTTTTTTTATATATATATATATATTTTTTTTTTTTTTTTTTTTTTTTTTTTTTTTGTATATATGTTATTTTTTTTTACCTCTGGCAATGTGATAATCTGTGCTTGTACTTGTTGGGAAAATGGCTCTAAGATATAAATCAATACATTTGGTTGTTCGTAGTCCTTTCCAAAGGTTGAGATGTATTTTGCCAAGATAATGAAGAACACTCTCTCATCAACCCCACCACACTCATGATACCTCATGTGCCCACCACTTATACATCATGTCCTTCACAGCATCCACAAACCTCATTGGCTGTCTTTTTCTTGTCCTTTCATTTGGTTGCACCATTTCTGACATTCTTCTTCCAATGTGCATCTATTCTTGTCCTCCATAGTGACTCCTGATGAAAACCTAAGCATCTCTACTCAGCTACTTTCCTATGTGTCAGTCTCTAAGCCGTACTCCATGGCAGCTCTCACTGTTCTATGCAGGATCCCTTTCACTCTTGCTACCAGTTTTCTGTCTGAGATCAACCATATGAATCTGCACTCTTCCCCTTGCCTCCTTTTGATCTCTACAGAAATTGTGTTTATTTTTTTAGGTTTGATCATTCAAATTCAAACCAAGCTCCTAGTCCTGCTAGACTGAAGGCTCGCTGATGATTTGTATTGCTCGCATCAAGCTCAAAAACCTGGTCATAATTTGTCTGGTATTACTGTATTTGCAGGCCACTGACAAAGACACTGGGAACTATAGTGCTATGGCATATCGCCTTATCATCCCACCGACAGCAGAAGGCCAGGACAGCTTTGTCATCGAAACTTACACCGGCATCATCAAGTCAGCAATGATGTTCCGGAACATGCGCAGGTCCTACTTCAAGTTTGAAGTAATTGCGACAGATGACTACGGAAAAGGTCTTAGCAGCAGCGCAGAGGTTGTTGTAAGTACTAACTTACTTTACTGATTACTTGAATTTAAACATAACCAAGTTAGATTTCAAGTTACTTTACAAATTACAAGTCTTGACACTTTGGGGGTTTAGTGTTTCGATTTTCACCATTATATCTAAACCGACAAACTGTTTACCTGACCGTGTTTGGGGTCTTGGGGTCATCTTTGGGCACAATCTCACACAAAATCACTGAATTAAAATTACAAATTGCAATTAAATTAAAAATAAAATGTTCTCTCTCTGTGAAAGCCACCTATACGAAGCTTTTAAATAAATTAGAATGCAAATAAAAAAATTCCAAAACTGACACAAAGTGATGAAACTAAGTGATACTGGCCAATTTTTTTTGCAAAATAGAGAAACAACTACTTACAACACATTGCAACCAAGAATGTCCCTGTCCATCACTAGGTGCAGGAGTACAAAGCACTGTTGTGTCACGTCTCCTGTTGGCCACCCGTAGGTGACACTGGCCTCAGCACTAAGCATTTTTTTCGACTTGCGAGAGAGGGGAAAACGGAACATCAGCACTGTTTGTTCACTGTTCGGCAAACATTAGAAAATTATTCCATTTAAGTGTGGATGGTTTACTTTGTCATTAGAGTCCTTTTACTGTGCCTCTCAAGGTGATTATATAGTTTTGAGTTCACTCACTTTGACATTTTGCAACTCTGCCTTTGTTCGATTTCTTTCCCTGCTAGTTCAATACTGTCATCTGTAGCAGACACCGCCAGCAGTGAGCTGTCCGCATGATGTGTCCCGCACATCATGTCATAACCCAAGACGCAGAACAAGGAACCAAAATATTTACATTTATATTTTTTGGAAAATAACAAAAATCGTAACACACAGTGACGTGGATGAGTAATGTGAGCGCTTATATAAGAGCAATTCATGACTGCCATGACTGATAAAGGGGTGTAGTTCTTTTTTATCAGTTTGGTGGACCAGTGCGTTTTCAGGCTTCAGCTGGCATAAATCTGAAAGACAAACCAGCTAATTACAGTTTAATGGAGGCCAGAGGTTTTAACATCATATCTATGAACACAGAGAGGACACAGCTAGTTCAGCATTTGTGTCTCAGCTTCCCATCCACATCTGGTTGCATGTTCAAACTGTGTGGGGGTTGCTTCTAATGTGGTGCCAAGGCAGGCTTGAGCACGCTCTGTGATCCAGTTGGCCCCTCCTCTTCTTATCTTTCCTCTTGGTTTAGCGTTTCTGTGAAATCTGTCTGGCTAATAAGCCTAACTAGACAGGAGAAGGGTCTGGAACATTGCCTGGGTTCGGGGAGGGAGCAAGCGTGTGCTTAACCACAGCGCTCATTAATTTTCAGGCGACAACCTTATGTCATAGGAACAACGCAGGGTTTCACTTCAAGGCTCCTTCACTTAACCCAAGTTCCAAGATCTGGGTCTGATAGGTCAGTTGCTTGGCAACAACACAAACAGGCAATTAGTGATCCCAGAAAAAAACCCAAAACATTTGAAGAACTTGACCACCCTCAGAAGTCTCTTCAATTAAGCCTGTTGGAAGCTGTTCTTTTGTCTCCGTCTGACTTGTGGTCTTTCAGGTTTCTGTGGTCAACGCTCTGGATATGCAGGTTGTCGTGTCAACGGTTCCCCCGACTTTAGTGGAGGAGAAAAAGGAGGAGCTTATACGGTAAGGTTAAATAATCAAGTATTTAACTGTGACTATTACATTACAGAAAATATTTTGTCACTAGAAAAAAATGCCTCGCCATATCCCCATATATTCCTGAGTGTTTCCACCCTAACAAGAACTGGCACATAAAATCATAATTTCCCAATCTAGTCACTTGACCGTATGAATTTTCACTTGTTTTGTCAGTTGTAAATGGATTTAAGAGCACCATAAAAGCAGGCAGCAGGTTGGAAGGTGGTAGTTCTGGCAATCAGAAGAGGTTTTTCTTTTCATCTATTACAGCTACTGTAGCACATCTGCGATCAAACCCCAGAAAAATATTCGCTCACACCCGAGGTTTTTCTGTGTGTCCTTTGACCCAGAGGTCATGTGAATAAACAGAGTCAAGAGTTTGCCTGGTGGCGGTGGAAGTGATGAGGGAAATTGCTACATTTGATGGAGTATTTCAATGGGCTCGTAAACATTGCAATTGCTCATTCAAATCTCAACTAGGGCTGGCAGGTGACCTTGAGTCCACCTCCTACTACATGTGACACACGCTCTTTTGTGTACAGTCATTTTCAAACTGGAACTCTGAATGTGAACTCTGGTGTTTTGGTCTAAACCCTTGCTGCTAATCAAATGCCCGTTCTCTGCTCCTTATTTGACCAGATTGGGGGTTGAATTTTGGATTTCTGAAGTACTTATGTAATAAAAAATTACAAATTACATTTGTTTTTCTTTTTTTTTAATGATGAACATTTACTATTTCTGTCTTTTTCTGTGAATGCATCATGATCAGGTTTCTTTTGAAGACATTCTAAAATCAAAATAGTAAAAAGAAAAGAAACGAGAACGTTTGGACACAAAATGTTTGGATTTTGGAGGCAGATACCAGCATTGCAGAGAACATCAGCACTGCTGCCGCCTCGTAATTTCATTGTTGCAGTGATGTGACATATGTCAGAGTGAACACACACTCTGTGGGGAGGAAACTAACTACAAAGAATCCTGCTGTGCAAGACTGGTCAAAACGGGAGACCTCCATCGCCAAAAATCTACCTGTCCTTTTACCGTCGCTGATCACATGCTTCAATGCATTCTTTACGTAGATTGCTAGATGTCGTACACTAATATATATCTTTATTAATCACAACGACAAACACAAAACCAGCATGACGACTGGGGAAGACGCATTGATAATATATCTCCTGCACAAAAGAGGAAAAATGAGGCAGCGTTGTAGGAGGTGATGGTTGATAAGGCCATTAGATTTACAGAATTTCCGCCATTGTTTTGTCTTCTTGTGTCTCGGTAATAACAGCAACAATGCCCGTGGTGGTACTGCTCAAGATCCAGATCCGTACGTAACGTTGAGCATAAATGGGCCTCAAGCCTGGTAATGAAACGCGCAATTCAGTTCCTAAACATGGCATGGCCTGCTGTGAAGCTTCGGATTTCACAGCTCTGTCATTGAAGAATACCTCACAAAATTACATGCTGGATTAGTATAGAAGTCACGACACTGAGGACTGTGTCCTCTTCATGGAGCATGTATTAGAACCAATTTATTTTCGTATGTACTCTATAGGTCCGGGGACCAGCTGGACTGAAGCTACTGTACCTAAATGGTCCGGTCCGAGTATGTGTGCCGCTCCCCCCCAAGTAAATAAAAGTTAAAGATTGTAGTAGAAGTACGAGTCACAGAGACAATTGTATCATTTCCCTGTGTTTGAAATGATCTCAGATTTCCAATTTTTGTTGGAGGGTTTCGAACATAATGTGAAGGACGACTGTAAGATGTTCAGATGTTGACCTTCCTCTTACAGCAACAGCTCTAATACTGGTAGCACAAGGCAACAAAGAATAGTGAGCAGGTGGTCATTTTTGGAGTTGCTCTGTTTGTGCTGCTTTTTTGGTTGAAAGCCTGGCTGTTCGTTTCTTCAGATTTATGATTCTCTCTGAAAGGCAACTGATGTGTTTTTCCTGCTCTGCTGTGACTCCGCTGTTTAAACAGAGGATTTGTCATTATCTTTTTGCAGTGATGCCATCTGCAATCTTCGCACATTTCAGGTGATCCGGGGTCATTTTACTAAAGTGCTTCAACTGTTTATCCACCTTGACAAAGAGAGCCGGAAAAGCGTTTCTTTATTGGCTGCAATGAGGTGTGGATTTGCTGCCGGCTGAGAAGGATTTGAGCAGTGTTGTTCTGCCAAATGTGGGAAAGAAAGCTTCAGCACATGGTCGGCGTGGAGTGTCATGAGGGGGGTCATTTGAAGTGCCTTTGATGGAGATGTACTCTGGATGTATTGTCTTGGCTTTTAAGTCCACCAGTAACACCTCAGGTTTGTGTTGATTGCAGCATTCTTGAGCGGCATGTTCAGGACCAGATTCCAGGTGCCAAGGTAATTGTGGAAGCCATCGGACCGCGTCGTCATGGAGACGGATTTGAGCTGGAAGACTACAGTAAATCAGACCTGATGGTGTACGCCATTGACCCGCTCACAAACAGGGCCATTTCTCGTCAGGAGCTCTTCAAGTGAGTAGGTCACTTGTATTAGAAGCACTACTACTGATGTTCTTCAGCACGGAATGTTTTCCCTGCAGTGTGTCATCACCCTCTGTCCGTCCCCTGAATCAGCAGCGTCTTTTCTCTGTCTTTGCGTGGCTCTTCTCTTCTCCAGTGTGTACACCTTTCCAAAGCTCTTCAGTGGATTTTAATTATTCCGCACATGCACTAAATCTGTCAGTAGTCAGGAGCAGATTTAAAAGGAGAATAAAATATGGCCCAGGTTTAGAGGGTGACGACGTGGGAGTGCGGGAGGGAGTTTTTCAGCCCTTCCATTAACCTGTCAAATCAGTGACTCAAAGGTTGGAGCCTCCAGATATGCCACCCATGCGTGTCATTTTGTTAGATGCAGATGGATGTTAACAAATGGAAGAGTATTTTAGGATGACACCTTCAGGAATTTGGAATCGCATTGCATTATCTCTTATTCTGAGTGGTAAAAATATGCTTGTGAAGTGATTGTGTGGTCCAAAATGAAATGCCTTTTATTATCAGTTCATGTCAGTACTACTCTTATGAGGAGAATCGGCCTAAATTCAAACTGTAATCCGACTAAAAGGCTCTTGCTTGAATGGGGGGAACATAAAGTCACTGAATCTAGAGCAGACACATGTAAATAGATGCGTCACCGCCACGTGACCTCACCCTCAACATTTTCAGCTGTTCAACATTTAAATGAAGCACCTGTACTCTTTCTGTCAATAATGCTTTTTTAGTTTCATTTTTGTTTATGTATTTTTCTTTTTTCTTAATACTTCATTGATTTTTTTTTCTACTTTTGTTTTATAAAAACATTTATCATAATAATGTTTTTATATCAATATATGTTGTCTTCATTCATTCATTTATTTTTTTGTTTTTACCGTAAAACAGTTGTTAGCCCATTGACGCATAATTGGACAATATATAACTGGTGTTTCATTTTCAGCAGAAGCCTTCTTTCATAATTGTTTGTTATTAAATTGTGTGACTTCATGTCAACATGACTAGTTATCTTCATCTTAGTTTCAAAAAAACTTGTATACCATGAAATATATAACTGCACCCTGCTTAGTTGAAGTACAGTGTTTCCACTCGTCTTTGAACCGACACAGTGATCTGAAATCTCTAATAAAACAGATCTGGCACGAAGGTGGGCGGTGTTGAAAGGCGATGCTGTTTGCCAGAATGATTGACTGTCTGCTGAGCTTATTAAAGTGCTCCGAAGAGCACAGAGAGCCAGGAACTCATAACCCCAAGTGTCTCACCTTCATGCCACTAGTTTTTAGCTCACTGGTAGCTTCGTTGACTGTTTGCTGTCCAAGTTGAAACGTGTTCTCCGAAGCTTCTCTCTATTGTGAGTCTATTCAAGATGACTTGATTGATGGATCCGTCCGTGTGAAACATGGGCAACGCCGACCAAAGATTTACTTTTGTCCTTGGGGAGCCCCAAAGAATGATTCATAGAGACATTCATTTTACCACCAAGAGCGGTCTTGAGCCTACAGGTACTGCAGCGCCCACAGGTCCGGAATAAACTACAGGATATATTCTAAAAAAAAAAGTTGTGCTATTGAAGGTTTCACAGCGCTCTGGCTTGCTTTGATATAATTCCAACTTATTTTGGAATGGAACCGGGGCATGAGCCTTTAATATGCATTAGCTGTCTTAACAATACCACAGTGAAATGACATATTATAAATCTTCGCTCAAAGTCATGAAGGTGAGAAGGGAATTTAATGTAATATACTTAGTGCCGCCACCTTGTCTGACACGGCTCCTCAATTACTCTAATCTGGTCCACTTTATTAAAATATCATTTTATCGGGAACTGAAGATGTGTCTTGTAAAAAAATGGATTGAACCGATGGGTATTGCTGCAGCAATAGCTCAATAAATAAATCCTGGTTTTATCGAGGTTGGATGAATAATTTAAACGTTCTAACAAGCTAAAACTGCCCCTTCATTTGGAAGGAAAGCTTGATGATGGTGGGTTGGATTTGGAGATGTTCTGAAGTACCATCTGGAACCACAAATTCCTCACTCTTTGTGAAGGAAGAAGGAGCAGCATTCTTTTTTTCTTCTTTGCTAGTTATGCAAGCTGTTCCCTGCTGTCCTTTTGCGCTGATCACTATTAATGATATTTCAAAGGCAAGAAAAGGTATTAAATAATGCAATTGTGTTGGGTTTTTAAAAAGAAAATATTTAAAGCTTTAATGAATTTCTACGCCCTCTAGTTTTGTGCAGCAGCGTGGCGCTGCCTTTCCCTGCAAAATGTAATACCTGTTCCTGCCGTCTTGCCTTGTGAATCCCAGATTCCTGGATGGAAATGTCCTTGAAATCAACAAAGAGTTCCAGCCTCACCTGGGCGAGGGCGGCCGGATCCTGGAGATCCGCTCACCTGACATCGTGGCCAGCGTGAAGAAGGCCGCCCAGGCGGTGGGCTACACCGAGGGGGCTCTCCTGGCTCTGGCCATCATCATCATCCTCTGCTGCATCCCAGCCATCCTCATCGTCATGGTCACCTACAAACAGTGAGTATTCGTGTGCTCGCTGTCTTCTATTATCCATTAATCATCCTTAGCTGCGTGTCAGAAACTTGGGCAGGTAGTGCGTTCTAATTATGGAGACCATTGTTCTGGCAAATCTGCCTTTTAAAGCCAGACGTTTTTGCACCATTTGAGCCCCGCCATCCAGGGCCCTGCTTAACTGACAAATTGTCAGGCGCTGTGGAGACGGAGTGCCTTCGTCGAGCCTGTCTCATCAGGAACGCTGACTGTGCGATTTACATTGCTAATCTGTGTGCGAAGGCCCCGATTAACAGTCATTTGTGGCTCATGTCTATAGGCAACGGTGCCTGTCACCGAGCTGCTCAACGATACATCATCATAATCACGCGTCTTTTTCTTTGTGTTTTCTCAATGCGCCGGCGCATCGCAGGTAAACAATGGAGTCACTTTTGTGAACCGGATGCGAGCAGAAGTCAACTCAGTGTTATGCGAAGTGTTTTCCCTCAGCAGATGGTTGCAATGCTTTTCCATAAGTGAATTTGACTGAACACACAGTTAAAAGCTGTCGTTGCTGACATTAAAACGCAGTCAGAAATTGTGAAGGCAGATGGCGCCTTTACTGACGGTGTTGAATGACATTACAGCATCTTTGAATGCCTTAGGTTTTGAAGCAAGAAAATAAGTGAACGATTTGCAAATCTATTCTGTTCATATATACCTGTTACTGAATACCTCTCAAATAACAATGTTTTTCTTCTCATCTCTTTTCATTCTCCCCTTGCGTCGGATATCTACAGATTCAAAGAGTAAGTAATAATTTCTTTTTCTAGCTGGCATTCCTGAAGCTATTGCGTCCCAATTGAATCTTCTTTAAAAAAGTATTTTTCTGCTAACTGGAAATGTATTATAGGTTGTAATGATTCAGTTTATTATATTTTCTATTTATATATTTTATATATTATATATATAGTTTTATATTTATGATTCAGCATTGTCTATTTCTTGCATATATTGTGTTTTGTTAGCTTGGCCGCTGGTAGTGATATCAAGTCAATAGCAACTGGGTTTTATCTACATTTTTTAAATAAATAAGCATAGAAATATGGAGTAGGAATGGCGCCGGTAATTGCAAAATAAAAGGTCAATCTTATTGTTACTTCAATTAAAGTCAAGCAAATCGAGGAACTTTATTGTGTTGATAACGCAACTGATGACATTTTGCACAGACGGCAAGCCGAGTGTGCCAAAACTGCCAGAATTCAGATGGCGTTGCCACCAGGGGGGAAGGCGGCTCCTGCCAGCACAGCTGGTGCGAACCTTTACGAAGAGCTCGGCGACAGCAGCATGTGAGTGAACCTTCCCTGCTCCACTCTCCCTCCGTCCCAGGACGTCCGTCTCACAGAAGGTTTGATCAATATTTAGGGTGCTAAATGTGAGGCAGAGCTGTCTGCCCTTTAGCGTGTTTTCCTCTCTTTACTTGATCCCTCTCTCATCTCATTGTGTCTGCGTTGCCACAAAACAAACCAGTTAGACATCCATTTTGAATTATATTTTAAATCACAATAGTGTTTAAATATCCAAAAGGACCCGAAATCATCACTTACTGTAGTGCACTTAGTTCATGGCTCTAATGTGGTGGTTTAAAACATAACGTACCTGTGATGAAGGCTTCATCTGCCAAATCATCGTGTAACTAGAATGACATTTTCTTCACTGTTGCTGCTGACACTTCAGGTCAGGTTTCACTACATACTGAACAATCGATGTCGTCCGGTGGAACCTCTAGAGTCTCCCCTGCTGTTTCCCTCTAATTCTCAATGCCTGTTTTTTAATTGTTAAACAAGCTAATCTCCTGCACATCTCCTGCTAAGGGCCCCATGTGAGGGCCAAGGCTCAGCTGGCGGTCAGATTTACGTTAGCTTTGTCTTTCACAACTGAATGTGTTTGCATTTCATGCAGGACTTTTTCCTCAAAGTAGTGCGTTTCAGGTTCAAAGAAGTCGATGAAGCACAGATTTTCTTCTTTGATCGGGTTGAACTGTTAACAAAAGGATTAGGATCTTTTCGATGGCAGTAAGGGACATTTTCATCTGAAGAATACACAAAAAGCAACTTAATGTGGAGAGACTTTTGTTCAGGTGCCATGTCTTTTTACCATCTATCAATGATTCTGTCCTGTATTTCCTTCCCTTGTCTCTCTGGATTTAGACTGCAGTAAGTATTCTTCAAAAACCTCTTACTATTGTCAGTCGCTGTAGCCCTCTAGCTCTTTGCTAGCTGCTGCCTTTCCCACGTTTAGCCATTATCACTCGATTTAGCTGTCCCTGTAGTCATCAAAGTAGTTGTGTTATAATTTCCACAAGCATTTTCCAATAGAATAAATGTAGCTGTCACATCATAGTGTTTTGACTGATCGTAGCGTTTTGAATTGAGTTTTGAAGCCATGGAACAAAACAAATACGTAGGCAAATTCAACTTGACTTTTAACAAGTACAATTATTATTTGTTGGCTGGCATATTGCAGAATGTCATGAAGGAAAGAACATTTTAAAAAATTAAGAATATTATGTGCAAAAAAATATATTTGATCTACAGGCCCAATATCATGAAGCAAATGTATCTGTACAACTTTCAATTAAATTTAATAAATGTGAATGAAATAAAGGTACAAAAATAATAATGATTTTAAAAAACAATAAAACAAGTTTGTATTTTTATTATATTTAATATATTAATTTAACTTAACATTTTCTTTTGAAACCTTTCTAGGAGAAAGCATAGACGGAAAGGACATTAAGATGCATTGTTTGAAGTGGTGGTAATGTTTTTAAAATCAATAATGAGTGCAGACCCGTTTTCTTTTCATTTTCATTTCAAGACACGCTGACTCACGGTAACAAATACAAAACCTCATTGGCAGGACCTGGAAATCAAAATGACAAAACAAGAAGGGATGTGACAGTTCAATAACTTGTTCTCAATGTGTCATAAAAAAAACATTATAGGTTTGAATCCAGAAAGCAGACTGTCAGTCAACAAGGATTTGTGCTTGATGAAATATTAACGCTGGAATTGAAATGAAAACGCTGCTCTGCGGTCTAACGGCCATTTGCTCAAAGCAGCGTCAGAAGGAGTCAGTCCCGCTCCGGGGGATGACCAGTCTCTCCTGAGTCTCTGATACGAATAAGACTTGGAAATAATTAACAGTACAGCTGCTTAAACGTCGCAACAGAAACTTTGAACATCGGAACACAAAACCACGCAACAACTCCACATGGTCAGTTTCATGGTTTCACTCTGACCTCATGTGGGCAGGATCGATGCAGACATGGAGCCACATGAGGCCCCCGGCCACCATTTCTTCGACTGAGAAACTTTGACTTGTAAAAAAAAGTATCCCTGCGGACATGTGATATTTCCAGAAACATGATATGGAGGAGTTTAGAATATAAATATCATTTAAATTGAATGTTGGATATCCTGCAGCATGCATCTGCTTGCAACACACAGCTGTACTATAATGTTTGTGTAGCAAATAACACATTAGTGTGACTTTAAATCGCTAAAACTGATATGATGACAAAATGTACTCATTTGTGTGACAAATAGTAACAAACAAACGTGCTTATGGTTACAATTAGTAATCAATATTTTGTCTACTGAGCAGTCAAGATACTAAGAAGCACACTCTTCCCGAGACCTCTTGCCCTCGCTTGACTCTTTTTTTCACCTTTGATTCTTGCTTTGGTTTCAAGTGTTGTTTCTTCTTCACCTGCAATCTTACCGGGACAGGGCTGAAAAGTCGCTCCTTGAGGAGGCCGAACACCAAAGGATTCTTAGCTCCTTCACGAGTCGTGCCCTTGCTGGCCACAGCAACGGATCCTTGCATGTCAACCTGCCCAAGTCGGAAAGCAACGTGACGTTCCTCTCTGACCGCAGTCCACTCACGACCCATAACCCCGTCTACCACGACGACAGCCCGTTCTACAGCCCTGCTGCCTCGAAAAGCCTTTTTAAGAAGCAGCTGTTTTCGCCTTCTCACTCAGAAGGTTCTGGTTACGCCTGGACAATGCCGGCTCGCATCCGCAGGGAGATTCAGGACGGGACACCCAAGAGACAAGCGCTGATGGGACGAGCCCTTTGGGAACAGCAGATTCTCCCAGCAGCGATGAGTGACAGGCTTTGGCCTGGGAGTTCTGAGCTTACCCGCTTGAGTGACAGCAGTGAAACCAAGCTATCGGTCCGTGAGCAGGCGAGACAGTTTGAGCAGCAGGCCCTTCATGATCTAACCCCACGGAAGCACGACCAGGGGACGCTCTCTCCTATTCTTGTCCGGGACAGAGATGGCGCTGATGTTCTTGAGGTGTCATCAGAAACTTTACTGTCCATTATGGACTTCCCATACAGCCCCACTGTGGGTCGAGATTTGCCCCCCAATATTGTGACTCAAGGGCGGGAGTCATGGACGCTGGCTTGTCAGAAACCAACACCACCACTGCTGAAGAAGTTCAGCTCCAGTATATCCAGCTACATGACCGTCCACCCATGTCAGATCACTGTGGAGATCATACCAGACCCACCTGATGATCCTCCTCCACCTCCTCCCTTGAAGCCAGATCCTGCCTCCCCATCCACTTCTCCGATCTCCGATCCCCCGTCCTTCCCACCCTCGCCCCCATGTAGCCATAGACCTCAATCTTCTCCACCTCCTGTGAAAAAAGAGGTTGTCCCTCCCCCGCCTCCACCTCCACCGCCGCTACCCATTCCAGTTAGCGACAATTCACACCCGGTCGTTCAGTTTGTCCCTCCCTCTTTGCCATCCATTTCCTCCCTTCGCCCCGTTTCAGAACGCAAACACCCTCCTCCAATCATTCCCTCAAACACTGTGAAGAAAGAACTCAAAGGAATTCTGAAGAACATAAAAAACCTAGCCGACATAGAACGGTCAGTTGCCAACATGCATAGCCAAGTAGACAAAAACTGCAGGATGCCCAAGTTCAGCAAAAAAACACAAGTGACTGAGCTGTCAGATGGAGTCACCGAACTCCCTGATACTGGTCTCCATGACAAGCAGAGCCTGCCAAATGAAACCACCACCAGCTCTGCGGTTGAAATGGACTCAGCAAGCTTAACTTGTGGTGAAGAAAGTTCTAATGAGGTGACAGTCGAGGTTGGCCCGACAACGCAGTTGAACTCAAAGATTTCAGAACCCACTGATGGCAACGAACAAGTTTCCTCTGCAGACTCTTAACACTTTCACTCGTCTCTTTTCGATATTCTCTTTTATATCACTGCTTTGGGTTTTTATATCTTTTGCATATACAGTGTTATTCTGGTGTTTTAGTCGAGTCATTCTTTCTTCATTTTTTTCTTCCTTAGAGGTGCTTTGTTTAATAATGCAGTGATTTGCCGCCAAAAATGTGTTGAGCTTTGTTGCAGTCACAGAGTTTTATTTCATATTTGTAGCTTCAAATTTCTTCGTATTTAGCTTCATAATTTTGTTCTATTTAAGGATAGTTGTTTCTGCATTCATATATGCCATGCTTATCTTATGAAAAAGAGTCTAATAATGAAGGCATTTTATATGCCTCATGGAGGATACGTGTCTTGCACGCATATGGCAATTGCATATTTTGCTTTCCATGACTGTGCTTACCAGTACAAGTCTTACTTTCATTTAAATGCGTTCTGTGTTGCTTTCCTCCCAAATCCTCTTCTTGTGTCTGTTCCAACATCCACACGACCCACATGCCCTTAAGCAAACGGACTTAGCATCTTTCCTCTCTGGAGCAATGGGATGTTTGATTCATCCCACATTCCCAGATGGTAGATCGACGGCTTGCTAATTCTGTATTCCGTGCTCACCACGTGTGGTAATCTCTGTTGTAAAGAGACATTCACCCGCTGTTTCTTTTAACCCCGGGTGCAGAAGTTGCTAATGGATCCTGTTCTCTGCGTTTGCTTTAGTACTGATCAAGGCTTATTTACCAAATTTACATTTTATTTTAAAGAAGCAAAATAGCACGCCACTGTTAGCATTTCTCCTGCTCACATCATAAATGTATTTATTTCAGAAATACAAATGGCAGAGCAGGGAATAAAAACTGTATAAATAGCATTTTGCTTAATTTATGCTAGCAGACCACTGTGACAGAGCAAAGAGCGTCTGAATTTTAAGAGCTCTGCTTGTTACACATTAACATGGCTTCTGTGCCCAAAATATGTCACTCACAGAAATGTAGAAGGGAAATGAGTCTCATCCTGCGCTAGCTTGTGTAGTTTCACAGAGGTCGAATGACGTTTTTTATTTGCTTGTTTGTTTTTGTTGACGATTAAATATCTCCATTTCTCTCTTCAATTGATATTCTTTGTTATTATTTCTCCTATCCCTGACCCAACTGCGCGTCTAAACACCTAACACCTAACCACCTTGCAAAGAGGTAGAAAGCATCTGGTGAAATATGGGAAGTTATGCTTGGGGAACTTTGGAAATATTTCATATTGAAAACATTCCATGGGGACTGTGAGAATTAATAGAATTTAGTGGGGATTTAGCTGAACTAACTGGGAATATATATTCATATATATCCAACCATAAATAATAAACAGAATCGAGTATAACTATAAACGTAATGGAGCTGGGAGAGTACCAACTTGGTGGACTGAGGACTTCTGGCGCTACCAGAAAAGTAGCAGAATATGAAATTGTGATGTGAAACTATTTGGCGAAAAAAACAGTCTGGTCTGGTTTTGGCATGAAGGATGTTTTCCTGTCGAATGTTGACCGAGATAGCCTCAGTGAACTAAAACTCTTTCTGAAAAACTTAGACTGGCATTTGATTTTATACCCAAGGAAAAATGTTCTCATCGATTTACTAAAATATTACGCTATAGAATTTCACAAGTACAGAGCCCGGCTAGCTTGTGTCTCCGTACAACATTAGAAGATCATTTATCCTCCATCGTGTCCCCTCTTGCACATAAACCACCTCTGGGTTTTCAAGCATTGGACCATTTTTCTTTCTGCTGCACGCACCAGCGGTAGCCAGCAGCCAAGTCAACAGGTCATCCATTATATCCCACTGCCATCATCCTCTCTGCCTGTGAGGTGTGGTGGTTTGGCTCTGACCTGTCACTGGTCTCGGCCCCTAATAACAGATTACAGCTCTCCGGAGGAAGCTCACATCATTGCTTGGCTATATATCTGAGTGAGAAAGTCACCATTATTTATGGACCCAGACAGGTTACAGTTGTACGCCTGTGAACCTGGAGCTTTGGTCGTGGTGTCTCCATTAGCTTCTGTGTCTCAGTGACTTGGACTGATTGCACTGGAGATGGATTATTGTCCGGGAGGAATCGTTTTTGAAGTGTTCAGTCATGCATTTGAATGGTGCGAACCTTATCTGAATCAAATTTCCGATACAATTCTACGTTAGTAGTTAGTTATGCAACGTGTTTTTCAGTGGGTATAGATGATTGAGTATGGCCATGGGCACGTTGGGTTGTGATATTGTCTGGTGAAATGAAATGATCTAATACAACAGGAGATGCAAAAACAGATTGAAGGCTTGAGAGCACTAAAACTGGAAAGACAGCCATCCGATCAAACCCCCGGTGCACCTGAGAAGGATGGTTGCAGGATAAAGTGATGCTCCCATCCTGACTTGAGCTTGTGCTGAAAAGTTCCGGTGACCCCCAGAATGTTGAATAGTAATGGGGCATGGATATTCTGAAGTGACAATGCCAGGATGAATTAGGGTCAAATCGCACCTTCAGGAAGCATCAGGTTGGCTTCAGCAGAGTCAAGGCCATGGGTGGCTGAACTTTTGCCTCATGGGGCCAAAATGGGTGCCAAATTTTGAAGTCAGTCAGCACAACACAAGCACTCAATTAGCCTTAAAAACAGTGACAAAGAGAGAAATATATCTCATCCCAGTGATGTGTCTGGAGTGTTCTACCTATAGGGGAAACATCGGCATTGCAGAGTAAATTCCAAATGGATGAAGTTTAATGATACTTCCCTATTTTGCGGGTGAACAGAATTCCATAAGAACAGTTTTTGAGTCATGAATGAATCATGAGTCATGTTGAATGAATTAACCAGGATAACACAGCCTATGTGGCCATAGTTTTATTTATATTTTTTTTAATTCATTTTTTTTATTTAGTTGTTTTTAGTTGGTTTATTTATTTTTTTTTTTTAGGATGCACCTAAAAAATCTCATGTTGCCAACAAGACAAGACTTTATTTTACTTTGAGCACTCTGGTCTACTCCCATAATCCAAAAAGAGGCATTACATTATTTGTAAATCATGGAGTATCGACAGATCAAGTTTGTGTTCAATGTTTTTCTACCTTCTCGCTGTGTTATTTTGGCAAATCCCCCAACAAGAATATGTGAAAACTAAAAATCCCATTATTATTTTGTCTTGCCTTGCAATCTGTTGCAGCGATTCTCTCTCTTCTCTCATCCCTCTCTTTCTCTCATCATCACCGTTGTAAAAATATCTGCCTCTCAACAATTTCACGCTTGAAATTGCACAGTAAGTCGAACTACAATTGTCTGGTCAGCGGAATGTAGATGAAGACTAGTCCTGCAGATCATATCTGAAAAGACTCGATACATATGGCGTGTAAACTCACGGCCTTTATTTGTGTTTTTCTACCCTGCGCAGGAGGCGAGCGTACGGCAGACAGGTGAGCAGCGTTTTTATTATCTCTGTGTTGTGTGCCTCTTGAATTAATTTGAGTCCCCTTTATTCTGTTTTCTTATCTTGAACTCCCCTGCTGGAATGTGGAATGCTAATCAGATATTGGACAGATAAGATAAGCCATCACGTATAACTACCAAGTGCTTTTTTGACGATATTGTCTTCTTTGGAAATCGGGTCAAAGCTTCTGCAAAGTGACCTTGTTTAAGTCACATTTTACTTTCAATTCCTTTCCTTATTTGCATATCTAAAAATAGTTTGCTACTTCATATTGATGGTAGAATATGCATACTGATGCAGTCTGGTTTTGACTGGGGCTGTTGTGAGTGACCCAATTCGATAAAAGAGAGTTATGTGTCTGTCTGTATGTTGCAATGTGAAGTCACCAAGACGTCACAATGTTATGGAAAAATGCACTTTCAAAAAGATTTTGGACTTTGTGGGAGGGCTTGTATTTTTATTAATTCATTTATTTAAAACACCCAATAGGTCAGCCTCTAGTCAGACTCATTGATCGCTGTAGATCTGGAAAGTAGGTTTTGAACAGAATTATTTGTCAGAAGCCTGTTCAGTATCCCACCTCTGGAAAATAAGAAAACTCACTGCAGGAAAAGGAAGCTTCATAATAATGCAAGAAGTAGCAATTGTTCATTCGGTGAGACCAAATCAGAGCGTCTCATCATCTCAGTTGAGGTTCTATGAGTGTAAACTCTCCATCCTCTCTTGATCTGGAAGTCACCTTTGAAACAGCTTTGGACCCTCCTGAGGACCCCGGGGTCTGAACCATCCTTTTGTATATTAGCATTGACATCACATCATTTTCTTATGTTCAGAAGTGTGAAGTCTTCCTTTTTCAGTCGATGTCGTGCCTTCTCTTCCCTGTGTTAGTGTCTTCCTTCAACCTCTATCCCTTCTGCTTTTCCTCACTCATTTCTATCCCCGCTCCTCATTGATCACGGGCAGCAACTGCTGAGGCCTTCTCTCCTGAGACCCGAGGTAGAAAACTCCCGTCTTTTCCTTCAATCTGTCTTATGCTATCCTAACTCAGTCTGCTGCCTCTAACTGAGTCGTTCGCATCTCTCGCACAGGAGCTCAATGTGGAGTCAGGTCCAGACCAAGGACAGGACTACTACACACAGGACTACTATAATTATGACCAAGGGTAAGTTTGATGGGAGTCTTGTCGTCATTACTGCCTTCTCTGGATCTCTTCATTTAAAAGTTTTCAGGGAATATTTATCGAGCTCTCGCCTCTCCTGCGGCTCCAATCCTTCGGGGATGAAGAGCATTTCAAAGAGCTTCTAAATAAAACGGATGCACATATCTTCTGCGGCGTCTTCTGGAGTATATACCATCTTAGTGTTTACCCTCTCTTGGCCCGTGAAATGGAATTAATAATGATGGCTTAATTTAGCTTGTGTGTGGATGCCCATATGGCCGTCTTGGAAAAACATGGAGCTGAAAGCAGATGCTGTGAGTCGCTAACCAACTTGATCGTTAACGGTTGTGTAACTTGAGGTCAGGCATGCGCAACTTTTTTTTTTGTCCATGGCCACTTTTGTACTGTTTGTAATTCTACAACTGTGCCCCATTTCTTCATCAGAAATCAAGCTGTCAGCTGAGAGCCCAGGTCCCCATGTATTTTTTTTGTATTGCTCTTTCAAAACTCCTTTTCTCTGCTCCAAAGTTTGACAGTTTTCAGCTCCTGTTGACTTTGCCAAGACTTTTCTTTGGAGACTGGAGGTAAAGGTGAACTTTTTGTCATTTTTGTCAGTTCTGGCAAATGTGTTTGGTGATGATTTAAGGTTAGCTGACATCTAAATGGAACCTTTTTTGTTAGTGGCTTCAAACCACTGATTGTTGACTACTCTGGCTTTGCGGGCGACCAGTACTCCAGTTGAAGTTGGGGATGGGGCAGATGCCATCCCCCACTTTAAAACTGCTGTCCCCTTTTCCAGTTCTGGCAATCTTACTGAAAATGTCACAACTATAATTGCATGATCCATAAGCTAAAAAAACACAGAATCAACACAAGTGGTTTTCTTTTATCGCCATGATGCCCATGATGCCCATTACTTTAAATGAGTAACTTAGTTACAGTTACTAATTACTTTGTTCAAAAGTAACTTTGTTACTTCAAGTTACTCATTACTTTCAAAGTAGTAGACCCATTACTATTATTTGTGTGGCCTGCTAAGCTAAACTAGACAGTCAAGTAATAAAGGCTATCTATCATCTATAACCCACTTCAAGTGCAATCCCATTACAAAGTCGCCACTTAGTGACCTAAAGGTGCAATGGCAGTGAGAGTGCACGTGAACAAATGGCAATATTGAAACTTTTGATGGGCACATTTATTGTAATCATTTAGATTAGAAACTGTACTTTTAGCAGTGCAAAATAGTCAACTCTTTTACAAAACACAATGCTGAAGATCATCTCAACAGCAACACAACTACACCTACTAGAAACATGAACTGCAGTGACAACTCCACAGCTGTGATAGGCAGCATGTCTCCCACAACATACCTGGCTGCTGCTAGTATGTTCAACTGCTTCTGAGATAAAAGCTGTGCAACAGGCGTCCTAAAGTCAAGCTTCTGCTGTTTGGCTGCAGTGGCTTCTCCTATGGTGTCAGACCAGCGAAACTTTGCAGCGTCTGCTTCGGGCTCTTTTCCCACGAGCTTGGTCGACGCGTGCACTTTCTGAAGATTGGAAATGATCGTTTTGGGCATGAATAGTGTTGTCGAGCCACAGAGTTTGCACGCCACTACAATATTTCTCTGGTCTTTTACAGCTGAAAAGGAAAAATAATGAGAATATATCCACAATGGGAATCCCACACCTGGACCGTCATCGATTGCAGCCATTATTGTATTCATGCCCGGCGCTGCGTCACGTGACTAATGTGGGCTTCACATCCACCACAGAAGCTTTTAATGCGTGTCATGGACGCTGCTTTTTAAACTTTTTAAAGAGTTGTGAATGTGAAGTAACAAGTAAAGAGCATGTTGAAATCACAGTAATGATAAACGCGTTTTGACTTGGCAAAGGAACGCGTTATGGCACTCGTTATTACAAAAGATAACATAGTTCCTATAACGCGTTACTTAGTAACACTGATCACATACTTGCATGCTTTCTTTGAATTGGTATTGCTGTTCACCAATAAATCCACCAGGGGAGCAGCCTAGACTCAATAGTTTTATGACAACGACAAACTCGAAAACCAACATGGAGGCTGTGGAATAATTATTGAAAATGGAGGCAGCGTTGTAGGAGGCGGTGACCGGTTGAGGCCATTAACTATATCGCAACTGGAGGACAGAATTTGCGCCATTGTTATGTCTTCTTCGTGTCTCATTGGAGCTACCTGTCGGCTAGTGACAGCAGTACTGAACAGAAAGATTTGTCTGGATATGTACGTGACGTTGAGCACAAAAGGGCCTTTACAACGCCATGGCAAGCAACAACTACTAACATCAACACATCAGTTAACTCAACACGACAACACCCCCTTCAACACCTTCCTCCTCCCTTTCTGTTAACCAGCGACCTAAACCTCAGACAAAAACAAGATAACGTTCATTTTAAAATAACTTTCTTCATGTACATATGTTCTTCATGTTCTTACCATGGCAACAGAGATGGTGGCATTTTGAGATAGAATATACATCAGGCCACTGAAGATACACAAGTGCTAATTAACCTGTCTGCAAGAACAAACCATTGAAAACCATGAACATTTTGTTAATTGCTATTTCATCTTTTAATTTTTAATCCAGGTGATGAATAGAAACACGTCATTTATAACAATAAGACTTAAATTCCTTTGTTGCAGTGTTAGTGTTTCATTTTATAAAACTCGATGTCTAATGAGATTCCCTTTTGTTTTCAAATAGCCATAACAGAATATCAATCGGAGCAATTATGGTTTCAGCAGATCAAAGACAAGATGTGTTCAACAATATTATTATCAGAGTGGAATTCAGTTTTTGCAGAGCAAAGCAAGGATGGATAAAAGATATAATATGAATATGCATCGCACACACTGTCTGTCCTGATGTCGAAATCCTATTTTTCAGTTTTGACACTTCTTATACTTGATGTTACTTGAATAATGAAGTATATTTATAACAATTCTCTCTGAGAAAATTCACAATAACTGCTTGTTTTGTGTCCGCAGGTACGGCAGTCGCCGGAGGTTGATATCTCCGATGTATGATGAATATGGAGAAGTGATCTTGGAGGATGAATATTTCTACGGCCCCGAGGTATTATGTTTCCATCTATTTCAATTGCTCTTGACTTGGAAATGTATGAAATGTAATGAAGTGTTTGCTCAAATGATTATTCATATCGAATTCTGAACATTGGCTGACCTTGTCACCTTTCCTTTGAGTAGTCAATGAATAAAATATAACTGTCTTAGGGCCGAGGCCGAGGCAGGGGCCGCGGTGGTAGGAGGGGTAGAGGCGCGGCCAAAAGGGTGGCATTTAGGGACATGCCGCCGGAAGATGAAATTGAAGAAGCCGAACCGGCTGCCGACGCTGAGCCTTCCAAAGCTGCCAAGAGGTTGAAATCTGTCATGAAACTCAGCAAACTTCTGGCGGCCAGCAAGGTGGGAGAACAGCGGGCTAAAGCTGGCCCATCTCCATGGAAGAAAGCCAAGATGTTCAAGATGTTTGGCGCTGGGAAGAAGGACAAAGATTATGCCAAACTGATGTCAGCTCGTCGCATTGACAGCCAGGAGAGTCTGAGCGACGGACCAGCACTTACAGGACCAATTGACAGCAAGACAGAGACCCGCAGCCGCTTGGGCAAAGCTCTGAAGAAAATTAACCTGGGCAGCAAACTAAAGGGTCGCCGCATGTCACAGAGTAGTGTGAGTCGGAGCTCCGCCACAGGCAGCGAGAGGGATGAGGAAGCCTCGCAAGTTGCCAGTGAAGATGACCAGAAATCTAAAGTGTCAATTAGCGTGACAGAGAGCGAGCCAGAAGCGGGCGTGAGTGGAAGTAGCAAGGAGAAAGACTCTGATGCAGAATCCTCAGAGAAAAGCAGTGTTGACAGGGATTATCTCAAAGTAGATTTGGACCGGGACGATGCTAATGAAAGCACCGTGGACTCTGAGGAGGAGCCTGATGAAGAACCGGGGGACTCTGATGAGGAAAGTAAATCAAAATCTGAGGAGGAAGAATCGGAGCGGGAGTCAGGTAGTGCGAAAGAATCTGGCACTGAAAGAGAGTCAGGATTAGACAGAGAGTCAGGGACAGAGGACGAATCGGATTCTGAAGAGGGATCTGAGTCAGAGAAGGAGTCAGAGACAGAGAAGCAGTCAGAGACAGAGAAGGAGACTGAGTCTGGGACGGGTACCGCTACAGAGAAGGAAACTAGCACAGAGAAAGAGTCAGGATCAGAGGAAGACTCTGAGGAGGAGTCAGAAGAGGAAGGCTCAAGGAGTGCACAAGAAAGTGGTTCTTCAGCTCGATCCTCTGTGAGATCATCTGCAACCAAGTCCAGTGAGAGTGCCAGTGGCAGTGCTAGTGCTAGTGAGAGTGCTAGTGCGAGTGGTAGTGGAAGTGGAAGTGGTAGCAGAACTGAAAGTGGCAGTAGAAGCGGTAGCGTCAGCAGTGCCACCTCTTTGTCCGGTACAAGTGTGGGTTCTTCACAAAGAAGCAGAAGTGTGGTGACGTCTGAGAAATCCAGCGAAGTACTCAGCGAGGATGAGTCTGGTACGGGAACCAGCAGTGAGCCTGAATCAGGGACGGGACTGGGTAGCAGCTCTGAGTCAAAGAGGGGTAGTGGTAGTGAGAGGTCATCGCGGCGCTCAAGTCAGAAGTCCCAATCTGGCTCCAGTGAAGCTTTGCCCTCTGCTAGCGAGAGTGACCGCAGTTCAGTTGCCAGTGAAGAGAGTTCAACAAGGTCCCGGTCCACGAGTGGCAGTCGGCGTTCCCAGAAATCTGTCCTGACTCAGGACACGATTACTGAAGAGAGCGAGGAAGACGAGGAATCGGAAACTGCTGATGAAAGCAAAGAATCGTCGAGTGAACTCAGTGACGACCCAACCAGCGACTCCAGCGTCCCTGGACCTTCAGCGCCTTACACAGGTGTTCCATACCGTTCTGACGTGAGAAGCACGGGTGACACCTCCGAAGAGACCTATGGAGGACTGTCTCCGATAACCGAAGTGGATGAAGACGCCATTTCCTCAGACAAAACCTCAGCCACCGGCTCTGGATCAGACACCAACAGCGGTTCTAAAGACTCAGAAGCTTCCTCAGATTCTGAGTCAGATGGAAACTCGACAGCCTTCTAGTGGTTCATGTTGCTGTCGTGAAGTAAGAAAAACTGCTGTGGGTTCCCCATCTGAGTGTTTACAAAACTCTTCTGCATGGTTTTATCTCCATTTTTCTAACTTTTATTTCTCTACCAGCTTCTTCCTGGGAAGTGGAGTTGCATGTGTGACTTCAATATTTTTTCTCCTGAAATACTGAGTAACAAAAATGTCAGTAGTGTAGTGTATTTCACTCCCATAAAGCTTCCATCTCTACCGCTCACATATACGCCCATGAGACGGAGCATCTTACTGCTGCAAGTATTTTGAATTTGAGGCAGATATCGATCAAGTTGCTCCTCCACCACATTTTAAGTAATGAAGGGATTTATTTTTTATTTATTCTCATTGTATAGGAGTCTTGTTGGTGAAGCAAAGAGTGCAGGTAGGGTTGACTGACAAAGGTGATCTGCGGCTGTACTACTACAAAAGCTGTTGATTTACACTACATGAGAATGTGGAGCTGAGATTGTCATACAGACTCACACAGTATGGGGCGACGGAGTCGCAGCTTCAGTGTGTTTCAAGCGTCACATTTTTACCAACCAATCAGATCCCAGATTTTATGGTGACTTTATATTCATCAACAACTCACTGACCTGAATGGTCTAATGGGCCCAGAGACGGTGCTGTCCAAATGTCATGCCTCTCCGATCGGCCTCCATAACTTCTCACTAACTTAAAATCCACCCACAGCTGACTGACCTATTGTTTTAATGTGCCTGGAGACAGGACACTTGCGACGACTAGGGTGCTAGCTGCCAAGTTGGGGGGGACGCACAGTTACAGAGGCGTAGCAGAAAGAGAAAAGGGGAAGCTTTATGGGACAGCACTGGTTTCCTGTTGTTCATACGTCTTTCCTTCTGGTAAAGATTCATGCAAAGAGTGAGTTGTCTGACTGCTCATCTCCCTCTGCAGCCTGGGAGGAAGAAGCGGGTCCGGCTGGTTGTGGACGGTGACACTGAGACCCCCTCTACTGGCGAGGAGTCCACCACCGAACCTCAGAGGAACCGACTTCCCAACAGCCACAGCAACATCAACGGGAACGTTTATCTCTCCCAGAACGGCACTATTGTCCGAACCCGGCGAACCCCACACCCCAACAACCTAAAGATGGGCTCCCCCTGCCGGCTGAATAAGCATTTTAAAAAACTAGACATTCTTGGAGTGACGCATGAGGAGGCCACACCGATTCACAGCGGCGACGAAACAGACAAAAACCCTGAAAATGGGACGGGGACTTGCATACCCCCTAATGTGGACATCAATCTCAACACTCGGTCCTCTTGTGGTTCACTCCACTCCAGCATCACCAGCTCTGGGTCCAAAACGAGTATTCCCAAGGCTTTGATTGACAGGAACAGCAGCGGCCTCTGCGTCAACCAGGAGATTTCAGTTGACAGCCGCAAGGACAGCAGGGAGACGCTGGCATCCCACAGCGATCACACTATATCAGACGAAGAGGAGTTATGGATGGGACCCTGGAATAATCTCCACATACCAATGACAAAACTCTGATGGGCCATGAGGCAAGTTTTCTATTTTGTTACGTCCTGTTGTTTTTGTTTTTCAAAAGCTGCGTGCCTCCGACTTGCAAGTCCTGATCAGCTTTCAAAAGTCTATATCTGTGAATTCGATCGCACACTTGCTGAACTTCAATACCGACAGCTTCCCTGTCGGTGCTCTCAAATATAGCTGCTTGTGGACCATGTCAAATATCATGATTTACTTTTTATATTCCAGTGGGGTCTGTATAAGCTATGTCAAATACAAATTGCAGTTAGTAAAATGAGAGACATGGAGGTGCAGTTGGGTCTTTCGTCACCGCGTAAACACGCGTTGAAGGCTCGCAGATCATTTTCACCAACTCACTCTGTTTTTTGACCATTTTATGGTACCATTTTATTCTCAAGGCCTTGTTTTCTCTTAACCAAGTGCTCTGGTTTATGTTTCTGAAACAGCTGTGACCCGTCCTTGAAATCTTAAACAGACAGTTGAAACCTGCTTTGAGTTTAATTTTGAATACAATTTTTTCATTCGTTATTTGAGGAGCCAATTTGTCCATACGCAGTTTGTTCATGATGAACATGAATGATGTTTTAATTAACCAGTTTCAAGGTTGTAATCCTACCAACAAACCTGTTTTCCCATTAAAACGACTGGTTTTATTACAAATCTACTGTGAGTTTATGTCTTTTAATAAATATACTGGATTAAAAAGTGACTTTGGCGAACCATAATCAGGTGAACCAGATTATTCTTGTGATATTATCTTTAGTTTAAATCACACTCTTATCTTGTGCTTAACTTCCATGTATTATTTTCTCGATATTTGATTCTCTCAGGCGCAGGTGGAGATTATAAAGTCTATGATGATGAAGAAGAGATATTTTGATAACTATTGCAGAAATGATTGTCACTGAAGAATTCATGTTCAGATTATTCCAGAGGGTGCTGTAAAAAGGAACAAATCATAGGATGATATTTTTGTCTATTTTGTATCCAAATGTATTGTCACATTAAATACATGATTTCACAAACATGAACTTCTCAATTATTTGGTCTTTTGAAGGTGTTTTGTGGTATTTGTGTCTGGTGCCAAAACCGATTTCAAGAAATAAAAATAACCAATTATTTAACTGTAAATCAGTGAGTAATGACGATTTTGGTGGCCCAAAATCCCTGGAGTGATGTGCAGAGAGGGTTTCTGTCTTGAGCGAACAAGCAAAGCCAGACTGCTGACAATCTTCAGACACCTGAATGGGTTCACTGTGTCCCCGTCAGATGGAACTTAAACCGTAGTTTGGAAAAAAAAAGGCTTCTAAAACAAGTATATTGGAGGCATAAACCATGATCAGGAACAAAGTGGTTTCATTAGCCGGCTATTTTCAGAAACACGCATTTCAGCCTCTCTGTTTTCAAAAATACTTCCATGCGCACGTTCACAGAAGATGTTGCGTTCACACCAACCCGTACATGGCTGCTGCCAGGGCATGCGGCGATATGTTACTATTGCATTATGCATTCTTTTTCAATGTAAATCATTGCATTGTGAATGCATCGACTTAATAGCAAGGCCATTTACAGGGTTTTAACTAATAATCAACAGTCCAAAAATATCCAAATAAAACTTGTCCTTTCCATCACATATTGTGATGTCACCCGCGTGCTATTCCGCTGTTTTGCTCTATTTCAGGCTCAACATTACATACTGATCAGGACGGAGCCTTCTGTTCATTTTCTCTGCATTTCTCCACAAAGAAACCGTGGGGGGCAGTGTTGGTGTTATGCGTAGCTCTAATGAGACACGAAGAAGACAATGGCGAAAATTCTACATCCTCCAGTAACAATATATTTAACAGCGTCATCGACCACCACCACTGACAACGCTGCCTCTGTTTCCTCTTTTGTGCAAGAGGTACATTATCAATACTTCTTCCACAGTGTTGGTTTTGGAGTTTGTTGTTGTCATAAACTTTTGACTCTGGGCTGCTCCCCCTGGTGGATGCATTGGTCAACAGCAATACCAACGTAAAGAACAAATGGAAGCATGTGATCAGTGACGGTAACATCGTTTGAAATGGACAGGAATTTTGGGCGTAAAGGAAGCAGAAATGGGCCTCTATTTGCTAACATGCATCCGTAGATTTTAAATATCTGCACTTTGGAGTTTTTGAAACGTTGAGGCGCATTGTCCATTTGCGTATAAACAAAGGGTGCAACCAAAGAGGTACTTAATTGTTTCCCAAATTTAAGCCTCGTCTTGTGTGTAAATATATTTTTGCAGCAAAGTCCAAACGTTATTTTTCCTCCTCACTGCCTTGACAATTGTGTGTGAATGGATAAACATTCAGAAGGGCAACGTAAAAGTTTAAGATTGATTAAATTACTCAAGGAGAAAAAATTTAATTAATCGATGCAATATCCAGTCCAAAAAAGTCATCCGGCACAAATGGGCAATGTCCAAAAGATCCCAAAGGTCCAACAAACACCTAAAAGAGTCTGGCAGAGGATGTGGCTCAATAGTCAGCGGCTGCTCGCGGCGCACAAATCAAGACGGTCTTCACTTTGGACCAGTGATAAAGATGCAGCAGATAATGTGGCATCCAACTGTAGCGGATCAGGCTCTTAGAAAGCTACTAAAACAACATGAACCAGGAAGCTGGTAGACACCATAAAAACATGACACTTAGTTTACGAAAAAGCTTGAAACAATTTGCATAACAATGTGTATGAGCAACTTAACAAGATCGTTCGTGATGGATTGCATCTTCTAAAGGTGCCAAACAAAGGAAGTGCGTTTGTTGCATTGAATATGCAAAGGCGTCAAACTGCTGTTTTAATGATTCAAGCAGTGAACAAACACTGTAACATTCCATCACAGAAGCAAGTGTTTTTGCATTCAGGGTTGGCAATTACATTTCCTATGGGGCCGCATTATATATTAAAACACGTGCGCTGTCGTCAAGGCCAGAGAAAAACAATCCAATTCCTTGCAGCAATTCAACAATTCAATTTGGTGTCTCAAATCCAGCTCGCGCTCGGTTGTTCAGACACTTATGCACAAGACATCTGGGTGTCAAAGGTGATGTAAGATGGGTGACTTTATCACTGTTGACCAAGCATTTCATAAGAGACCATTGGTGGATGTTGACCCTTTGGCCGCCATTGTTTTTTCAGTCAAATATTCCACTATAATTACTCTGTCATGTTACGCGCTTCAAATATGTTGTTTGATTTCATATTATTTACAAATTATCTATACATTTTGTCATAAAAATCTTTTTACGACAGATCTATGGCCAAAACATGATATATAGGCACTTAATGACCAGGTATTTTTTCTATAAATTTAAATTTTAAGGCCAAGAAGTACTGATCAAATGGGCACAACTCATTGAAAATTTTGTGTTTAAAAAGTTGAATTAAAAAAAAGTTATCTTAAATGTTGTAACATTTGCTATGAATGATGAAAAATAAGTACAATTTCAATTTAAATACAATTTCCGCCTAGTTTGGCGACCATTTAATTCGAAGAAATAGATCATTCTTTTATAGGTGAGATTTCTAGAGGGGCAGTTCGGCATGTCTGGGTAAGTTCCTCACCCATATCAGGGCGTTTCCACCATCAAGGGGGTTGTTTTTTTTGGTTGGCTTCACTCCCAGAGGGCGCCAACATGGGTGCCCAAACCTGACACACCCACAGGTGCCAGTGACAGGACTCGAGTGGGTGAATAAAATCTGAGTCTTGTTGTGACGGCAGCCATTGCTGTCAGCATGTGACAGAGAAAACAAAACAAACAAAAGTCACTCATGGCCGTTCTTCAATGTGCTGGTCTTCATTGTAAGCCAGAGCCTTTGCTGCAGATGCTGTTGTTCAAACAGTGATGGACAGCAGTATGAGTCCCTCAAGGTTACCTCACTTGACGCAGGCTTGGAGAAAAGTGACCTCTTACAAGACAAAGCTTGGTGAAAACTCACTAACAACTAATGTACTCTTGTTCATGTTCTTATTGCACAGTATTAAGTGTGTATCTATTGTCGTATTTGTCTTTTAATGCAAAATCCGCTGATAAGTACAGAGTCTAACACTCGACCTTGAACCTCAAAGAATGGGGATGAAGACCAAATGAAGAATGGAAGCTGCACACATCTCTTCAGTTGTTACCTAATTTGATCAAGTTTGACACATTCAACACATCAAGAGTGACGTTTGCTGAAAATAATATTTTAAAATGTCTGGTAGTCAACAAAGCAGCAGAAAGCTGATCGAGTTCACAGAGTTGTTTGTAGGATAAGGTTGAGGGGGAGAGGGGAAAAAAAAGCGCTCGAGCAGAATATCTGAGTGAAGAGGCTTTCAACTGCACGGAAAATGGGTCAGGAGAGAACCTTGTTCCCACCACAACACGTCTGGCGTCCTAAACCATCCAAAACACGATTTTGCGCAGTGCTCAAGGGTAGAAATGGCATCAGCTTGGAATGTTTTTACCATCTCATGAAAGGGAAAAGGCCTTTTCAGATTCATTTGTCTACCTCTCAGGTTGTGTCACTCCATCACCAGCACGACCGTAAACAGCGCTCTCTCACAATCATTTTCGGAATGTCTGCACTTCAGACATTGTTTTTCACACTTGATCTATTACCAAGCTCATTATCCACAACAGCCTTTCATACAAGACAACATCCCCCCCCCAAAGAACCACCTCAACTTAGTTCTTCATCGTGGAACAAAAGTGTCTGACCCTGACTTGCTAGTGACCCACCTCAGTACCTTTTGGACTTCCAGCTGTCTATACGGAGGACTGGCCTCATGACCATGCTTCACAACCCAGGCCTTGGCATGTGTCTCAAGTCCTCAGTCAGGGTGTTGTCTTGGAATGCTCTGGTATCAACCCAGATGAGGTGGTAGTTAGTATGTCCTGCAATACACCTGTTCAGGATGTCCCTCACCCCAGCATCCAGTGTCCGCAGCGGGAATAGGCAGCAGAAAATGAATGGAAAAGTTTGGCTATCCTCATCAATTTGGTTTCTCAAATTCGGCTTGCGCTCGGTTGTTCAGTCACTTCTGCACAAGACATCTGGGTGTCAAAGGTGAATTAAGATGGGTGGCTTTATCACTGTTGACCAAGAATTTCCAAGAGACAGTAGGTGGATATTGACCCTTTGGACTTTTTTTCCATGAAATATTCCACTTTATTATTTCAAACGGGTGTATTCTTGGAAACTGCTAAAGACGAGGGCACATTGTAAAGTTTGGGATGGAATAAATGCATTTATCTAATTTGGATATTGTAACTCCACAAAACTGATAAAAACAAGCAAGTTATAGGTGTCCACCATCACCTTGTGTAAAGTATTAACAACATCAGGCTCCATATTTGCAGCTGGGCTTGTTTAAATGCCATGATGCTGCCCATCGCAGGGTTAACATGAATTAACATTGTTCTCAAGGCTTTATCAGTTGCTCTGGCAGCACATCCATCAGTACATTTTCCAAATGTCAGCAGATGACGGTGTCATTATTCAGAGTTCCACATCACATTCCTCAATTGGGTTCGGGTCCATTGGTGTCTTCAGTCAGGTGGAGCCATTTTTACTGTGTAAAGTGTGAATATTTTAGTTAGTTCACTGACACACAGGCAGCATGGTGATGTTGACGGTAGCAGTAGCCTTGCATATGGTCCACCCTTTTTTTTGTGTGAGCCAGGGTCTTTTTTTACCTGTGCAAAGTGCGGCGAGGGGACCAAATGCAGCCCTTTGCCACTGTTTTTGCAGCCCTCAAGAGGTCAGACTAAAACTATACATAATTTTCAGTCATTTTTTATAATCCTGTTTCCGTTTTCGCCAGTACTAGTCCAGCAGAAATACAACGCATTCATGAATACATTTTTGTTTCCTCTTTTTGTTTGTCATTTTAGTATTTTCCTCAAAATCATTGAAAGAAAATGTAAAATATATTTGGAAATAAATTGCCTTTTCATCTTCGATGTTTGGTCCATAGTTTTATTATGATTTCTATTCAAATAAAAATTTTAATATGATTTATGCCATATTTACACTTCTTAATGTCCTTGCTTCTATTGAACCTTTTTCATTTCATTTTGTCCTCATCACTTAAGATTTGTTTTCCGTCTCTTTTCGTAGTCATGGCTGCCTTTCTTTGGATGGCCCCTCACAACAGTCACAGTTTATAATATCGTTCTCCAGTTCTACAACAACTCACTTCATCAGTTGTCGTTTCACCAAGGCAAAAAATTGTGACGTGACCGGCAAGGCTACCATGAACTTGACATGTCATCGTGTGAACAGTTCATTGGTGGACGTATGAGTTACAGGATATGTAGATGTAAAGGGAGGTGACATCCACCTCTGCGTCTGTAACAGTTGCTGGAGGAAAAATAACTCTGCGGCTCACACTTTGTTTAATTAGTCCAGCTGACTTTCTGTACGTGCTGTCACGGCTGAACAAAGTTATGAGAAGCCAGTTGTATTACTAAAGCACTTCACACGCCGCAGCTTCTGATGTATGACCATTAACTCTGACAGGAAAGAAGGGAGAGCTACTTCACAGAAATACATCAATATTAAAACTCCTTGTGATCAAATATTCATGGCGAATGTAGGAACATCAGTTTAATGAGAATTCAGATTTTGTTTTTATCATCTTAGAGCTTGTTAAGAGTTGAAGGATGCATTTCGAATAATTTTGATATGAATGTGTCAAATCTATTTCATCAATAATTTGCTTTTTCAGCTTTGGAAAGAAAGGATAATTTAAAGTTTTGCCCTGACTTGACAACCTTTCAATTAATCTGTGAAACTCCAGTGGAGAAGCTCACTTCTTGATTCCCTTCCCACACATTTTACAAAAAAAGTTTCTCAAGTAAACTTGTAAAAATATCATCAGATGATTTCTAATATTTTATCAAGACTTTTAAGGTAGTTTTGTTGAGAACAATCCAGTCATGTATTTATGCCATTTATTTAATCACCAGCCATTTTCCATCTCAGACAGCCTTTAACATTCTCGAATCAAATTCTAAATGTAGAGTCACACCATATTTTCAACTGCTTTGTTTGCAAAATCCAAATAATAATGTCAGTGAAACAATGTTGGATACTTGAACACGCTTGAAAATTATTTTTCCAACATATTTAAAATGTCGAATTACAAAAAAACGTTTGGAAACTGCATGTCAACGACATTTTCCGTTGATGTTAGCTCTTAGCAAGTTTGGACTTCATTTGCAGACACGTATGAGACTGTGAAACCTTTGTCAGAGCGGTACAGCTCTTCTCCTGGCTGACCCTGTGTTCCGTCATCTGTCCGGTAAGACAAGTGTTGTGCATTCTTATGTTCCAGGTTTCGGCATACATTCTGCACTTCAGTTTTCAGATTTCCCAACTCTCACCACCACGATTTCACAATCGAAGGCAGCTTCCCCAAACATAAACAGGACGTAAAAGTTTTGAATAAATGAAATACACCAAAGTAAACTAACACACTCCGCAAATTTGTGTTTCCTCTTCATCCTGCGGGTTTCATTCTCGTAAACAGAACGTGGTGGATGTCGCCATCTTCTTCCAACCTCCATAACTGGACTGCGCTAAACTCAACTCTCAGTACTTGCAAGAGTACTGGAGTGCAACGTTAGTTCTAGCTTTGGTTCCTTCCCTATTTGCACCAGACTCGTGCCAACCAGATTTGACGGACATTGGACTCCTAAATTTTGGCTACTTTCATTGCAGGTCTGTTGTCTGGGCTTTGTGACATACACACACTGCAAGACTCATTTTATAAAATAAAAAAGTAAAAATACATTTTGAAAAAATAGAATAAAATCAGTTGTACAACATTGTTGTATTGTTATTTGGTAGTAACCATGAGTGAAGATGATGTACTCGGTTTGCACAGTACATCTTTGTTGGAGTTCCTTTTATTTTATTTTCAATCTATTTTTGTCTTTGTATTTTTCATTTGAATTGGTGCGCACGAATAGAAAAACTCTTCCGACTGCTCCCGAAAAGAGAACATTGCTGTGTTCAAATCTCAGCAGGCTGAAGGTCGTAATAGCGTTGAAACTCCTCTGACAGGAAAAACATCTCTGAGGCTCCGTCTACTCATGTTCAGTGGTGAACTCATCAACGTTTCCCTGTAGGCCGTCAGACTTGATTGAACTCACTAAAGTCAACATTACAAACAGCCTGTGAGTTCTCCAAAGGGATTCAAAAGGTCTTGAATGTTTCAAATAATCGATTTGACACAGTGCCCCTCCAGCCCTGCAGCTCAGTCACCTGCTGAAATCACATTTCAACCTGTTTCTGTTGCACATTATTTCTCTCTGATCCCTCATGTGTTCTTTCTTGCTGGAATGCATACGATCCAACTATCGACCATTCAGTGTGATGACGTCCGTTCTCCTTGTGGATCCACCTTTTCATCGGAGACTTCTGTTCATTTGTAAATACGGTCCTGTGCTGAGTCTCTTCTGGGCGACCAAGCTTCACACTGAGGGGAGTGTTGATCTCATCGTTTTGGCTCAGCTCTTTAACACAACAGACACCAACAACAACAACAACAGACAACAGACACATGTTTACACCAATTCTTGGTTTCTGGCCACGACACCTTCCCCCTGTCTCTAAAAAAAAAGCAGTACAATGCTGAGTCTAAAATGTGTGGAAAGTCAAAATGGTGGATTAGAGAAGTAGAAAAGTAGGAGTAATAAAAGATTTGGACTCCTACTGAGTCCATCAGATTCTTCAGAGGAGTGATGTGTTTGGTGAGTCGTGAATGCCAGGAACAATTTACTTCTTCTTTGTTGATACATTTTCCCAAAACATCACCATAAAATCTAGGCTCTGATGAGTCAATGTACTGCGTGTCTGAGTACGTCAGATGTTTCACCGTGAGAGTTTGCCAGAAATATCATGTGAGTGACGCTTTTGGCGTAAAGATAGCTTTATACAGTGTCCATCTTGCCCTCACCTCCGGATGCTTCAACTCCTCCACCTGCGACTGACAACTGTGGTTTCAGACTTTGATAAAGATGCCACCAGCACAACTCAATATTGCAGACCAGTCAGCAACAAAAGGATGATTTTGGCCAGGAAAAACTAGTCAATCTTCAGCCAACAAACAATAATTCTAAGTATTCCGCCCCCTGCTGGGTGACACTAGTATTGAACATGTGAGATAGCTGAAAAATTGCACAACCTCTCATCAAGTCGACCTTCTGACTGCAGCCCGAAGTGACCCAAATCTTTTTTCACCTTTATGCGACCTCTGTCTGACCTTTCAGGACCGTCTGAACGACCCAGACAAATATTTTTTCAAATGTGACCCAGGCCACTTGGACATCTGGCCCCAAACGCGATACATATCTGATCTTTTGAGATGCGACTTATGGTCAAAGATGAGTTCACATGCATCCAATAGCTCTTGTTGTCACAGTGAAATTCAGAATGAATGCTGCGACTCCACACCCACACATGTCTCTGAATGGATGCTGCTGCTGTTGCCCCGCAAAACGCCATGACCAATAACCTGGCTACTTTCCAACTCATCTTTCTCCTCAAGACAAATATGCCATCTATGTGCTGGCTACAGTAGGAAAACAACTTTTGAATCTGCAGAGTCTCTCCACTGCTGACGTCAGTGTTTACGACCACTGAGCACACAACCGGTGTGTGACATCATTGGTCGTCTAATGCGCATGTGGGACACTTTTGGGGTGTAGCCCTGTAGTGTAAACATTATGTTCACAATTCTACTTATTCAGTCATTCACAAAATTATGAAAAGAACTGGTAAGAAAAAAAAGACCTTGTAAAGTCCCCGACATCGATTCTGTTCAATATAATCTTAGCATACTGGACACGTTTCTTGTCTTTGAAAAGATTACATGCTTTACGTTCAGTTGATGTTCATTCAGTCATTCACAAGCTCTTACTGGTTGCCAGACAATAGCGGAAGCTATTCCCTTTACCACCTTTACAGAGCAACTTACAGAAGTTTTCAAAGACATCGCAGACATCCATGTGACATCCAGTCAGAACTCCTGCCTTTTTAAAACCACAGCATTGACACACGTGATGGTGGCTTTTGGTGGGCTGCATGTGTGAAAAGCTTCTGATAGACAGATGTGCCCTTCAGGCTTGGTGTATGCCAGTAAAGCATCCAGTCCACAAGCCCCATATGTCAGAACTTCACTATCAAGATTCCATCCTCCCTGCCCAGACTTCTGGTTTGAACAAGTCTGACTCATACAAACACAACTCACCCTGCTGGTGAACAATAAGCACATGCGCTCAGCAATACTCCCAGTGGCCACTAGATGGAGGCTGAAACTCACGACTGCGGTTTGACTCGTGAGCGACCAATGAAGTGATGAAAGCAGATGACAGAGCGTCTGTGGTACTGATGGAGTGGAAATTAAAAGATAAAATATTTTTCTTTTGCTCTCGGGGGAGATGTGGCGCCCAGCAGCTCGGCGGCTCATATATCCTTTGTGGGTTTATTGCACCACAAAATGAGAACTTGCTGGAAGTCAAGATGATTCGTTTGGAGCAAATGGGACTTTGAACATGCTTTTAAGAAGTTTCATTGAAGTCGAAATGTGGACTTAATTGGATCCAAAATCACTGTTTCTGGCAAACGTGTACTCATTGATATCCCTGTAATGGAATTGAAAGTGACATGTTATGATCAAGCAACCTTTTCATTCTGCAGTCATTTAAATAGCCTCGTCTCAGACTAACCTTGGGGGCTGTGTTATTCTTCTGATTATTTTAATCTTTTTTTTTTTTTCTTTTTCCCTGTGATATTTTTCATGGCTGTCTCGCCTGAAGAGGACAACAGATCACTCCTATTTTTGGAGGGCTGTTCTTAAGCAGTGGGTAGATTCAAGTCCATCATCATCTCCTCATTTCCTGTCGCTATTTAAGACCGTGCCTCTCCGAAATAGGCGCCCGATGACCACAGCTATCTGGGAACTTGCTCTCAATCTAATTTGAGGATATTAGGATGTCTCCGATAGTTTTGTTTTGACATCTCTATATGTTTCTTCGGCCGGCGTGCAGAGCGTTCGCCGTCTGATTTATGCCCTTTTTTTTTTTTTTTCAAAGACATCTCAGATGTTTTTAGGTCGCCCTAACTACATATTGTACATTTAAGTGCTTTATAATTTCTATGCTGAACATTGTTATTTTGGAAATGTACTTAGAGCCCAAAGTAAGGTTTAACTGACAGACAGGTCACACACAAACACACACGTGTGACGCGCACATCCAGCATCCCGCCCAGAGGTTATATTCTGTTGGAAATGTTGGGTGTGTAGAAACTGTCTGGCTCTTCTAATGAAAGGGTTTATGAGTGGTAAACCTGTATTTGTACTGGGTATCATTCACCGCTCTATCACTGGCTACAAGGTCAGATCTTATCTTCCAGCCTGCAACAAGAAGCAGCGCTTCTTTTGACCCTGGAGCTCATATATTTATACCTGTTTACGTTCATAGCGAACACTTGGGCGTCTTCCTGCTGAGAGCTACGGCTTCGGAGTTAAAGTCGCACGACAGTTTAAAGGAAAACAAGGTCATGAAAACGTGTTATAATTTTGGTAGCATAAAAAACAGACACGTCAGGCCGTTTTTTTACGGTGTACAAACAGATCTGGGGGGTCCTCTTATCACATAAAGTTTACAAGAGGCTCTTAAAACAGTAAAAATGTCTCACTAATGCGGATTAAGAGTCGGAGGTGTGTTGTACGTGGCTAGACGCGTCAAGCTTTCAGCATCCAGCGCGTTAATGTCTAATGTCAACGCAGTAGGGAGCCTTGTTAAAAAGCAATTAAGGTGAAATGATTTAAACATCGTGCGGTTTGGCCGTCGGCGAGCCTCGAAGTGCACGCCGTGTTGTTTTCTTAAAATGAGAATTTCACTGTCTGCTCGCACTGAAAACCGCTATTTGTGTGAGTGTAGCGCTGACCACACTTTCCCACACCCGCCAAACAGTACCAAACCACAGGCTTCTCATGCGCGGCACACACTGACAAACACACACACACACACACACACAAAGCATTCACAGAAAAGTAATGACTAGTTTTCGGTGCATTAAAACAGTAGCTGTTTTAAATGACAGGGGCTAAGACATGCTCGCATTGATGTCTGCGAGGCTGCTAAAGATGGCTGATTACTCAAAGGGGACGTGGCGTTCGCTAACTCTTATTTTATTCCTCTGTACTCACTGGAGTTCCTGACTGTAATACATTCTTAATCCGCTGCTTTCTTTCGCCCATTTGTGGAGCAATTTTATGGGCTTGAGAAACTGCAGACAGTTTTAAAACATATTTTTAATGATCAAAACACTCTCGACAGCCAAGTATTTCGCCCTGTTTCCAAAGCAGCAGCTCATCCCGTATTGATAATGAACCATTATGTGAGCGCCTCCCAGCAGAAGTTCTAGTGGCAGTGGCCGTCGTCGTAGACTGAGATTAGTGCCGGGCCACAGTCAGACACGTTTTAGCTGTTGGCGGATTGTTAGCTCACACTCTGTGTGTGCAAAAGTGTTCATCCCAGCCAGACTCCTTGGATGTGGTTTGGAACATCTGTGTGGTCCTGACTCCAGAAGAAGACAGACAGGGGAGAGACAGTGGGTGAGGAATATGGGTGGGGAGGACCCCAGGACTGCTGAGAAAGACGCTCTCAGATTTTCCATAACTGGAGCGGTGGAAGAGCCAGAAGAGTGGGACGCCAAACATGAAGGAACATAGTAAGTGAGTGTGTGTGTGTCTGTGTGCAGTGGGAGGGCGATGACAGCGGGAATGTGACAGAAAGACGGAGGAGAGAAAGCAAGAAAAAGGGTGGGGAGCCGTCAGTCTAGCTGATGACTTATGAAGTTGGAGGTGAGGTCTGGCAATGCGCTGAGCAGCTTGGCGAGGGGTGGGAAGAGGGGCGTTGAAAGGAGCCCTGATCCAAGATTGCGGTCACCTCCTCCACCACCAGAAGCAGCAGCAGCAGCAGCAGCAGCACCGCAGCCCGGCTCGCTGCCTGCATGTGTGTGGTGTTTATTTACGAGCCTGTTTAACCGCGGCGTGGTCCCTGTGGTGGACTGACACAAGATGACAGCAGCCTAAATGTCTTGCCCTTTAAATCCAAACTAATGGTCGCATAGCACAGTGGAGACAGCCGCTGGGATAGGCGCCTGGGGTCTTTTCATAGGGCCCCTCTGAGTAACACATCAGCTAACACATCTATGGGCCACCATCCAGCGCCTTATTACTACCTGCTAGTGTAGCCGTGGCGCCACGGCTTGAGCCGCGGCTGTGCGCGGAGGGACAATGCGGGCTTGGGAATACGCACCATCCACCTATTACAGCTGCTCTAACAATGACTTAGGACGGGAATGTCTTTTTAATGCTGGTGTCTGGGACAGTTTGTGTATCCACTGAAGGTATGTGCCGTCCAAAGACAAATACGATATGCTAGGTCCTGCCACTTAGCTTGCCAGCCCCCTTTTTTGAAATTATTATATTACGTTGGTGAAAATGAAACTCAGAAGGATGTTAAAACAATCTGGGACTGGAAACACTTGGAGAGTGCAGACCTCCGTCGAGCAGCTCACGTATACCCACTGTGGGATTGTTTTTGCTCTTTTTCTCCACTCATATTTAGATAGTAGTTTTAGTTTGGGTTGAGAGGAAGGCTAAAGAGGAGATTTGTAGATGTGGTGAAGGAGGAAATGAAGTGTGCAGGTTTGAGAGAAGAAGAAGCAGAGGACAGGGTGAGATGGAGGAGGGTGATCCACTGTGGCGACCCCTGAAGGAAGAAGCTGAAAGGAAAACAAAAAGAAGAGTTTTAGTTTTTTAGCATTTGAAATGTCAGAATAGTCAAATTCAAAGTAGCTCAATTGGACAGCAGGTGGCAGTAGCCATCTAGAACTTGCATACACAACACCACAATAGGAGCTGGCGAGAATGGAGTTTGGAGCTGATCGATGCAGACCAACACCAAAGTGAATCCCTGTCCCATTTTCCTTCCTAGAAGGCTATTGAAACATGTTTGACTGTCTGGCAAAGGCACAGACAGACAAACCTATATAATGTTTTATATATGTATATATATATATATATATAGTGATTCTTAACCACAGTGCCGGGGCCCATTGTTGGGCTCCAAGTGCCTCCTAGAGGGCGGTTAATAGTTTTTGGGTTTTACACCTTCTGGCCGCAAGGACCGCCAGACGCTCAGTTTTAATACTCTTGCCACATATGGTGGCAGTAGTGTGTCACTGACTTGACTTGACAGCTGCAAACCTGTGGTAGTTAACAACCATGGAGAAGTTTTTTGAAGAGAAAAAAATGATCAAGAAAACAGTAAAAATTGTTGATGAAAACCAGGTTCCGCGGATGGTGGGACTTTTCAATGACAAATAAATATCTTGCGATGATCACATGGTTTCATGTTATTTCACTGGGTTTTGGGTATGTGTAAGTAAATTAAATATGGTTATTGATCACAAATGAAATCAGGAGTAATGAATCAGTTCTATTACTTGAACGGGCCCGGGGTCCATTTGTTCAGGGAGAGGTGGGTCCAGAGATCAAAGAGGTTATGAACCCCTGGTGTAGACCTTCTTAATGTAAATGAAAAGGGCTGTAAGTATGTTCTCACTGTCGTAGCTTGGCTCTCATCGTACGTGTGACATAGAATGATACGACTGCAGTCCGATAAACGCACCATTCATGGCTGCATACCATTCTGTGTGGGCTTGCCAGGCGACGCAACTAGATGATTTCTGGGAGGAAGAGAAGATTATCATCCAAAACCTCGTGCCTTGCTCTATTTGTGTGAAAGAAAAAGATGTTTATTGTGAAACGGATTCCGCCTGGAAATAATCCTCGACAGATCTGACTTAAAGACATTCTGATCACACTTTGGGATCTATGAGAGGAAACCAGCAAAGAGGGGAAGACGTTGCCCGCAAATCCCTTGGGAATCCATCAAGTCTGCTCCTGAGTCACCTGTTGGCCCTGTTTTTATCCGTAACCGGTTGCTCAACATACACACACACACACACACACACACAGGCAGTCGCGCTCCTTCAGAGGCTTTGAGCTTCAATCTGCATGCTTCAGCCCTGTGCAAACACAGATCAGACCATATTCATTGGGTCGTGTCTCTGGCACTCATCAGGCTGTTTGTACTGCAATTTCCTCCCTGCTCTTATCCGTGTTTTGTCCACTGTCATTCCAGCAGGATTATGGGATGCTTTCATCATGCAGGAACATCAACCCAGGTAGTGGAGTTAAATAGAAAAGAAGTCGTGTTGTTTTGCTCCTCTCATCCCACGCAGTGTTATCATCACATGCTGTAATGAACGCTGCAGTCCGGACTTATCCTCAGAGCTAATTATTATTTTGTAGCTGCATTTCTGACCCTCCAAAACATGTAGCACCACAGGCAAATTCATAGGTTGGACACTTTTTTTTCAGGGCTCAGATTGAAGGGGTCACATGATTCGACAGCCATTTAATAAGTAGCGCAATCTGACATTTGTTTGGGTCGTTGACTCAAAACCATCCACAGACATTCCACAGTTTGCACCATCGGGTCACTGAGTTGGCTCTGCATTAGCAAAACACCCAAAGAGGGCTTTTAAATGCCAGCTGACGGAGACTGTAATTCACCAGCATCACATGGAGGCAGACAGAGTGTCTTCTGGGAGTATGCTAATGTATATTTTGGTCAGGTTGTCAGTCAACCATAGGTGCCAAGTTTTCCTTGCAGGAATCTGAAACCAAGTGAAGCATACAGTTCAACCACAGAGGGAGCAGGGAAGATTCACATATGGAACAGGAGGTCCTCAGTTGAGTGTGCATGCAGCCGTCCACCAGGGGGCGCATTGCTGTGTGGGATTCCAGGAGAAGAAAAAGTCAAAGAAGAAGACAGATGATTCTTTGACCCAAATAACCATAAATGACAAAGACACATCTGTGGTAAGAACTGTTGTCCTCATGTTCAAAGAGAAAGAGAGGAGTTTCTGCATTCTGGATGGTTATATATTGTCGCCTGATGGGCTAATAAACGCTAGCGCTAAGTGTTCACACCTGTCACAATGACAAAGTGGTTGTTCGCACATTTGGCCAGTGCGTCACTCTTGAGCTATAGTTGACAAAAGTTCATATATTACAATGTTATTTTTGTTCATCAACTACAACAATTCATAAACTTGAGAACTTGGCCAGAAAGTTTGAAAGTTTCATCCTGGGTGCTATCACATTAATCTCAAGGGCAGAGATGGGATCTCTTTCCAGAGAACCTTTCTGGAGCACAGGATCGATGAGCTGGCATTTTTTTAAACCTACTCTTTAAAGCGTCTCTGCCGGAGCCATCCTTGATGTTGAAACCAGCTTTCAGCTGTGCTCGCATTCAAAATGGCCTCTCCAGGTTTTGTGCCGTCCGTCTCTCATCAGAAGTGCTCTTGAACTCTCTCCCTGGAAATGTAGTGGTCACTTGACAAATGGCTGTCCTCCTCCTGCTGCTGATACATCAGATTCTGGAGAGGGATTTTAACTGAAGCTTCCATGTTCAGGATGTCTTCAGCGAGCAGCCTGACTACTGTATATTCTGAAAACATCTCTAAATTTTACTCAACATTCACTTCATATTTTGGCATTTGAAAAGCTGAGTGAGCTGGAATTGAACGTGAACGCTGTGGGTCGATCATTGGACGAGACGTGGCTGTTTCTCTGCTTGCCTCTGAACCTGCATCAGAAACGTCTCGATTCTCATCTGCTAGTTCTTAAAATGAGCCATCAGAGGAGATTAGGCACCCGTCTAGACGCAACCTGTGGTCAGATCTGTGTTTTCTCTTTGTATTAGTTTAGGGCATTAGCAAGGTCCAGATTATCCTAAATCATGGCTCTGAGGCTTTTACCGCTCGTGGCCCTAATCTGTCGGGGGGCAGTTGACTTGATCTGCTCTTTGATGAGCTGCCCTCTGTCTCCGACTGCGGTCCAGTCGTGTCGCTTCAGTCCAACAGCCTCAGTCCATCCCAAAACAAACAGCCACCGCCATTAAAATTAACTGGAGCCATTAAAGTAACACAGTTCTGGCAGATCCACAGAGGCCAGATGACGTCTGACGTTGGGTCGCCTCATCAAAGCCCTTATTTGCTTGTTTAAAAATAAAAATGTTTCACTTAAATTACATGGAACCAGGCTGAAACAAGTATTTAAACATGAAATAAGTTTTGGCATTCGCAACGCTCAGGTCATTAACTTGTGAGGCTTCAACAACCAATATTTTACACTCAACTGTTTCCATAGTTAAATTAAACAACCTTTTTAAGTGACGTTTATTACACGTCAGGGATGAAATAAATTTTTGGGGGTTGTTTTTAATCATTTACTTTAATTCTATTTTGTTTCACCAGTTACAACAATGAATGAGTTGGAAATCTCTGCCCACAATTGCTTGCGTGCTCGACTGATTTCAGGCCTTTTCAGGCCGTTTGTCGCATCACTCTGGGGTCACTTGAGTTCAACACCCACATGGGCGGGCACACCCTGCTCCTGTTTTCAGCACCTGGACAGTCCCAAAAAAGAAGCACAACAAAGTACCTTTGGAGGTAAACTGTATGTACCATTTACACAGAGTTTCTCCAGATCAAACAGAACTCAGTCTTTGCTAAATTCCTGCCTCGAAGTATGACATTACAATCAAGCTCCAATGGGACAGAAAGGAATCAGTGAGTCAATTCAAGCGCGAAAGTACGATTGCTTACCGTATGGCGGTCAGTGGGGCTGAGGTTCTGGCCAATACTAGAGCACCTGTGACTATTGGCTGTCACATCTCTATTTCCAGACGCTGGTTTTCCCATGTTTTAATGATAAAGTTGTAGCAAAAAAAGTGGCTGTGGCAGTGACCTACAAATGTCTGACAGACTGCAATGTTTCATTGCCACTTTTTTTGTTTTGTTTTGGAAGCAAGTAAACTCCCTTTTAATAACTTTGAGTGATTTTAGTTATATGACTCAATATATACTGATGTCCATTTTTATCATTTTTTCATCTATTTTTTGTAACAATATTTAACCTTTGATAATTAAAAAAAAATTCATTGAGTCTCATCTGTTGATGTTTTGCAAATAATAAAGTGTCCTCTTCAACGGTGTCATTCACTGTTCCAGTTCTTTCATGTTTGACCCCTGTTTCTGGAATATCCTGATGTGTCGAATGACGGTGATGGTTTTTTTTGTTTTGTTTTTTTACTATATTTCATATATTTCATTTCACTTTTTGGTACCCTGGAAGGGTGTCAATCGAGAAATCAATCATCTCTGTGCTGCAACCTTGAAAAGACTAATTTGTGACTGAGGCAGAAAGTGTATCCCGCCGGACAGATGGCTGTGAGATTCAGCCAGTCTTGGACACAGTAGCGTATAGACTGAGGGTTTCAAAGAGCGGCGTCCATGGGACTCCTCCTGTCATTAGAGTAAAGCAGACGCCTTCTTGGGAGCAAATGAAAACAGAACCGAAGACGCACAGACGTGACTCCTCTAGGGGGCTTGAGACTTGAGGGATTAAGATTATGAGGGTGGTACCTTCTTAAATGACTGATAGTACAAAGTGAGTGAGGGAGCAAGGCAGGACATTGAAGGAGTCTGTGTGGCGGACCAGCAGCAGCTTTACTCTTCAATCAGTGAGATGAAAATTGCCACTCCTGTCAAAGTAGAGGTGTTTACTGAGAGGAGCACAAGGGCGAGCAAGAAATATGGAGCACATCACTTGAGGGGGAGAGTTATGCAACCACAGTGGTCCAAGAGGGCTTGATGGAGAGACTCGTAACAGAATTCACAGATTTTTCAGCATATTTCAGGACTAATACCAAAAGCTGAGTGCTGTGTTTGGGTGCTCGATCAAAGTATCAGCTGAGACTTACAATTAAAGCAGTTTACTGTCAAAAAATAGGGCATAAAAATATATATACAGTGGTACCTTGGTTTTCGAACGTCCCGGACTTTCATTTTTCGAATGAAAATCCAGAACTCGAATGCCCCCGAAATAAGCTGGAAAAAACAGCTTACCGATCAGCTGACCCACGACGCACTTTGTTATTGTGTATAACGCAGCCTCTGTATGCAGACGTGTCCCGTTAGCTACATTTACTGACTGTTTTTTTTTTCATATTGAGGTGTAAAACCTTTCCTGTCTCCACACTGGACCGTGGTAGAGTGTCACGGGAGGTGCTCAGTCTGGAGCAAGCACTCCACGGTTTGAAGTCCTGTTGTCGGCTGGAGCTGGGACAGGGATGAGGCGAGTCTGGGACAGAGCGTTACTTGGTTTATGACTTTGTCACAGCCAAACTGCACAGAAGCGCACATTCAGAGCTGGACACGCACCGGGCACCTCTTCACTTCTGGAGAGACGTCACTCACTCGGCAACCCCTCCCACATGCAGCGGCCACACACATAGAGGAACAGCGCACCTGCAGCACACACTCTACATTCACTCCTTCAAAAGCCTATTTTAAGGTATGTAAAGCATTATATCCTTTTCCATTAATTGTAATGGGAAGAAACGATTCAGATTTCGAACAAATCGCTTCTTGAACGGCCGTCTGGAACGGATTGTGGTCGAGAACCAAGGTTGCCATTGGCGAAAAACAATCTTCAGCCATCAGAGATGTGAGGTTTGTACCATGTTGGTCATAATCACCCCTAAAACTCTTCTAAATGCTTCCGGAAATGTTCATCATAATGGGTCATCATAAAGGGTTGGGGCCCCTATGCTGCAGAAGCACTGGAGAGAACCCTGATCAGGATCTGTGCAGGTGCTGCCTCTGCCTGATTTACTTTCCTCGGTTTCTACTGCGCTGTGCAGGTGAGTCACTGCCCCCTGGTGGCTCATTGAGCTCACTTGAATTTGACTATGATTGACGTTTGATAATAAGTATAATAGCAATGATATTTCAAATGCTAATAATGTATCAAATTATATAGATGCAATAAATGTAGGACATAAATACTGGCTGTAAATCTCAGCATAAGCTGCTTGACAGGGGTCTGCGATCTCTGTGCCTCCCCAGTTCATTTTCTTTTCACTTTGTTGTATGTTTTAACCATAACTATATGAAAATTAAATCATTAATCTCCCTTAAATTTAATTAATATTCTTCTCTCGCTTTTATCGCAAATAATGCCTTTAATACGTTTGTTATTAATTATTATTTTTTCAGGATTTTTTGTTGCTTTACTTTGAACTATTTAAAGAACTCCCGATAACACTTTCAATGGGGGAACGCACATTAACTATGAATAAACTACTTGCGTATTACTGGCTTATTCACGGTCAATAATTGGTATTCATGATGCTGTTACAGTGAATTATCGGTGGCCATTCCTGACCAAACTTCCTTCTGAAAGTATGAATTACATATGTTTTCTTAGCAACATTTGGAACAGTCAGTCAGTTCAATTCTGAACTGTTTCCTTCAGTATTCTGAATTTGCTTTATAATCCAAGTGCTGGGATGAAGTTATTGAACGTTTCCTTGAAGGTTTGCTCGGCTTTAAACTTGTTAAAATTCATGCCAGCTTCAACAATTCTTCATTTGTCTGTAGTCTTTTAAACCATAATTGTCTGACCTCAGAAATGTGCCTCTGTTACAGTAACATTAAACATACAGAGCAGGGAAATAACGCAGAAGACATCCTGCTCTTTACTGTTTTTTTCCATCTCACTAGCCCCACTGCCGTCGCAGACGGCCGAACATCTATCTGGAACTGCAGAGAAGCAGAAGGCGGGCGTGTAAAATGGGAGTCATTACATCATTTATAGGGGTTTGAGCATAAGTGATTCGCATTAGGAGAAGCCTAAATCGAAACCCTATGTGGTTTGGAGGCACGGTGGTCTGGACGGTGATTTATGATAGAGTGCAGCCTTGTGGCTGCTTCACAATGCTTCGTGTGGATTTCATCTATCTCCAAGCTGTTGTTGAGTCGCTGTGTAGAAACGCCACTGTTGTGACAGCAGTGAGTGCAAGTGATTTGTTTTGTTCAAGACGCTCCAGACGCAAACTCTGCCACTTAAAGCCATTTGCGGGTTTCATTCCGACATTTCTTTTTTTTTTATTATTGTCGATCAGGCTAATTAAAGGGTATTGCTACACCCGGTCTTGTTTGTGCTGCTGCTAATGCGCCTCTCAAATTATTTCCAATGACATGCTTGGATGGAAGCGCTCCCTCTCTCTCTGTCTCTCTCTCTCTCTCTCTCAGCTGGGAAGGCGGTTAGATGTCTACGTGTGAGACAAAATAAGAGCAGGATGGTGCTGACTCTTTGGGATCATGATGAGAGTCACAGCGTACAAGTGAAGTTGAAAACAAGCAGATATAGTTTCAGTTAAAACTGAAGTCAGCCATATTCAGTGAACACAGAGTTCGATTTTTGCTTCAACAGGATGACATTTATGAGCATAAATCAAATGAGGCATCCTTAATGAAGCAATATATTTGGCCAGGAAAGCAGGTTTGCTTCGGGCTAAATGCAGCTGGGCACCACATGCTTCACATCCTGGCTGCCTTCTGTGAAGTGTTCAGACAAGATACTGTCTTTGATTCACTTCAATCACCCTGTGTTTCTTATCCATACGTTTGAATCACTGTATCTGATGGCTGTACTCATTTGCATCAGACATCGAGCGTTTGCAAATGTGCGCCGTCAAGGACGGAGTCAAGGTCCAAACAGAAGCTGCTTTTGTTCCTATCATATTGTCATCAGATTGCGAGCATCCAGTCTCACAAGAGAGACATGATGCTGTCTCATACCAGGGATCACCATCTGATTCATCCGTACAATCAACAACAGCTTTCACGGTTGAAGGAAAAGCACATGAGGGACCTTCACTATCTTACCCTGAAACCTGAGGGGCACCTCTAGGTTCTGCCTTAGGTCCATTCATTTCTTCCTATCAGTGAGAATTCATGCACTGCACTTGCTTTGTTTGGTACACAAATGACATCCCAATCACTGTCTTCTGTCCTCCAAACTCTGCTCCCTTTCGTCCAACCAGCCCTGGCCAACTGTCAATTGTCCTACATATGAAAAAGCGACTCGTATGTCTCAGCCAGTCTTCTCCGAATCGCACATTTTTCCATACTGAAATTCAACTTCCACCTCTCAGGCATCACCGCACAGTTTCTTATAGACAGGTGACTGCTGGTGAGAGGGAGGATGGTGCACTGCAATGAGCCTGGTCAGAATAATAGCAGCCCATTCCATCTGCATCAATTTCAAAACAGACCGGCCACATTATTAGGAGCACCTTGCTTGTACCATGTTGGGCCATCTTTTGCCTCCAGAACGGGCCCTATTACTATGTGGACTAGGTTCAAGGAAACAGTGGTCAGAGGTTTAGGTCTGCTGTAACGTGTTAGCATGACACAGTTGCAACAGTTTGGACAGCCTCACGTCCATGATGTGACGCTCCCCACTCACCAACACTAAATAAATTGAACTAGTTAACATGGTGCATTATCCTGCTGGAAGTTGAGACAGGAAGATGAGACCACCATTGTAACGCGGGCTGGACGTGGTCTGCAAATATACCCCTGGCTGCGGCGTTTAGACAATGCCGATTTGGTCCAATGAGGATATTCCTACTCTGTTATTGAGATGTGGCAGCACGGCTCCATGTTTACGCCAAAGTCTGAGCCGACCAGCTGAATGTCGCAACAAGGTTTTTGTCAAGGTTCTTTTTTTTTTTCCAATGGTCTGTTGTCCAATATTTGTGGGCCTGTGGGAATTGAAGCCAGTTCTGCTGCTTTAGCCCATCTGCTACAGGGTCTGCCACGTTCAAAGATGCCATTCGTCATAACTTGATTTTAATGAGTTTCTGTTGCCTTCATCTCAAACCAGTCCGCTCCTTTGTTGCCGATACGAGGTATTTTCGTCCACACAACTGCTGCTCACAAGATAGTTTGTCCTTTTCAGACCACTCTCTTTCAAACCTCAGAGATGTTGAGCATGAACGCTGATGCAGAGGGATGCTAGATCAGCAGTATCTCTAATACCTGTGTTGCATCTGTTCCACATTCTGGTCCTTGGCTTAAACTTCAGCTGATCGTCTTCCCCACATCTAGATGCCCAATTCATTGAGTTCATTATCTGATTCTAAAATTGTGTTACTGGGCAACCAAAAAGGTGGGTTCTGTATTCAGCATCGCCCGATTGAATAAGTACTGCTTTTCTGGCCACTGATTCTCTGTCATTTTTTAAAAGTGTTACCTTGCCAAGGTGCTATTTTTCCAAGTGCATCTGACTCTCCACAAGATACCCCGGGGTTCTCAGCGCTCACACGCAGATCAAGCCAACTTCAGTGACCTCAACGCCTCCTGCAAATCTCACACATGTCAATGAGAAATTAAACAGAGAGCAGCCTCATGCTGGAGGCACAGCGCCTTCGTAGACTTTCAACAACCAGTGACCCTCACAGATAAAAACCTTTTTTCCTCAGTATCCTTTTTTTCCTTTTATTCTGCTTCTGAATTACTAATAATGTGTGTACATATGTTGGCAAGTTGTAGCCTGACTTCTCCATAAGGCGTTTATTTATTTATTTATTTTTAACTTCATTAAACTGCACCATTTTGTTCATTAGAAATAGTCTTAATACAAATCCTTGTTTACAAGCTCTTGTGACTAAAATGTTTTTATGGGAACTGAACTTTCAAAGTTTCCCCATTTAAATAAACCTCAGTTTTACAGTTCTTATTCTCATGATGCCATTTCCCAGGAAACTTTGGATTCAATGTAAAGAAACTTTGGATTCCAATATGGAGTGCATTTGTAGCACAGATCCGCACAAGCGTTTTCTTTCATCACTGCTGCGCGGGCGACATCAGCAGACTGCTGAACTGGCTGTCTGTCAAACTTTCCAGCAGTCAGTTGTAGTCTATGATGAGATCTGGTAGTGATTACTGTAACGGAGACAGTAAATCATGACGCTGCATGAGACCAATTTGTGGTGGAAAAAAAAAAGAGAGCAGGCCTTTGCTTTATGGAGCCACAGTTTACTACAAAAGACACATTAACACGCGTGGAAGAAAGTTTTGGCGGTGACGAATCAGGGGCGACGTGAAGCCACGACATCATGGAGAACAAAGCGGTGGTTATTTTTGTAATGACACAAAGGGGTGACAAATTAGAGCCTTGTTTTCTGTTTGATAGCTGCTGCGTATGATTTATAGTGAAACTGAAGAATAGCTGGCTCCGAGGGGGGACCACAGGGCACGCTGTCATTGACTTCAGCTGGTTATTCCCAGAATGCTTGGCGGTGGGTCGCAGGGCACTTTGAGATCTAGTCTAAATTATGACTGGGACTCCAAAATAATTCATTAACACTTAATCCAAATAAAGATTATCATACAAAATAGGAAAACGGAGGGAGCATTGTAGGAACCGGAAGATGGAGAATTTCCATCCATTGTTGTGTTCGTATCTTCGTGTCCCATTAGAACGACGTACCGGGTAGTAACAGCAACACTGCCCCCCACGGATTCTGGTGGTACTGCTCCGTTTGGTTTGTGTCCGTCAGCTTGGTTTAAACATGCAGGAATACGGAGGACATGAACACATAGCTCGGACAGGCCTTTAATGTCTAGCTACGAGAGAAATCAAATGGAAAAAAGACTAGAATGAAGTACACACTACTTTCGGAATGATCTTTTCCTTCCCAAATAAGTCGAATATGAGATCCCAAGCCTCTGAAAAAGTGAACTCAGATGTTACATTTTACAAAACTGCTATGATTTTTAACCAATACTACGATGAAATGAATAGTTCCTCATTTAACAATACAATTTGTTGAACCATAGAGAGTAATTAAAACCATACACTTGTATTTTTTAATTTATATTGTCTTACTTCACTGGGTTGCAGTTTACGGAAGTTCTGAAAATATGACTGCTTTCCCAGTAATCTAGCAGCTAATGAAAAGCTTGTAATTCAAGAAAAATAAAGATGTTTTACTCACCTGTGTGCATCACCAGTAAAGGTTGCCGTCAGAAATAGACCTTGAATTCTTAGCAGGATTTTCCAGTCTGGTTGGAGGCTCATTGAGTCACGCTCCATAAATGTATTTAGGGCCACTGTGCTCCCAGAGAGCGAGAATCTAGACGCAGAAGCTCGATAAGACTTCTCTCATGGACTTTCACATGGAGGACAGGATTTTGTCGAGTCACTTGGAAAATGTTAGCTTGGCGCCTGGTCCGTTTATAGAGCCATTTCTTAAATTAGACTCCGGCCAAATCACCTATAAGCCACACTTAGGTTGACGTTCTGAGTTATTTTTTAATGAATCACGTGCACCCAGACTCAACTCCAGGTTAATGTTCCTCACACACTTTAGGGAAAATGAAGAATCAGCAAGATAGCTGCGTTAATTTTAATGAAACCCTGAATTTAAATAGCAGATTTTAGGCACAGACTTTTTTGGGGGGCAATAATGCAAGGGTGGCTCCACTAAGCATCTGGCAACCATTTATGGGAATCAAGTGATGGGTGTCAAAGGGGTGTTGGTGATGGCAGTCATTCTCTTTTTTTTTTCAACTTGTACTTTTGACATCTCCACATATGCAAAGAGCTTCACCTTCACTGGTCCGATATTCCCACTTCCTTACTTGGTCAAAATTACAATTGTGTCACTTAAACTCTCAGTGGGGCCTTAAAGTTTTGTCTTTGAAAAAATATAAGAGACAGCCTTCAAAAAAAGGACTGACATTGTATTGCAATCTTTGTCCCTTACGTCATTGTGGAGATCCGACCCTTGCAGTGCATTATGGATCATGAAGTACATGTAGGTCTTTTCCCACCATGGGGATGCCCACAATGGTGCATTTTAGGGGCAAAATTTGTGAAGTGAAGCTTTTGTCACAGCTTTATTCAGAAGCCAAAATGTATTTTTAACTTCATGAAGGGTCATGACAGAGTTTGAGAGAGACTCTTGCTTTGTGCAGGTCAATTAAAAACGATGTCGCACACATGTCAGGTGGTGTTTGAATGGCAGGCGTAACGTGAAGTCAGACTAAAAATGATTTTACGAGTTTTACTTTACTACAAATCAGCAAACATGACGCAGGCTTGAGGGCTCCAAATCCCAGCGTGGGACCCCCTATGCTGGACTGGCGAGGACCCTGCAACCTCACTAGATACTCTCTCTCTCCACTCTGACCTAGGAATCCTACAGAAGCCTACAGCATGATGCACTCACCGGATGGTCGCACCTGTATCTAAATAGGTTTCCAAATCGTTGGGATTGCCTTGGAATAATAGTATGCAATTATTTTGTGATGTATTTCTCCACAGAGTAGTACCACGAAAAAAAAAAAAAAAGTTTTATGCACATATTTTCTATGTCGTAAAGTTTCTGACTACTCGAGGAGCAAACTCAAACCACGTCTGTTTGTTTTGCAGCAAAAAGTATTTTAACTGAAAACCACTAAATGTTTGGCTAAAAAGTGCGTCATTCCACATGAGGTTTCTGATAACTAGCAGAAGCGGTAAATACTCATTAATCTCCGAACACAAACAGTGTTTAAAAGAAGTACTTGTCTGCCCCTTAATCTTTGGCTGCGGAGATGTTTTTGTCTCCACTCTGCTGCTTTTCAGTTTTGACTCCTTTGAATCCACCTCCGTGGGTCAAATGATTCCCCGTCTTCACAGCACTTCTGTGGTGGCTCCACTAATGGCGCTGTAATTTTGCATCCCTTTGAAGTTCTCCCCGACCGTTGTGTTACCTGAAGTCTGCGCTTCTCTGAGGTTTTGAGATGGGGCAGGCTCGCTACCCTCTGCAGCCTAATTAAATGTAATTGCTCCATTTTGTAGTGGTGCCCGTGTGGAGAGGGGAAGCCTTGTAATAAGGGAGATTGCGTGAAGGGTCCGAGGATCACAGACGCCAAAGAGGAGCCACGAGGAGACTAGTGGAGACGCTTCCCCTTGTGTCGCCTCGTCTGTCCTGAGCAGACCTAGTCATTACCCCCTCTCCTGGCTCTGTCTTCTTTGCTGTTTTTGGCCCCTCGTGGTCCTTCATCCTTCATGTTGTTGTCCTCAAAACATGCCGCACCATTTACTCCAGCCGTCCTCTGAGTCACATGCAGCTGACTTTGTTTTCATCAAGCGGACATGAAGCAGGAGCGTTGGGGATGAACGCGGAGGAAGTGTCTGGTATGATCTCAATGGCGTTCCCTCGGGTGGCGTCATTGTTGTGGGTGCAAAATGGAGGAATTCCTGGAATTCAACAAGCACCTCTGGGACTCCAGCCCTGAGTCAGACACCAAAATGGGCTGTTTAGCCCCCTGACACTGACTGGTGGAGAGACAGGAGACACATTCTTTCCGGGAAAGAGGAGAGGGAAAAAAGAGAAATTACAGAGCAGGCGGGAGACAACATGACACACAGAGAGAGAGGGAGCGCCAGCTTGACCGTGACCCTGTGGGATGACAAGCTGACAGGCCATGTGTGATGATGTGTGTGCTGCGGGTACAAAGGTGACTTAGATTGGGGGATAAGCATCCTTCCTTTCCTCTGTTGTTCCTACTGTGCTAGCCTGTGCTTCACATAGTTGTCACGTTGTCCGGCGACTCAGCTTTCCTCCTCCTCCGCCGCCGCTCCTCTGCTCTCTGTGGTGCCAGTGCGTCTGCCATACTGGCCCTTAAGGCTAATGCGACACAGGCTTCAGATCACATTTCAGCTTCACATGAATGAGCCACCCGTATTCCTCACTTCATCTCATACATCCTCCCCCAGCGTACCAATTTCCTCTTTCCCAAGGTGACCAGGGCGGCACAGGAAGTGCCTTTATGGAAATACAGATCAATATGGGAGCACGCTAGCATTTTAACAGTGTGCATGTTTAAGCTAGCGTTTTGATTCCTTACACTGAAGCACTTTTTTGCCCACTAAACTTCACTACTACTATTATGATGCTGAACTGTTGCTAAACATGTTCTATAAACAATTATACACTACTGCACGCCTATTGTTTTGTCATGTTCTCAAGAGACTTTGGTGTGTTGTAGTGGTCCCTCGGGAAAGTAACTTCGATTAAGATTGTGTCGGTCTGTGTTTCCGAACACTCAGACTAGGGGTCTCTTGAGAAGGGATGATAAAAGCTGGAAGGAGGAAACATCAAAAGTGCATTTGAGAAGGAGTGTGGTGAGATCACACACAGCGCCGGGCTTGCTGTCTCTCTCATGACCTCCCTGTCATGTGGCTTCTATGAGAACCAAACATCCAGCCACAGTTGCTTCCATTCTAACCCGAACTGTTTCTGTTATCCAGAATTTTTTCTTTGGTACCGAATCGTTTGACTGATTGAGCACAACTACTGCTTTAATGTTACAATATCCTGTAACCCAGAGTGACAGATTTTAATAAACAGAATGGAGACATTCATGGCAGCATGCTTTGTTTACACTGTAACCACCTGTGTCAAGTCATATCTCATGAGACCCATGTTAATATAGTATTACTGGCATCACAGATCATTATTCAGTCCCCAATGCTCTTATTGACTGTACAGCTGCAATTCTGTTGCATACGAGCGCGGAAGAAATGTCGCCCCCTCTCCCTCTTACGATGACGTCTGCCCCAAAGCATTCTTTTTTGTGTGGACTCTTTGGCGCCCCCTGGCTCATTGGCAGCCAAGACATTGGTCACCCAGAGTTAAATCACTGACTCACCTTTCACCAGCATTACTCAACAGTTTTCCTGTGGAGTGCATGGCGCCTACCCTTTTTGTTTTTTGACTCAGATGCAAGTTTTGTTGTCGAATGCACCTGAATTTATTTTAGGGATGCGCATACAGTTACAGTGCAGACTACAGCATGATGGCATAAGCCTGTCAGCCGCAGGTGCAGTGGTGCTGTAGAAAGGTCAGTGGTGCACCTGGCTTAAAAATGCATGAGGATCACTTCTAAACAAGTTTTGAAAATAGGGTTCAGCATCAACACTGAAACAAACTCTGCAATGTTCTGAACTGAATCATCAACTCCTTACATCTTTTATTGACATTAAAGTGCTCAAAATGTGCTGTTTTCACCCGCGTGTCCAAAGTTCCGACACCACATAAGGTCTCAGCTGCTGCTTCTGGTCTCTGGTCCTCCAGGAGATCGGCTCTGTCGGCGGAGATGTGGACATGAGGGCGGAAAAAAAAAAACGCATTTTGAGCGCTTTACGGTAAATAAAACGCCTGTGATTTCATATATATATATATATATATATATATATATATATATATATATATATATATTACTGCCTGCACTTCACGGACATCTCAGCTGTGTCATTGAGCGTGGCTCAAAGTTCACGAAGCGTATGCTTCTGCCAAACATGACGTCCGTGTGCTGCTGCCCTGTAACTCTGCCAACCTCTTCACTCTGCCATTTTTAAACAGAGGGCATGACCAATTAACAAGGCCTACACAGTAATTAGCTGTCTGAGTGTTGAGTATCTTCTCTCTCGCTCAGTTCCCATTAGTGGCTTATCGCTGCAAAGGTTCATAATTACACCGTGAATTGTATACATGCTTGATTCTTAATTATACCGTCGCCGTAATTATAGTTGCTGCTTCCTCTGGTGCCTGTTTTGACACAGATTTGTGAAGTTTTCACCATCAAAGTTGCTGCCGTGTTTCTGAGCACCGTTTTTGATCCTGAGCTCATGGTTTTTTTGGGGGTATTAAAAGGTGGAATCGCTGCGTCTACTAGACGTCTGAAAAGCAAAGTGCGAGTTATTTTCACTCGAACAGCAGGAGGACTGGAATATTCTTCAATACGAACTACGCTATGATTGGTACCTTCACACTTCACAGCTGAGGTAAAGCCAGTGCCTTGGAATTAAAGTCATTGTTTGAAGTGTACAGCGTAAAATAAGCATCAGATGGAATTCATTTATGGCTTTATCAAACACAGATGGAGCCATATTTTACTCAGTGTGATTCCAATATCGTTCTCTTTGAGTCTGTTCGCAATTAAACCTTTCGTTGAACATTCAACAGCCTGAAAATCTTCCCTTTTGAATCAGTGGAACACGGAGCCAGGAGAGCTGTTAACACCAGGAGCGACCACCCGTGAGTTTGCCTGGAAACGACAATATATGTCCATCAAAATTTGAATGAAACATCAAAGAAGAGCTGGACAAAGGCGGCAGCAACTCTCAGTCCCATGTGAGACCTTTGCCGATGTTTGGAGTGCTGAGAATGTCATCTCTTTTTTGGATACACAACAAAAACCAGCAGCCAGTCAGGGGAAGATGAAGATGGACCCCGCGGGCCAATAAAAGGTGCATTATCGGAGGCTCCAGATGTTTGGTGAGATCAAGAAAAACAAAAAGGCGTCCCCACCGAAAACTGCCCTCAGGCAAGTTTGGCTAGTAATTTCAACCTCATTAAGAAGTGATGATTTGTTTGAAGACAAGGACTCTGAAATAAACAGCCATTGATCGCAAACTCTGATTCATGCCCCTGAAATTGATATTCTTATTCATTAGCATTGCAAAAACAAAAATTCATCATAAAAATGACAGAAAAACACAATACAAGAGACTTCTCTGTGTATTCCTCTACGAGGTCGAAATTTATCAGGTGTTATCATTTATATTTCGGTACATTAGTACTTTATTTGAAATTCAACAATTGCCTCACATTAAATCTCATTTTGAAGGCCGAGTGAAAAGCGCTTGTGAGGAGAAGCACAGCGTGATTATAAATGTCTTTACTATTGAGCAATTATTATTCAAGAAGTACTTTAATCTGCCCACTGTGCGAGATTTAAAGTAGCTACTGAGGAGGAAAATGATCATTTAAAATTCCCCTTGTGTTCTGAAACGTAGATTTTTGGGGGCTGTAGAAGTTTAATATTTATGGATTTTAAACAAAATAAAAGTTAAGATTGTTAAGTAAATCTCTATTGGGTTCTGGCAGGTGTATGAAATTCAAGGCCTGTGGGCCAAATTCGGCCGGCAAAGCAGTTTACAGTGGCCCACATTAGCTTGAAATGAGTAGCTTTGTTGTTAAAATTGTTTAGATTATGAGGCTGTTTTGGGAAACTATAGATGGCTATTTGGAAATTGCCGTAAAGGGAAGACATTTTATGAACTATGGAAAAGTGAACACATATTTGTGCAGAGTGGTAATTTATCCTGTTGAATTAAGCCTGTAAAAATTATAAGTCAGAATTTCATTGAAATCTGATGAATATGAAAATAGCCCTCGCCACCACAAAATATTTTGGCCTCTCGTGTTATTGAGTTTGACACCCTTTGTTGTGGTATTTGTAGATCTTAGACGCAACAGGAAATCGATTTAGCACCTGCTGGTGATATGGATCAGATTTAATGACATAATGAAACGTTGTGATCCATATTTGTTGTGATGACATCACTGATCAGGCGCAAGATCGGCTGTGTATCTTTCTCATGAGGATCAGATCGTGAGCCTCCCGATCATGTGACACGCAGCTCAAGGCTTGTTTTCCTTCCAAATTTCCGCCCCCTTTGAGACCAGCGAGAAAGTGCTTGTATAAATATTGATGTGTATGTATTTGTGTTGCAGATTCCTGAGTATGAGAGGACGGCGAAGCAGAGGCTGAGATCATCTGGAAAGATCTGACAGCAGCAGGCTGGACAAGGTCAAAAGGGCAGCGTTTGGAAAGAAGAAAATTAAAATACTTATCGGCCTCTCATTAGAGTGCAGTGCACCATGGGGACTTCCTGGCTTAATAACTGGGATGAGGTTTGCATTACTTTGTGTCTCAGCAGCAGGAGATGAACTCAACCCTTTAATACAGCAGCTTCAATTACACCGCATCAGGAAGACCATGTGCTCTCAGATCCCATTAACAAAATATCATTCGCTCAAACTGACTGAGAGCTGGCTTCAGGTCCGTGGATCAGAAGTCACGGCAAGGCTTCCACCACAGAAGCGTCCGCGCTGCCGAGGCCGATGTGTTTAAAAAGCAGCGGCGACATCTGTGAAATAGCAGCCATCGATAATCATCACAACTACCGGCAAATTGCTGCGCCTTATCATGGGCAATTAACAAAATACGGAACTTGTAAAACACCCGGCGGCTGGCTTCTCTCTTCCTGACATTCTTCCTCTCTCTTCACCCCCAAGCCTTCTGTGGCTTCGTGTCCGGTGCTGCCTCTCGCAGTGAATGTCCATTGAAGGAAGCTATTTTGTCAAATGCCTCGGCCATTGAGTAGCTTCACATCCTGTCTGATAAGGGGGCCACAATGAGCTCTCTCTTTTTTTGTCTTGCTCCCAAACCGTTCCTTAAGATCTCTAGATCATCTCCTCTTTCCCCTTCTCCCCTCCCACTCCTCTTGTTAGTTGATAAAAACTGTTGTAATGCCAGGAAGGACATGCATTCCTCAAGATGTGCTCAGATCTCTGAGGAGCAGAAGCTTTTGCTTCCTCCTCGTGTCACGAGAGAATAACAGATGCAAGAAACCAGCATTACAAACACTACTGTTTAAACAGTAATAACAGTTAATTCAAGATCCATCATGGCCACCACTTCAGATGATCTGTTCTAATACTAAAGCTTCAGTTGGCCTTCAAGCAAAACCTTGGCTGTCATCATGTGTTATGGCTCTCTTGACAACACATTTCTGAAGAAGCATCATTGTGGAACAGAAATAAATATTTCATCTAAAGTTTTCGGGAGCAGTTATTTGAAGGTAAATAATCTCTTTGTAGCTTGAGAACAGACCGGGTTCTGGTTCTCACCGGCCGTGAGTTCTGTTCAAGATGTGATAATGTTACAAATTGATGTTGCTATAAGACAGCTTCCTTTTCTTTTCTTCTTCAAAATGAGAGAATCAGTGATAACAGCTGGGGCATCTGGAGACACTTTTGAGTTTAGAAAAGAAGACAAAACAAAGCAGCGAGTTAGAGATGAAAGAGGGGAGAGACAGATTGGAAAAGAACCGCAAACTTCTGTGAGATTCCAGACATCAGGTTACTTATTGGTCTTTTTTTTTGTTTTCATCCTAAGATCTCATTGTTGTGTTTCCAGCGCACAGGTGTTTGTAATCGGCTCCAAAGGTCTTCTTGACAAAAACAACAGTATTAGAAGACAGATTGCCAAAACAGAAAGCAGCCAATTAACGCTGCTGTACCGTTCAGAGCTCAGTGCTAATGGGTCGAGGCTGAGAACCAGCGCTGCCTTTTATTGAGCTTTGACGTCCAAGTGGTGCCACGAGACGGGCTTTGAACCGTTCGGCTCGCTGTAGACACAGAGCCTTTTGTCCTGCTGGACGTGTAATTTACACTCCAACCAGAAGACTTTGAAAAGTTGCTACTGTTGACTCTGACAGTGAAAACATATAAACCCACATGACTTTGGATATTGAGCAGGAGCTGTGAGATATTACTGTAAGTGGAGGGCGTGTTTTGGATTTTAAATGTGGTCGCTTTGTTGCGAATGATGGTCTTTGTCTCTGACAGATCAGACAAATGTTATTATATTATACTAAACACATGCATTGTGAGAGACACTGTCTCTCACAATGCATGTGACGCAAGGAAACGTGCAGCTTTCTAGGAACGCATAATGTTTATTATATAATATATAATAGTGCTGTAGAGGCACCCAGTACTGGCAACCGCATTTTGAAGGACTCTGTCTCGGTATTGGTCTCGAATGTGCTGCATGTGGAATTTTTTTTTTTTATTTATTAAGGGTCTCACACCGATCCACTAAAGGGCCACAGTGGGTGCTGGTTTTCTTGCAAGTAAATAGGAGGAAACCCAAACACCAATCAGGTGTCTGAAAACTGTTAGTTGTCAGACTGGTGCTGCCTGTTTCAGCTGACATCTGAGTGGTTAACCAACTGCACCAACTGCGGCTCATTGGTGGATCAGTTTGAGACTCCTTATATATATACACCATCTTCATCTTGTCTCAGTCTCCCTAGTCTTGATGATGTCTTGGTCTGGGTTGGTGTGGTCTTGTCTACAACACTACTCCACACACGAAAGAACCCCCAAAAGTCACCTCTGAATAGTTTGACCTATACAGTCTGAAGATCTCCATGCTAGAGCGTGCTAAGGCTGTGGTGTCTCTGCTTATGAAAACCAACAACATGGACACAGCACCCCTCCAATTCAGACCTCTGAAATGAGATGACTGATGTTAGGACAGAGGTCATACAGTGCGTGTTGAAGCAATTCACAATCCCTGCCATGGACAATAGTGTTTTGCTTACTGTCTATATGTCAGTCAATATTGGAATGAATGAAGGATCTGTCAGTGGTACTTGTCACAAAGCTGGTGCTTTGTTGCCATTAAATCAATAAATACTAAATGTTCAGCAAGACAAATTCAGGGGGCAAAGACCAGAGTGAAGACACAAGCATCTTGATCTCGCCCCTCTCATTTGTCTGTGTCTTGACTCAGTCTCAGACTCTCAAAGTCTGGTGTCTGTGAGCCCTTCCTTACTGACACGGTTTTCGGTTCTGGAACAGATGCTGTTTTGTGATTCTCTGTGCTTTCTATCCACCCGGCCTGCGTTCATACGAGATGAAGCGGAACTGAAGTGGGAGGGGCTAAAAAGTGTCACTCAGGCAGAAGTAAACAATAAAAAGTCAAGATGAAAAATCGTTCCACCTTGCTCTTGTGTATAAGGGCAGTGTCCCCTTTATTTGAGTTTGTGTTTGATATGTGCTTTATGAGCCTGATCAAGACATCTAAGTAAACAACACAGTGAAATCCTCCAAAATTAATTGTCTGCTTTGGCAGTTAGCTTGCAGTGTAAACATCAATGTTGTCGCTATGATACTGCCACAACATGTGTGATGTCACTGGTGTTGCCAGCCGGTGCTTGTTTTGTTCTTCCAACCATGGCTCTCAAGAGTCACAAGTGTTAAGAACAAGAAGCGGATGACACAGATGTGGTGAAAACAGAGGTTTATCAGGCGCTAGGAGACGTAGAGTAGGTTATAACTGAGGGAACCAGTGTGTTCTCTTGTGTTATGATACAATGTTTGTGGAATGAATAAATTTCATTTCAATGCGTAGAGTAATTTATAGATATACACTCATTGATAGATATAGACTGCTTCAATGTCGCATCAGTTCTACAATACTCATCGTAGGACTTGTGTGATGCGGCTCATGAATGAGCCCTTCCCTTTTTGCTTGGCGTAATAGCTGGTGCCCATTGGATGTCGGAACACTTTCACAGGGCAACAGTACATTAAAACTGTTCTAAAAACATGTTTTCTTCTTTCCATTCGCCCACAAGTAATCACCAGTTCTTTCAAATCAGATTTATAATCCGTGACGTTTTACAAGTCCCCAGAGTTTATTTCGATTTTATTTGCACATTTTCAATTTGTCAACATGCGCTATTTTCATCTGCTGACTCGGCAGAAAGGACTGCTATATGCGGGACGACAACTCACAGGGATCCCTCCCTGTTTGGCTCCTATCAAAATGGCTGAAATGCTTGTGGCTTTTTGATTAAGCTGCTGCAAACCACACAGCCCAGGGAGAGTAAACCCGACATTTAAACCAAAACCCAAATACAGGCAGCCCGGGCAACAACGGTGGCATATTAGTAATTACCCCGAGACAAAATGTCCATCATTTGTGTGTCGGCCAAGATTCGCTTCTCTTCACTGAAGTCTGGAGAACTTTGTGGTTGTGGCTGGTATTATATATCCATTTGACATCCCAAAATTGCCCGGATAAATTAAGATGACTTGTTTTGAATATTTGCTTGTGTGTCGAGATGTTTCTTTCTCTGTCAGTAAAATCTGTGTATTCCAGACCTTAGCAAAGTGTGGCCCAGCAGCCACATGCGCCATGAAATAATAAAAAGAAAAATAAACTAAAATATAATTCTAAAATGTAGATGAGTAAATACAAAACATTTATTATTATTAATGTGTTTTATATTTGTCATTTATATTAAAGCAATTGATTTTTCCTAAGATTATTTCACTTTTTCTTCTCATTTTCCCCATGTATTTATTCCATTGTTTATGTTTCTCATCTAAAAAAACATTTTGCTCTGTTGCAGTTGCCCACCTCTGCATTACGCAGACACATTTGCAAGTGAAGTGAGCAGCATCCCACTATCTGCAGCGCTTATCGAGCCCCTGTGAATCAGTTGTTGACCAGTCGGACCTTGTCTGGAGGGCAATAGAGCCCATCTGCTCCACAAACGCTTCCATATGAGCACAAAAGAGAAAGAAACATTCTTGTGGAAATGAAAGTGCGTACTTTAATCTAAGAGACATAACCAATAAATGATCGGGGCTGTAGCCGCGGGGCAGCAGTTTGAAGATAACGCTTGACAAGATTTGTGAGGAGATCGAGCTGGGAGGGTTGGGGGGCGTGGGGTGTTGGATTAAAACATCGGCATTAGCTGCTTGGTAATCATGAATTCCTATCAGACCCTGAGATCACTTCCTGCAAACGTAGTCTACTTCAAGTGATCATTGTTTTATCTGGAAGGAATGTTAATTAGAGCTGTAGAGAAGCCATTCCTGGGTGACGTCACCCAAATCCATTATGTGGTTGGTTGAAACGAGCCAGAGACGCCTAGATCGACTAGCGGCGAGATGATGGAAACCTTCGATGTACAATTATATTTTTGATACCAAGATCCAGTCGCACTGGTGAGAGTTAAAAAAAAATAACGCGGAGCCACCAAGGTGGGATTCAGGGGAACTTCAGGTTCACATCCCGACCCCTAAATGACCTCTGAGATGCTCCCATGTGAGGTGAAAATGGGCATTTCTTTAAATCTCTGATATGTCCCCTTCACTTCTTGCACTCGCTTATGAATCAGAATCACTTTTAATATCTTTTTTTAACATTATTATAATTTTATTTATTTCATTTTGTCTCTACACAGCGACCAGGGACAGAAAACACAAAGTCATTCAAACAAAGGCAAGTTATTTTATCTATTTTTTTTTCTTTTATTTATTTACGACTTCAAATCTCTGTGCAGCACATAAACTTCACCCCAAATTTCAACATCAGAACTACTTCAACCTTAGAGAATGATGAGTTAAATACATCGATTGGCCACTTGGAGAACTCAGCCATGCCATTCACATTTATAAGCAATGACTGTACCTGTCAAAAAAAAAAAAAGATTAAATACCTGACTCAAAACTGATGATGAGAATAATAATGCTATTAAATCATTGTGTCGTTGCGTCATTGCAATAAAAATAATTGGAATTTCTCCCTGTTCATCATCTGATGGCACAGAGAACTTTGCTGTGATCAAGTGTATTGCATGTCACTGGGGTTTTTCATGAGTTCTGTTTGGAACAGGCGTTTAAACTGTCTCCCTCTGTTCACGAGCCAAAAACATCATCAGGGGAGTTTCACCTCAAACTTGTAGAAAGTGGCTGTCATCGGTCTGCAGGAGCGTTGGTTTCTCCCGCAGCACTTTCGTAACGTAGAGACCTCGAAACTTCTCTAAATATAGAGATGCCTGTTTGCAATGCCACGTTCAGGCCTCCAGACAAGCCGGCTGGACTTCTCCCTTTTATGGCCGAGAACATCACAAGGTTGGTTTTTAAAGAGTAAGTACGTAAACTGAAAGCCACTTTCTGCTAATTAGTAGTGGACCATTTGGGGTCACTTCCAAACACGGCGCGGAGAGAAACGTCACGTACAATAAACCTCATTCTTCGCCTTCAGTTCAGCGCTGGGGTGTTTGATTTATCCCTTTGCTACAGTTGCCAGCTGCAAGACTGACAGGAATATGATGTTTCCCGCCCCCGATGACACAGCACTCAGTGTTCGCAGCCTCGCTGTAATGGTTTGCTGCATCAACAGTGCTCCCAATTATGTTCTTTCCCACCAACTAGACAAAGAGCGCTTAAGTTTGGCTTACAGAGGGGAATGTCAGATCCAAGCCAATAAGTTCTCACTTACTTTTTAGCATTATTTGGTATCTGAAGGCAAGAACGGCAGTTTTTTTTTTTTGTTTGTTTTTTTTTTGTTTTTTTTTAACACAAGCCTGTTAAGCAAAACAATATCCACCAATTTACAAGTTTTCAGATTGTGGATAAACCGATTTAAAAAATTGCTTCAACTTCCAAAGACTTTATAATGAAGCAAATCCATTAATAAAGTAGCCTGAATTGCAATTAAAAGAAAATAATAATAATCATCAAAAATATAATATAAATATAATATAAAAAAAATAATCATGTTCATTCAAAGACTTCAAGGGGAGTCAAACTCAGTGTAGCGAGGGTCAAAAATATAATATCTAATATATATTTTTCAGGAGCCTGTAAATCACAATGAAACACATTTTAGCCAGAGCTTGGGTTATGATGGCAACATTTTTGTTGCAGAATTTGGAACCAACTAAACATACAGTACGGGCCAAAAGTTTGGACACATTTACTGCGTTTTCTTATTTTCCACAACTATTAACATTGTAGATTCTTAGCAAAGGCATCCAAACTATAAATGAGTCGAAACATGTCTTATATTTCAGATTCTTCAAAACCGTGAGTCTTTGCTTTATGAGTACAGCGCTCACACATGACATTCTCGCTTCATCATTTCATGATGTGGTCACCTGACAAGGTTTTCCAGCAGGTGACCACATCATGACGGTTATTAAGGTTTGAGTTGACTAAAATATGAAACATATTTAGAGATATTCAACATTTTATTTTGCTACATAGGTCCATATATCCTGCTTCAGATATTTGATGTCTTCATTTTTTTTCACTTTTGCACCTTACTGTGGATAAAGCTCTTGCAGGTCACATAAAATGACTGATGTGCCACATATTTTCTTTCATCTCTGTTTCAAAATCCACATTTAAATAAAGAGTTCATTATACAAAAAAAAAAACAATGTGGCAGAGAAGTCATTTTATTTGTTTTTGTACTTGCATCTAATAAGAAGCCCGTAACATCCAGCAGGGTTATTCGTGACAGCGTGTCGGGCAGAAGGGGATCGTAGAAAGGGGTGAACTTGACCACTTTGCCCATTTACATTTTGCGGGTGTTTCCCTTTGTCAGCTCATTTAGCACTCCTCAGATGTTAGTGTGAACAAATCAACATTTAGATAGCGTACTAATGTGCCGCTCTGAAGTCAGCCACCTTTGATATGACCCCCTGCCACTCACCCTGTCCACAGCTTAGCCCCACCAGCAGGGGAAAGACAATCCACACCATTTGCCCCCCATAGAGATCAAAGCCCCGGCCCCCTCCTCTTCATTCTATTACCAAGGACTCCACCTCTGCAAAGTCACCACACAAATGAGATTGTGCATCAAGCATCTTCTTCAAGTGTTTTTGAAAGGAGGAAAAACAAGTCGAGACATTAAAGAGTTGACTTGATGAAGGAGGGGAGATGGACCCGGGTGGTGGCCGGGGGGGGGGGTTGAGGGAGTTCAGGGGGGTGTCATGAATGGAAGTGCCGAGTGGCGCAAGGCGCCTGATTAAGGCCTGATGACTGTTAATGGAACAATGGTGGAAGCAGTGGGGACATAACTGTGTGATGGTCTGATAGGAAGCTTCCCCTGCTGAGAAAAGCTTCACCAGTACACACTGTTTGAAGCCTTTGAGGGTCGCACTTAACACATATTTGTTCACGTCTCGCAGGACAAGCTGCTGCTCTGAAGGAGAATCAAGAAAACACCTTATCTATGTGTATTTGCTTAATGTATAGCTGTTAATAGAGTGGCGAGGTTGATGCTTCCGAGGGCAAAGTGCAGCCCGGGGCCCACATGTGGCCGACCCTCTCATGAAGCTATTTTTTTTGAAAAATTATTTCACGTCATGATTGTTAGTCAATCATTTCATGATTGTTATGAAATGTTAGTCATGATTGGTTGTATTCTATTAATACTATTCTCCTCATATATGCACTCAATTTCCTTTTGAATTCTCTAGATATTCTTCTTTTGTGAAAGTTAAGATAAATATTTAAATAATATTGTGCTCTGACATCATATTGTGTTCAACTATATAGTCAATTCAAGATCCTGTTTTCATAATGATGTGAATTTTGCTGACATTGAGGCCTAATTTAACAAACCTTTTTTTTTCGTTCACAGTTTGACTGAGATCTAGTTGAGACATAGGTTTCTGTGATTTTTTTATTTATATGTGATATTGCATGACACTGCTGGAGGATTTGTTTCTGTGCTTGTTATTGTCAGCAGTAAATGAATGTCAATAGACTGTGAAATTAATGGCTGCAGTTTCCCTCTCTGTCGCCTCTCAAGGCTTCTCAGCTTAGAAATTCAAGGTGTTTGAGGCAACCTTGGAATGTTTCTTCTAATTCTCAGCTCATAAGACACTGGAGAGATGATGTTTTCCTTTAGTTTTCTCCACACTTGTTGGACGAAAGAGATCTCCTCCAACTTCCCTTATCTCCACCACCTCTATCATCGTCATTTACGACATCTATGAACCACAGTGGTGGTCTTCCTCTTCTCCTCCTCCCTGTTATAGGATTCTCCGCCCCCCGTCTCTTCAGCTCAGCTGTCCCTCAGATACACTCATTCATGATCATCATGTCCTTCCAAGTCACTTCTGTTAAAAACCTCTCAACCCAACACTGATTCCTGTCTTTGTTTCAGAGCTAAACCTCACATCATGACAAGTCTCAGTAGCGTCCAGTGAAGGTGCTCTTTCACTCTTTTTTAATGAACTCTAATTCTTCCCCCCAAAAAGCATCTGCCAGGTGAAGAGTTGCATTGCTGTTGTTGGCTGTGTTTACTGTATATTGCAATCATGGAAAGTGCTCACTCAGTCTTGGACTCGATGCTAAGATGCCCTTCCTCAGCGTTTCTGTCAAGCCTGATGTTTCTCCACTCCACGGTGTCTGGATTGATGCCTATGTCTACGTTCACCCGGAGGATTACCTCGACGGCCGACAGAAAGCTACAGAAACTGTTTATGTTTTCTCGACTGGCTTCACAGATGGCTCTGCAAAAACAAACCGACAGAGTGAAACAGGGACAGGGGCCACTATTTGAGCAGCAACAGACTCACGTATCAACGTCATTTCATACAAAGCAACATGCAGTTTGCCTGATACTTATACACTAACTATTGCCCAGACATAGACACTTTCAAATGACCTTATTTATGAAACCTGCCCATCTGCAACTACAAAATGATAATCGCAGAAACCAAATTAGATTCATCTGGCAGAAAAAAGACTCAAACTTGAAGCAAAATTTTAAAGGTTGCCTTTTCATTTGTTGGTGAAGCAGTGTATTTTAATGACAACAAAATAGTCTTTTCTATTTGAAATGACACTTTCTCAATTCTCATTTCACGTAATATCGTGCTGTTCTTCGCTGAATGATTCTACACATGAAAACAGAGGCCTGCGGTCTCATCGCCAAATATATCATTTTCACTCGAGCAGCCATCAACCGCTCAAATTGAGTGTGATCTAACCGCTTTCATAAGCATGTATAAGACCCGTCTGTTCGTTTTCCACCAGCTCTCTCGCAATATATTATATTTTCTTGCTTCTTTGAAAACTTTGAATAATGAGCAAATTATATGTGCGAAGCAGCTTTGCGCAATGTGGTTGCGGCTGAGGCAGACTTTACATAGCAGTCCGGAGGCGAGCCAGAGCTCTGGCCACTTTCCGAGTCCCGAGGCCGCCAGCCGAAACGCTCCGCCACTGACCATAATGAAGAGACAGCATTTTTATCCCAGCTGCGACTCCGTCTCGCTGCATCTGCTCCAACAGACAGACGTGGTGATATTGTTCGTAGAAACAATGGGAAGACTGTTCGGAATTGGCGGCAGCAGAAAGTGAGCAGAGAGATTTTTGAAAACGCACCTGAAGGACTGAGACGTTGCGCCAAAGTGCTGACACACTCCCCCGGGTAAAAATAGCAGGCGAGAAAATAACTTTCAGAGAATTTCAAAACATGGGCCGCCGTGGTCACGCATCCCTTTGCTTTCATGTAGCATTACCGTAACAAGCGTAATACGCGGCTTACTGCAGTTTTTGGCAGGACGCACTTTTCCAAGTACGAGCGTTTACAGCTGACTTTCCTTCATGTGGTTTATGGGACTTAAACATGACATCATTACGGAGGGGCTGAATTGGTGTCGGCAGCAGATGGATGGAACACCAGGAGGGATCATACCAGCCGCTCCCCCGGTGACCAAACAGTTCCATCCGAGAAACAAAAGTCAACCTGAACCCCATGGACCCCAGATCGTCGTGACACAACCTGTTTTCTTATGAGCCTAAATCACAGGGTAATTTATGAATTTGTCTCAGCACATTCCCCAAATCAGACCAGACCATTGAGCAACTGCGAAATGGTAAGTGCAAAACAGCTGGATGCTCTATCCTTTTGAAGGACCGTTGCCTTCTCTTCTGGTCACATGGAGATCAATATGTAGGCAGAAGTAGATTCACAGACTCATTCTCTTTGATTTGAGACAGGATATAAATAAACCAAAGGGCAGGCAAACCATCAAAAACCCATGATGTCAGAAGCTTCACTTAGCTCCAGAAGACGTGTTAAAAACTGTATACAAACCTTTGATGAATAAATCAGTAGATCAGCAACAGCTGTCTGGATGGTAGCTGTGCGTCACTTGGCGAGTTGTTGTACACCAGTTCCTTTTCTTTTCTTATTTGGATCAAAACATTTTGTGGGATTGTTGTTCATCCTCCTGACAATCTTGAAATAAGATTTGAGACTCACACAAGCGCTGCTGTATCCCACCAGTGTCAAAACTTTATTTAACAAACAGAGTCTAAACAAGATAATATTGCCTTTTGGCTAATGTTTTTGCATACAGCCTCTCCATGCTTGGCTTCAAAATACACCTCTGTCATTAAAATGACTAGCTGGGATGGATTTGGAGCCTGGACCTTGAGGTTGAGACTTCTCAAACCCAATTATTTTCTCTGATGTTTTCAGTGAGTCCACACAAATCACTGACCTGACACAGAGAGCAAGAGAGATGAAAACTATATGAAGATTTGATGTTGATATTTTCCACAAGTTTAGAAACTAGGACGACACTGTCGTGCGCCATTGCTGAATTGTGAAGCGAAGACATGGAAGGGGACTGAAGATTGTAGATTAGGGCTTCAACCACATCATTCAAGTCCAGTCCAAAGTTGTTAGTTCTCCTGAGATAAAAAGACGTGAACTTATTTGTTTGAGGAAATGGCATTAATATCTCTGGGCTGCAGCCATAATGCTATTCAATTCAGGGCTCACAGACACACCGATCTAAATCACAGCTGTTTGAATGTTTGCCAAGGATATTGAACCTTTAAATCAAACCCGACTGATTTCTTTCTGAACTCTGATTTGACGGTTTCTCGGCCAGTTCTGACACAGCAGACAGCGACAGCACTGTTAGCAATTAGCACTGAGACAGTGTCTTATTGACAGTGCGACAAGTGACCCGGAAGGACTGAGGAGGTCACAGCGCCCCCCTCGTCACGCAGACTACGTTACTCTAATATATATATAATATATAATAATTCTATGCCCTCTACGTATCATTTAAGCCAGGACTCAGGAAAATGTTGACAGGCCCTATTATTCCCTGTGACTTGCGTCATGTGAATGTCATGTATTTAAACGCGTCGCCCTGATAAGCACAGATGGGCGAGTCAACATTATCATCCGAATTTTACACAGTTTCTTCGCATCGCCGTGCAAGGGCCTTTGGTCTGGCTATTCCTGGCATGAAACCTTGGTCAAAATGGTGGTTTCTCATGCACCATTACGTAACAACAACTCTATGTCGCCCCCTGTATCGTACCTCATGTTGATATCCACCAGCAATCTCTCTGTACTGTTGCATCAGTTCTTATCCAGTCCCCAATAAGCGGCGGATGATGAATGAAAGGAGGGGCCCTCCGGAACATCTGACAGTCCCAGACATTATTACACCACCATTGAGCGATACTAGATCCACCAATCCCTGTTAAGTCAGTAACAAGGTGCTATTATACTGTTGGAGTTTGGAAGAAGCAGCGAAAGACAAATGACATCAGAGTGAATAATTGTTATTGGGTAAACAACTCACTTGGAATGTAAGCTGATAGCCGGTCGGACCACAAGGCATCACCACTTCTGATGTGAAAACCTTTGTCTCCTGCGCGGTGACATCACCCGGCCCGCTCCCTCCACCTGCTCTCTCACACACAAACACTTTGTGTTGAGTGAGTCGTTATTTGAGTGGAGATTATTTCCCAAGTGCAGGGAGATTTTCCCGTGATTGCTCAATCAGGCAGATTGTCATCCACAAAGATGAATGGTGAGCATTGTGCATCTTCTCCCGCTGCCAGCATCCAGGGAACCTCCACACCTCCCAGTGAAATCGTGTTTACATAAGAGCTTCATCTTGATCTCAGCGCCGGTTGCAAAAGTGCCGAGTCTCCTTTCATCTGATAAATAAAGTGCATCGCGCCTTTCATCTGCGATGGCTGACTCGATTAACCTGCGAAACAAAGTGTTTCTGGCAACAGTGTTGAAATAACAAACCAGTGTGGAAGGAAGAGCGATTGTGAAACAAGATTGTTTGCACATGACGGCGGTGATTTAGTTTCCTGTTCTCGACTTCATGAATGGCACTTTCACTGCTGTGTTTTTTTTTTTTTTTTTTTTTTAAGAAGATGATATAACCTCTATTTATTGAAGCGGCCTTATATATTTCTGATTTTTTTAAAACCGTGATTGAAATTAACAATCAATCTTGCATAGAATTTTCATGATTTTCTTTGGGAAAATATTTCAGAATCTCTTCTGAGTTGAGAGTAAGACGCAGACTTGCGCCTCACACGGGTGTTTCCATGTCTCCTCTCTAGCGTGAAAACACATTCGAGTGAAAAGTGTGATTCATTCTTCAGGTATGACAACAGCAAATGCTGATGGTTTAGATGCTGGCATGTGTTCTCCTCAGCAGGGCGTGTGTGTGTGCGGACATGGAAATAAGTGTTAGTATATGAGTAATAGAAAGAGTGGGCATGTCGGGGCACGCTTATGTGTGCGTGTGTGTGTGTGTCTGCTTGTTGTTGTTGCTCTTCTCTCTCTCTCACACACACACACTGTGGTTGTCATTGGCTTGGACACATGCCTGTGGTCTGTGAGGTTGGTGTAACGATGACAGACTCACACATACACTCAGATTCCAGGACCCCCACAGACACGACTTGGCCGAGTCTCCGCTGGTATATTTGTTTGACAATGTGCCCTTCGGTCTTCAGAACTGCTGTGAAGAATTGTCTGTGTCTCTGTCTATCTGCATCTTCACTGACAGATCTGTCAACATAGACAGCGAAGCGAAAGCAAAACAATAATACATTTTCTGGTGGAAAATCAGCATGAATATCCTCTATAATCCCTGTAGTACCTGCGTGCACCCAGGGACTCCTCCCAGTATAGGACTACACTATCCAGCTACCTGACTAGGTCTGTGCCACCTAAATTGACTTCTTCAATGCATTCCCTTTTTTTTTTTTTACACCCTTTACATTGCCTTTTTGCTCTGCTCTATCCCACCAGAACAGGCTGTGGTAGCTACTGTTCATTTTTTTCAAACAACATTTTTGGTCATTAGTGCCTTAGAAGTTCCCCAAAAAAGGGGCCATCATTGTGTAGCCAAAAAGGAAAATGGAAAAGTCCATTCAAGGTTGGGTGGTGGGGGCAGCAGCTGGACTTTTCCCTAGAAACCTCCTCTAGCTTCTAAAGGAACAGAGGCCAACCAAGAGACTAACATGTCTCAGGTTCGCCCAAGGCCTCCCTCCCGAATGCTACTTACTCTATGGGGGCATTTTTGAACTCTGCCTTTTGGCTCAGCTCATTTGCCGACACAATAGTGTGCTTCATTGTCTTCTCCATCTCCCAGGTGAATACCAGCCTCGCCGAACTCCATCTGATCCCTGGATGTGTAAACACGTGAGCACATTACCTGAGTCAGGTAGCAAACGCCTTGATGTTGCTTTTTCATTCAGCCTGGGAATCGAGCTGGAAGAGCAGTAATCTTCCTGCCATCTTTTAATCTAAACAGCCCTAATTACAGGCAGCCAGGTGTATTTGGGCGGATACATGGCCTTCACATTCGAGCGCAGCCATTATTCAACAGCCAGGAAACCGCCGGCAGATCCCAAACAAAAATAACTTCCTTTTATTTTTTCAAGTGATATCACCTCCGCGTGGCGTGAAGCGCTGTAGATGGAGGAAGATGAAGTAATTAGAGGCTGCGGTGTAGCTAGCTAGCTATCTGGCCCCTGGAACATGAAGGCAGGACAGATGTAATGAAAAACTAGCCAGTCAGACCAAAGGTTCAGGCGGCAGAGCATTTAACAGGACCAACACTTCCTGCTTTGTTATTATCGTTTTCCGGTTATCATTTGATATGGCAGCATCCCGTCCTGCTTTTAAGGGTCTTGTAATGATACGCTATGGCCTTGATGACCCATCTAGCAGGCTGTTTGGCGCCGCTCAAATGCCGTCGCAGGTCGAGAATGTACGTAGAACACATGGAGATGCTGAACCACTTCACTGCCATGTGAATGCCTCGTGTCTTTCAAATCCAAATGATCTTTTCATAGCCTCAGCAGCCTTCTCGCTCACGCTTGTGTTTCTGGAGTGGTTCTTAAGATAAGTTACAACTCAAATCAGTGTGTTCGACTGCCTGAGACTGAAGTCTCACTTGTGCTGATGCGCTCCTTTATGTCATCCACAACCAAGAGTACAAGTCTGAGTTACTTAAATCAGGCTCAGGTTGCACACTTAAGACTTACCATCAGACCAAACCACCACAACATTTAAATCATCCATTTTTATCTGGCATCTTCATTATACAACAAGAATAATAAGGAAAGAAATTTCTGTTAAATTCAAATATGTCTTTAAAGATATTTAAACATGTGTCAGACTCGAGGAACATACGGCCCTTTGCCTGTACTTAAGCAAGTCATTGTTAAAAAAAAATTTTTTTTTACAGTTTTAATTATAGAAAACCTTTAAATAGAAAAAGATATATATCAAAGGCTCTACGGTAGCATTTCCTGTTTTTCCTGTAAGTATTTTTTCACATTCATAATTATTTTTGATTGTATATTTTTTTTAATTCAACTAAAGTGACTTGGGATTTTAAAATTCATTATACTGGTTTTGATCGCAATTTTTTATTTAATAATTTAATTGTGAGCAATGATGACGACGAAATGCTTTATTTTTGTACTGTGTAGGAAAATAATGTGGACAGTTATTTGCCTAACAATTCATTTTTCTTAGTCTGGGAAGCCACCAGCACCCAACTGTTGTGTATTAAAATTCCTAATTTATGCATCCAGGGTTCACCACTGTGGTACCGAGGTAATTTGAGTCGCAGCCCTCAGAAGTGTGAGTTTGTTCTGGTAGTGTGACTGAAATCTCCAAACACTTTTGCGTACACAGCACACTCTCACTGCTTAGTTCCCTCCATCGCTCACATAGTTAAATAAACACAACACCAAACCCTCGCAGACACTTTCTCTCACTCCCACATGTCACTGTGACCAAATCTCTCAGCTGTTCATTATGAAATGGACCGTCACACATCAACACAAACTCCAGGTCTCACTCACACTGATCATTGTGAAGCTGACTTTTAGCTGACATTTTGGATCCATGGTTTTTACTGGTCGTATCATAACTGGAACTGTGTGAGCTGCTTCGTGGTCTTGAAGTTGAGGATGAACTCTCCTTGTGGGTCACTGCCGCTGATATTAAAAACAAGCTCTGACCCAAATCTGTGTAGTAGTTTTCAGAGGGAATAAATACTTCTTAAGTCTATTCGTGGCTCATCCAGATATGGCTGCTGCATGAGTAGAGCTTTGATGTACTTCAGCCAATTACAGCTGTGCTCATTATCAACACAGAATAAGAAAAAGAAAAGTCAAAAGTTTAAAATCCACCGAGCAGCATGCAGTGAAATTAACTATTAAAAAACAAACATTTGTAAATGGCCAATCTATTTGAGTTAGGGATAAAGGAGGATCCAGTTCTGTGTAGGAAAAAATTGATGGCTTTCAAGTTATCTTGTGTGTTTGTTGCCAAAAGAAGGTGGAAAAGAGGTCAGGTTGATAGAGTGGCGTTTAATAAAACAAATATATTCACATTTTCATATAGATCATTTTCTTATAAAACAATATATGTAACACATGTACAATGCATGCAGCACCACATCTGTATAATACTGGTGTTGACACGTCTCCATTGTCCAACTAAGTGCCACCTCCACATTACTATTTACAATACAGTAATTTACTGCAATAACTGAGACTTGAAGTTCCATAAAAAGAGAAACAAAGCAGCTCCGACAACTTGAATCGATCTGGCCAAGAACTCTGAAGTGTCACTTCCTAACTTCCGACCCCACGCGGGGAATTGGATCAGTCCGTGTTGCACTGTTGCGTCCCTCCGGGTGTATCGCCTTTCCCCGGGAACGGTTTATATCCTTCCTGGTGCTGTGGTGGTGTCAGCGAGTATGGCAGGAAAGAATGTCTTCGGTGTCTTGTGTGTGTGTGTGTGTGTCAGCATCTTTGGTGTGAGTGATTCGTGGGTGTCCATGTCAGCGTCTCTGACAGGTGTGTAGGTTCCGGGCTGCAGTCCTGCTGACAATGTGGTCTCGCTCTCCCTTCTCCGGTCTGCAGGCCAGACCGTCGCCACAGTCGCACCGCTGGAACAGCTCCAGGCCGTGGGTGCCTTTCCTGCGGTGGCGTGTGCACACCTGGCCCTCCGTCAGCACCGGCTTACAGATGCGGGACCAGAAGTGCCTGGCACAGCAGAGACCTTCTGAACAGTCTGTAGACCTCAGGCAGGTATCTCCCTCTTGACCTGGAGCACAGGGAACAAGCAGTCATTAACCAACTGAAGACGTAGCGTGAAATGAGCAGGGGAGTCTATGTCAGCTACATGCAACATTCCAGACATCACATCTCTGGAGCTCATTACTCCAAATTCATCACATTTGTCAGTAGCTGAGAACTGACCTTTCACTGCGTGAGGCTGGTGATGAGCAGTTGGAGGCCTCTTGAAGTGATGCTCCATGGTGTTGTTGTGAATGTGCCATCCTGGCTCTGCTCCATCGATGTCATTTGCCTGGCAGACACCTGGAAAACAAGACATTATTTGACTGTTCTTCGCGTACATTGACACCCAGAGTTGCTTAAAGGAACATCTGCTCACCGTTGCTGCAGCGGTTTCCTGCGCAACACATGGAATCTCTTGCGCATCTTTTCCTGGTCTTACGGCAGGGCAGACAGGCTCCCCGGGAGTCATTGCAGAACTCGTCACCTCCGCACTCTTCATCATCAGTGCAGAAACCCAACTGCTGCAAGAGCAAAACACAAGAATGTCAGAGAAAACACGCGCAACAGCTGGAACAGTCTTTGCGCGCTTTTGCTTTTACGCACGGCGCGTTTCCATACCTGCAAGGTGTCCGCCGGTGACTTGTGAGCGATGCTGCCCGCCGGAGAGGTGCGCGGGCTCGGGCTGACGCTGTCAGTGGCCCCTTTAGCGCCGGCTCCACCCGGCACGCTCTTGATAAGGTTGGAGTTCTTCAAAAGAGTCGCTGCGTAAACCTCTCCAAAGTATCCAAACAGCGTGAGATAAACAGTCATAAAGCACCGTGCCGAGCTCATCGTGCTTCTCTGAGTGAGGGCAATCCCGTGGAGTGGAGGAGAAATGTCCAAAGTTTGTTCTCAAATCCCGAAAGTTTCCAGAGAGCGATGCTTGCAGGACTAGTGCCCGACAGTCCCGGGATGATCTCTTTATACTTGCGGGCCTGTTTGTCTTCCCGCCCCCTCTCTGTGCACAACAAAGGCGGAGGCAGGAATTTCAAAGAGAGACCCACTGTACGGAAATGGCCACCTATTCTGTATAGGTTTCACAATGTTTGTGTAATGATAATGATCTGTGAACAGCTCCAGCCATTCTCAAAAACAAGTCCCTCCAATCGATGGAAATCAGTTTCAATTACAGCGGCATTCTCAGCCCCAAATACAGACAAATAAATAATTTATTTGGGGATTTAAATATCAAGTGACATGCGATATCATCCAAAATAAGTGGTGGAATTTTACTTCATTATCAAAGTTCAAATCCGTAGAGAAGGTGGATACTGAATGGTGAATTTATAGATGCATGAAATACTTTGATAGCAACTTGTCATGTCATGAGAAGTTTTAATTTACTTGAAGCTTTACGTTCATTTTAAATCAGTCACCAATCGTGATATTGTGTGTTTGAGATTGAACTTGTTTTCTTCGCTGAAAACCAGGCGTATTTATTCAAATAACATGTTACTCCACGAGAACTAACCTTAAACGTAATAATATAGAAGGCAAAAATGAAAAATCAGATTCAAAATTCAAGAGTTTCAACTGAGATTGGATCTCGTTTTGGTTGATGAATATTTAACGTGTCTCTTCCTGAAAAGTCTCCATTAAAGCGCTCATTTGTCAGGTTAACATTTGAACACTTCCCCTTCATATCAGGCCATAATGCCTGTGTGATCTCCTTTCATCGCGGACTCCATCAACCCAACAGTTGATGTCAGCCTTCTCCGCTGACATTTCAAGCCGCTGCTGCCCTTTGGCTGTGAGGACTCGCGATTGAAGTCACTTGCGTCGATTAACCGGCTGCTTCATTTGATCCCTGCGTTTGCAAAGGCAGCAATTATCCTCCAAAGTGCGCTTGCTTACACCAGGGGCGGACATCAATGTGTAGGATATGCAGACCATTTACGGGGTGTGAAAAGTTGACCGAATTAATAGACTTCCGTGGCGAGGCCTTTCAGGCTCGACTGGCACTTGGAGATTAAAGGGAGCTGTGATCTGATGCGTCCCGCTCAGTGACTCCGGCCAGGAGAGTGTATTTGACAGGAAATTTGTCAGCCACGCCAAGTCGTGACACCGTTGATCCACTCAACATCCAGCCCCACAGGTGATCAAAGAGAGGGTCCATCTGAAAGTAGACGCGCTGTGTTAAAAACATAATGATGATGAAACTAAGAGCTGCGCGCCTGAAGTTCACTTTTGGCTATAAATGATCCCTCGTCATCTGCCATTCATAATAATGAAGTCACCTCAGCCTTTTCATCATCGATATGAAAAAAGAATCCCTCCCCCAAAAAACATCGTGAAATCAAAGTTTATTTGAAGTGGAGGAGTTTCACGCAAGAATGGTGCGTCAAACTCATCCGCCCTGTTGCACCTCTCAGATATGAGTATCAGAAAACTGCAAATATTAGAGGAGCTTTTCAAAACAATGTTGTTCACTTCCACCTTTTTAGAAGTCCATTGAAAGTTCTCATGTGTGTTTCACTCAGACAATTCGACTTTCAATAAACAGATAGCTGCGTATCATTTCTCCTTTATTCCTCAACAGAACAGCCATTTAAATGGCATTAAACCTCTACAGTAGTTATTACTATTTGGTGCCTTTTTTGTTACATGTGGAAACGTCTTTAATTTCGCCTTCTGCTGGAAATCTCGAATGACGAAAGCTTCCATCCACCAAACATCCCATTTGGAGTGTTATTGTCGTTAGAAGAGATGTGTTTAAGATGCACATGGAAACAGCGTTTAAATCATGTTTCCACATAATGATGATTTTTACACTAAATGCTACGGTTGGCGAGATGCGCCGTGCGTAATGGAGACTTTGAGCTGCTTCTCTCGCGCCCCGTCGGAACTTTGACGTCATCTGCCGGTCCGGTGCCGCGGATGTGTGCGTGTCGACACCACGGACTTGCGCTGTGGACACCTGACAAACACGCCACAGCACTTGGCTGCCCGGAATTACTCGTGTATCTTTTGAAGTGTGGCTTTTATCTTGGCTGAATGTCAGCGCTGGAAAGGTGAGCTCCTTTGATCCGCTTTGATCTCGCTCAAGTGTCACTGTGTTGTTGTGGCTCGGCTCATTCCCATGTCCCCCCAAAACTGCCAACACAGACGCTGAATCATCCCGACTTACCGCAAAGTGGGTGACATGAGTCCAGAACGACTTCTCATGACGCGAGTCGACGCTTTCACAGCAGGTCTGAACTGCGCGTCTGGTTTACCTGCAGCGGTCTCTGGTGGCGATCTGATGTAGCACAACCACTACTCTTGAAGTGACCTTTTTCATGTGCGGTTCTGCGATGAGATCAACAAATGTGACTGGTTTGATGGCGATAAATAAGGCCTATTTAAACTTCACATACCGGTTTCCGAGAAAATAAATTATGTTTCTGCATGGCAAATACTTTCACTAGAGACACAAATGCATTATTTTATTGTTTGTTCTTGTGATTCCATTATTCTTTGGTTAAATCCTGCAGATTGATTTCGTATAGATTATATAGATGGAGGCCTTCACTTGACTTAAGGTTGGCTTTATGCTTTAGGAGTGAAAACGGTTTGCAAAAACCAAACCTCAGCAACTTGTTTTTCAGTACAAAACTATGACGTAGAAGTACAGAAAATATATAGATAAATAAAATAATAATTGTCTGCCTTGAAATGAATAAATTGATAAATTAAATTCGATTATACTACAACTAATAATAAATAAATGTTACATATTTTGCTACTTAAAACAAAATAAATATATTCAGTGTGTGTGCAACTGCAACATACATTTTAACTTCAGAAAAATATGAGCTCCATCTAGGATTTACTTTATCTAAATTATTCTTAATTATTTTTGTTACATTATTTAGACATTTTTGCACATGAAAATAATTTGAATACATTTCCAGGGTTAAATAAATAAATATATTGTGGAAACTGGAAATTTTAAGAAGAAATTTGTGGAATTCCATAAAAGGTTTTCATGGATGTTGTTCTACATGAAATGATTTGCTTGTGTGCATAAAAAATGAAAAAGTCAATGAATAAACGAATAATATCTGTCAACCCCATAGCTGTCTCTCCACATTATCCTCATGCCCTTCATCTAACATGTCCCTAGTCTCTCCTGTTCATGTGTCCAAACCATCTGGATTCTAAAACTTATCGCCAGATTGGCTACATTTTTAGTGATTGTCTTTGAAAATGCAAGCTTGTCTGTGTCACAATGAAATGTGTTTATAGTATGTGGAAGTGAAACGTGTGAATGTCTACACTTCAGATTTATCCCGGCCTCATCCAGGATGTGACACCATTAATGCATTGGTAGGCTATCAGATGCCATAAGAACGTGAAAGACAGTCGAAAGAAAAACATGATCAGCACCTGTTGGGTGCTGCAGAAGAGCCCTTGCAGAATTTACGGGGAGTTTCCGTCACTCTACCTCTGGCGACAGGTTTGAGGTCCCGCCGCTCGACCTGTCAGTCATCTGCATTTCATGACAGCCGGTTGTGGCGTTGGCCCCATGGCGGACAGCAGGCGGTGAATCCAGCTGCACTCAGGTCGAGTGCAGCCAAACACTGTCCTGTCTGTTGCATCTGAGCTAGTGCGCATGACTAATGAGAGTGTATGACCGAAGGGGACAAACACGCAGTCACTCATCCTCAGCTACAGTATATTGATATTCCTGCACTAAAGATCCAAACACATATAGTTCAGAATATTGTATCAGGTCTGCATGCATGATGATTTATCTAGGTGGGATAGTTATTGTATTCAAGAGTGATGGGTAGATGAGGTGCCTTGGAACAGTGTTGCAGGGTTGATGAAACAATTTTCAGCGGCCACTAGATGGCGCTCTTGGTTTAGAAATGATTAGTTGTTTAAATCCAACCATTTTATGCAGGCAGTGCCATCTGGTGGCCTCTGACAATCAGGACACTGGGTCACGAAACCTCATCAGCCCTTCAGAATGGTGCGTCAAATTTTAAGAAGCTTTCCACTGAAAAATGGCACATGAAGAAGAGACGAACGCCACTGAAAATGATTGTTTTTACTCTATAATTTTAAAAATCTTACACTCTGCAAAATCAATTTACAGCAGGAAAAAACAACAAAAACACAAGGCAAACGTGGTAACATCTGTAGAATGCGGTCGATATAAGACTGAAAACCAGTGGATCGTACAGACGGTTAATACGTAAGGCTGTGTGACACACATGGTCGTCCTTGACACAGTGCAGCTTTGTCTGTTATGAATCGAGGGTGGTGTTTGAGGCCCACGATCTTTTGACAGGGTGTAAGATTGAAAATCAAAAAGATGCCGTTTAGCTTAATCGTCGCGAGGATTGTCACCAGCGGTAAACAAAATCAACGTCCACATTACTACATTTGAAATTCTAAACAAATCATGTCGCCTGCCGCCAAGGCATTTCATAATGCTAGCACAATAATCTCATCTTTAATTTTGGAGAGTAGTAGTTTGGTGCCAGGTCCTTGACCTAGAATCGACAGCAGAATGTGAGACTGGATAAATCACATCAAACACACTTCCTCTTCGAGTGATTCCAGAATGTAACGTGCCATTTTTCATTCACAATACTAGTCGGTCTGTCGTTTCAATGTTCAGAGTGAATGAAATTAAAAGCTGTCTGAGTTGACCTGGACCTCTGCCGTGCTCCAGTTAGCTCGGAAGTCATAGCAAGGAATTAGGTCACATCCGATTTCAGCGTGTTCAAATGATCGAAGTGTTGACCACGAAATCTCCTATCCTACTTCATGATGGACATCAGCAGAAAACTCAACTTATTTCATGAATTTTAAAACATGTACTTCCAGTTTACGTTCGGGGACTTGGACTGGTGAGAATTCTCCGACTTTCTGACATGGAAATCACTAACGCAAGCTTTGACATCAATCATTGGAAAACTTCAAAATAGTAGTGTGGACGTAGAAGAATACTTCCCTCCATGAACCTTTCAAACTGCAACTCATTCCTGCTCCCCCCTTACCCATATAACCAAGTCAGTTACAGTCCGATGTCACACCGGCGGTTTAGAGAGAAGCACGTCCTTGCAGTCGTCCCACAGAGAGCAGGTTAACAGGCCGTAAGATGGACATGAATAGTTCTTCTAAGGTCATGGGAAGCAGCCGTCTACAGATTTGAGGTGTTTATGTGTTCATGCAGCATCAATAAGGTCAGACGATGGTAGATCATTTTTTATGCCATTGAAATAAGGCACTTACACTTCTGATTTTATGCTCTGACTTATGATGATGATGGCGCTGGCAGACAAATGGAACTTCCCTTTAGAGGGTAGTTTTTGGAAGATTCAGATGACAATGTGGTTTGTTTGACAGAGAGGAAAGGATGGATCATTTTTAAATATGACTGAAGAGTACATCACGTTTATTAAGCCAAGATTTTATTCAGAAGCTAATCCATTATGACTCGATAAACACAGTTTATACTTGAAAAGCAGCATTGCTTACTGTGGCCTGATGATAAAAAATAATAATAATAAAATTGAGCTTCTGCTGTCAGAAAATGCAATAAATTAAAGTTAAAATGACTTAACCCGTTGTGTGCTTTCGTTATGACTGCAATATGATGAAAAGCTTGAACATGTTTTGTGATATATTTCTCACAGCAACCTTTATATTTTGGGCCTGAAATCACTCTGTTGGCTCAGTGTTGTAAATACCAGGGACGGTATGGCCCCAAAGACAGGAAGCTGGAATTGGAAGGGCCGTCCTCACCCCTGCAGGGTCCAGTTTGGAGTCTACATTTAAAAGCTGAGCTGTTTTTCTTTATTTAAATAAGCATACTTTGTGTAAGAAGATCCACATCCTCAGATTTGAAGATGATTTCAGAGATTTTTGATCCTTATAATGGGAGCCAGTGAATGAGGTAGGGAATGGGAACCGGATTAAGTGAAGAAGACACTTCTGATGCCTCAACACAACTTCAAATTTGAGCATATTATTCAGATCTACTCTTGTGATTAATGTCCTGATTATGGTGCACTTGTTTATTATGTATTACAATGTTGTTATCCAGTACTTACGTGGCTATTATCAATAATTTTTCATATGATGTATGAAATGGTACATTTGGCTCAATAATCCCAATAACCTGGTTAAATACTCAGAATAAAATCATGGCTTAAAAACGGGAAAGTGGTCGCCCATGAGGGAAACTACAATACGTTCAAACCATGTGGGGGAGAACTCGTTCAACGCAATGCAAGCTATTAAATAAAGCAGTCAAAACTTTCTCGCCGGAGGAAAGTCAAATACAAAACAAGTAAATCAGGCACAAACGAACCACGATACCAAAACAATAACCAGTACTGTTACCACCACTTGTCAAAATGCATCAACAACAGCACCAAGGACATCGAAAAAAAACATCTTCACAGTTGTCAGAACTGTACAGAAGCAAACGGATTTGGTTGAGGATGAGGAGGCGTGTGTGTGTGGGTTTACTGCAACTGAAAAGAAGGACCTTGTCAGTCTCACAAGCACTTGAGGAGCTGGGAATGCACAGCCATTGTGCTTTCAAAGTCGAATGAATGAAATCTTCTAAAAAGCCAACCGAAACATGACGCCTACATGGTGACAGCGCAGAGATGTAGCGATAGGAAAGTCAGCGACATTCATGTTAGTCTAGAGCACTTGATGCCAGGTTGGTGTGTTTCTCCGTGAAGGACCGGAGAAGTGGGCTGCAGCAGTACCGTAGCCAGGAGTCTGGCCACAAACACTGAGGAAACACAAACAGAAAATAACTTCTTTTTTCTCTCAAAAGCCCGGCACAGCTTGGGACCAGAACCGGAGATACTGAACGCTCATCCTTCCGAGAAAACTTGGCTCCGTTATCAGACATCTGTGTGTTTGTGTGAATGCGTGTGTCCCTGCACTTTCTTTGCCATTTCAGCCGAGTGTAAGACAACAACTGAAGAGGTGCTACAGCTGTCCCACTAATAAATGCTTCATCCAGAGCCACAGTGAAATAAAGGCATATCGGTGACCCAGAGGGTTTCGCCATCCGTCCGTCTCTCGTATCCGCTCGTAAATTTAGATGTACTTGTGTTTTCTACGACACAGCTATGTCCTCCGTACGGCCGTCCAGTCAACGGAAAGGTAGTTCCTTTTGGTGTCGCTGCCTGGAACTTCAAAAATCGTTGTCCCAGCCGGAGTTGTCGTCCGGAGGCGGGTCCTCGTTGTCCTCGGGGAAGCTGTCGAAGTTACTGGTGTCTACTGCTGATGAGACCTGAGCACAGACGCGCAAATCAGAAAGCAATGAAACCTGAAGAAATCTGCTATAAAAACACTTACATTTGGGATAATTGGAGGCGTCAACGTCCCCTTCTTTAATCCCTCCCAGTTAAAGCCTTCAAACCATCTGAAGAAACAAGGATAAAGGTGCAATGAAACCACAGTAACACACACTTTGTATTACAAGCCTGAGTACTCACTTGTGCTTTTGAATATCTTTCACTCCATTTTTCAAGTTTCCTAGTCGCTCAGAAGGATTATCTCTGCAGCAGAAAAGAGCATGTATCAACACACCAGAGGGACCCCTGCCACTCATACTCAAATCCCATAATGCATTGCCACGGTTAAAGCTCTGATGTAGGAATTCTTCGGTCTGCAGTGTCGACAGTTATTCACATTACAAAGACGTACGACTGTTGATGGGGTTCACATTTTTAATTAAGGCCTTAAAAAAATAAAAATTTAAAAAAATTTAAATTTAAATTTAAAAAATTAAAAAATTAAAAAATTAAAAATGTTGTAATCTGTTTCACTGTCAATTTAATTTTTCATTACTAATTGTTGAAATTATGTTTATCTAAATTAACATACATTTTAAAAATTGCTTTGCTAAAAGAATTAATTCATTATTTTTCTGGTCGATCAGACACCAAAAAAAGAGACGTAAAAAAAAAATACACATATATTGGAAAATTTAAAGATAGAATTTCTGCTAATTTACTGCGTTATAAAAATAAAAATAAAAATAAAAATAAAAATAAAAATAAAAATAAAAATAAAAATAAAAATAAAAATAAAAATAAAAATAAAAATAAATTCACCAGATGTTGCACAACCCATCATTTTTCATTTTTCATAAGACAGCCACTGAAGTTCAGCCCTCCTTTTTCCTGGATTATAAATAAAAGTAATACAAATGAACACTTTTCAAAATGATTTACGCATTTGAAGGAATGTGCTACATTGTCTGATATGGTTCATTTAAGACAGCTTACATGGATGTTTTCCATTATGTATTATGGAAGTTTGGTTGATTGTATTAAAAAAACATTAGTTGTCTCTTCCCCAGTATCTCCATCTCTGTTCTTCATCCCAAAAGTCCCCTGTCCCTCCTCTTCACATGTCCAAACCACCCGGGTCTATCTTCCATTGTCTCCAAACAAATCTGCTCACCAAATCTACTGACGAGAGCTTATAGTTCCGATGAAAAGGAAGGAGTGCTCAAACCAAACACCTACCTGCATAGCTTTTTGATGAGATTGGCAGCATTTTTGGTGATCTTCTTTGGAAATTCAATCATGTCGATGCCTCTCAGGATGATGTTGTAGGTCTTCATGGGGTCTGGACCAGAGAAAGGAGGGCTGTGCGAGCGAGGCAGAGCGTGTCAATCACCATCAACCTCATGAAGACTTGAAGCGTTCAAGTACCTGCCAGTTAAAAGCTCAAACATGAGGATTCCTAGCGACCAGTAGTCAGCAGAGATGTCGTGGCCTTTGTTGAGGATGATCTCCGGTGCTACATACTCCGGCGTCCCACAGAAGGTCCACGTCTTCTTCCCAAACCCGATTTTCTTTGCAAAGCCAAAGTCAACCTAAACAAAGGAGAGAAGCCGCTCAAAGCAACACGGCCCACCGCACTGTGAGCAGCGATCTCTTCCCCTCAAGGGCAGAAGCGGCGAGGCACTCACCAATTTGGCGTATCCCCTGTGGTCCAGTATAAGGTTTTCTGGTTTGAGGTCTCTGTAGATGATGCCTTTGGAATGCAGGTAAGCAAAAGCCTCCACCACGCATGCAGTGTAAAACCTAGTGGTTGAGTCTTCAAAGGAGCCGCTGCATATATTGAAACCACAGAAAAAAACATGACCAAAATATTAAACGTTTAATGCAAAATATATCTTTTTTTAAATTCATATGTTGGCCCACAGTTTTACACACCCGTAGCACATGTCCTGGCTAAGACTAAGACATACCAGCACAGACAGCGGATGGCATCACTCAAACCCTTGCAAGTGCCAAAGATCTCAAGCAGGCAAATTCCTGCATTATTCAGTCGTTGTCAGCTCTAGTCCATTGAGCACACATGAAAATATTACGCAATTTTTAATTTTAATTTTTAGACTTATTTATTTTTAGTTTGTAATGTAATTTACTAAACTGAACAGTGAACCCACAATGTGATATTCACCACCCAGAACACTTTAGAATGACATTAGAATTTCAATTCTGTAATTGTAAAATGATAATTTCATGTTCATTTGATACTGACTATCAACATCCAATTGAGGACATTATGACAGGAAAACAATTTGTGTTTTGAAATCAAAGAATGCATTGCATCTAGTGCATAATGGGCTGGTAAACAAAAACAATTGGGGTCACAAAATGAAAGAAAATATTCATATTCATTTATGCATGAGGAGGAAAAATATTGTAAAAATTGCAACTCCTGAAAAAAAATGGTCCACTATTACACACACGACACCTAATTCAGTCGTCATTCGGGTTTCAGCATGAAAAGGAAAACAGAAAGAGGCTTCAGTTTTGGTCACAAAACTCACCGGTCTCTGAGGATGGTCCACAGCTCCCCTCCTAAACATGCTTCCATCAACATATAGAGGTACTTGCTGTCTTTGAACGTTCGATAGAGTCTGTAACAGAAACATCAGAAAACAGAGTTTTAATCTATTAGCATGGTCCGTGAATGAGAATCATGGAAGGAAGGGAAGGACTTTCTCCACCACCTCAAACTGACTCACTCACTTTCAGCATGTTTAAAGATAGATTTGGAGAGACTTGTTTGCACATGGATTCAGTACCTCACAATGAAGTCCGAGTGGGCCTCCTGCATGATGAGTTTCTCAGAGCGGATGTGCTCCTGCTGCCTGGTGTCCACGATGTGTCTCTTCTTTAGGATCTTCATGGCGAAGGTTTTGTTCTCGTCGCTCTTCAGCTGAACCTACATGCACCGAAAAAGGTCAGATGTCATGTCGACCCACTTGACAAGTGTGAAGAGGAATGTCCCAGAGTCGGAAGCCGCACCAGCTCAACGCGCCCGAAGCCTCCGACCCCGAGCGTGTCGATGATGTTGAAGTCAGCGAGGTTAAGACTGAAGAAGAAGGCGTTCTCCGCTTCGTACCTGTGGAAGGAGAGGATCAGAGCGTGAGGACGACAGCTCATTTGTTGGCCAAGCCTCAGGTGCTCCACTCATTCATCAGGGTCTGAATGAGGACGTGCTGTGCATCAGAATAGGATCAGTTCTCTTCAAACCAACTACCAGTGAAGCTCTGGAGAGGAATAACCAACCACTTCAGAGATTGTTTCCACGCTTTCATCCGTTCCCATCACATGACCTTCTTCTTTAGTGATAATCTAATTCTGACACTTTCAAGGACTCACAGGGCTTTAGACAGGTGTGGGCCTGTGCCGGGCACACTGGGTCACTGGGAACACTCAGCAGATAAACGTGATATCAGCCCTGTCCTAAATATATATTTAGACACAAGCATAAAACATGAGTGATACTTGTTTATTGTCTATTAACAGTTCTATTTGCGAAGCTGGCAATAGACTCTGAATTGCAAAGGGGATTTAGATGTACTTATTTGTTGTTGAAGAAAAAGATACTTTTTTTTTTACTTTTTGTTTTACAGTGGAAATCTCCTTTTTTTGTTATTTTGAAACCAACCACTGCAAGAAAATGATAAAAGTTAAATATTAAAATTCTACATTAGAGATCAGGGCAGGGAAAATTAAATGTAACAAATTGTGGGTTAAATGCCAAAAAATAAAATTAAATAAAAATGAAAACAAATAAATTAATCAATAAAAATAATGACAAACATAGAGAGAGGACAACTTTTACTTAAATGCTACTGACTTTATTTTCAAAGAGTCAGAAAATATTCTATAAAAATATGAAAATAAATTGGTAAAAGAACTGAGGGAAAATGTATTTTTTCCAATTATTTGAAGGGACAAGAAAAACAAATATTTTAAGTAGTCGGGGGAAGCATGCGAGCACTCTCAATCTAATTGAACACTGGATAGAAAAGCCGTGAGGCTGTGAGAAATTACAGTTTTACAAAATGACAAATAAAATTAATTGAAAGTTAAAAAAGTTATTAATTAAAAGGTAGTTAAAAATGAAGATGTTTCGAGATTTTTCAAGTTCATGAGGGGCCCATGACATCAGGCAAAGGCCCATGTCCGATAGTGACTGGGGGCCACACAGGTGAAGAAAGAAAATAAAATAAGAAGAAAAGAAGAAAATAAATCTAGCTTGACAGGATGACACACAGAAAGTGAGGTGGTTCGTGTGACAGAGCCTGTGGCTACTTATGATCATCAGCCTATCATGCCAATCTCTGTTTATTTTTTGCTGAGGTGTTGACTCCGCTTGTGTTACATGAGACTCACAGGCAATCCAACACAACACCTGGAAAATGGCCCAGAGAAGGCCCAAATCCTAAAATGCTCTCTGCTTATGGAAGGAAAAGGCAGCCGGGGACAGGAATTGTGTTTCATGAGACGGGATTACAAAAAAAGTTCACCGGGGCTGCGACTCACCACCGTCACAAAACTGCTACAGACTTACACATTCAACATTTGGTGGGAACATAAACAAGATTCTAGTATTCAAGAACAGATCAAAACAAGTGCAATCCTCACTTGGATATTTGAAGTGAAAGAGTAGAATTTGGCCAGCAGATGGAGACATTGCCCCATCAGTCAGGCGCGAATTAGTTACATACACCCTGACACTGCGAGCTTTATTCAACTTTTCTATTTTCACTTTCAACTTTTACAACACATAACACTATCTATAAACGCCACAGCATGCTGAACAAACCTTGAGTCTCATTAACACACTAAAAAATTGCAGAATAATGGCTTGGCTAGTAGTTGGTGCACTGCTGAAGTGCCAGATGTTTCACCCCTGCGAATGAACATCAACATTTATGTATTTATTTAATTCACTGAATCATAAAGCTACTTCACTGAACAATGACACATGAGTGTCAATGTATCTGAAACGTTTTCAGTGCTCATTTAAGAATACAAACAGAGATGAGGGGGCTTTTTCATCTTACTTTATATGAACAGTGTAACATGTTTGTTGTTGCTAGTATTTGGTACAGTTACAGAGAAGGAAATGAGCACAGGCCATGACTCATTTCTCATGTTAAACAACTTGTTACACATCCTAACTGCTGCTCAACTGATGTGTTTCTACCCTTGTGAGGGTCATACGCAATCTGCTTGAGTGCCTCAGCATACAGGAGTAAGTAGGAGGAGTAAGTAAACCCATTTTGGCCACTCGTACCGGACCTTTGGCTTCCCCTCCTTTGCCTGCTTTGATGTGCAGGTTTCCACTCTGATGATCACTACTGATGTTGACTGATGCCGGCGCTGATGCTGAAATATCATCAGATAAAAAGCATGTGAACCACATCACATGGTTTCGTCATCTCAGTTGCCATCAAAACGGTCGGCAAATGCCCCTTTTCAAATCTTCATCTCAGACTTGACACCAAGCAAAACACAACAGCTTCACACAAAAAGGGGCTTCAACTGATGCGCTGACATTTTGCCTTTAATCACTTCGCCTCCGTTCTGCTGTTACATGAAGAAGCCTGTATTATGAGGCATTCAGGATCGAATCATGGCATGGACCAGTCCCTCTTATCAGTCAGTCTCTGTTTCATAACCAGCTGCCAGCCTCCCTGAGGTTTGTCCATCTCCATGGCTCGAGCAGCAGATGCAGGAAACAGGAACCTGACACCGAGACGCAGGCCCAGAGGGATTGAACCCATACATCCACTTCAAACAGCAGCCCAAACCACGACCTTGAGTGAATTTGAACACAGAGCTTTTTATTGCGTCCAACTATGGTGCAGCTCGCCCTCAGAGATTTTGGACTTAAGAGTCTCCATTATGTCCTGTGATTTGGATTCATCCTTCACAACTCTGACACCGCAGACATGTTCCGATGGGTTTAATGCACTTATATAATCACGGCCACTCTGAAGCTAAATAAAAATGTATCGGGTTCATGACATGCCAGATTTTTCCAAGCATCTGAATGGACGTCTTCAGTGCCTGACGTCTATGGTCTTCTGGCTTCAGTCTAGTCTCTTGTGGGCGACATTGTAATTACATACGAAGGGTCACTTCAATTAGCAGCGTATAGCATGGTCCTCTTGTTCCAGGGCAAATCCTCCATGAGCACAGTGATATGAACTGTTCCGATACGGGCCAAGCCCTCCAGTGGGTGATAATCTACACCAGCGGACGGATGAGATCATGAAGTGATGTAATCCCCAAGAGTTTTGTCTATTTGTGCATGAACCATTCACCAACACGGTTTGCTGGTTTGGCATTCTCTCTTCACAGAAGCAATGTGTGAGAGGACAATTCTGATTCGCTTGAAACAGACACTTTGAGAGTCGGTATGTGACAGGTAATTTACTCAGACATTAATTTCACTTCAATTTATTTTAATTTAAGCACAATTTTGCATTTGAAATTTCATTTTGAATATGTGTGTCACAATGAAAAAAAATGTTTTTAAGGTAATTAATTAAATTGTTTTTTGTTGTCACTTTTATGGTTATTTGACTTTTTTTTCTCCACTGACTGGGACAAATGACACCAAGTCATATGCCTCAAATCACATCTTTCTTACCTAGGAAGACACACTTAAAAATACAATGGATCTAGGTAGTGTGGGGTGATGAGGTTTCATGAAACAGTGTCCTGAGTTTCACAGGCCACCAGGTGGCACTGCCTGCTGTTAAATGTTTGGACTTCACCAGTGAGCAACGAAGCCTCAAATCATTTCTCGACCAAGAGCGCCATCTAGAGGCCTTTGAAAATTAGGACACTGTTTCACAATACCTCATCTCCCCACCACGAGATCTAGAATTCACAATCGTCTACACGCTCAGGTTTCATTTTCTTCATGTCTCCTGATTCTCATGGTCAGTTCTCCTGATCCATTTGTGTGAGAAATAAACTCCAGCTGTATCATAATAAATAAAAAGTGAGCGTCACCGCAGGAGGTGATTGAAGAAAATACCTGTCAGCTTCACAGAGAGCAGCCGGCTGCAGTGTTAAAGTCCTGCTGGGTGTTTTGAACCACCGTGACCAATTAAAGAAAGCCTCCATCACTGTGACTCATCCTCACATATACAAAGGGTACAATTATCCCCTGGAAGGATGTCTGGAGATTTACACAAGCAAATGTCTGCTTTTAGTTTTACAAAGACGCAGCGCGGCACTCGAACAAGGGCGGCTTTCCAAGTCTCCCAGACTGTTGATGCCTGTGGTGGAGATTTAAAACCAGCATTGAGCAGCTCTTGTACCGCGCGGTGAGCTGATCAGCTGATGGACAGGTGGCTTATCCAATCACCTGTCCAGATTCTCACTCACAAACCACCTGCCCTTTTCCAACCCACATCCAAGGTCGACTCCAGCTGCACAGATGGTTCTGTGTAACAAACCATCTGGCGTATCAGGTTTTATAGCGAGTGCCAGCAAGAGAAGCCCCTCGCTCACACATGACACAGTCACACACACAGTCTGGGGAGGGAAGAAAAAAAAACCCCACGATGCTCTGGTCTATTACCACATCACAAAAGAGTGAGAGTCTAACTTAACTGAGAGGTTAATGATTCCAATGATAGCCGGAGAAACAGTGGCTCATTTGCATAAAACCCATTAAGTGAGCCGGCTGAAAGAGCAGGGGTGGTGGAGAAGACCCACCGTGAAACTCTTGGTATCACACAGAGCAATCTTGAAAGGTGTATTAATCTATACAGGGCATCTGAATACCAGAGGAAAGGTTGTGCAATTACAGCTGTCTTCACTCTGTTTGGTGTCTGAGTCCAGAGAAGACAGTGAACTTTAGTTCCACTTCATAATTCTGCTCAGTCTCCTGACGCAGATCATCTCTCCTGGTTTCATCAACTCAAGTCCAAGTCTCTGCCAGGCTCTTCCACCCAACTTGTTATATTGTAACAGATGTACCAATGCTTGTGAGTCTAGCGAAATCATAGCCCACTTGTCCTTTGATTTTCTATAAAGCCATTTGTTTCCATAGCGACAATCAATAGCGCTCATTTGAGCGTCACAGATATGTCCGTTGATGTCTTTGCTTTCAGGATACTTGAGTATTGTGTGTTACATAATGAGGCCAAAGGCAACCAGCGACTGTGTCCCAAATATAACACACAGTTGAGTTTAGTCTGTCAAGACTGAGAGTGACACAGTGGTCTGGGTCTCATGAAACTGCAGCATTGATGAAACAGTGAACAAAATTTCAGAGGCCACTAGATGGCACTCTCGGTTTAGAAATGATGGGAAGTTTCTTTGAATTTGGTATTAACGTCAACAAAAACATTTTACAGCAGACAGCGCCATCTGGTGGCCTCTGAAAATCAGGACACTGTTTCATGAAACCTCATTGTCCCACAACATCACCAGTCTAACTTAATCTCTGAGCAAGACACCGACCATCTGGATGATCACAATGTTGGTCTCAATATTTTAAATTTAAAAAAGGGTATCAAATGACATAAATAAAATTAATGTAGGGTAGAACCCCGCCAACGGCTGAACCCTGACGTGCATATCCTGACTTTAATGGAGTCCTCCTGACCGTTTTTCTCACCTGAGACCACTTCGCTATGGGACACCCTACCAGGAGCAACTCGGTTCTCAAGATTACAGAGGAACAAAACATCCCCGACAGCATGATGATGATGTGTGGTAGTAGTAATCCTAAGTGAGGTGGTTGGAGAATAGGCAATAGGTTTCTCTTACTTTGCTTTGGCATCAGCATCTTCGTGGCCTTTACTGGAAACATCTTCCAAACCTCCAATCAGATGCTTGAATGAACTGAAACAAAGAAAGAGGTGCTGGTTAGAGGCCACAACTCCCTTAGTGCATTGAAGTAGATCAGTATAAGAAGCCGGTGCATTATCTGGCCAGACTCTTATCACCACCGCTGCCGGTCACAATGAAATATTCATCAGTCTGCTTTTAGAGACGAGCCTCTCAAAATCACTCAGTAGATGAGAGGATCGAGCGACTGCAAAGAAAAGTGCAAAAAACGGTGTGAAAGCAGAGGAGGACGGAGTGGGCAGTTGGAAAACTAAAGTTGAAGTGTTGCTTACATTATCCAACAAATACATTGTGTAAAACAACACCCTGCTGAGCCACGCGTTATGAGAACATTAGTCAGTGTTAGCCACATAAATCAGCCACCAAACTACGTTTCAAGAGTTTCTGTTTTCATCTAAAATAGCACATCCACTGCCAGGGTACTGCAGTAACGCTGTCAGCCCGGACACTGTTACCCCACACATTGCTGAGCATTACTACTGTAGCCAACTCTGACTGAAGAAATGGTGAGACATTTCTAAGCCAAGATGGAGATGTGATTTCTTCAGTTGATCCCGGTGATGTCATGGTCTACCCTGTACCCACTTGGTATGCAACCCTTCGTAGGAAGGGTCATCCTTATGTGACACAAAACAAGAACCACCTTATCTGAGATGGATACAGGGGGTACAAGTATCTTTTAAATCAAAATTGATACTTTTTTTTTTCTGTAACATCTGTAATAACAGTGACGTTCTTATAATCGACAATTAAATTGGTCACTGACTGGTTCATGAGTCCACTAGTTGTGACTTCATCGCTTTTTTTTTCCATTTGACAATCTGTAGTAAGAGGAAACTTGGGCATTAGCCTGACATACCTTTCACACCAGATTTTTAGAAATTAAAATTAAAATATAAGCCCCAAAGGTAACAAAGGTTCCAAAGGCAATGACGATGGGAGGGCAGGGTGTAGAACCCTGTTGGGTTTGTAACATCACAGACGATGTTCCATCAGTGTTAATTTGAGGATAAAAACAATAAATAAATCATATCTGATCAAATGAATCTTGTAGTAATGAAGCTTGTAGAGTCATGTTAACTAACAACAACGGTAAGCTAGCATAGCCGTTGTTGTGAAGCGCAAGTAGTTTATTTTTCTTTATTTTGTTTTCTCTCGGGAAAACATGGACTTTTTTGTTAAATGGTGAAGAGACTTATTGGATACAATGTACGGCACTTCACTATGCTACACACAATCATATTTCATTCCACACTGCAATATCATTCAACACCATATCGTGCTATGCTATGTTTGCTTATCCAATACTATGCTATGCTACAACGTTTCATTTCACTTGCAAATTAGATTTTAAGACGACTTATGCTGGAGGTTACCTGTACATTCCGACTGAGAATTAGTTAAAAAACAAGACCGAATTGTGGCTGTCCCTGGTTCCTGCCTTGAGCCTGGTTAAGATTCTTGTGTCGTTTCAAAGGCTGAGACTATTTCCTTTAATTGCCTGGTTGAAAAAAAAGCTTCATGGCTGTTCCACAGATTCAAAGACCAGTTGCTTGTTTGTATTCATAGTCTTCCCACCGTCTGCTCGCTCCTCCATAAAACCTCCCGCAATTATCTTAATCTCGCCTCAAATAAAGATGGTGTCAACTGAATGCAACACCCAAGACAACATAGGCACAGAGACAACAAAAAGACATGAAAAAAAGGACGTGGAAAACATAAATTGGGCTCGTGTGTCACAGGAGTACACACTGATTTACAGCAGTTACGACCTGTATGACAGGCAGAGTTAATCACCAGTGCGGAGTGACTCACTCACTATCCCTTCTGTTCACCGTGAGGATGTTGCATTTATGCGTGTTGTTTTGTCAGAGGCCTCAGGGAGGGAGGCCCGGAGTAAGCTGATACCATTGACTCGCTGTGACAAACACATCTGTTTGAACACTTTCAGCACGCGACTAATGCGTCCAGATTTAGTGGCGAAAAATGGTCATCTTAAAAGAAGGGCCCATTTAAATCGATCAGAAGCCTAAAACAAATGACTTGAAACAACTTTTTTTATGAAACATTTCTTAGGTCCTTTACACAGGGGTTCACCCTGAGTATGATAGCGATCCAGTTCCCAACACCGTTTGTAACAGAGAGTTGAGAAAGCTTGCTCCAAACTGCTTGTAAAATCTGACCCGCTGTCGACCAAACCCATGAACAGACCATGCTGCCAAAGCGCCTCCACGTTGGCACATCCAGCCGCTGTCTACTGTTTATTATTGGGGACGTGGGACGCATGAGCTTACAGAACAGTGACGTTCATAAAAGAAAATATGGCGAGACATATTGACATTTTCTTTTCCCATTGCCGAGTTAAAGTCTGTTGAACAGTGTGTTTGACCTATAGGGGCTAGAAAAATGTCTCATTGAGTTTTGATGCATTTTTAAGACCAACAAACCGCCCCCTCCTCCAAAAATTACTAAATGTTACTAAAGGTTTCTGTTCTATGCAGGTACAAATTTAATCATAATGATACAATGCTGTCCTCTCTGTTAAATATTTAATCAACATAGTCAAATCTCTGTGTACGATTGCCCTGATATTAGATTTCATTCTGAAAACTAACACTTCTGTGGCTTCCAAGACTAGTAGGAAGCATCAACAGATGGCTGTTGCTTTCATGACACCCAAATCTACCGTCGTTCATTCTTGAGTTTTCCTTCATCATAAAGTGAAATTATTCTCCTGGAACCCGAGGACAAAAAAATAAATAAATAAATAACAATGAACGCATCTGTCATTCATTGAAATGGCAAATGTTCCAGTTTAGGAAACAAACTTCAGAACCAGTTAAGTTCATCAACGAGGTGTGACTGTATAAATAGAGCACAGAGCTATTTCAGTAATCTCAAAGTGCAGTCACAGATCTTTGTTTTTATTATCATTTTCTTTTTGGTAACTTGGTAGAAATTTCAGCTTCTTATCTTGAGAAGAAGAATATATTATGATGATTTATTTTATTTTCATTATTCATCACTAGCTGCAGTGTACATATGTTTTTTTTTATTTAGTTAAAGTTAAAGTTTGAGGACTTCATTTCATCCCAGTTATCCATTTTTGAGTATTTTTAATGCCTAAAAACACATTGAAAACATTTTTGTAAAATGAAATATCATATTTATGATTTGCCAAAAGAACTATATGGTCAATATTGAAATACAATCTATAAATGTACGATAAAATAAAATTGTAGCACACATTTTATTGGCATAGAATAATTGCACTCAATGATATCCATATCATATTTGATCTTGTTTAGTTAATTATTTATTTTTTATTTTATTTCACACGAATACTTTTTAGTATTTGTATTAGTTTCTTTTTTCCTTTGGGTTGATGGCACCTCCAAATAAAACAATATAACGTGGTGGCGATGAAATGTTGTATGTCAACATTGTTAGTGTCACAGTGTTATGGATGCCTGGAGACTGAAAATATGTAAATGAAGTACTGAATATAAAACCCCACACACTAGCACACTGTTCCTGCTAATGGCAATAATAAATGTGTGGCTATAATGTGAGTAAACACAGCACTTAGGAGTCCTACTTGAAAATCCGCCTCATTAACACTGATGGACCATAATGAGCAAAGTTTTGAGGCAGTTCCACGCAGCTGCACACGATGAGAGTCCAGTCAGACTTGGCAAATGTTAATCACAAATGAGAACTTCATGTACTTACTCTCTGTCAATGACCAGACAGGTGACGGCCTCGGCGGCGATGACGTTGGCCGTCCTGACGTCCTCCCTGGAAAGATCAGGAAGCATCATCAGACAGAAGCAATAGAGAAAACAAACGCGTCGCCAGGCGCATCATTCCAGCAAGACATCTGCTAGCAATAAAGCAGACAGATTTAAGGATGAAAGACATTACGCTTTCTGAAACGCGACATCAAGTTCGTCTTCGTCTGTCGACTCCTCAGAGGAAGTTCCCCAGTCACACGAATCTTCCGAGTCTGTCGCCCAAGATTCCATCCTCTTGAACAGAACGCTTTAGAAATCTCAGACTGATCTGATCCTTTAAATCATCTGCGAAAATCCTCCGCCGTTATCCCTCAAGACGATCAGGACCCATTCGAAAGCAGCAGAACTCAAATAAAGGGCTGAAGAGGACTGAAGTGTCACACAGACCCCGCCATCACTATCTCCCTGTCAACTCCGTTGGTCGGACAAAACCAAAACACACACGCGGCTCCCTCTCTGAGCTGGTGCTCTGAGAATAAAGGTCGCAGCTGGTGGGGGTTAGAACACGTTTTGAAAGGTGAGGAGGAAGGATGTGCTTGTCAGGGAACATTGGATTTATGAACGTACGACAGTGTAGCTAGCATGGCAGCCGCAGCATTTCATCCCACCACGATAATCTCCGATGACCTGCATCCACACTCTTAGCACAATAGTCTGGCACAGGCAGCGCCACCTGTTTGTCCGCTCGCCCAGGGCAACATCCAAAACCTTTCCCATCCATTTGCATTCTGGCACTTGGACTGACTGTATAAATAACTGGGCTAACAACTCATTAAACTGCAGATATTCCAGCACAAAAACAATTACACTGATGAGAAGACAGCAGACGTTCTCCTTCAGATGATTGACTGTGATACAAGGGTTCATGAGAGTGCGACTGCAGTGAATTTATGGGGTGATTATTCAAATATTCAGTAGCTGAGATGTGACTTATGAGTGCTGTTGAGGCATAAATATTTGTGTGCATCATTTAAGAGGATGAAGAGCTTCCTTGTGCAGTCTGAACTACTTTTACCCTCATTTCTCTTATTTTTGTTTGACACCACTCTCGGAGCAAAAGGAGCAATCCATTTCCCTACTTTGGACTGAAGTCGTGCCTATAATAAGTTAAGAAAATATCTCTTAATAATTGCACTCTCTGACCCAAGGACCACGCTGGAAATTGATTTTTGGATCAGTGAGGTGAAATTGGGGCTCACTCTATCCACTCCAGGCATCAAACTGATATTGGAGTACCCACTGAAATGATGTCTACCAGAACCATGATTTGCTTTTGGATTGGAGGAACGAGACTAGATGGCAGCGGCGATGAAACTGGGGAGAATTGTATGGAGAAGGCGGTTGAATATCTTTTTTCCTAAACACACACCACATCAGGTTACACATAGGACTTCTCCATTGTATAGAAGGTTAATAGACGTCATCAGACCATGACAAGTCGAGGAAGTGCAGTCACTGAGGTGGGTTTTAGCTCCTGATCTTTAGCTTATTTCGTTCCTCATGTGTGATGTGTGTGTTTGAGTGGTTTATATGCAAATGTGCACTCTGTGTGAGATCGTCTATCCATCTGATTTTCAACTAAGAAAAGCAAGAGGTGGGAAATCATTTGTGAAAATAGCAATTTAGCATTGACTGGTTCCAACGTGTCCAGCTTGTCAGACTCAAAATGCTGCAAGCAGTTTACAAGATAACATGACAACTTCTCATCAGAGATCATGAGCGTGTTTGCCGCGGAGCTTCTCTCGACAGCTGTCTGAATAACTAGAAAAGAGAAATACACTCCTGTTTGACTGGTAGGTTGCTAAGAGTAATATTTCAAGCGCAGCAAAATATAAGATAAGATAAGAATATAAGATAAGAATTTTCAACCACGTCAGTGCAAGTTGTGCAAGATCACAACTGACGTGGTTGAAAGTGACCTTTTGCTTGATAGCAGAACAGACACAGGCACAAGAAAGTCACGCTAAATAACATTACACTGGTAATGAATCATCAAAGACAGATAAAAAAAATGAATCTATAAAGTAAGTAAAGAATCTCAGCAGCAAAATAAATTAAATGAAGTTAAAAAAAAAGCAATATATTGGTCTCAATATATTGCGGAACACTACAGTGACCAGCTGTCCCTTGAGCTGATTGCTACCCACAACATTATATATATATATATATATATGAAAAAATAATCACAATTACATTACAATTAATGAAATCAAAATTAATTTTTAAAAATGGGTTAAAAAGGAAACCAAATGTGGTAGTAAACCAGCTGCTTGGCAGAGGTCTGCGCTCTCCCGAGTGCTTGACTAGTTTTTGTAGTCTTCTGTCATTTAAAACGATGCTTCCGCGATGCTAACAATAGCAAGAAAAGGCCGTTGAACCTCAGACGAGAGTTTCGATGTGTTTATGTTGCAACATCCGCACAAAGGAAATAAGGGGGAATAAAATGAAGATGGTCTCTTTCATTTTTGATGAGTTGATACAGCCATCTAAAAGAACACACTTATACCGTTGAAAGGCTTTTACGAAGAAGGTGTCAAGGTAAATACGTGAACAATAATTGATCATTCATGAGCATGGAAGATGTAGATGTAAACATCAGCTTGTTGCCGACGAACATTAACCCCTGAGCGTGTGCATGCATTAACTCGCTCTACGCAACAAGTGTTTGTCTCGGCTACTCACCATGGAGACACAACATTACGCCTCAGGTCATATAGAAATAGTGGTTATGTAAGAATGAATCATACTTAAGAGACCTTGAGGGTTTCACATTAGATGTCGGCTTGTTCCACCTGCTCGACTGTAGCTGAGGAAAACTGTTGCGTCCACGCTGGCGAAGACTGTGCGCCGATGAGCCGCGGGGACACTTCCCAGCCTGACAGGGCTAAAGATGGCTCTGCACTTGTTAATGCACCTGTGTATGAACACACACTCACACCAAACAGCTGCTCGCCGTGTCTGGAATATCCGGTGAAATTACGTCCAGGGTAGCCCATGCTGTTGGCTGCCAATGCAGGGTTGAAAGAGAACTGCTAATTGGACAGCGATCTGCTCGACTAGGAAGGTGGTTATCAAACACGGGCCTGGCAGCGTCCAGGGCGACGGAAGGACAATGAAGCGATGCCTCTTATGTAATAAGCTCAGCTGAGACAAATGTTTGCTTCCGACATACTTCACGATTAATATCAGCAACAGTGTAACTAGTATAAACATGTTTTCTATGGAGCTGAGACAAGTGTTTTTCCGAAGTTAAAAAAAAAAAAAAAAAAATGAAAGCAATCTTGAACTGAGTTTCCCCGGACGAGACACAAGTGAGACTCACCTTAATCTTCAAAAGGCAACAATAATACACAAGGCTTTAGAAAGCAAGTCAGTGAATTATGATCATATTTAGATTACGGTACACAAATCTGATATTTTTTAGAATGATTTTTCCTTAGTTATTGCAGACTAATTAAACTTTGTTTTTTTGTGGTGATTATTTATGGTTTTCTATGTATTTTTAATGAAATATACTTTCTGTAGGGCAGAACACGCAAGTAACCACACACCAACAGGATGTCCAAAATAAAAGGGTGTTTTAGTTGCTTCAAGTGAATGCAATACAACATCAACACCACTGTTTTGGGGACTGTTTTACCTGTTGACATTAATGTAGTAATGAATGTAGAAAGTTGTGTTGTGACATGACTAAAATCTCTTTTCTTCTTATTTAGACAAAAGTAATTGAAATGTATTTTACAGAATGTGTCCATTATTAATATTTCCATCTGATTTATTTATTTATCTTGAATTTTTTTGTCTATTTTGTGTTTACTGGCTACTGTAATATTCTATAAAGAAATCAGTTGAAAATGTGAATTTAATTCCATACAATATATTCTTTCTTCTTTCACACAAATATTGAATTATATTAAAAATCCTGAGGAAAAAAAGTCATTTCTTCCATAAATATGTGTTTTCGGAACATAAGAACTAAAAAAAAATCCACTGCAATAGTGGCACTTTACACTGAATAACCACATTTGTCGAACGAAAAACAACTTTTCTTTTTGAAATCGTTTATGGCGGCTCACAGCAGTTCCAGCATATGATGTGACCTTTATTAATATTCCAGCTCTGTATACGTTGATGAAGATTTGATTTTGCTATTGTGAGGAAAGCTCTATGTTGTATTAAAGTCAGTGGTTTTCATTTTGTGTGACATTTCCCCTGTATTTTCCGCAGCCACTGTACTTGTCTGAGCCTGTGCAACATCAGAAAAAGTGAAGGTATATTTTTGCCTGATTGCATGCTATAAACACTTCAGCGGACAACCATCGCTGATCCCTCTCTGACCCCCATACTTGTGAAAGCTCACCTCATCTGCTGGTGCAAGAGCCTCACGAGCAGTTGAGTGAGATCTGGATCAGGTCCACAATGCGTGTACCTCTGACAGCCCAACATGCCAGCTCATGAAGAATGTGTCATCAGATATGTCGACGACGCCTCCTGACAACAGTCGGCTGAGGTGCTGGCAGCAGCATCCAATCATAGACAAGCCATCAGGGGAAACAAGAAACCTGAGCGCTTCTTTATCCGCTACAGATTATACTCCAGGAACCGTCTTGGTCTGGGGAATATTTGCGATCAAAAGCAGAAGCACCAAGAGAGGCTATTGACACATTGTGCTTCTCTAATTGAGGAGATGAGTTTGCTCAAGAGGCCACTGATCAAGAGCCTGTTTCGAAGACGTCTCAGTTGTTTCAACGCCAGAGATTCACAAGCATCAAAGTGTGGCTTAAATGAACACAATAACCGAACAATGGGATTAGCAGTCCCAGCAGGGTCGAGCGCGGCTGACTTGATTATACATTATCTTATGAAAAGCTGTGAAGATGAAGAGCAAATTGCAGACTTCAGGACGTCGCAATCAAGGAACTGCAACAAACGGTTTCTTCAAAAAAATAAAAATAAATAAATAAATAAATAAAAATCCCTTTGTGCAGTGACAGGGGAAAAGAATTATTGGATTTAGAATGCTCCAAAAAAAATTGACTGAAATAATTGAGTGACTCCAGTAAACAACAGGACATCGATGTTTTTCCTTTCGACATCACATTAGTGTGAAGGAGCAGGTTTCTAACTGGAACAATCTCCACCAGCGTCTACCAGGGGAGCTCCCATTCTCTCGTGTCCGTGTCGCCCCGTCGTCGCTCGTGTCTTTTAGTCATCAGCTGTGACATACGAGGGGCCGTGTGAGTCCAACCATCTGTGCGGTTCCAGCTGTCACAACAACATATCACTGCGTCTGTGGGTCCTCATAACCTCCTGAGAAACACGGATGCTTTCAATGTGATGGCAATAAATATGATCTGGCTCACAAACTGCTTTGATCTGTGCATTTTTCTTTTCACTGAACCCACAACTGCGGCTGAAACATTAGCAGAAGACACTGTTGTAATTGGCATTTCATATCCTCAGCACTTTATTACATTCCTGATGAAATTGAAGGTGTTTTTCTGACCCCTTCCACAGCTAAGGCCGCTTTACAATGAACGACCACAAGATGGCATCATCTTCAATCTTTCCAGGATGACGCGCCCCGAGTGAAGTCACACACGACCTGCTTCCAAAATTAGCACTAAAATGAGAATTCAGGAATGGAGCCAAGACTGAATATCAATATTCTAAATTAATAACTGAATTAATGTGTCCTCTTACTGTAACTGTCTTCCATGATTGTTTTTAGTATTAGTAATTATATTGTTATTACTAGCTAAATAAAAACAAATCCATGTTGTGGGGGTGAACCGGGGCACACAATTGTTCTGAGATGCAGCAGTGCTTGGTCCATGGTGACCACCACACGCTTTTCTCTGCAGCTGGGGTAGCTATGATTCAACCCACAAGAGTTATGGAACTTGTGCATAAAAAAGGCTTCCATTATTCTCTTCAATGCTGAACAAATCCTGTATTAAGGTTCTATTCAGGTAAAGTGAGGACCAAAACAAACCCACCCACCAGAAGATGATGTCCAACCACTTGCCTGTCCTGACGCTTACAAATTGAACCACACAAATACATTTTCAACCAGTTATGAAGGATGTATCTCACTTGAATTCTGATGTAGTCTTTTTCTACAAACCAGCCCTCTCAGACCGCCCAAGAGAAACTTCACAATTTGGCACTGATATTTAATGTTTGTTTTATTCACTCTGAAGTGGCATCTCCCTGGGCAAACCACAAATGAAACACACTTCTATTATTCAGCATTATTCCATGCTCTCAAGTCATCGTGTTCTTCTGCGTGTTCTCATATGCTCAAACAGATGGAAACTAGAAAGACACAGACAGGCAGCCCATTTCTGCTCATGCTGTGTGATCGCCATTGTGATGTCATTAATAGTTGCATTCAAATAAACTAGCAGCAGATGGCAGTAGCTTTTTGGAACTTGTTCGCACAATAGTACAAAAAAAAGACTGCTGTCGAAGCTCCTTCCTCTGAGGACATGAAGAGTAGCTGTGATGACCAAAAAACATTGTGTCAAAATACTCCGATCGTCCGTGTCACACACAAGCAGAGGGGGCGGGACAGAGAAGGACCAACCAATAGGAATAAGACAAAATAGTTGAGCTGTCATAGGACGATTACCCAGCCATCATTCTGTACTGTCATTATCTGCATCAACATTCATGAATGTTTCCATCTCTGCTCAGGAGTAGGAGGAGCGACTTTTTGTTTCATGTGTTGCCATGCTGAATCGTGCAATCTGACTCTCAGTTTTGTGGGCCAGAGTTGTATAACCCATGCGCACCCATCAATGGGCGATAGGGTTGGGACACCCTGGAAAGGTAGCCACTTCATCACAATGCACAATAAACAAACAAGCAGTTGCTCACACATTCTCACCTAAGGTCAATTTCGAGGGCTCAATTGACCTGAAGCCCAAATGTGCATGCCTCTGGACTGTGGGAGGAAACCAGAGAACCCGAGGAAAACCCACATGCACACAGGAAGAACATGCAAACAAACACAGAGTGCTAACCACTAGGCTGCCGTGTTGTCACTCTGGAAGACAATTTGAGAAAAATAAAATGCAACTGATGTCCATTTTCAATATCCATAAGTCTCTGACATATCATGTTTTCCATCAGAATAATGTGAAGTTACTTCAATTTCATGTAATGGCCAGTTCATTGCTTAATTTACAAGCACAATTCATTACGTTCAGTATAAGGATATACAATCAACAAAATCATATTGATTTAAATCTAACCTTTCTCTCGTTCTATTTTTTTTCACTCCAAAATCTGTCAGAAAAATGAAGTCCCCGCAGCAGTGTGTCTTTAAAATGAGGAATAACGCTCAAACATTCAACAGCATATTTAACTGCACTCAGTATTGACGGCACAAATCCAGCCACTTTATTCCACCCACCCATCCATCAACACCATTTTCACAGGAAAGCGGCAACAATTATTGCCCTCAAATTTTAACCATCGATTGGATGAGGAAAGTCGATTGGGTAAAATAAAGGACATCGCTGAGGTGACCTTGCTGTTATAATAGACGCTCAGCTGCGTCGGGGGGAGGTGAGCTAATATGGTTAAAGCAAAGGTCTCGAGGAGCACAGCGAATGATTGTTTGTATTGATGGCATTTTTTCCCTGTGGTTTCTTGGCTTCATGAGATAACTGAGTGAGAAACAACACAGATGGGAAGTCACATGACATGATAGATCTTCATCGCAAGAAGTTCCCTTCAGAAATGATTTCACATGTAGGTCCTGCTGAAAATGAATTGCTAAGGCTTTGAACCACAAGCGTTTGCTTAGGTTAGTGAAGAGTGCAGCTCAGTTAATCATTCTCAATGCTGTGTAATGAGTGTGAGGCTCAAAACTCTGGCACTTGCCAGGAAAAATGAGTGGCGGCTAAAGTATGGTTCCAGCTGGAGGCTGATTGATGGCAAACGTAAAAGAATAACTGAGGGTTGTGACTGAAAATTTAGAGATGGTGTGGGTGAAAGTGACAGAGGAAGCAGGGGGGTTACACTGACAGAGCCACCCTTTCTTACCCTTGCAGCGCTTTCTCTCCAAACCAGTCTCCTTTTCCGAGGCTCCGCAGGTAGACAGGTTCCCCATTGGGCGAGTCCTCCCTCGTCACATTAACCTGAGTAGAATGGAGATGGACGGTTAGAAGTGATGATGTGAAACGTAAATGTCTGGCATGTAAATCAGAGGGGACAGAATGAATCCGGTTTATTCCTACATTACACCAAATGGATGCTCCAGGCAGCAGGCGACTCACACTATCACAGACACGGGTCTGGTGTGACAGATCTCTTCGTGCACGAGTGGTCTGTTACGAACAGGTGGCTGGCTACTCAGTGCAGAATCGGGGAGGTGCCGCTGACCACTTCATTGGCCAGATGACATGTGAGCGATGGCTCCGTGCCATGATTGAAGACCACAAGTCCCCGCACATTGTGGAAGCCACACTCGAGTCGATTGTGAGGTGCAAGAGGAAGTGAGCAGGGACGACATGCGGAGTAAAAGCTTTTGCTATCGACCATTAGCCAGGGGTGTGTGGAGAGGAAGCTGGAGACCCAGTTCAATCCAGCAAGAATTCCCACTCCGACAAGCAAGTAGTTCTATCCACACATCACTGGCATTTCTGTACCCATCCATATCGTTCAGTCATGCTCTGATTCTTTTGGTGATCTCCAATTGACCCAAGTGGAAAGATAGATCTTCCCACTGTGGACAGGCTCGAGATTGGAGTTGCAAGGGGTTCAAGGTTGGCAGTCCCCTTGAAAGCTGTAAGGTATATCACAAACCACAGCCACATGTCGAGAAGCCAAGACAATATTGTGCTTTTCTACAACTATTTTTTTTCTAGTGGTCTTGGTATAGGATTTACGTGAAGACAATGCTGACGGATTCCAGAAAGTGGGGCACCAACATATTCATCACTCATGTTATGAAAACAAATGCCCTCAAACACCCTGTCAGCTGGAGTACTGAGGAAGAAGCCCTTTAATAGAGTCATACAAAGAATGAAGCACCACTAGTTAACTACAGTCAAATATAATGATCTAATCGGGAAAATACAGAGAGAAGAGAGAGCTGACTTCCACCGAGCAGCTCATTTCCATCTATGCAGTGATTTCCATGACGATGAGGATGATGATACAATGGATGACGCTCCCCATCAATTCAACATCACTATCCATTTTGCTAAACAATGTGCATCAAGTATCCTAATCTTAACCAACCCCTCAGATAGCAAAACATGTGCTTCAGCATCAATGTCTTTCCCACCATAAAACCCTCGCAGAGCGTCACTGTCTGCTTTAAATGGTCTTCCCTGGCAGTTCATCTGAGAGTGGGAAGAGGCTGCAGCACTAATCAAGCACACCAGCATCCAGGGTGATCATCATCATCATCATCATCATCATCAAATATTTTAACCATCAGTCGTCTGCTCAGCCACATGCCAGGAGATCTCTGTCACGACAACAACCTGAAGGAAGACAAGCACGCCTGAGACAGGTGTTCTTCCAGCCAGTCAGACTTCAAAACAGAATAAACAACAATGAAATATAATCTTGAAAGGACAAAAAAATATGAGCCAGATATGTCTTCTCTTTTTCCTAGAAAGGCGGCAACAACAAGCCACGATGCAAGGTCCATTCAGGTCTCCATAACACATTAATACCAGATTGTGGGAAATCATTTTTGGCCGCATACACCTGCACTCTTGGGTCAGGACCCAGACTTCATCAGCACTGAGAAGAGTGACTGATAACACGGGTGAGATACGTCATCTAGACCAGACACTCTTCTTTAATTAAATGGCAAAAGTGTCAAATGAAAGAGTCCAATTGACTTCAGATGAATTGTATGGAAATGCAGCACGATACTAAACAAGACCCAACACAAATCTCTTCAGGGTTCAAGTTAAAGGCACTAAAATTTGGACTGAGTCGACCCCTTGTTGCAACTGATGAGTCAGCCAGCAGATAATGCAACTTCCTGGCAAAAGAAATCATATCCTACTTCAACAAACTTCCTTCCGTGGTGGCCACCTGAATAAAAAAACATTTTCTTGTCAGTGTCGGAGCTCATTCTACACTGTTTTTAGAGTGGATTCAGAGACAGTGGCGGTTTTACGGATCCCTTTAAAGTTTTAAGTTTAAGACAAGGAGTAAAATCCACCACCCCAAAATATCCCGGGGACACGAGAGCTTCCACTCAGTACGTGGCCATGTAGAGCCAGCTCAAAAGCTCCAGCAGATCTCAGTCAGCCGCCAACTCTGGATTCTCAGCATTTTCTGCAGCTTCATCCCACTGTTCTGTGATGACAAGTCAACTTGAGTTGGTTTGCTCTAATTTCACTCAAGCAAACACCATAAAATATGGGGTAAAATCACTGCTATGTAAAACCATTGTTATATATATATACATCGCTGCCTTGGACAACTTCTTGAAAGATTCAGTCATATTCGATGAAATAAAAGGGGAGGAGAAAAGAGGAGAGGAGAGGAAACAAAAGGAGAGGAGAGGAAAGAAGAGGAGAGGAGAGGAAAGAAGAGGAGAGAAGAGTGAAAGAAAGGAGAGAAGAGGAGAGGAGAGGATAGAAGAGGAGAGAAGAGTGAAAGAGAGGAGAGGAGAGGAGAAGAAAGAAGAGGAGAGAAGAGTGAAAGAGAGGAGAGGAGAAGAAAGAAGAGGAGAGAAGAGTGAAAGAGAGGAGAGGAGAGGAGAAGAAAGAAGAGGAGAGAAGAGTGAAAGAGAGGAGAGGAGAGGAGAAGAAAGAAGAGGAGAGAAGAGTGAAAGAGAGGAGAGGAGAGGAGAGGATAGAAGAGGAGAGAAGAGTGAAAGAGAGGAGTGAAGAGGAGAGGAAAGAAGAGGAGAGAAGAGTGAAAGAAAGGAGAGGAGAGGAGAGGAGAGGAAAGAAGAGGAGAGAAGAGTGAAAGAAAGGACAGGAGAGGAGAGGAGAGGATAGAAGAGGAGAGGAAAGAAGAGGAGAGAAGAGTGAAAGAAAGGAGTGAAGAGGAGAGGAGAGGAAAGAAGAGGAGAGAAGAGAAAAGGAGAGGAGAGGAAAGAAGAGAGAAGAGTGAAAGAAAGGAGTGAAGAGGAGAGGAGAGGAAAGAAGAGGAGAGAAGAGAGAAAGAGAGGAGAGGAGAGGAAAGAAGAGGAGAGAAGAGTGAAAGAAAGGAGTGAAGAGGAGAGAAGAGGAGAGAAGAGGAGAGAAGAGAGAAAGAGAGGAGTGAAGAGGAGAGGAGAGGAAAGAAGAGAGGAGAAGAGGAGAGAAGAGAGAAAGAGAGGAGTGAAGAGGAGAGGAAAGAAGAGAGGAGGAGAGGAGACAAGAGAGAAAGAGAGGAGTGAAGAGGAGAGTAGAGGAAAGAAGAGAGAAGGAGAGGAGAGGAGAGGCGAGGAGAGGAGAAGAGAGGAGAGGAGAGGAGAGGAGAGAAGTGTTGTTGCTGGTGTTTATCCATCTCATGCTGACAAAATGATGATGATGTGACAAGAGAATTTGCTGAGAAAAAGGTGACTAATTCCTGAAGATTAGTGGAATGAACAAAACGGCTAGCATGTGGCTGTGGTGTCATCATTGTTTTAGGGTGATAGCTAGAGACTTGCCAACTCAGATATGCTGACACCACTTAAATGCAGTGGTGTGCAGCAACTTCATTGCCAATCCCGAGTGAGCTTTGAATGTAGGTCACATATATTATAGGTGGAAACCAGTCTTGTAGTCTTGTAGTAATGCCACCGAACCCAAGACCAGAGCATAGGGAGACCAAACTGAATACAGAACACACAAGCTCAAGGCTGTTCACGCATTTATTTCTGCTTATTACTGCAAACTAAACTTCCGTCATTTTTAAAAAATAAATCAAGAACTGCAATCATGGAAACAAAGCAGTAATTTGTCCAGTCCCCGTTGGTCTTGCATTATGTGGTCTCGACTACAACGCTACTCTGCGCTCTCTCATGCTTTTCCAGTTGTTTTTCACGAATCTTAAATGAGCAGATCCATAGCGCAGAGATAGCCATGGAAACTGGAAGCCATTGCAGAGCACCAACATTTGTAGTCTGCTCACCATTAATCCTCAATAGAGATTCTCACAACAATGAGGAGGTAAATACCAAATATTAATTGTAAATGAACCAACCATGAGGACAAAAAGGGTGATTGCTTGAGGTACAATGGCCAACCGTCTTCAGAAAGCCTAAGCAAATACCTATTTTGTGGACAGATACAAAGTGAGAAATAGCAGAGTGGATTATGCTGTGAAGGTCAAGTGAGCATTGTGCAAAAGAACCAATGTGCTCATGTCAGCGAACGGCCCTGAACAAGAGTGTTTTCTCGCCTTGTGAATCTGCCGCTTCGGGTCAGAGGAGAAATATACATATGGCAAGCTTGAATTAAAGGCTCACAGTAAAATTGAAAATCCATCAAAAAAACATTTTGTACAAACTGGTTTAATAAGAAGTGAAACTCCCCTCTAAATCCTCTACATTACCGAAAAGGTAAATATCTGGATACAGACGTTTCCACAAAGCTTACGGAGCAGTACCACTGGAAACCATGGGGCGCAGTGATGCTGTTACTACCTGATACATGGCTTTAATGAGACACAAAGAAGACAAAACAAAGGTGGGAATTCTCCATCCTGCAGTCGTGATATATTCAACAGCCTCACTGACCACCGCCTCCTACAACGCTGCCTCCATTTTCATCTTTTGTACAGGAGGTACCTTATCAATACCTACTCCTCTATTGCTATGTTGCTATGTTTGGTTTCATAAACGTTTGACTCTGGGCTGCTCCCCCTGGTGCATATGTGGGTGAACAGCAATGCAAAGAACTCATGAAAGCATGTGATCAGTGACAATTAGATGGTTTGAAACGAATGGGTACAATTTCGTGACACGCTGTCTTCCAAAACTAAAATTTGTGTATGAGGCCAGCCCTTCTTGTGTTTTGGGGAGTGGCAGTTTTTCTTATGCTTGGCGATGCATCTTTCCATGGAAACAACAACTTAGAAACAGCATGAAGTCAAAGCTCACAGTTTCTGCGCTCACACTGATGATCGGCTGCGACTCGACTGCTCACACTATTTCAGTGGAAACAACATCATCGCAGGCCCAAACAACAATGTGACGGGTTTGTTCACACTGTTTGGACTGCTTCACAGAGAAATGTCGCAGGACGAAACAGAACCGCTCGAATTATGCACCATCACAACTACAATATGAGTCAAATAAAGACCCTATTAAGTCTGGCCTTTTGGAGTTTGACCATAAAAAATGGTTGACATTTCAATTTGACAATAGAATTTCAATAATCTGCCACTTCTAAGTTGGTATGGAGGGCTTTCAAATTAATATTGAATTCATGAATGAAAGTCATGATGACTAACAGCTCAAGTTCCTGAAAGGTGGAGACTGTTGTGTTGTGTAAGTTGCCAAGCAATGATCACATCATTTGTCTTCAGTTAAAGTAATGTGCCTGTGAGTGTGTGAGGCTCATCACAGCGACCGTCACCACCTCTCACCAGTCGACGCACATCAAAGTTAAACAGACGGCAGACAGAGCTTCCTTCATCCAAGACCCTGACTAACAAGAACCAGAAATAACCAATGTATTCCGACGGATTATTTTAAGTGTGTAACAAGATGCGATGAGTCAGTGAACATCAGGGCCAAGGCATTCATTATCTCCCAGACACTGGAGCAAGCCATTATGATCATAAGCAGAGTATAAAAAGGATTGGGGATGGAACGTGATGCATAGTGTGTTCTGCGATGTACATTTCATTTAAGTCATAAGTGAGACAAGAGCGGGATTAGGAGGAAACAAAACTCAGACAAGTCTGATTTTTAAATACAGAAGACAACATGACCCAACATAGTTCGCAGCATGTACGGTGAGGCTTCAAACCCAAGTAACCATGAAGGATCAGAACCCCACTGAGCCGAGCCGAGCCACATCTACAAAAGCCGGTGTTGATGACAAAGAGGTGAAATGAAAGTGACTCCATTCTCATTTCCAGATGCCTCCAGTGACTCCCGCACAGTTGATGAAAGACCTTCTCCCGTCCGAAGATGACAGGAAGGCCCCATCCAAACACTCTTTCCAGCATTCTGCCTTCATGTTGTCATTAGAAGCGTTGTAGTGCTGAGCTAGAAGTCGTGCTCTCACCTTTCCCTTGCTGATGATGAAGAAGGTGTCTCCTCGCGCTCCTTGTCTGATGATGTACTCCCCGTCTTCGTAATGCGTCTGTGCAGGAGGAGAGAGGAGGGTTACGTTGGGTGACATTTTGAGAGTGAGAATCACAGAAATTACTACATATTGAGAGGGAATAAGCAGTGACTGTGAAAAATTCATTCCATGATCTGGTGCTCTGTGACCTTGAATGTCAATAAAAAAATGATGAACATATCAACAAAAATTGCTCTGCAAGATGTCAAGCGAACGTTACATCAACGACCCTTCAGATCTGGGAGTATTTCCCAGCATGCACTGTCTCGTCATTCAGCACTAACAGACGTACTGCTGCCACAGTCACATTCTTTGGTCGAAAATAACCTTCAGAGTGAAGCGCACTCAGAGGACATGTTTCTTTCAGGGAATATTGAAGTGTTACCGGAGATGTGACATAACTTTAAATTATGTGAAGGAGGCGACGTGTCACAGAGAAACTGAGAGAAGCACAGGAATGTCGCGGTCGCCTCCACCACCAGGGTCATAGTGAACACAGGCGGCAGACGGGCACGTCCGATAGGAATTTGTAGATCAGAATTTAACCTTAATTTACCTACATGATTGGGCATGAAAGAAAAATCATCAAATAAATCAAATTACTAATTCAAATTACAAGCCACAGCACTTCAAAGGCAGTAAAGTCTTCATATAACGTTAACGCACTTAATAATTAAATAAAATAAAGGGTCTTGCAGGCATCTGGAATCTGCACAACTGGAAGGTTTGATGCTGTTTTTCACATGAATCCAATGTAAACATTAACCATCATAGCATCTGAAATCATGGGTGTCATTACTTACACAGTAGAAGGTGCAATATTTGCTCATGAAGAGTCTAATACTGGTAATGTTTAGAGGCAGTTGTTATTTGTGTCTTGTCTGCACAACAATGCATCTTTTCCTGTCTGTTTTTCTTCCCAGAGGTTTCTTCAGATCAACTTTTCTGAAACAGGATATCACTGAAAACACTGTAGTACACATGCCCAGCCTGTATGTGGTGCTGCCATGCTAATGTGAAGAAGAAGAAAAGCACTGAACAATCATTGTCACTCGCTAAAGATATATGTTAACATGTCCAATAAACTCTTCTGTTTATCGGAGGCGACGACCTTCAGGGTCAAAGAACAAGGTTAAGGAGGCTAAAAACTGTGTTTCTGTTGATGGACACATGGTGAAAGTATCTACATCTGGGGTGGGAAATTTCCCGCGGGGCCATATGTACTGTGACTGGTGTGAGGGGGTCATCAAGCAAGAAATGATGCGTTAATGAAAAAAATATTTTCAAATTAATTTATAAAAATATCCTCAAACATGTTGGTTGGTTGGGTCTAATTTCATTTAAAAGACATCCCATTCAAGATTCTCGGTACGCCTCCTGCATTTCAAAATCTAAGACAAGGGACAAGTAAAACTAAAACAGTCAACTGAAAAGACCAACTATTTAACTAAAAAAATAAATAAAACATCATCATGAAAGAAAAAAAGGCACAAAATAAAACAGCCCGAATTCCAACATGATCAGTTTCAGTTTTACAGTTCAGGGCTGAACTACATGGTAAGTGCAAATGATCCTCTCCCACCACCAGAAGAAACATTTCAGGACATTTCACCACTGATCTTTGGCAAGCAACATCTCTGCATGTTGTTAAAAGCTGAGATGGAGAAAACTGCCACTAAAAAGTGGGACACCCGTCCACAGTCACCATAACTATATGCCTCATGGGAGACCTATTTGGTTAACAGATGCTAAACGCAAGATGACTGGAGACAGGATTCACATAATAGGCATGCGACAAGAGGTAAGAAAGTGAGTCGATATCCCATAAAACTCCCAAAAAGGAGAGTACTGTATATTTCTGTATTACTCAAAACAAAAAAGTCTAATGAGTGAGTCACTGTTTGAGTGTGAATGCCGCACACCAGACTCATAAACTCTTTATGGCTCAATTAATGAGACAAATTATAAAAAAAGCTTTATGTTCCCTATTGACCTTCTCAAGAAAGTTGTTTAAATATATCTGTACACTTGTGTCCGATGTGTGTTGCAGAAGAGGATGAGAGACAGATGTGCTGTCATAACACAATAGTCTGGCTTTTTAAGAGGCCATATAAATGAGAAGCCAGTGAGACGATGCACCAGAACCTAAAACCTGATCACTCCCTCGTATGACTGTAAATCTCACAACAGGAAGACGCTGCACAACATTTTAATTATTGATGCACCGCTGCAATAAATCCTCTCACCCCACCCAACGGAAGTCTGGGAAGACAATAGTGAATAATGAAATGTAAAATAAAGGCTTCTACTGTTTAAATTTGATGGAACTGAGACATATAAATGACCCCTTCCTCTGGACTCAAATTTAAATCTAATGGACCACATGCCTTTAAGCAAAGAGACAATAAGAGGGGAGCACTTGAAAAAAGCGCATACTGATATCATATATAAATCCAATAAAAACACTGAAGGACAGACTAAAGGGCACAAGGGGATGATATACTACCATGTTCTCCACAACCTGAGTCAAAGTCAGGTCCTCGTCTCTCAAGAAAATACAACAAAAACCTTTTAAAAAAGAACAGAAAAGACACAGACACTTTTCTGATCGAGGTGTCCTTTGCTATTAAGACTAATGCCTGCTCCTCTGGATCTTAAAACCATAATCTATTGTCGACAACAATGTCAATTCACTTTCAAAGAAGTTTGACACCATAATACAGGTAAGGATGGAAGCTCTAGTTTGACTAACCCGCCATAAAACTGATGTTAGTGACCATGAAGAGGAAAGTAAAAGAGAACAAACAGAATATATATTTTTTTGCACTATACAGTTTTTCTGATGGAAATAAAGTCAAATAACAAACTTCATTTATTTATTCATCGAGTTATTGATTTATTTTGGTGGTTGTTTGTTTTAGCATTTTAAACTAATGTTGATCAGTACATCATTCATATTATTCACATTTCAAAAGTATCCAAAGAAATCCAAATACATTTGTTGATTCAATATATTTACATTCATTACATACATTCTGTCCTGATGGGTTTTTTTTATCCTTAAAATAGGTTCATCACACTCATGTAATGGCAGAAAAACTATTACTGATACAAGTGAAAAGTCTCATTGTAAAACAGGGTTCGCTTATTCATGTCATCTTAGCGTTCTTACTATGTTATAAAGTAGAAATAAACAGTTGTGTATTCTGTCTTGTTTCCATCCACACAGTCAATTCTTCATATAGATAAAGGGTCAAAAGCACCTTTTTTCACTCCAAAATTTCTGCAGCTATCAATTCAAAATAAACCCAGGTGACCTGTATTTAGGTGGTTAAAGCCAACCTTGAAGATGCGCCACAATTATCAAAAATAGCTCCATAGATCCATCTCGTGGTGGTCCAATCTAACTGTCAAGAAAAGCAGACTGTTGTTCATTTCGGTGATTGCGGCCAGATTCAGAACTGTATTTTGAAAAGCCTTGAGACACAATAAAGAGACGAAATAAAAGTGCTCCATCATTTGCTGGGGAAAAACAGCCATGGCCAGAATAGTTTCCTCGTCTCACTGCATTCGAGTCAAAGCTTCCAAAATTACCAGCATGGGACGACATGCGGTTTTCACCGCCTCCATCAGGACTTCGGTAAACAGTGCTTTCATGAATGTGGACACACATCTGAACAGAACCTGAAGCCTCGGTTGACTTGTAATATTTCTGCTCTTACAAAATCATTTTTGCAAGATACTTGAGCTTAAAGGACTATGCCAGATGATGACTATTTGATATCACAGCACACATATCCTGTATTCAAATGAGTTAAGTACAAAGTAAATCTAAATGATCAGAACTTTATATGGCGGCTCAAAGCTACCCTGTGGACTTCTAACACCTGAAACATATTGAAAATGCGTAATCACACTACGTGCCATAACATGGCAGCACCAATAAATTATGCCAGGGGAATCATCAAACGGAGCCGTATGCAGATGGGTGGCAGCTGCAGTATTGAGATGTATCTAAAAATACACAGAAGCGTGTCGGTTCTGTGATGTGGACCAGGACTATTCAGCAGGAGGCAGCAACGCTGTTTGCAAAATATGATACTAAAATTATCAATGTCAAAAAAGCCTCTAAGTATACATGAATATCATGCCAAAAAGGTTTTGGATTAAACAGCTATATACTAAGTAATAACAACTTTTACATCGCAGTGTTGAACCATCAAATAAATGATGATACCTGGGTTACATTTAAGTACTCAGTCGTTGGAGAGACGCCTTTTTAAATCAGAGACTGTGGGTTTTGGCTTTGCAGCAGGGCGCGTTTGGTGAGACGCAAGTGCATGAAGAAATTCAGCACAACACATAACCAAAGGCGGCACTAAATGACATTATATGGCAGCACTTGATTCAAGAATATAAAGGAAAATAATTTTAGGATGTCTTAGTCAGGGCTGCACTGATCGATTGATCAGACCGCCGATTTATCGGCGCCGATATGGGCATTTATGACGTCATCATGATCGACCAATCAAAAGTAATTTTCATGTATCATGATGAGAAATATTATTGCTAGGGATGCTCTGATTTTGATCTGTTCATTGTTCATTGAAAAGGGATTAAAACATATTTATTTTAGATGAAGCACGTTGACTTTTTTAGTATTTATTTTCTTTAAAAGTTGCAATGTTTTCTGTACAGTGTTGTTTAGTATCATTGTTATTTAGTAGGTTCATGTAACTAGTCAAAAAAAAGTGATTTTTGTGTGTGATTTAGTTGAGAAAAAAATAATCGGTATCGGCCAAAAAAATCGGTGCACCCCACGTCCTTAATCCAATCAGATTAATAGATGTTAGCCTAGCTACTTGCTAGCATTCTGGCAGCAACTTTTGTCAGCTGTACAAAGTGTCCACACCACAAACACACTTTGAAAAACAAACTGACAGTTCGGCACTCAAATTATGTGCATGGTTCTATCCAGCACTTTCGCCCCTACACTGAGATATTCCCAGTGTAGGTTTTTTTTTTACACTGTTGTGAAGTGTGACCTGCGATGTCAGTGCTCCTCACGGTCAGTCGAGGAGGAGTGTGAGCACAGACACTCCTTTTGAATCCCTCCTTCATCTGCACTGCCATGGTCGCTTAGAGTTGCAATGACCACAACTATAGAAAACATGTCTCCATGAATAGCAGCTATTGAGTCAGAGAACATGGAAAACAGCAATAACACTTTCCTCTGAAGCCAAAATCAACTGAGGTAAATAAATCAGGCCTGAAATGACCTCCCAGAATGGGCTGCCTCTTGCTCTGCTATCCCATCAACAAACCTAACATCGGGGACAACATTTATTGTCCTGACCATCAGCGTCACCTCCTCCACATCTATCACCCGCTCTTGGCTTCCACTTCTCTTCCGGGTCCCTCTTTGGAGAGGAATACAAATCTTGAATGCATGTAAATGTATGAAAATGAGTGGAGCTGGTCTGACATCTGCAGGCTTTTGTGCTGCAGCTGTCACTCTCTGCAGAAGACTCTTACCTCCTCAAGGACGTCGGCAAGCTTGCTGAGAATATCTTCCTGCAGGCTGTGGAACGTGGGGACACTGTGGGAGAAAGAGAAGTGCTATCAGGGAGACGCCATGGTGTATTCACACGCTAAATAACGCCGACATGAATCAGGAATTCCCAGCCAACAGGAGTGATGATAAATTCATGAGCATGTGAAGATCAATAGTGGGTGTTGACCCTTACTGTATTACAGTTTATAAATATTTCAGCCAGAAAACGCAGCAGTACATTAGATCTTAGAGCAACTCCAGTCGCCGTGATTCCTGGCACTGCTATCGAACCCCACTACATAAAACTGACCCAATGTTTGTCAGGGAGGAAAAAATAGCTGCTGAACAAAAGGCTTATCGGCTTCATATCTCCCTCTCCGCTCCTGCATCTTCCTCCTCCCCCCCCGCCGCCTCATTTTCCATGCTTTATTAAAATAATCGGACCCATCTCGACTCCCACAGCCAGAGCCCCGCTTCTGTTTTGATTCTGGTGTTGTTTGCTTTCCCGGCAGAGTCACAAGCTAACCGCCTCTGAAGCGACTTGATGACCCTCAGACATCATACATGTGTCGCTCCAGTCCCTCAAGCTACGGCGCTGGTGACACAAACAAAAGACCGATGATTAGTGCGTTTCAGATTCATCAACCTAATTGATTTACCGCAAATTAATAAGTCATACAAGGCAGCGGGGGGGTGAGTCCCCCTAATTGTGCTGACATCATCTTATCACCGAATGAAGAGTGATGCGGTCATTACGGAGGATTCAAAGAGGGGGTCCCAGGAAAACAGTTAAAAAAAAAACAGAAAAAATCCATCACATGACCAGACAAACAAAAAAGAAACTTCCTGAATGAGAAGGTCTGGTGAGAATGACAAATAAAAGCAGTAAAACGCCAAAGAGCCCAGAAGCTGAAGGCTGGTGACACAAACAGGAAACCCCTGCTTCGTATGTTTCTCCTCATTAGCTTAATTGTTTTCAGCAATCATCCGTGTGGTTTCCCCTGAACACTGAATCCTATTAGGACACATAAATGGAAGCTTGAACAGCGACAAATGTGTAACACAATAATCCCTCCTGTATCGCGGGGGTTACCTTCTCCACGGAAAGTGAGCATCATGACTCACGCTGCCGAAAATGTGCCATTGTGATTGACGTTACCAGATAAGGTACCAGACCAAATGCTTGGGGAGATTTAAATACATTATACATTAATAAAATACAATTGAAATGAATAAAATCAGAAAAATAATTTCAATTATTAAAATGATCCATCCATCCGTCTTTAGTTTTCCAGCGCTTAGGATTGCAGGGAGCGCTGGAGCCTCTCCCAGCGGTCACTGGAAGAGAGGTAGGAATACACCCTGGACTGGACAAAATACTCAAGTTATTTTATTCAACATTTGACAGGTACTAATAGCGACTTATCAATGAAACAATCAAGCATCTAAATACAGCAGACAGACGCATTATATTTGTGTATTGTCAATATATGCCTTTTTTGTTATTTATTTTTTTTAAAGTGGCAATGTTTTCTGTACAGTGTTGTTTAGTATCTTTGTTATTTGGCAGGTTCATGTAACTAATCTAAAAAAAAGTGACTTTCGTGTGTGATTTAGTTAAGAAAAAAAGAAAAAAAAAAACAATCAAGCATCCAAACACAGCAGACAGACGCATTATATTTATGTATTCTCAATTTATGTTGTCTTTTCTTTGATCTGTAAAAAAAAAATATATTGACTCTATATTGCTCTGTACCACATTTTTCAAATCTGATGCCAATGCTGCAGCCGATATCTTCAACTTGTTCCTTAAAAAGTTGTTAACAATGTTTATGGAACTCCTGTATACTGACACCTAAAAACACCACACCACTGGAGTTTCGCATGACGGCTTAGGCATAAATGAAACGCAAAGCTGTTAATGCCACAAATAAAAGTGCAACATTGATAGAATATAGAAATAACTTAACAAAAATATGAGGCTGTACACACCTTGTTTGACACACCATCGTGAAATCCTACAGACCTTACGGCATGACTGAGTGATATTGAGGATATTTCGGCAGATGGATCAGACAGGTACGTGGGAAAAAAAAACGAACGGACGATTCAATCATTTCAGCCTGGATCAAACCTGATATTGATCCAAGCCAATACTGACAACCATCCCTGAAATTACAAAAATATGTAATAAACTAATATATATATATATATATATATATATATATATATATATATATATATATATATATATATATATATATATATATATATATATATATATATATATATATAGATAGATAGATAGATAGATAGATAGACAGATATATATATATATATATATATATATATATATATATATTTATTTATTTATGTTTTTGTAAAAATGACACATGAAATTACAAAAATATGTAATAAACTAATATATATATACATATATACATATATATATACATATAGATGTTTGTTTTTTGTTTTTTTATTTATTTATTTATTTATTTTGTAAAAATGACACATGACATCATTTTTGCCTTCTTGTAGACTTAAAAAAGAGAAAAACATCCATCTTATCATCTCATTCTCGTACAGTAGCACGTGTACTGTAACTGTAGAGCAGCGTCCTGTACAGCCGCAGCACTTGAACGATAATGATGATGAGGAAATTGAATGTGGGACATCAAAACAGAAGCTGACAATATTAAATGAATGTCATACATTCAGTTTGATTTCCCAGGTCACGTTCATTTGACAGACAGGAAAAATTGAACCGGCAGAATGGATTGGTCTAATTTGGCTTCTAAATTATTATGTACAATTTCAACCATAATTGGAAACACCTCCGGAAATGCGCGTGATTAGATGACAGGCTGTCATTTTTCTGCTTCCTATAGTAGAAATTCAGCACAGATGTCTGTGTGTCTTCAGTCTCTGCCTTGGAGCCACAGTTTTATCAACGTAAAAAAGAAAAAAAAACACTGGCAGTTTCAATTTGTCAGTCTCCATCAAAGGTCCACCTCCGCAGTGTGAGAACTCATAATTTTACAGTCCTGACACAATAGACGAATGACTGACAGCTAAATTTTGCCCAAAGTCTCTTCATAATTGCGCAGCTCTGAAATATGTACCGAGACATCTTAAATAAGTGGATCTTGTTCACCAGAAGAGGCTGTATGGGCATTTATTGAACACTCACTTACCCGCTAGATTGTTATGTCAGAGCTGCTTAGAGGCAGCGGCTGCCACATTACCAGTAAAGATAGTTTCTTTGTCTCGCATGTCAAAACCAAAGCTTTTAGGAACCGGAAAGAGGAGGATGATTAATAGAGTGTTCTCTCCTGTTCACTTGACTTATCTTCAATTCTATAAAAAAGCTGTTCCAGTCAGTCATTTTCAGCTCCAGTATGCTTTTACTTTTTTCAACATATTCACAAATATAATTCTGGGATACAAAGAACTCTATGATACACAGGGTTTGCGCTACATCTGCCATGGCTTATAAATGGGAGCCGACACGCATTGAGAAAATGATTTTTAAAGATGAACTCGCAAGTGATCAAACGCATTAAAATAAAGTGGATAAATAGAAACAAACAGAAAACACGTCGCGCATCATGGAGGTGGACTTGAGTGTCATGTTTTTTCAGGCAAAAATCCTGTATGAAAGAAACATGATATAGAAGTCAAGTTGCACATTCCGGCCAGACTTGTGAAGCGGCGTGAGGACGGTTGCAGATGACAGACAGATTTACTTCTCATGATTTAAGAGTTTTTCTTGTTACCATCACTTTGTGTTAATCCTCCAAAAACTCACAAATATGGTAAATTCTTGACGGCTTTAATCATAACTCAAATTATTTTGGATGCTGAACCTAAATAATTTAACCTTCTTCATCTCAGCACTATTTTCACTTCTTAATTTTAATTCTCCAATTGTCAAAACGTCAAGTCAAAACTTTTCGTTTACAGAAACCAAAAAAGCCAAAATATCTTCCTCCGATTATTAATACAAATGCCAATAGCCCGTTCCAAACCGCCATCAGAGAAGTCCTCCCATTTACTGCTGGTCCTTGCCTTTTCACTTTCTCCTCCTGAATGTACTGCACATTAACCTTCTTCATCTCCGCACTATGGGCAATGAGAGATGCAGCAAGAAAAACACCAGGGTTTCACGCCAGGTTTGTTCATCATGTAAAATGAGATGCTTAGCAGAGGTCTGCACTGTCTCAGTGCTTTTCTTTTTACAAATATACAACTCAATTTTAAGATAGCGCTTTTACATATTCACTTTTTCACTTTAATTCTCCAATTGTTTGACACCTGTGATTCAATAGCCTTCAGCTCCATTGTCAAAACTTTTCGTTTACAGAAACCAAAAAATCCAGATGGGAAGATTTGCCGAAATATCTTCCTCCGATTTGCATCCGTCTGTGCCTCTTTAAACAACTCCATCAATGGTGACAGTCAGAGGTTCTGATCAAAGCCATTCATGACCGAACCCACCACAGGCAGATTCATGATCTTCACTCAGACATTAGATAAATAAATGTGTGAAAATGAGCGAGACGGAATGCGCTTCAGTTGAAGAAAAGCCACACGAAAACGACATTTCCGATGAACTTCAAGGAAGAAGGGCTTTCATTAATTTAATTGGCTCGATAAAAGCAGGAAAAGCGTCAAAAAGGGGTTTGAAAAAAAAGAAAGAGATGGAAGGTGCAAACGAATTTGGCACCTTCCTGCATCTTGATCTGCTTTTGTCTTTTGATGAGTGTTTCATTATTGATGCCAGCCAACACCTAAGGAGAAGCCTCTCCAGTGAAGATTCGCTGCTGTGTGGAGCTTTTCGGACCGCTGCCATTCAAAGAGCGTTTTGCAACATGACTCACCGGTTGGAAGAGTCCTCACTGGCATCTTTTACATTAGATTATGTAACATATTATGGGACATATGAGTAGGAGGGCGGGCTGATGGAAGCTGAGGAACAGTGTCCATTCAAGTGCACCAGATGCTCTTACCTTTTTAGAAACTCCATGTACTCTGTGTGCTTGATGAGGCCCGTTCTCATCATGATTGTCTGGAAACATTGTCGGTCGATGGCCCAGAGTTTCACGTTTGTCAGAGCTGCAATGGAAGAAAGCAGAGTCATGAAAGAGATTTCACCCTGAGGCGATCAGAATAATAAAGCAGCTTCCATAGATAGATGCATAATGAATGACCTGCATTGTTCGAAAAAAGTGAATATTATATGCGGACAGATATATGAGGAGTCTTCCAGCTGTGTCGTGGCATCTTGGCATGAGCACTCACAGTGGGTCAGGACTTGTGACATCACCAGCAGCTTTGAAAGCCACAGTGGCGAAAACCCCTGGGCTGAACAGGCGCCATCCAGAACTGCTTTAAAGCTTTAAGTGGAGATGATGATGGCTGACACATTTCTTCAGCGCAGCGGGGTGGTAGCTGACGAGGACGCTAAAGACAAACTCTGGAGAGGAACCATAAAGTATATTTAAGAGGAAAGACAAAGACGGTGGATTTGGGACTATTTACCCCTCCCTCCATTATTGTGGAGCTCACTTTGGGTGTACGAACTTGCACGTGCAGTAGAAGTTTGCACAAAAATCTATTGTATGGCAATTCAGAACAGCACAGTGTAAAACTTTTTTCATCATTGTGTGGCCTTGAAAGATGCACGCCATTACATGCTGTCTCATTTGCACTTGTTTCAGTGCACAGAAACCTATAAATCCACCCCTGACTGAATCAATAGAGGGAAAAGCAACACGTCATAAATAAGCCAAACACTGGCTTCATTATACCAACTGAATTGTTTGTCTGGGATTAAGGGTCTATATACAACCAAACCAAGAATAAATGAACAACTTGGTGAAAGAAATAAATGCCAGAAAAGTTTCTATTCATCAGTGGCTTCAGAGAACAGTGTCCAGTTGAATTAGTTGCAGTCAAACATTGTCAGTTCAATAGTCTGCACTGGCCAGAGAACACTGTTGTTGTTTTAATAAGGTCCAAGGAATTGGCTTCTTGATTCACATTTTTCTCTCCATTGTTAAACTGCATAAACAACAAAGAACTTCAAAGGACAAAGTGAATATAATAATTCTTAGTCTGACCCGTCACCTCGGACCTGTTTGCCATGGGAGACCCTACCATAGCAACATAGCTCTTAGGATCATTTAAGGTACACAAACTCCCCCACCTCGATAAGGTTGCAGTTCCACATCGAGAGGAAGCAGCTATGGTGGCTCGGGCATCTGACCCGGATGCCCCCTGGACGCCTCCCTGGGGAGGAGTTCCGGGCATGTCCTACCGGGAGGAGACCCTGGGAAAGACCCAGGACTCGCTGGAGAGATTATGTCTCCGGTCTGGCCTGGGAACGCCTCGGGATCCCCCGGGAGGAGCTGGAGGAGGTTTGTGCGGATCGGGAAGTTTGGGTTTCTTTGCTCCGAATGCTGCCTCCGCGTCCCGACTCCGGATAAGCGGCCGAAGATGGAAGGAAGTGACACACTTAGTTTAAATAACCTACCTATAACACCCAGAGAGTTAACTTCTAATTTGACAAAAAATATCTTTGTAGGCTACAAAAATACCGTCACCAATTCACCGCCGCATGTTTTCACAGGAGGAAGGTTATTATTTTTCCAATTATTAAAAGTCAAGGCATTTTAATTAATTTACTTCAAAAGACAAGGTCACATCACAACAATTTGATACAAGGCTCACAAAGACTTTTTCATTTAATTAAAACTGGATGACATCTCATGCAATAAAATGTTTTCATGAATTTTATTTCTCCTTCTAATCCATTGCTGAGCTTTGTGTAACCTGTAATTCCAGGGCCACCAGGTGTCCTTACGTTCTATTTCCAACATTTTTTTTTCATATTTCTAATTAAATTGGACCTTTTAGTAAACATATATTTGCTATGTTTCTGTTATATTATTATGCTATAATTCTTCTCAAAAAAATCTGCTCAAATCTCCTTATTATTTTTAAGCATTTTTCAATTTCCTGCTCTTGTAGTGCCTTTTATGAAAATGACAACACTTTAATTGAATAACGGTGATCACTGAACCATTGTGGCATTTTAACAAAGCTATGTGAACATAAGACAGTCAAAACACCTTCTGCATACGATACTAAGGGAAGGTAAAGCAAACAGCAGACGGGCTTCCCAGCAGATCAACAGTTTGGCAGCCCACTAAAAAAGGACCAAGGCTCGGGGGAAATGCCCTCATTACACAGCCTCACACACTTTTTAGAATAGAGACTTTCTCTTTGATTCTAAGCCCCAAAACACAGCGCTTGTCATATGAAAGACTGCGTAACAGAACGCTGTAGATTTGCACATGAGAAAATGTCACATGAAAGGTTTGTTTGGTGGGCACTGAGAATGCATTGGTGGGATACTACATCCTCTCACAATGTTTTCAAGTCTCAGAATCTACTAAATTGATGTTGTCCGATAAGGTACAAGGCCGAGCTGGCATTTTTGTTATGAGCAGTCAAGACCACATACGTGGGGTAATTTTTAAATCACAAATGTATGAAAATTCCACAGGTAAACAGTGGCCAATCTAGTCATTTCCACCACCTCTCAACTGCCACCTTTGTGCCTGTTCACACGCTCTCTTATTGTTATGTGCATGCATCATGCATGTAAGCCCTTGATCAATTCATGAAATGGTAGAAAAAATGACATGTGATTCTATTCCAAGAGGAGTCTCCCTTATCAACAGTAAAACATAATCTGAATGGCTTTATCAATATGATAATTGGATAAAAACTATTCTGCATTCAGTTCCGCCTCAGTCTTAACTTGTCTTGGACCTGCACCTTGAAAGTATTGCTCTTGGCCTTGACTTGATTTCAGCCAGGCTTTTAACTGGAGGGGCATCTGAGTCCCAGCAGGACGCCCTAAATTTCCGACCATTAGCGCCAGTGTCGTGGCTTAATTGCAGTACTAATTTCCATGAAAAGGATGTTTGGCTCTGGTAATTTTGCTGAATTAGAGGCTGCCTTCGGTGTCAACACAGGACGCTAAACAGACATGCATTCGCTGTCTATCTTTAGATCTCACTGCGTCACATTTTCTACTACAGAGGCATCACATCTGTGATACCCAGCTATCGGACCCCAGAGAAATTATCGTCATGGTCCAATTTGACCTCAAGTGTGGGAGGTGAGGCGTCACTGGTCTGAATCTACTGTGGAATACTGTCTTTTGGCAGGAGGTGGGAGTAGAGGGCACTGGGAAATAAGATATGTAGGAAGCCTGCAGCGCACCACAGTAGGTAAACGCATTAGTCAGAGGTTTGACTAAATTGCAGTGAGACTTAGGGAGCTAGTTATCTGCTGGTGAAGCTGCAGATGAATGTTTTAATGCCTGCAGCAAGCCAGCCATTAGCTTCACGGGCTTTGTGGATGCCCATAACACTCCGGGCAGCACCGTTGTCTATGAAAGGATAAGAGAAATGGCAGGGAAGTGGCTGTTTCAGCGGGATGGTAATTTGGGCTTTGACAACAGGCGGAGGTTGACGGAGAAGTTACATCGAGCGCCACCGGCGTGCACTCGAGGCTGGAACACCTTAATGACATCCATTGGACGGACACAACCTCAGGGGGAAGAGGGACTGAGCTCATCTTGTCAAGTCACAAGTTTAATCTGAAATAATTGATGCCTTCACACAACATACACTGAAATAGATCAGAATTATTATAGGAATATTAATCAGAGGTTTGCTTAGTATGAAAATGGGCACATGAATGTGCATGTCGGTTGATCAATAAACTGGAGGCATAACTCATATTTCTATCTGAGGAGCCCAATAAGCGAATATATCTGCAGGCTTTGATGCTGGAAGAGGAGTAAATGGAATTATTGGCTGTTTAAACCCTCCATCTCATAAACCACAACTGTGATTTGCCAGTAGGAGAGCGCCCTGGAGTGGCGACTCCCTCCCAGAGAGTGAGTCCTCGTAATGAAGTACAGTGAATGGATAAACATATTCATTGCAAGGCTAGATATTATGACACCCAACCAACTCAGCTCATATCCAGAGATCCCAAGCTACTCACAAGTCAACTGGTGCAATTTCCTCATCGAGTCCTCACATTCCCCCCGTAGTTCCCTTGCTGCCTGGTGGGAAAACCTCTCAGCAGCCTTTGATGGCACATTCTCACTTACATTTGTCACAAATCGACTACTGACAGGAGGACTTTCAAACTTTGGCGTGACGTTCAAAAGGACATGCATGGGGGGATGTCGCTATGTCCCTTTAGATATTGCTTGTTAAATGTGGACCATGAGTCCGGAAACGCTGTAGACGGAAACTACACAAGTCACTTGAAAGTCTAACGCATCTACATGCATCGCAGGCGGCTGATTCATTCAGCGACCCAAAAAAGGAAAAAAATGTCCACTTTTTTCACACCTCAGGAGTGAGAATGTGTTGTTAAACGTGCCCGGAATTCACACTTCTCCACTGTACCTGTTCTGTCATGATCCCAGGTGTATAGGAAGCAAGTGCAACATCAAAATATCTTGATAAAGACAGAGCCTTGCCTTCTGGGTTGGATGTTTCACATCATGACATGAGGTAAATCAGCGACACTACCACTGTCACAACTGTATTTTCTGGACTACATTTTTTTTCAAACTCTTACTGGTCGTGCAACTTATACTCAGGTGTGACATATACTGTACTGTATGTTTATGTTTTTTACATTATTAAATGTTATTTTACACTGACTGACTGAAATCTCACACTGGTTGCAAATGATTCATAGATATTTACAGCTAGTATTATTGATGTCATCGATTGAATAATTTTTTAAAATAATTTTGTAAAGTAAATATGTGTTGTAAGTGTGACTTGTAGTCCATTTTTTGGTTCTTCATGTGTCTTCTGACCGGCACGACTTATAGACCAAAAAAGGCGGTGTATGTTTTAGAGGCTCTGAGCTAAGCTGTTCTCATTCCATCACAGCACTGGTAACATCCTGGGTGCGATGCAGCCGCTCCACATGTTAACGTGTGATATTGCAGTACTTTAGGAGAACAGATGGACACCTTGGACATACAGGGGTTGGACAAAAAAATGGAAACACCTTAGAGCTATTTTACACCTTAAAGCTATTTTAGCTTTAAGGTGTTTCCATTATTTTGTCCAACCGCTGTAGACAACAAACTCTTATACCTGAGAACAATATAGCAACGTCTGGAAATCCACACAACCATAAGTCTTTTTGAACTCGCTCACATTCTCTGGCATTGATGCCTTTGTCTTTATATGCAGCGAGACAGCGATATTATCCAGACTGGAGTGGCAGTAAAGCTTGCTGCTGTCAGAGGACACCACTTTGTGAGAATTCCATTCAGTCAGGGTCTGGATTCTGTTCCAAAGATGCAAGGATATTTCCTATATCCAATGTTGAGTTCTGGCTACTCTTTGCAAAGGCTTGGCCATTAGCATAAATGATGACACTCTGCTGACTACTGCTGATATTCACAGTGTAACATCCCACAAAGGATGAGAGTTCACAGGAACATGTTATTATCGTCTGCAGCATCATCCCCCACTGTTTTAAGGTCTTGTTTATATCCATGAATTCACAACAATAGATCTATGTGGTCGCTGTGGAACAATTAAGCAACAAACATTTGTAAGAATGGGATGATTTGAACTGTTGGAAAGTAAGAAATTACATCATCGATGATGAAAAGAGTGAAGGACTAGATATATCTGCAGTGGAGTCTGCCCTTCACAGCTGTATGACCTTGACCATTTCTTCTGTCAGAATGAGGCGACAGATTTTAACTCTATTTAGTTTAGTCTTGAAAATACTCACCTCTGAAAATCTTATCTCATTTCCAAATATTTCAAACCTTGCCAAGTCTCTTGCCCATGTTTCTATGTAACACCTCACCTGCACTGCTGCAATACTGCCTCGAAGACCTGCAACATCAACTCCAGTGTGGCTCACCTAACCGAAAAGATATCAAAATGTTCCCACCATGTCAATTCACCTCACCTACACCGTCTCCGTGTCTAGACCTGGAACATTCACTGGACGCTTTCACACCTACACGGCCATTTGAACCTTTAACCCATGAGCTTGCTTCACTTTCTCCACCATCGCAAAGTATTTTATTGGAATCTACCGCTAACTACAGGAGGCTGAGAACATTTTGTACGATGAATACATAAACCTAAAACATGACAGCAAAAAAAGAGAATGGAGGGCAATGTGCGGATTTGTACTATTATTGAAATGTGTGATGGTGCCTGGTGGGCTTCAGCGGTGATGATGAACGAAGGGCAGTAGGCGGCAAAGAGGAAAGATGGCGAGGATGATGTCTGGCACAGGGAGCAGCAGCATGGTCTTCACCATGTGTGGGTAAAGATAATAAAGGGGTGTCATCTATGTCCAACCGCCCGTGCTCAGAACCTCAATCCAGTATGACGGCGGCTATTGGAATTATAAAGGGACGTGTCCCATACCTTACAGCAGATGATAATGCTGCACTAGGTTACCAAAAACTAGTATTATTTTCTTAAATCAGCTGTATAAAACATGAAACCTTCTACTGTTAATACCAGCAGATTGACAGAGACAATCATCCCATTGTGTCACCAATGCTCTAACATTGATGTTCAGAAATCCTTTTTGAAACAACAAATAGTCAACAACACAAACTAGAACTCTAACACTTATACCCAGCTGACACATGCATTTCATTACACAGGCGTAAAGTAGGCTAGCATTAGGTGCTAGTATTTCACTGAAAGCTCCATATGAGTCGGTCACTTCTTAGATTACATTAGAGTAAAGAAATGAATTACCAACATTTATTAATGCCGTAACAATAGACATTTGACAAATAGCCAAACATTAGAAATGATATATGTTAATAATAATATACATTTTAGAAAAATATAACCATAAAAATCATCAAAACAAAAGAAGAAAGTGAAGTGACAGAAAAACTGTTCGACAACATTGATCACGTTTTTTTTTTTTTTTAAAGGATCAAACAATCACCACAAGATTGATCAACAAATATCAAGGCCATTGGAGCATGACACACATATTCATAGAACCGTGGTTACATTAAGCAACCAGTATTTAACCAGAAAGCTACATAGTTTCATGTTTTCGTTCTTTGTATGTTTGTTTTTTGCACAAGCTTTACACTTCATCCACAGGCCATTGAGGCACAGTGTGCTCATCTTAGTTTTCTTAGTTGTACAGATAAATTTAAAAGACATAAAAGGCTTATGAAGCTTCATGAAACAGTGTACTCATTTTCAGAGCTCCGCTCTAAAGTTATTTGGATTTGAGAAACCATTTCACCAACAGCCATTTTTTAAGCAAAAGCGCCACCTGCGGAGCTTTGAAAATGATGACCCTGTTTCATGAAGCCTCATCTCTACATCACGGTTTCCCATAACACTATATCAAGATGGCTGAACAAAACTGCCACCACTTAGAATATGTTCTCCAAAAAGAAAAGAAAAAAATCATGATTTCATAACAACGGCAACAGATGGTATTGGAAACATTGACACATCTTACGATTGCCGACACAAAGCGACAAACTAAGACACCGTCTGTGGCACCGTCTCACACGTCCACAGATTAACCCCAAAATTAAACCGACATAAATGATACGGTGACACTGCGAACACAAGTACATACTGACTCATCATCGATGAATTATTCAGTGCAAAACTCAATCGGCCACAAGTGTAGAACCAAAAAGACAGCAACAAAAAGACATCCATAAAATATGCATGATGCAGTGAAACCCTTTTTTGAATTTCACCACAGATGCATTTTTCCCCTGCTATGGCGCACTCTTAATAAAGCCTCTCTGAAAGCACGCATGTGGATATATGCATTTTGATCTTTGTGCAGTTCATGCATATTTCATGTAGAAATAAAGCCAGCCATCGGCGAACATATTTGTTTTCATTTAGTCAAAGCAACATCTTTATATGTACCTTACATAACGTTTCCATGCCGGTAAAGAAGTCATTAACATGTAGAGGAAATTAAAATAAATATTCCAGATACTTCACTTTACAGCGGTGAATTATCATTTAAGTCCTTTTGGATGGTTAAGCTTGGGTTTTAGAGCTTGGGGGGAAGCATCTCCTCAGTAATCGGAGTAAATCAGAGTCCGCAGTGAGTTATGGTGCGGTTTTGATTCCACCCTGACGGCATTTAAACAGGTTGTCACGCCGTCTTTAGAAGTTCCACCCACTGTCGCATGCTTGACTCTGCACCTGCAATTCATGGTACGAGCACAAATCCGTACCCGCACACCAGCACGGCCCCTTCCAGGAGCCCCTCTTGTTTTGGAAGGGTTTAAGAATGCAATTCTGCCATGGCTGCTGGGAGGATGAGTTAAATCGCGTTTGCCCCAAAGCCATTAATAACAATGCTGTCAAGTCTAATTACTCCAGGAGGCAATCACACTTGGAGCATGAGGATGTGGGACAGGTCATTTGCGCAGGCATGTCACCCGGGAGAAAAAACATTCAAGGGAATCACCACCTTGACAACAGTGTGGAAATCAACAAGTTAATAGCAACTAGTGGCTACGGAAGTTCCGTTTCCTTCTCCGTGCCTGCAGGTTGTTGCGACTGCTGGAATACATATGGATAGTGCACGTAGCACCAACCGCCATCTCTTGATGTACTGCAACCATCCTAAACCTTCAAAAGTAGATCACCATAGAAACTACACTCCAGCATCTCAACTCTTCTCCCAAGAAAGATTATTTCATCCTCCCAGTAGAAGGGACAGGACATGTCAAAAAACAAACGGAATCCAGCCGCCACAGCTATCAATTTTTCCTCAAGGATAACAACCGATGAATGACACCACTTTGTAAATGTCACTGTAGGAGCTGTGCACTGATTGGTTGCTGTGCTGCAAATGGATGTCGACATTTTTTTAATGTCCGCCGTGTCACTGCACCGCTGCACACACAATGACAGGACACTCCCAGGACCCCCCAAACTGCCGCGGCCTACACTTCCATATTGACTTGAGACAGTTGACTGGCAACGGCCACACCCCTACATTGACTGTTATCGCCCACGCTTGACACATCACTTGGTGTGGCTTCAGTCTCCCGAGAAATCTTCTTGGGAAGAGTAAGGGGTTCCATGCCTTACACATACCCTCTTACAATCCCAGGGCAGTTTAGAGATGTAGTGGGTTGGACCGCCCCTTCCTCCACTATTGACAGATGTGGATCTCCACATCTGAGCTACTGACCACAAATAGAAGCTTGACACTAAGCTTTTTCCACCAGCCTATCTAAACCAACACCATACTAAAAGAATGGCCCCCAATTTAAAGTCTGACTTCCATCCTCTATTCCCCTTTGTCCTCGAAGGGAGGGCCGCGGGGGGAGCTCGGGTCCGACCTAGGAGGTTGAGCCTTCTTGCTGCAAGGCGAGAATAACCTAACCACTAGGCCGCCATGCGGCCCTTGAAGTCTGACTTAATTAAAGAGTTTTAAGTGGTGTTTTCTGTACTTTTGAGCTTTTTAATTTAAATTATGTCAGGAGGTTAAGATGGGGAAAGAAAACAGATTTTTTTTTTTGTACATAATGTTGTGGAATGGGCTCCTCTAAGGCATCATGACCATTGTTGTCTGTCATCCAACCACCTCTGGTTGTAAAATTTCTCAACAAACAAGGACTAATTCCCCATTATGACCTTGCTAATGTGAAGAGAAGATTGACCAAGAAACAGCTACATTAATCTTCATTTGGATTCTTCAGAAGAGCAATCAAAATGACTTGCAGACACAGTCTTGTTAGAACATTCTTCTATAGGATGAATGTTTTCAGTCTTCTCTTTCTGAACTGCATCAGAACCATGGCTGCACTGTTTAACAACCTACAACAGTCATGGACTCACACACTTTCAAATCAGGCAGGTTTTATGAATAAAAGTAGTCTTCACATTGTTGCGGAATATAGACAGGTAGTTTGAATCACACCATATTTTAAACCCTAACCTTTACATTAAACGTGATGAATAGCCTTGCTAAAATTGCAAAATAACAACCTGTGGAGGTGATGTGCGCTGCATATTAGAGAGGTGAAAAATAAACAACCAGTTTGACTTGCACACATTCCTATTTATTAGCGAGGAGAGGAAAGACTAGGAGACATTGCTGCTTGAGAAAAATCAAGTTCAATGTCAGCCTACCATCCTCCCACCACCAAACGCTCACCCACACACATTCTGCAGCAAACAAAGAACAGAATAAGACTGCGTCTAATTTGTTTAGCAGAAAAATGCAAACACCTGTTTTCATTTGACGTCCTTCTTCTACCGCATAGTACGCAAACATATGTAAATCATAAACTGCTAGCGTTTGTCTCAGATTTTAGGTTTCACGAGAGCAAAATAAAGGAATCATTTAAGAGGAAAAAAATCCAGATGTGTGGGAGTCATAAATCTCACAGAGCCCAAGATAGCATCTTCTCTTAACATTTGATTTAGAAACTTCCTGTCAGAGGCAGGCCACAGATGGATATTTTTAAAACGTCCAGATTGAAACGCCAAGATAAAAACGATGTTCACTACTCATCGCAGAAACCCTCCGCATCCATTAATCGTATGTTTGAAAGCTATTCTTCAGACTTAAACACACATTTGCAAGGCTAGGTACTGCCAACCCAAATATACATCCTGTTTTCTGGAAAAGAAGAATTTCCAAGTAGGCGCCGTTCGAACATGTGAAAGGAAGTCTGTAAATATTTGTTATTTCCTGCTCCAAGACACGTCTCAAAACAGCAACACCAGCTGTTAAGAAAGAAAAAATGGAACTGCACCAAAAAAGGGTTAAAAATATAGACACCAACTAAGGAGAAAGGACTCAAATTCACAATGTTTTTGGGTCTGTAAATCGATATCAAAGTTTGACATTGGTCAATAAAGTGGTGTAGTTCGTGTGGCGGCCTTTGAACCAGAAGGTTGCTAGTTCAACTCCTACTAGAGGAACTTGCATCCTTGTTGTGTGGTGTTTGTATGAGCTCCCCCCTGCATGGTTCAGGCACTCTGGTTTCCTCCCACAGTCCAAAAGCATAGAGCAATGAGTTCAGTTGGTGGCGCTAAATTGTGCATGAATTGCGTGTATGAAATGCTGAAGAGGTTGCTACCCGCCTCTCACCCAAGCAGCTGGCTCCAACCCCCAACAACTACCGCAGGGAAAAGAATGAGATGAGTTCAATATTCTCAGTCCCAGTAGCAGGAACTGCCACTTGTAGGGTAGAAAACAATGTACCACTGATTTCAATTTCATCACACTACTGGCACCATGATTGTGATGCGTGTGTAGGGATAACCTGTGTTCAAGTAAGACTTTGAAGCTAGTATCTCTGTGATGATAAGCGATGTGTGGGTGCCTCAAATGTATTTGTCCAGACAGGCACACTTGCATTTACTCATGTTAATACTCAGTCATGTTAAGATGAAGAAAACATGTTGCTTTAAATGTTATTTCCAGGTCAATAACTGACTTACTGCTTGAGACTACAGTTTGTCAATGTCTTCTAAGCATTTGCTTTTTTAACGTAATACTTTGCTAAGATATTCAAATTTCTCCAAAAAATGTTGGGGGTCTATTCTTCAATACCCTGCCATGGTAACTCCTCACCATAAGCACAATCTTCAGCATCCATCTATCACTTATCCATCACTCGATGGGGGCTCCACATTGCTCTTCCCAGAAACCTCTAGCTCTTCTGGGAGAATGCCGAAACGTTTGCAGGTGAGTCAAGAGACATGGTTTTCCCAATGAATCCCAGGTCTGCACCAGGGTCTGCTCTGAGTTGTCCTGGAGAACCTCAGCTGTATGCTGTTCTAGCTCGTTCTTAACTCACTCCCAACGCTTGAGGCCCTCGCTGGGACTGGGAAGAGGGATTACCATCAAGATATTTGCTTTTTGATACGACCAATCTGCCTGTCGACCTCCATATTTCAATCACTAGTGAGCAAGGCTCCAAGACACCGGATCTCTCAAGCAACCTGTCATATTTTCCCAACTAAGAGACGAGCTGATTTTCAACCATGCTGTCTCACATTAAGCTGGGGATTTTCCCAGGAAGAATGAATGGCCTCACACCGAGGGGGTTCACCTAGGATAACATTATAAGGCCCCCAAACCAAAGACCCTTGGTACCCTGGCTGCACTGAACAATTCTAGCCATAAAAATGGTTGAAAATGCTTGAAACTGCAACAACACTTGGAGCACAAGGAAAAAGACAGTGCCCTTCTTGACAGCGATGTGGTCTGATACCCCGTTGTTAAGACTCTCACTGCCAATGAGCCTTGACCTGCCGTCACATTTATATTCTCCTTTTACAACCTTTGATTGGTATTGACCACCAGGGAACACCAGGCGACCCCACAAAAGCAGCAGTTTGTGCAGCCAAGTCAGGACTGAAAGGAAAAGACCACAATTACAAGAAGCTGAAATTAGTTTTTTTTTAGGCAGGTGGCATGCAATAGTGTGAGGAGCTGGGTGAGAAAGACAGATTCTCTTCACAAAAGGAGCCAATTAAAAAGGCCCAGGCATGTCTTTAAAGATGCCATTGACTTGTCTGCTTATATGGGTTTCCAGCCGGGGGAATACGTGGAGCTATAGCTTTCTGAGCTGTGCCTCGGATGTGCCATCAGCAGAGGTTGAGGTCGGTGCAGAAGGGAAAGTGAAGACATCCCTGATGAAAACACAGGCAGCTGAACCACAATGTTATATTTATATCAAAGTTGATTTCCTTATTCTAGTGAAAATGCCTTAAGGAAATGTCAAACACAACATATATCATATTTAACATAAACCCTTTTTTTCGATGAGCACCATCTTCATCGTACTGAGTCTGGCAAAGCAACAGATTGTCGAGAAAGATTTTTTTTTTCCTCTGGCATGCGCTCCCCTACATTCCGAAGGATGAGTTTCACTTATCTCAGAGGGGTTCTCAATCCAAGACTTTTTCATTCTTTCTTCCCAAGTACGCCTTTCCTTCTGGTGGATGTTTAATAATTAAACATTTTTCTGTTTCCGTCAGCACAATACTCCCACATAACAGCTCCATGTTCACAAGTTATTACAGATCCCAACCCAGCATTTCATCCGTTTACTCTCCATCCCTCTCCACATTATACAAATGTGTTGCTTTATTTCCCCGCTCCACTCCATTTCCGTTTCTATCTACTTTAATTCCATCACGGGTGATTTACTGGGATGCTTACTCCAAACTTTTGCTGAATCTTTTTGCATATTTGCCAGCCAGTTCCCTCCTCTCCCATCAGCGTGCAGAGCGATGAATATATTCATGTCAACCCTTCTTTCTCATCCAAAGCTATTTACATTGAACAAAGTGTAGCTCCAATTAAATCGATTGTTCTTGACAATCAGGTCTGAAACTGGGACTTTTTTTTAGTGCTACAAGTTTGAAATGATGAAAAACACAAGTAATGTGTTGTAATGTCCTTGTGTCTTCATTTTCCTTTGTCGTAAAGCACGATGTGGGAAAATGTCTCCCCCGCTCTTTTCCTGCTGTTCAGGCAGTGTAATTACACTTTAAATCTATCAACTTTTATCAAACTTTTTTTTTATTTCTGCATTAATTATTGTTATCATTTTATCGCCCAGGCCTCTGTAACTGTACACAAAAACTGGTAGTCTTAGTTTCAAAGCTTCAGGTCGATATATTTCCAGAACAGCCAAGAAAGAATGCCACTTTTTCTTTTTCTTTTTAAAAGAACATTTCGTGTATATCTCCTTTCCTCTTAAGTGCAGCATCAACAAAAATATACTCCATTGAAAATCCTTACTCACGATCATGAGTTTGTGTCCCTCTGCACCTGAAGTGAACCAATACCTTCTCACTCTCAAGGTGTTAAATAGCAACAATCTTCAAGTGACCTCTTTCATCCGAAGTTGACGCAGATGTCAGCCTTCTGTGTTCATGTTGACGCATTTGGCTTTCACTTGACGCACATATTCCGCAGCATATGGCCAGATGGCTCTCGGTTATAAATGAAGCGAAATACATGCTGAAAGATATGCTGTTCCACCAGTGGTGTTGCAAATGCCGTGACAGACTTGCTAACATTGAGGTTTATTCTGTGTGGAATGTAACCTGTCATTTTCACTGATCGCGTCTCTGTTGTGTTGCTGTAAGTGTCATGGTTGTTCTCCTGCAGAAAACAACTGCAATCGATTGAAGAATAAGGTGGGCAACACATTGTGGATTTTGAAGCACTAAAATACACAATTTCTACACGCACATCCTACACTGAGGCTGGAGGGTTGAGATTTAACGGCATGTGCACCACCGTGTTGTGGATACGGTAAAGACAATCCAAGATCAGCTGCAAATACCCAGTACTTTGTGTTCTTCAATTTCCATTACACCACATTCTCTTTCAACTTCAAGATACCCAGGACCATGATTAAGACCAAATCACATGCTACATCCTCTCTTCAACCCCACCTTAATCCATCTAATACCTGTCACTTGGATCCCATCACAGTTCAAACGAAGACCGAACCAGTCAATTGACAAGTGGAATGCATCGGGTGTTGCCATTATCTCCTCGTCACGCACATGATGGAAACATATGTAGGTGCTTTACTGACCACGACAGCCACTGGAGGAACATCACCAGAACATCACAGAAATGTGTTAAGGTGATCAAAACATAGAAATGTATTGTATTTAAACAACAATTTAATGTGAGATTACTGGATGACATGAAATGACATGTGCGAGTGTGAAAACAACTACTTACCATGACAATTTCCGAATCTATAATAACTAAAAAACTGTATTCATGCACTTACAGAGCACTTTACACAAAGTGCTTTAAGAGCAGAACAACATGCTAGAAATTAGTGCCTACACATGCACATGGCAAGACAAACACAGGATGGTGTTACATCAATGCAAGTTGATGACAATGAGTTTATATGTTTGGTTGTTTCTAAGGAGCGGGAAGAAGTTGTGTTTCAGATCTCCTCTGGTAGGTTGTTCGGGGTCCACCCATCCCGACAGAGACGGGTGACGGATTTACGACATGACTTTGGAACTACTAGTAAGGGCCCACGTGAGGATCTGAGGAACCTGGCTGGCTTTTAGGGGGTCAGTATCTCTTCAGTGTACTCAGGTGTCCGGCCAACACAGGATTCAGTAAGTGGTCAAGTGATCAATAAAATCTTAAATTGGATTCTAAAGTGGACAGGGAGCCAGTGTGGTGATTATTGAGGTTGGCTCAAAGAAAAGTCGGGAGTCAAAGCAGAATGCTGAGCTTTCCCGCTGCATATGGGTATACCACTTTTTCATTCGATGAGCACCAACTTCATTGGGTTCATCGGAGTCAGTCTTCCTGGTGACAGGGAGGAAAATTCGTAAATCTGTGTCGCCCGCAGACCAGTGGAGAGAAACTTTGTGACGCTGGATTAGACCAAGCGGTAGCATGTTAAGGGAAACAGAATGGGACCTAAAATAGAATCTTGTGCAACACCACCGGTGAATTTGGATGAGGATGAAGAGAAGTTCCATACAGCGACTGAAGATGTCCAGTCAGAAAGATACGATACGGTAGGTATCATGTTTTGTTTTGCAATATTACAGGAATAAACAAAGATGTGTCGACTACAATAAAAACATGTTTATCAAATTGGACTTCCTCCTACGTGCAAAATGAAGAGAAAGATACATTGAAGATTATGCGGGAGGCAATAATACCAAGGTAGCCTTGGCATCTTGCACTTATTCTCCCCAAGTATGAGTAAATTAATGAGGAGACAGAAGCACAAACACCATTATAGCTCCACCGTAAAAGGCAGAAGCTAAATCCAATTGTACTAATCATCAACCAGCCTTAGTGACAATCTTAAGCTGGCGGAAGGATTTAATGGTATGGTACTGTAAATCTGCACGTTTGTTTACTTGATAGATTGTGCAAAGAATTTGTTTTAATAAAATAAACTATTAATAAAAGAAAAGCAGGTATTTGCAACTCTTGACAATCTAGTCTTGTTGAAGCTTCAGTATTTTAAATTGTCAATACTCAACAGAGTATTACACAGTGGTCCATTATAGACAAAGAAGTGTTGGCTGCCATCCTGGAATTATGTGGATGTTTACTATTGACTCTCAATAATATAATAATCTTAGGTAGTGAAAGACGAATTCCAGAGGGAGGGGAACGCAAGAAAACATTCCCTTTTTAACATAAATTGCTTTTGTGGTGCTTGAGGAGACACATTTCCTTTGTTTGGTGTCGCCGTTAAAATAAACAATCAACCAGAAATGATTGCTCCAGAAATTCAGCTGATAAGTTTCGCTCTGAAAACGCAGGAAATGGAATGCGCTCTCCATCTATCCAGTTATTTTTAGTTGCGGGTTCAGGTTTTATCAGCGTGTATCTGCTGACGCACTCTCGGTATCTTGCACGGACCAGTCATCCTTCACATGGACATGCGTCTGATTATTGATTTCTGCAGCTCTCAGGAAACATGTCAGTCACACGCACCGTGCGTAACTATTTGTCACAGGCAACTGTTGATTCAGGTGAACATGAGTAGGACCGCAGTGTTGGGTAACGGCTGGTGGAATTGACTTTTATCAGCCAGACTGTCAATCAAAGTGCAGCCTGCTGCGGTAATTTCGTCAGAATGTGTTGAGAATGATTACTTTCTCCTCCACGTGTCACATTCAGGCTCTTTAGTTTTCTTCTTCATATCCTCTCAAGGATGTGGAGTTTGAGAGGAAAACAACAATCGCGATGCTCAGCAGGAGTTTTTGATTTGGCTTTTGTTTCTTTGGAAGCCATAAAAAAAAGGTGTTTATCAAAGGCAGAATGAGACGAATAATAGCAACATAACAAAACTGCAGACATCACCGGGCTTTTGAAAGTAACACAAGGAAAAGCAATCCAACTTGTGTGATTTGCAGCAGTTGCTTTTTTGGAAACCGAGAGAGAGACAACCTGCGAAAATGGAAACCATTAAGCCAAAACGTTCTTACTGGAAAGCAAAGCTGCTGTTTCAGGAGAGAGGAGAAGCTGGGATGACCAAGTGAAACAGCAGGAGTCTCTGATGGAATATCATTATGTCAAAATCATTTCCTAACAACACAAAATCAGCCAGTGTTTGTCTCTATCCAACTGAGTTGTGGCATCTAGAGCAGATTGATCACCAAACCAGTTGCTTCTTTAATTTTCAATTTGAGCAGCCGTTGAAGCAATGAGCATGTGATATGAACACGGTGGCCTCCAAATATGATCAGTTTGCAAACAAAGTGACAGTTCAAGAGTGATCTATGGGCGGCAAATAAACCATGGTAAACATAATTTATTCTTTTTTAACTTGATTTTGGTTCCTCCCGACAGAGGATCATCATTTTCTTCGAGTGAATATGTCCCGATAATTGGCTCCAAAAATGGTCTGCGTTAAGAATCATAAATCTCAAATCTGTCACTGAGTGCAACGTTTTGACATTTGTTGACTTGACGACAATAGAAATGAGAACTTTTAAAGGGCGAGTTCACCTGGTCTGTCCTTCAGGCGTTCAGGCGCAACTTCTACTTTTATTTCCAACCCAATAGCAACAACTGCGGCTGCAGTATTTCTACAATATCATCGAGACATCCGAAACAGTGGCTCAAACAAACAAACTATGGATTGTCTAGACAAACCGCATGGATAATATGAAAGTCAAGACATTTCTCGATAGAAGTGCCATAAAAACTAAATATCCACCACGTTTTTTCTTCAGACGTAGGAGGTGGTGTTGGTCTCATGACATGCCGTGCAGCATGCTTGAAAAATTGATAAATGAAGTGCAGCTATCACACACTTTCAGAGATTTTTTGTGAAATGGCTGCGCTCTTCCCTGTGGACAAACGTAAGCATTGCACACTTTTGACTGCGACTGCGCTGTTTATTTCGCAAGCAGCGTTTCTGTTATTTCAACATTGAGACTTGTCTTATGATTTTTCTGTAGAAAAAGACCACCATCATCTGATCATATTGCGAGGCCTACAACGTGTTTTTTGGTTGTTGGGATTTTTATTTATCGCTTAATCACACGGCCTCAGACAAAATGTCTGGCCTGAAGGACAAGTTTCTAGCCCGGCTGTAGGACAGAATTTTGATGTGTGTGATGACCAGAGCAATACAATCAATGCCCGATTTTGTTTTTTTGTGTGGCAAAAATCATTTAGAAAATCCTATCAATACAACAAGATGATAGCTTAAGTAAAAGAAAAATAAACTTTTTTAGCATAGGCTCACATCAGCTGTCGGTCAATAGCAAGTATGAAATGGGCTCCGTGTTTGGCTGGTCTTTGCTCTACGTTTAAAGCTACGTTATATATATATATATTCCTCGAACATGTCCATCGCCTAGCCTGCCTAACTTTGACTCCAAACTTATCCACTTCGCCTCAATTGTCCCTCTTATTTCTAATCTTGCCCATTCTAGACACTCCCAATAAAAACCTGTGCATCTTGAACTACTTCAAACTCTGCTTCTTGTCTTCATGTCAGTCATGGCGGAAATGTCAGACATAGCTTTCCATTCACTTCTGCTGAGACTCTTCTGTCTCTGATGATTATGATATCAGACAGTGAATTCATTTGACATTGATTTCAGATGGAAAGAGTTAGAACAGTGTGTACACTGATTTGAGGATACTTTTTTGCGGCCGCTTCTCTATTTGTGTTTGAAGACCAAATGACGGAGATTGAGATCAGAACTACAAAACACTTGTAGACATGTAGTGCCCTCTCACATCTAAAATGAGTCCGGAGAAACGTGAAGAATTTCAGAGTTTTGTGAGGATGCATGAGGGAGGGAGAATAAAGACGGTTAAAAATAAAAACATGAAAGAAAGTCACAGCCTTTGATCAAGCGGTCAATTTTACCTGCTCATCTTCCTCTCTGAATTTTTCAAGCACGGACAGCTAGAAAGAAAATAAGCAGCTCGCAATTGGAGAGATTATATCGACAAGCCAATGTTTTGCACCTTCGTTGCACTTTAGCAACAGGATGAGAGAAGGTGTGAGCTATTGAGCTTGAAGCATAGCATTCCCAAAATTGTTCTGAAAGGCAATGGATTTAAAAAGACAGAACATAAACAGAAGATCGATTTAAGTTAGCAAAATGAACATCCACATTAACAAACACCCAAATAAAGAGCACGAGTCTACATACCATAAAACAGCGCTTCTCAAACCCTGGTGGTTACGGGGCGATCCTTAGGGGGAGGGCATGTGGGAGACACTTTTTTTTTAACTGGATGGACACAGTCCGCAGATTGGTTGATGGAAGGCAATAGGAGGCTGCTCAACATCTGTCATCACCGAGACATTTAGGCAGCCCTTTACAGCAGAATCAGACCAGGGATTGCAGAAGGTCCAATGAACTTCCAGGTCAGCACCTAGCCACCACCACCAGTTCATGTTGTATAAGTTTGCCGCAAACATGAAGTCAGGCAAACCAAGATCCTCACTAAACGTTTATATCCTGTACATATATATATATGCACGAACTGTTTCCTTCCTCCTGGGGGGCGTCAAGGAAAACATAGGAGAAGCACTGCTATATTGTCAAACTATTGTCCAACTCCCACTCAGTCCAACCCTCATGTGGACCTGTTTAATGCCCTCCAAGACTATATGAAGAGATACCTCCCATTATCCAACAGTCCCCCAAGTGAAATAATTGTTCTCATTACCAGCTATGTTTTCACACGAAGCTATCATCGTACACTGCGCCAATAAAAGGTGTTGTTTGAGACTAAACCTGCAGAAGCGTCTCACTGACTGCCTCTATTTTTGACTGTCAGGAACCGCTTCTCTCTGGGTGTTTTTAACCTTTAAAGCCGTCAGAGCCCAACAAGAGGCAGCCGCTTCAGGCCCGCACCTGAGTTCCAGCAGGGCACCAGCGACAGCAGGTGTCTCCGGGTGGCACGCACTCATTAAAACTCTCCTATGACACTTGCAACTGAGCAAGAATTTAAATGTTTCCATTCAAGGAAAAAAAAAGGCTGTCAACTTTTGAGACAAACATTCACAGTGTGACTGGGAAAACAGACATGACTTCAAACAGCTGGGATACCCTGCCACCAACACTGCGCCATCACATGCATGCTGCTCTCAGGCAACGCTGTTACCATGGCAACCAAGAAACAGAAGAATTTCTTTTCCACCACTTTTGTCCCGGAGGAATTTGATCCATCAAAGCCACTCTTTCTGTCTGGTTCTATACGTCCCAGTTTCTGCTTTTGTATTGAGATTCCATTGCCAGGAATTCATATGGACCTGAAACTCAGCCACCACCACGTTGCTATTTTCATTTTAGTCAGCATTGACTTGTTTGTTTGCAGTGATCTTTTTCTTCCATCTGTGTTCTTCTCCACGCTTAATTGCTCGTCTGCATTTGCAATTATCTCATTTTTGTGTTTTGCATCGGTATCTACCTCATCATCTCACAAGACTTTGGCTTTTTCCCAATCTTCCTCTCGCCCCTGTAATTAAACAAAACATCCAAAGGTTGGGGAGGCAGACAGTAAACAACAAGCGTCTTGAAACACAGACTTGTACACAACGGCAAACACATTGTGCTGGTTAAGACATAGCACTTCAAAAGGTAGATGAGAATCGAACCGCTGTTTATTGTTCAAAGCTGATTATTGCCTTTTACATCATCCCCTTTCCTCCACAGAGGTGCGCGGCGCTCACTTCTTTTTAAAGCAAGTGAATCAGCTCTGTTCACAGCCAATATTGACTTTGATTCAGTTTGGAGGCAGCAGTGGTTCACTGCATAGCTGGGAAGGCTCTGGCACAAACAAAGCTCACATCCAGCAAACATGCTTATAGTATATTGATATAAAACTATAGAAGTGTTTCTACTAGTTCCCACTTTGAGCATCCACTGAAGACTGATGTTGAAATCGAGCGTATTTGTGATAGATTTTTTTCTTAATCTGTTCAGGAGAGAGAAAGAGAGCAGCCAAGAGACATAATTCTTCAATAATTGTTTCAACAAATCAGGCTTCTCCATTCTGTCGACTGCAAGTGTTTCGCTTGGATCCAGAGTCTTTAAAGATATCAACTTATCTGTTGAAGTCAAAACACAGTCTGATACTTCTCTGGCAAGCTGTTCACGTCTGATTAGCTCTGGAGCGTTACACAACTTCCAGCAAACAACCTTCCAGATTTCAATCTATCTGACATAATGTTGGATTTTCATTGCCTCCCCCGCTTGAACATGAAGTTTTGCTGGTAGATGAAGTTCAGCTCTGTTGGGCATTTGAACTAATGCAGTGGGAGGAGGGGTTTTATGAACATTGTCTGACATTAAAACCAGAATTCAAGTGACAGAACAATAGGACTATTTAGATCAAGATTATTTATTGCTTTTGTGAACATATTAATTAGTGTATGCACTAGCATTGTCTTCAACCTAAAAGGTCTTCCTCAACCTTCTCCCAATAGTCTGGAGGAATTCTGGTCCATTCCTGACACAATTACTCTCACTGAGCAAAGTTTATCGGCGGCCTTGCTCACAGAGATATGGAGGCCACCGTAAAATACTGGCAGCCTGTGTCTGGTGATTGTCCAGTCAGAGGACCGTTTTGCACCCCAGCTTTAACATCCTGGCTGACTTGCTTCACTATAGCCACATAATGCTCTTTTCTCAAGATGCCGACAGTAGCGTGAAGTCCATCAGTCCCTCCGGCAGAAGAACAACCCCACCACTGACGCGGTCACCACCATACTTCATAGTTGAGATGGTGCTTAGCTCACTCTTTAATCCCCCAAATGGATGCTCAAACAAATGACTCCGGTCCTCGTCCCTGTGGCTATTGGCCGATGGCAATGCAGGACTCACTGTGGATAATGAGACTGCACATCCTCTCAGGGTCTTGTGCTTTTGGGTCGCACTATGGGGCATAGAAACCGCCTCCCTCACCAGCGGTATAATGAAAAGACAACCCTGTGGCGTATAATTGTTGGAACAGATGAACATAGCACCTTCAGGCATATGGAAATTACACCCAAGGATGAAACAGACATGTGAAGGTCTGCAATTCTCCTGCTGATACCCCCACTGAATGCTTCTGACTTTCCAAAGATGTCATGAAAAGAAGTGTTTTCTGGGTGCGCCTCTATTTTACCTGTCGTTGATCGGTGCAAGGGCTTTCCCAAATTGTTTATTAACATGGTATCCTCAGAGTGAGTAAAAAATTTACTTGGAAGAAAATAATTTCAAAATACTTTTGATGAATATTTGAGCTATGTTTATACAAGCTACTATACACATCTTTGTATAAACCCAGTAATTTTCTGGCTGTTCAAGTCAGTGTGAGCGACAGGGACCATCACACACACCTGCACAAACACAAACACACACACAACGATGCACACTTTTAGTGCTGGGGTTGGTTAGATAGACGATTGTTTGCTTCCTCCCAGCAGAAAGAAATGTCTTTCACCAGCTGAGCCATGACTTGGGTCTTTCCACCCCAACGTCATGTGACTTCAGTTCAACTGTTTTCACTCATCTTTTTAAGACAGCTGCCGTGCATTCTTGAGAATAAGTGTTCCAGCAAGAGAAAATACTATACAGCCCAAAAAATCTGTACTGATCCAAGTGGTTTTTTTAAATGATACATGTGAGACCCAGAGATTAGGGGTAACGTGAAAATTGAGGGAATACAGGCACCTCGAAAGCAGTAATTGAATACAGTCTTCCAGCACATAAGTATCACTCAGATTCCATAATTCACCAAAATCGATCAGGACAAGGCCAGGGACCTCAAATCATGGCTAACATTTTTTCTAATTGTTCATAGCCCATGGCTTCATTGATCCGTTGAACAGTTTTCAGGTCATTTTTGCGTTTATTCAGAGGGAAGATAATCTTTTTGGTTTGCTTGTTTCTTTATTTTTATCCTCAGGGCTGCGTGCGTGTTTAAAAAGCCTTGCGTAGCAATGCCAGTTGACAGACAAAACTGCGCTGTGTTTACAGGAAACTAGCATGCGTTTTCAAAGGCCTGACTGCGAGGCCTGAATCAAGACAAACATTTACTTGATGTCCTGAATAAGAGTGGGATTCCTCTTCTGAAGTCCTCTCAGCTTTAAACAGCGCCACTGCTCCACACACTGAGTGACGACCATAATTGTTTGAAAAGTACTTAAAGCAGTTATTCAGATTGAATCACTCGTCGAGAGCTCGGTGGAGTCGCGGTAATGATGGCTGGAGCTTTTTCCACCGCCATCATTAAGACCATCAGCATGATTATGTTAGTGGCGACTGGCAGTGATGTCACTGTCGAAGAAGACTGGCCCCTGGAACTATGTCGGGATTCCGGATGCTGTGGCCTCACTGTTAATAGAATGAACTGCAGAAAGGGTCTTATCTGAGCTGGGCATGAGATGGAAAGGCTGGGATGGCAATGTGCAAATTGAGTGACCCCTTTTTAACTCATTTTTATTTATTTATTTATTTTTTTTGTTGGAACTGATAAAAGAACATTTAATCCTAACAGTTTATTCTTACAATTTATTCAGGTGTCTACAGTCGGACACATCAACCTAAACAACAAACTGCAGTAAACTCCGAACGGTGCGTTTACTGCTCAATAATTTATGGGGTAGGAGAACTTCAAACATCGCAGGTCTGCAAGTTCAGCTCTGCTTTTGTCAGCACAGCTGGTGGATTAAGCTCTGGCAGCATGGTCTGGACCCTCTTAAGTATTCTTTTCATTTGCAAGTCTCATGTTTCTGTTGTGTTATCAGGCAGTTGAGAACATTATGAGGGTTCTGGTATTTTGAAAGCTCAAAAGCACCTGGGGTAAGAGTGGCCATGCTGCTTTAGGAGATATATCTTTTCGTCTTTGGCTTGGTCTGGTGGTGTTGTCAAGACTGCATACTCCTGGTCTGCGTCTTGCCATTGCCTCACCCTTTTTTCTCCCTAAACACAACCCTTACACCATGTCTACACGCACTTGTAAAACTATGTCGATACAGCAATGGTGCCGGTCAGTGCCTCGGGCACAGATGGCTGATGTTGTCGTTGAGTGGCAGTGTTTATTTTCGGGATGTTCCTGAAGGACAGTGCACATGCGCCCCCAACAACTGGCATAGTTTCACTGCTGCACGTCGAGTTTAGTTGATATATAGCATTGACCACCGCTCCTTCCTGGATTTTTTTTTTGCATTACACACCCTTAAAGGTCCTCCTTAACAGTCTACCTTAAAAAATGGAGTCCTCCTTGACTGAGAGTGAGGAAGCGCTCCCAGGGTACAGTCTCCCACACTGCTCAAGTGTCTGCCTCTAGGAACCATAAGCATCATACTGTATCTACAGGAATAGCTTCATTCATTCATATCTGTCAACTAAATCACAAATGTTTTCCTTACCTTAAAACATGAATTGAATTGTTTTGAAACTTCACAATACACATTTACAAGTGAATGTCACAGTGACACTAAAACGGTGCAATTTCAAACACCCTGCATTCGCTCTCAGTGATTTGTCAGCATCTTCGAAGAGGCGAAAAAGTGACATTTTCATTTAACAAAAGCAGCGACCGACCAATGTCCTGCATAAAAAAAACCCTCTGCTTTGCTAACACACCAATTTCGGCTCGCTCCCTCTGAGGAGGCTTGCTCATTTTTTTGTCACTCTCATTCCGTATTTATCACCTCCTTCTTTTGTCTGTCACTCCCACCCATTTGTTCCTGTCGTCTGCTGCGTCGCCATTCAATCTACGGTGAGAAATGAATGTATAAATTCAACGTTAAGAGGACCGTTTTGGCTTCAGTTTTCCATTCTCTGAAGTGTGATCGCCTTGAGTCAACTGAATGCAGTAAACATGTTTGGCTATAATTCCTGACGAAAGGGTTTGAATCCTGACGCTAAATATAACCCAGTGATTGATGGACCTTGTCATAGCATGGCCTTGAAGTAAGTGCTCTTTCCCAAAAAGCTTGGATGTAACTTACAAGGTTCCATTTCCTTTGACAGAGTAAGTGCTAGAACATGTGAGAGTTGACACAGAAAATGTAGGGGTGGGGCGGCTTGTACCTGCAAGTTGTTGAGAACAAAAACACATTTGTGTTAGATACTTAATTTTGCAATGTTGTTAGCTTAGTAATGAGTTCATTTTAAAATTATAGAAAAGCCTCTCACTAATACCTATTTTGTGAATACATTTGACATTTTCCAGGGTGTTTTTTTAAATTCATTTCAACGATTTATTTCAAAGTGCAGATTGATTCTGGTACGCCAGGAGGCACGCCACACTGGTGAATACTGATCTGCAGCAAGTTCATGCAAGGAGAGTTATTATGAAGTTGATGCCTGCAAGATAATTGATTTTTAATAAAAGTGTCTCAGTTTAAGACTGTGTCTAACAGCTGTGCATTTTTATTATCTCTCTTAATCATTTACGGTTTGTCATGAATGAAATAGATTTTGATCCCAACAGTTGCTGAGATAAAATAATGATGATAAAATACATCCTCAGAATTTGCTTAACATATCACCTATTTTGGCCAGCAGCAAGGCTGCAGAGAAGATGAAGAGTCACTGCAAATGAAGCTAAAGAATGAATAAATTCATGGCTTGTACGATTAGAAAGTGTGACTCTGCAACACAAAGGTCTTTTATAACACTTGGAAAAAACAGAAATAATCACACTTGGAGTTTGTTTTGGGGGAATTGCGTTCAATGTTCGTGGCTGGCATTCAGGTGCCAAGTGCTTTAGTGAGGAGTCATGCAAAAAAAAAAGATAACGTTATAAAACGTCTTTTCATTTCAAAACGTCTTCGATCTAACAGAATGGCATTTTACCATGAATCATGAACCGTTTGTGACGTGAAAAACAGCGCTTTTATAAAACAGAAAACAGAGCAAACCATGATGGCACGCGTCTAAATTTACCAACTCCCAAAATCTGAAGATTTTATGGGTTATCTCTTCCATGGACATGGTCCCTTGTGGAGCAGCTGCCTCCTTCAAATCACACAAAGCTGTCCCACTGGCATTTTACAGCCAATCATGTCCTTAACAGGATATGAGCAGAGGAAGTGCAGCTGTGACTGTCCAATTTTGGCAACAAACATAACCAGTACCTGCTTGTGCCAGCAGAATCCCACCAGTGATGGGCCATAAAACCAGTCTAGGAATGACTTTACTGAGGATTCAGTGATTCTAACAGGTGAAGTGAAAAGACCTGATGATAATATGGATCCCTGGGAAGACAAAATACAAATTTGTTCTAAATGTAGCTGCAAAATTCCAGGTCCAACGTACCGTATCTTATCTTGGGGATCTTACTTTTGGAGTTCAAAAACAATGGTTAAAAAAAGAAAATGAAGCTATTACTTGGTGGACTTTAACCTTTCAGTTAAGTCTATAGACAAGCTTTTAAGGAAAAAAAAATAATACGTTTTGGAGACAGTGGGAGGCAGTTTCAAAATAGTCTTGGATAAGCAATTGGACGATGACTGACGTAACGTGTTAGTGAAGCATCCCATTAAATATTCATTCACTTGAGACACTAACAAGTGAGGGGAATCCACCACAAAAATGAAGATAAAAATCTATATTTTTCTATTCCCCCCATTTTAGGTTTTGTCAGCGAAGTAAAATCTGACAATAATATCAACCAAGAACATCATTTAGGAGTTTCTTTTCTTTTCTTTTCTCATTTTTTAAATACCTAAAATAAAGGGATTATGATCATGAGAGATAAATTACTGACTGAGAGGTTGAGAGTTACAGTAACTATCGAGAGAGTCGAATGCCTCCCAAAATGTGAAAAAGCTAATAATTTGGGCTATTACTGACGACGAGTACTAGTCTTTTCATTTAGTATGACCTGTAAGACCACATCATCAATGTGGCCATTAAAAGGATTCAACTCCTCAGAGTAAGTGGAAAGGAGAATTATGAAATTTTATTTTTCCTTCAAGGACTCTCCAAGGTCATTAACAACTGAAGGATCTGAGGAATAATCTGGTGTTTTATTCTTATCCTAGTCTCCAGCATTGTGAAAAGGTAACAAACCCCAGAAGCCCTATCACGGGGGTTCAATATTACCATGTCACTGAGAGCACCCCAGCCTGCAGAACCATTGATAACCCCAGTGACATTCATTTTTAAAATGACAGCGAGAACACAAGAGAGCTATAACCTCGCTCATACTGAATTGTATCCTAACCATGACCTTCATCACCATTTTTAATGGGGTCGTTTGTAAGTAACTTAAGGTTGAGGGGTGAATGCAATATAATACATGCAACACTGAGCAGGTTAATTTTGTCAAGATGTAAATGGAATTTGAAACTACACAGAGGTTGTACCCTCCTACCAGCTTCCACATTCATTCTGAGCGTCTGCCTGCATGCGGAACCCTGCCACCTCCTCCCTCCTGCATGTTTGTCAGGTAGATTTACATGAACTGGATTCCACACTCATGCCCACGTGAACTTTAAATCAAAGAAAGACGTGCTCAGAAATGATGCCAGTGACCACTTAAAGGATGGTAAACACTCTTCTACCCTTGACTGGTTACCTCATTTGTTCCATGCCGAGTTTTTTTTATCGAGCAGCTCTGAAACATTTTAACATAAACTCAGAAGCGTGATGATGGGAAAATACAAGAAGGACAGACTCTCCAACGCCAGGTGGGAAGGAGAATCTTTTATATCCCGCAAGAGTTGGCTCATTTTCCCATGGGCATCTGTTGCTATAGCAACAGGGGGCTGGGAGTTGTGAGGTTGGCCGGTCAGTACTAGGGGGATCAGGAGAATTGAAGGAGGTCAGTAAAAGTCTCACAACCTTTATTCCATCATCAGCCATTTTGACTTCACACTTACGCCTCTTTCTGGGTCCAAGAGACCCCCGGACCTTCATACATGCGTCATCACCCGAGTCAGAAATCGATCACAGTACAGACTAGAATAATTTTCAGGTGTCTTGACAGTGTAAAGAATGATGAATAATGTAAGTTTCAGTGAGGTCTTGCGTTGTGAGAAAAGGTCACTTGACACAAACAAACTTGGCCAAGCGTTTATAATGACCACTGAATATGCATCATTCTCTGGTTCAAGCTATTTGCAAATTGGATGGGTATTTTATGATCACGCTTGTGGCTTGTGTGACCTGATATTTCATTAATGGCAGGGACTAGAGGATGTGAGTGTGTACCTGCTTCAGCCATGCTTGTGAGGACTAATTCTTGCAGGGCAATTTCTTTGTTTTCCACAATGTTAAGCCTAAATTTAGGGGTTAAAATGTCAAAATACCTAGGTCATTATAATTGCGTTTAAGTTTGTTTCAGAGTCCTGGTTAAGGTTAGCCATCTGTTTTGGACGGTTAGGTTCAGGCTGTGAGGATGCATGAAAGTCAATGAGAAATGCCCAAAAACATAGCAGCTGGCAACGTGAACCTATTCTCCTGTTGCCAAAACTGTAGCTAATAGCTTATCTATGACACTTAAGATACAGAAAGAAAACCACTCATGACTCAAACCTGAAAGCACCCGGCTGATGGCATGACCGTCAAGTTATCCTGCGATCAATGTTGGTCGTGTAAGGAAAGTACCCTGATAAGCTCCGCACACTGGTTTTAACAGCTGGGTGTTTACATGAACTCATTTGCTTCTCCCATTCTCAATGTTCTTTTCCACCCTGAGACACATTTACAACCTCTTTCCCCACTTCCTGCTTCACATAAACACATATTATTCACCCTGACGCACTCTGATAACGTGCAGGTTCCAGGTTACATTTCTCAGTGTCGTCTGACAGACCGGCGACTCGCCACGGCCGATCGTTCAGACATGAAAGAGCAGCACCAATAAACCTTTGCCATTTTTCTACAATGACAATACTGAGACACTCAACTGAAGAGCGGGGAACACGTTTCAATCCTCACCCAATGCTCTCGCAATTGCTGAGTCCATTCATAAGGTGACAGTGCATCCACTATTTTTCTGAATAGCTGCTTTTCAAGCAACTTCATAAGAAAAGCCAGTAAATCTCTGCCGACTCCATTGAAAATATGCAAGCGCTTCAAGCATTTTATTTTTAGAAGGCAACTTACTTTTGACTGTGGCGGTCCTGGTGCAGTTGTAGAGAATCGCCAGCTCTCCAAAAACCTTTCCCGGACCCATAGTGCAGAGTTTCAGGGTCTCCTTCGTCACCTCCACTTTTCCATCTGAAAAACACCCACAAAAAGCCCTCCATTAAACATAATGTTATTCAAATTGCACATTTATTCTTTTCCACCTGGCCACTCGTGCTGGCGAGTCCTCCAGTGCACTCAATATGTGCAGCAACAGAGTTTCAGTTGGAAAATGGAGTGGATGATAGCAGTGTTGAGGGCTTTTGCTTCATTTTGGGGAGCACCCAGCCAGAGTACTCTACTAAACTCACTGGGCTGGAAAAAAATAATAATAATGTGCAGAACCAACACTGACTGGCTGCAAGTAAGTCATGTGCAGAGACCTGTAAAATAAGACTTATCTTAAGCTGAGCTCACCTTAAAACATTTAGCACACTTTTTTTTTTTTTTTTTATTATAGCTTGTTTACTTTAATATTTTAGGCTACAAAAACAAACTTCTTCATAATGTGTATGAATGGAGTTGAAATAACATGTTATGTATATCATTATATAATACGGGAAGAGGACATTTTGTTTATTAAAATATATTTAATAAGAACAGGGAACTAGTACTTGTCCATTTCTTAACGTTACTCAAGCATCATGACTGTTTGGAACATTTTTTTCAAGACCATTTCTGGTCTTTATTTTTATTTTTTTTGTGACTGTATGACTAATAAACTTGTGCTAATAGACTTGTGTATTCTGTATTCAGTTAGGTCTTTTGGTCTTGCCCCCCACATCCGTCTTGGGTTGGGTGGTCATATTATAGTTTTTAAGAAATGAAAGAATCCTGGAGCGTAATAGTTCTTCACATCTCATTCACTGCCGTAAAACATTCATGTCCATGACACATTTGTTCATCCATGCATTCATCTGAGAATAGGTGTCAGGGGGGCAGCAGTCTCATCAAAGAAGCCCAGACATTCTCCCCAGAAACTTGGACGTGTGCGCATCATCTTACAGAGGAAGTGTGCTCGGGGCATCTGTAAGAGAACCTAGAGCCACCTCAGCTGGCTTCTCTCAATGTGGCGGAGCAGAAACACACTTCAGTGTTGAAGAGCAAACTTGCTCTCAAACTAGGTGGTGCTTTGCTACATACATTACATGAATTATGCAAGTGTAAGGGCATACACTGGCAAAAGACTTGTCCTCTCAGGTACGTCGCTGCTGACACCAACACCGTCTTTATTAAACACATGAATTGAAATGCACCGGCACAGGAGACACTTTATTAGGTCCAGCTGAAGTAAGTGGAATACAAATCGCTCCAGTCGTCGGGACATTGCAGGGTCAATGACATTGTGTAGAAGCCATTAAAATACCTCCAGTGCGTATATATTCCCCATAAAGATAAAACACCTGTTTCGACATAGAATCACCCCACCATTTCCACACTTCCACTTTATCTATTTTCATCCACTAGCTGCTATTAGTTGCCTTCCGCTTCTTCTTTCCTCATCCCTCAATACGATCTATAGATCTGAGCATTGGAGCTCTTTTCCACCCCACTCGTTGGGCCTCCCCCTGGGCTTCAAGATCACACTCAGGTCAGAAGGATAGCTGCTCCTCCTTCATCCTCTTCAGAGCTGCCCTCACCTCCATCTTATTAATCTACTGGGACACCTGACCCAAGATCTCCCTCTGTCTATCCTCCTGTCTCTCTCGTTTCCTTCCTTCATTACAGTAGTCCCTAGAAGTACTACTTCTTTCTCTCACACTCTGCTGATACCTCATTTCCTTCCAAGTCCTTGACTACCCCAAGCTGCTACACATCCTTGCTCTCTCTCTCTCTCTTTCTCCTTCGTCCCTGAGTACATCTGTCTTGTGACCCAGTCTCCCATCCAAGTCCCCATAATCCACGGCTCTCTTTGCCATCCAAGTACTCCCGTTTACACTCCTCATCTCTCTGCTTATCCCACTGTTTCTTTGCATCCTTCTTAACTCTTTGCTGAACCTCATCCCTCCCTCATCTTTCCCTGATCATTCACTTTTAGTATTAAACTCGCCAATTGAAACAAGAGATATTCTTGCAATAATGAGTGATTATGAGGGACTATGCTTGGCCCTATATTATTTGGTGCTTTTCACTTTAACTCAAGTACGTGATTAATACAATCTAAATAACAGAAAACGCCTTCCAATTCAGCTCAGACTGCAGATATTAGCAAATAATCCACATGGATTTCCAAGTATTTCTCATGTGAACACCAGCTCTGACTGCACTCCACTGACATCATTCTTTTCTGTGACTCCTATCCGATTTGGGAGACAGACTGGCCTGCTTATGCTCTACAATAGTTAATCCACATCATCCCGGGAGACTGGGATGAAGTGTCAGCTCCGCAGTGTCCGGGCTGAGCCTCAGAAAATCAAACGAAATTCTGCATCAAAATAATTCTTCTCACAGAGGCTTGTGCGAGAACATGACGTTTTGTAATCGCGTCACAGACGACACATGGTGCGATGGTTACCTCTCGTATCTACCTGGTCGAGTTCACGTGAGGACAATATGACTTATGAAAAGCCGATAAGAAGAACATATCAATTTCTTGTGGACAGTGATTAAGTTTGAGGTGAATGACTGTCATTGGAGGAATTATCAGTCAGTTCTAAACACATACCGAGATGAATTATTCATTTGGGGATTTGTTTGGGATCAACGGAAGAATCTGACCCAATGTTTTTGAGTGCATTTCCTGTTAAATCAGCAGTTGTTGAACACTCACCTTTGAAGATGGATTTAATTAAAATGTTTTCATTAAATGGAAAATTTATTCAGAAGGATTTCATTCTTGCAATAATATTGAATGTGAATTGATGAAGTAAATGCTTCAAATTCAATAATTGAAGTCAATCATTAAGTTAAAATTTTTATTTTCATTAGAACAATTTGAAATATCATAAAAAACATGCATTCAAAATCTGAATCTGAACTATAGTCATCCAAAAAAGTATAATTAGAGAGGCCAAACTTCAAGCTCAAAGGGAAATAGGATTAGGTGCAATACATTTATCACACATTTTTATTTTTTTTAATAAAATTGCTGAGAAACAGATCATAACATAATAGAGTCCTAAGTGCAAGACTGGAACGTTATCACCAATTTTCATTTTTTCCAATTCAAAACTATTAATAGCAAAGTATAATTAAAATAAATGAGGCGGAAAACTCTAATACAACAGCGACTCCCTTCACTCATCGGCTGAACAAAATTTCCCTTTTAACCCAATTAAAATGGCAAAAAGAGTCGGAAAGGAAGAAAGATGTATAATTAGAATTTTCTCTTTCAGTCCTCCCCAGCATGTGCCAACCTCTCGAGGCGATGCAGTTAATAGCAGATCATTGGAATGCACACTGTGCGCTGCATTTACACAGCCGGGCCAGCAGGACGGACCTCTGAGCGGACTGCCCGCCCTCCGCAACTGATACTGGCAGAATGTTTCATGAAAAAGCAGCTGCTTACATGGAGAGTGCTGGCAGTTGAACAAATTCAGCTATGAAATGAACTAACATCTCCAACAGGAGTGGTTTATGAGCAAAAGTTTGTGGTATCAAAACAGAGTAGGATCCTTAAAGGGCTGAAATATAAGTATTTCAAATGTACTGTCGAAGCAGCTTTGTGTCTGTATGACTGACTTGGTCTTGGTTTGGGTCTAGCCCCCCATATTGGTCTTGGTCTCGAGACTGGCCGTCGAAGTCTTGGTCTTGGTCTCTGTACACTCTCGTCCCATTTTAGGTGGTCACGACTACAACACTACTACTATTACTACTAACTATTACTACGTATTACACATATAAAACCACCTGTCCCAGCAAGACAGGATCACAGGGAGGTCGCTTCACACTGGCTTTGGACAAGAAGCAGTGACCACCCTCACAAGGATCCTTAAAGGGCTGAAACACACACAATAGAAGCACTGCAAATGGTAAATGTGTTGTCTAAGGAGCGTTGTTCTTGACCCATCTCTGCTTAATCACTTAACAGGTTTGAGCAATATATAATAATATAATACCAGAGACAAACAAGGGCGTAATTAGCATATGAATGAAAGATGTGCGTAGTCAGGTAATTACATGACTATTTTTGTCGCCGCTCAACGGTTCATGTGGGAAAGCAAATGCTCATAAGCCAATAATAGTATTTAAAATTAATTCTGTGTGTGGGGTTGCTTGCATGACTCACTGTGACCCGTTGTAGCGCTCCAGGGAGTGAGCTCATCCTCAGTGTTACGCTGCTTTGATTAGCCGCAGCCTTTGGAGACTAGAAGAAGATGTGTGTCGTTCCTCTCCAACATCACACAACAGCAGTCTCAAAGAAATATTATTTCAGCTCCACAGTATGGATGGTGGCGTATGAAACATTCGTAATGCGTTGAGTTCCCAGGCATATGCTGTCAATCGCGTTCATTAATATGAATAAAAGGACATTTGTTTTTCCATCGACTCATGGAGCTGAAGCTCAGATTTCTTTCAGCAAAGAAATACGCACCCAAAACTTTGATCTGACACAGAATTCATGAAAACTCCTTGACGTTTTGCAGCAGGCAAACTAGAACGTCGCAAGATCCCCACAGTATTTCTGCATTTATAAATGATGCAAAACATATTTGGGACCTAAAGCAGTGACACCAGAATCTTGGCCGACCACACTGAAACGCTAGTAAATTGTGTGTGTTGTGTGGTGCCAAACAACATGTTTCAATGTCGCCTCACGGGTAAAATGAATTTCCCGCCTATGATTAAAAGTTAGCTTCTTACTTTCTAGCAGTGGCTGCTATGTGAAATCCAAGCTAGTGAGGACACTCTGGAAAGGTCACTAATCCATCTCAGGAGTCAGACACACAGGCAGCTACACGCACTCAGCAGTACGAGCAGGTGGTGTGTTTTGGGGAAGGAAAAGCACACAAATACCAAAGTTAATTAAAATAAGAAACATGCATGATGAGAAAATGAGAACATACGCCAAAATATTAAATCAGTCAAAACAGCTTACCCCTCTCATTTAATTATATTTGGAAGAAGAAATATGTCATGTTTGGCGAAACCAATTCAGAAAGAATCCAAAAATGAAATGCTAGTCAAACTCGAGTCCTGCGTGCCAAAACTGGCCGGTATATCATTTATGAGACCCTGAGTGCATGTGGCTGGTTCAAATGTAAATTTACAGATTTAATGTGCAGCATAAACTAGTGTTGTTTTTTGTTTTGTTCTATTTAATAAGACATCAGTGTGATATCTCCCTCAACCTACAATACTACATTTGATTTAATGTTGATTTAGACACATTTGCATTGAAAGGGTCAAATACAAACACTGGTACTATGAGATAATGAGATATACTGTGTTTTGGGAGTGAAAGAAAATATTGATACACTCAAATATTGCGTGATTTTGTGTCAATATTTTTGCTATAATATCACAATACTTGATGTGTGATATTGATATTTCAAGTCATCAATTTCAATATTTAATATTGATATTTTAAATATAAACGTATCAGATATTGATATTTAAAATTTCATACATAGATAATTTGATGTGCTGCTGCATTTGAGTCGTGCTTAATATTAATGTTTGCTTTTTGTACAATGGAGTCATTTTGTTGATAATGGGAACAAATCTTTCCTCTGTTGGAGTGTGAAATTTTACTGAAAGTCTAACTGGACTGTGTTCATAACAATAAACTTGTTTTTATGCACATAATATTGTACTGCATAATCTGATTTCCCCTTTAAAATGATGGCACTTATTACAATATATTGCTGAACTTAGAGTATTGCAATATATTGTACTGTATCGTATCACCACTCCTGTGTCAGGATACTATCATATCGCAAGATACCTGCCAATACACAGCCCTACAGTAGATTGGATGTTGGTTTTTTAAAGAGTGTTTTAACATACCAAAGAAAAAAGATTTTAATCTCGACAAAAAAGGACCAGAAAGTAATCGATGTATCTGTCATACTAATTTTGTTTTGACATTGTGGTCCCACACCCATTCAAGGATCCTTCCCACCACCAGCCATCGATCGTACATGAGTTGAAGAATATAACCCACTGCAGTTTCTCATCGCCACGTGACGTAAATTCACAATGAAGCTATAAATATCCGTCAGTTCAGGGGTCACACGTAGAGTAATGTTCTCTTCCTCTCTTCACATTGACAGTGGTGTTTCCTAAGCAGCACAAATTGGACATCAAGAAACAGGATACGGGGGAGTTGAAATCCCACTGAGGGTAACATGCAAAGCAGTGCCTCATCCTAATGGGCTTTGCTCCTCCACAAGCGCTCGTGGGTCACATTACCCAGTCTTCCCAACAGACCCACGAGGAGCTGAAACTACATGAAGCAGAACCTTATCCAGATCCCACTGGCCAGAAACGGGTCGTTACCGCCGAATTGTTTTTGTTAGCGGAACACAAGTTGTGGCTAAATATAGAATGAATTATGTGCATGGCAGTTTTGTTTGGAATATTTTCAAGACGAAAAAGAGGAGAAGGCATCACCCAGTTTGGGAGAAACAATTGAGGTTATTCAAAAACGAGAAATGTGTGGGTTTCATAAATCGCTCCCCAGCATTTCTTCGAACTGAGCGTTTTCTAAAGGCCAAAACAAGTCAGAAGTTAGAGGCAGGGTAAAGCTGAAATTGAAAAGATCGAGGAGCAGACGTGGCGCTTCACGCTCAGACGAATAAGTTACAAAACAAATGCTTTAAGACTTGATCTTCATCACAAGATTGAAAGTGATCAACAATGCATGAGCGAGTTGCGACTTCCCCTTCAGTCAAAGTTAGGCAACTCCTCGAGCAACAACCTGAGGCGAACTGCAGGAACAATCACCCTAGATATGATGTGTTTTCATTCACGCAGGCAGCTTTAATGTGCTGTGGTCCAGTTCTACAGTCCCACATCATTGGTTCACCCCGTTGCATTTGATGGGATGAGACATAAAATGGAATGAATTTACTGCATCCATGAACGTGTTCATTCACACACATCAGCCCGGACGCAGTGCTTTCAAGGACACACCCAACCTGAGCTGCGAAGAGACTGTTGGATTCTATTTCAGAGGTAAAAAAAAATGCAAATGTAAAAAACTTTAAATAGTCGCAGATAGATTTGTTCCAGATAATGCTAATTCAGCTGAAAAAAAATGGACTCACACCTGGACTCCAGCAACATGTGCCAGATCGACTTCTTTTGCCCCCACTGGTAATTTGCTCTGATTTTTTGTATTTTGACTCCCTTTGTTCTCCCTGCTCCATGGGGCTTCTTGGTTTTCTCTCTGTTTCTGTTACTTCCTACTCGTGCATTCGTTTTGACGACCTCGATAGCTTACTTTCTTTTATTGCTCATCGAGTGTGTGTCCTCTTGTTACAGACTCTACTTGCATTCTTTCTCCCGGTTCGGTGACGATCTTTGTTTAGACTCATTCCGTTGTGGTCTCTTCCCGGTTTCGGTGACCCTTTGGATTTATTTTCGGTTTTCTCCTCCCGGTTCGGTGACGCCTTTTGTTCCGTATTTTTGTATTATTTATTAAATCATATTTGACTCGCTCCAGCCTCCTGTGACTCATTCATCACTGCACTTGGGTCCCGCCCTGCATCTTGAACCATGACAAAACGCTTAAAATATTTATCGTTGACTACCACTCAGAGTTTCTGCTAAGTGAAAGCAAACATGGCTCACAGCCACAGTTTAAATGACAGCTGCCATGACTACAGAATAATGATCTCTTTGTTAAAGATGAAATGCCCGAAGGTGACCGAACACAGTAAAATGATGTAGAAATATTGAAACAAAAATGCATCTGGGGTTGAGGGTAATGACAGTTTCCTGCCATTGTTGCCTCTGGTTAGTTTATATTACAGAGGTTTAGAGAAATTCTCAAAATATTAGTGCTCACGAGACCACACAGACTGGGATGAATACAGAGCATAATTCTGTAATTCTGTCATTGTGTGCAACTGCCTGTAATTGTAAAGTAACTACTGTATATTTCTTGTATGTGAGTGGTTTGTGTCCCATGCTTATCAAATATGCATGCTCAAACACTGCCTCTGTTGTCGCACTCACGCCAAGTTTATGCCTTAATATTTGTTGACCGGTATTTTAAGACGTTCATGGTTTTTGGTTTCCATGGTGACACCCCAAGGTTACACGAGAAGAAGATGCTGTCTCTTTCCTCCCAGAAATAGGTTCTTATTCATTAAAACTTTAAAAAGTAAAACACTGGGATCACGGATTTGGTAAAGGAGAGAGAAAATTTGGGGAATGTTAGTCATCGCGTTAATAATAAATTAAGTCACCAGTTGAGTGGTTCACAGTGGACCTGCACGCCCACACACTCTTGCAAACAAATATTGGAACACACTGTTTGTTGTCTGAATTACTGCAGGTCAATAAATTTCCATTGCAATTCCAACATCATCAACCTGCCTTCCACGTAAATGGTAATCCATAATACATATTAATGGGGGTGATAATTGCAATGTCTTGGCAGAGCACAGTACTGCAGAGTACAATCATCATTGTACACCGTTGAGAGCAGATGGTGGTTTTAAAAGCCTGTTTGGAGTGTTGTCCATTTATTCCATTCCATCATAATAATACCCAGAAAACAGATTCTTAATAAAAGCCTGACATCCGTTTCTCTTCTCCAGTTCAAAGTACAAAGCAGTGACTTTTAAGAACAACAAAAAACAAACCCTAGCTACGTAATGTGGAGCTCAAAACAACCCAGATCAGAAAATCTTTTTATTTTCTACGTTCCAAGAATTGGTTCCATTGGACCAATGAGGTGGGCCGTAACTTCCTGAAACCAAATCATATGAATGTGGCCTGTGTCAGCCAGACACACAGCCACTGTTTAGAACTGCAGAATCAAATTGTAATTTCATGGCAAACATTTTCACCGAGTCAGCTGGCACTGGATGACTTTCACTTGTTTTCAGAGTTGAAGCTGAAGAGCTTTTCTTTAAATCACTTTGGTTTGTGACTGCTAACTAGCATAGCCAATAATAGATAGACAATCAGGAAGCAAGCAGACCGCACAACAAGGAAGCAAAGGGAAGTTTGGATATTTATTGATCTGATCACATGATCAGAAAAACTAACTGAATTATACAAGGTACTATACACACTATGATAAGCAAAACATACCATGAAGACAATTATGAAGGCAGCATATTTAGTCATACATTTGAAGGCAAACATTGATAATATGGACTTGAATTAATACGCAATATAAAACAGCAAGCAGCTTTGATGAAGAACTGAAGATAAAATGCTGTTTTCTCAATTCTCCAAAGCTGTGTGATGACTGTAGCTCCAGATGTCTGAGGTTCCTAGTTACCCATCACTCAGAACAATTCTAGCTACAGTCTTCAATCACTTGTAAACTTCATTTCAACAGCAAAAAGCAGAATGAAAAATTCAACTTTTATCTCCGTCTCCTCACGAACAACTGGTGCCAGAGCTTTGTTTTGACAAGCTGAATATATGGCACTTTAACACAAGAACAAAATAAAGAATGACATAAAAAGAGGGTAGGCAAGTGCTGGCAGAGGAGATTTAGATTTAGAAGATTTTGAATACAGTCAGGGACAAAGTAAGGAAAATATTTGGAGGATTAAAAAGGTTTTTTTTGTGTCAACTGGAAATTGAAAGTGAACTACAAAAGAGCAGAGTGTATTGGCTATGGCAGTCAAGTCAATGCTGATGGGACTGAATCAGTGTCAACACACACAAATTCAACCCAAGAAATCATGTTTTACACCAGTTTTAAATACACAGAGGTGGTTACTAATTTAAAGTGCACCCAAAACTAGATCACCTCTAACTAGGCCTGCCAATATTAGTCATTCAAAAGCGACAAACGGACGCTATGACCTATAGAGATGACTGTGATCAAACTTTTTCTCACAAGCAAAAATTCTAAATATCAACAATTAATCTGGAAAAAATAGGTGAAGGACATGTGATATTGTGCTGTGAGGAGGTTAAGCTAAAAGTAGCCACCAGGAGTTAGTAGTAAGGAAGTCCAGTCGTAGTCCGATAAAGACAACAGATTTCCTGAGTTTTGAAAAGTGATTTAAAAACAAGAAGCGAAGAGGCCTGTCGGATGTGTAAAGGTAGAAAATCCCTAAAGAAAAGGCGGGTTCACCCCTTGACATAACAATAAACCCTCCATTGCGGCCAACAAACTACTAGTTCAAATGACACTTAATTTAGGACGAGCAAACCGCATTCTATAGGCGTATGTTTGTGGTAAATCTATCCCAAAGACGGTTGAGAGTTTGAGTCAAAACTACAAATCATTTCAACAAGAACACCCTTCCTTTAAGCAAATCTAATTCTCTTGAGCGAAAACAAGCAGGTTTGCCAGTGATTCCCAGGACCATCATGTGTAGTCCAACATTTCAGGGACGAGACACTCCTGCCGCTCAGTGTGAATGTTGATGCCACCACAGAGCAAACCCGACTCTCCTCTGCAATTACGCCACAACAAATCTCCCCGTGACTCTCCCGGTGTTGGACCCCCAATTATGTCTCTGGCGCTGACAAGAGGATTGATGACCCGTGCAGGGTGCGCTGGAAATTGTCATTTTGGGATTCACATAGCCAATCACAGCCTTCTAATTAGCAGAGAGCAGCCACTGGGTGCCCAGACACAGTTGCTTTTTTTAACTCACTTACTGAGACAGTCTCAACATTAGAATGCACTTATATGGCATCTTAACTGTCTGAATAATGAGGCTTTTTATTTCAGTCAGCTGCTTGAATCATGGCTTCAATGAGGTTGTGTCAAACTCCCCGAGTGCTTTATTAACCATCGACAACCATCACCACAACTATGAGACAGTATACATGAAAATAACTCTGCATTTACCTCGAAACGAGGCTTCCCAAAGTGCAAACTCCCCTGCAGCTCTTCATGGGGAATAATACAAACTGACTAAAAATAAGCACATTATTTGAATATACAATACAAGGGTATCTTTTTAATACAGCATGTCCCTGTTATTTTGATGTAAACCTTCATTAGCACTGATCCAGTAGAGAATAAACATGGAAGAAGGCTGAATTAGACGTCAGCAAGTAATAGCTTGCAACATTCACTGCAAATTGTGCTTTTATGAAATGACGCTGCGTTCCATCTTTATCTTCATTCAGTGGGCTCCAGGTTTGCTGGAGCCTATCACAGCTCCTTGGGGTCCCATTGAGGTTGATCTGGCTGACAACAGGGGACGTCCCCTTCCTCACTGAAGATTAGGGCTGTGTATTCACGGGTATCTTGCGATACGACACGTATCCCGACACAAGTGGTGATATAATACGTACAATACTGTAAGTTCTGCAATATATTGTAGTACCAATTTTTTGGGGGGGAAATGGATTTTATTATATATATATATATATATATATATATATATATATATATATATATATATATATATTTTTTTTTTTTTTTATTTATTTATTTTTCTTTATTAAATAGTACATGTGACGTCAGTCCAGTTTGATTTTCTGTGAAATTTCCGACAGAGGAATGAATCTCTGCCTTAATCAACAAAATAACATGTACAGAAAGAAAACGTTCACAAACACATCAGAAATGCAGCTGCATATACAAAGTATGTATTGTATTAGTATACATATTAAATATTGATCTAGCTGACTTAAAATATCAAGACAATATCGTGCAATCAAGCATTGCGATATTTGAGAGTGACAATTCATTTTATACATTTTAATCACAGCTAAATTGGATGTATGTATTAATATGTATTATTAATGTATTATATTATTATTATTATATATTAATGTATTTAATATACATTATATAATAATATATAAATTGTCTAAAATAAGATCGCTCTGATGAAGCCCCGCTGGTTGTGATGCATCTGCTCCTCCCGACTCGCTGCTCACTCGGCAGCAGCATGTCTTCTGTGGAAGTTCTTTCAATCTGTCATGTAAAGTTAGCATCCTGCAGCACATGCACAGAAAAATGTTGTGCAGGGAAGCGTGTTTGAATGAAATATGCCATTTGAAGCAGTGGCACTTGACAGAGCACAGAGAGTTTTTCGGGCTCGTGAAAGAGACAACACGCAGCGAGAGCAGCTGACGGTTAGCAACACCCGCCGGTCCGAGCGTGACATTCGCAACGCTAAGCAAATTTCCCGAGAAATAATCATTAATTGCATCGAGTCTAATGGCCAGCCTTTCTCAGGTGTTGTTTATGCAGAGATGGAAACGACAACCTTTGAAAACATCCGGAGTGGAAACTTTCATAAATGCAGTGCTCTCTGTCTTGAGGTCCTGCTACAAGCAGCCAGTAAGTAAATATTTCACAGACATAGCATAGTCTCAAGAGATTCACCAAACTGCGACATCACACGTCGAAATAAATGTTTTTCAGTTGTCCTTTTGACAGAATAGTTGCTGCATTCAGCAAGGTTTTTCTGCTTTTTTGCCTCTTTGAAAAGGTATGTGTAAATGTTGAAATAAAGATTTAATGGTTCATATAATTTTTTCACGTCATGTACACAGAAGGTCTCATCATTTTGAATACAAATTCATTGTCAATCCATGTGATCGGTATTGGTGGTGATCAGCACTCTGGCTGATCGGTATTGGTGATCGGCAGCAAAAATCCTGATCGGCGCATCCCTAAATATAAATATACACAGAATATCTTTATTTCAAACTGTAACTAAATTGTATAAAAAGAATGGTCTGCCGCTCCGGTGGATATATTTGGTAAAAATAAGCTTCTACATTATGTGTAAGATTTGTTAGAAGCAACTGTAACATGTTGATAAAGCATGATATCAAATGTCATGAACAAACTGTATACTTGACTTGGATTTTCAGCGAGAGTTGATAGAAGTGGTTGAAGCAGCAAAATGAAATATATGGTTGCCATGGTGATAATCTTTTGGTTGGCATGAGAGCAGAAGGTAGCTTCCAAACCCTGCCTGGTTCTGGCTTAAAGTCAAATTAGTTTCCCCATAGAAAAGAACACATTTTGTATGTTACTGAAAACAGGCAGGTAAAACATGAAAGAGGCTTTCATGGACGACAGCTATCGAAAGATAGGCATGACTGAAGCCAAGTCAAGGCATATCCAGGTTACACTGGCCCTATAAATCCACTCCCTCAGATTGACAAAAAGTCAATCATCATAAATACAATTAAAGTGGACAAGCCACTGACTATTTGGCCAAACTAAACAAACATCCCGCCCCAGAACAGTGACACCACATTTCACCAAGTCAAGTTTCAAGTTATTTGTCAGACGTTATCAAAATGAAGAGATGGGCTCGATAAAAAGTCTGCGGAGAAATGAAAAAGTGAAAAAAAAAGTCTTATCCGTGTGGCCAGAAAAGCTTGACTGTGCTGACATTGATTGATGAAATTGGCCTTTCAGACATTGGCTGCCGTCTCAAAGAGTATCAATAAGACTTGAAAAACAAACTGCTCTCAACCTCTTTCGCCCTCACTGTTTCAGAAGCGCGGACATAAACAGAGGATAGAAAGGCTGCTAAACAGCATCACAACTCCATGCTTCAGTTAACAACCACAGTTTCTTCTAAGAGGACATTTACTGTGCTGTTAACGCACCTTGAAGCGCCCCAAAAAGTTCTTAACGTAATGCTCCTGCATGCTGTGATTCATTTAATCTGAATCCAGTGTGTGCTAGGAGCTGGGGAGTTGCTCTTAATTTGGTTTGCAGATAAGCTTTGTCTGCACACTGTCTGACTTTTTACATTAAAATATTCCCATATTAGGAGAGTTCCTGCACAAGTCGCTTTTTTTTCCAGACCCACCTCCTTTCGTTGGCCTCAAACAGATTAAAATGAAAGCAACAAACCAGCATGCGGCCTCGAATAATCAGCTGGATTAATAAAGTTTTTAGGGTCTTATTAATGTCTGACTATTTAGTTAATACATGAAGATGTGTTAGTATTTGGTTAGTTATTTGGGCTTAAACTGTGGGTGTGTTGGCTGAGATTGAGGCGCTAAAGATGCTAATTTCTCCAATAAAAACAGCATCTCTTACCGTTTTCAAGTGAGAATGTTGATGACAAAATCCTGTGAGTCAAATGAAAATACCAAAAAAACTAGCAACGCAGTATGATTGCCAAATATTGCAAGCTAACTCTTGGAAATATGATGGCATACTCCATATGCTGCATTCTAGTTACCACGGAAGCGGGAAGTTGGACCAGGGGTTCAGAATATTAGTGACATCCCATAAGCTATTCTCCTGCATGCAGGCAACTTATTGATCAATACGTTTGATCAAAACCTGCAGGATGAAGACACAAATTCATGCAAATGTCTTTCTTTCGTATGGCGTATTTCATTGATTCTAAACTTCTACTTTCTGTTTACATTCAGGGAAGTCTTTAGGCTTGAGGTGATGAGGATTCGCCCATCTTTTGGAGTTGGGAGCCAAAATATCACTCAACTTTGGGATCAATCTATTCCAGATCATCACTAGACCCTCATGATATCATGACGAAATGTATTCACTGTATTAGGCAAGTTCAAGTTCAATAATTTATCTTGTTTTAAGTGTGAATGTTCTACTTCTCACTATCATCTTAAACCCAGCATAACCTTGTCTTGTCTATAATAGACAGAAAATCTTAAAATGAGACAAATAACTATTAAAATACGATATGTTTCATCGCTACATCACTGCTCATTTTCCAACCCCTTAGATATAACTGTTGTCAAGTGAAGTCATCTTGCTGCATGAACAACTAATTTCACTAGTTTCAAGTACATATTTACTCTGAATGATTTATGTTCCAAGTGTCACGCTTCCTTCAACCTAGCCCTAAATACTGACTCTCAATTTCGATTCCATTCTTCTGTGCTCAGATAAGAGCCTGGTAACTCCAACCCCCAGTTAAATCCAATATTTCCATATTGTCCTCCTGACTTGGCTCCTTTTCAGTCAATTTATCTCAGCAAAAGTATGGAAAAATATCAACACAAGTTGTCTGTCTTCACTTTTCTACTGCCACTCCTTGCATCTAGGATGAGCAGAAACCAAGTGGATTTTCCATGAATGAGTGTTTTGTGCATCCTTGTAGCAGAGCAGATTATTTGTGCTCTATCTTGTATCCTCAGGCTGAACTTTCGCAAACACAGCTTATCCAGTGGCAGCAGAACTGCAGCACACCTCTCACAGTTCGTCAGTCAATTCAATTTTTTTCCCTCAAATTCAAAGCAAACAATGAAGTTTTTCATGACGTTCAACTCCTCGTTCATCTAATGTTTTATGCTTTCCAGTTTCAACAGTTCGTCTACAGCGAGGAAGCAGTCTCAAGGTTCATGCGAGAACTGGCTCAATATTTCTCTCTCGGACGAGTATTCATCGTCGCCAGCGCGCTAAACACGGGATCAATTCTCATTCAGCCGACAAACAAAGGAAGCACTAATAACCAGAGAGGCGACAGAAAGAGAAAACTGATGATGGCATGAAGAAGAGAATGAAATTGAGGTGAGATGGACAGATAGGTGCGGAAGCACGGTAGGACAGTGAGGAAAACAGGAAGTGATGAGCAGGTGAGTGAGACAAGGGGACAGATTGGGGTCAAAGTCAGTAAAATGTGGAGTTGGAGTGATAGAAGAGAACGTGACTGGTCAGGTTGGAGTTTGAGGAGATAACTTGCACCCTGTGTGTGGGGGGGGGAGGCGAGAGAATGAAAACCAGAGAGTGACAACGGGAACAACGCGCAGGCAGAAAGGGCAAATGAGAATAGGTGCGCCAGGGAAGGTGTTTTGCCGATGTGTTCAGGGCAGATGGTGCACCATGAAGGCATGATGATGACTTTTTAGAATGCACATGAATAACACATTAGTCATTGTCTTCGTGTTGACAACTGCATCAACACAAATTCCTATCTGAACAGCAGCTCAATGTGACCAGTCGATCGTGGCGTTCGGAATCCATTCTGCAGCGATTCAAAAATCCATTACGGTTGAGGCTATGATCTATATAGGATCTGCACTAGGTTCATACATGAAGCAAATCACTCGACGCTGACACATGAATAAATTTCCTGCGGGACTGTACACAATAACTGACATTTCTCGGGCAGAGATTGTATTAACATTGTGGGCCATGAAGTGAAGAGAAAGACGGTTGGTAAATGTAATTCCACCGTGCGTCAAGAGATTAGCGAAGAAATCAATATGGTCTCGCAGCATGTGACGCGGCAACGATGAGGAAAAATGTCACCACACACGTTTCATTCAATAGCAAAGTTTAATCACCTCCATTGAATTCCTATGCACTTGTTTGTATTCCATCACATTCAGGTACGTTTCACTAGAGTAGCAAGCCAAAAGGAGACCACCTGGTTTGTTTTCAAAAGTGTGAGAGGCGACTAGAAACAGTGTCTAAATGTCAGACCAATTATGGAACCCTCACCCTTTTCCTACAAGAGGAGCTAAGGGTCCTATTAAGCTGGTTGTGAGGCCCACCAGAGCACTTTCTATATGATAATACGATCACTTCGTGCGGAGAAAAACAAGGTGTGTGTCATGTGATTTTCTGAAGTGGTTGAAATGGGGTTCAATGCCATGCATTTTCAAGAGCTGGTTGTGATATACTATTAACCTAAAATTGGCTTTTGTGTGGCGCTGTCATGGTAGCGCTTGCCAGATCAGCAGCGCACAGACAATGTCATCCATCCAAAGTCACTCCGGAGCTTTTCCCTCGCTGACTTTGAAGCAACAATTTATATCATGCATTAGTTAAGTTGCCAGGCAACAATGTGCTACGCCGGGTTTGTCAGCTCACGTTTCTGCAACTAAATGCATTCTCACTTCTGTTCATAAAAAATGCGAATAAATCAGAATAATTACGATGATCAGCAGATTAGTGGCGAGAAGAGACGCCGACGATTACAGCGAAGCAGAAACAGGAGACGGTTCGTACGTGTGCTGCTCAGAACGTGTGGAGCCTCTGTGACTGTCAGGGAATGCAGACGCCCCATTTCCAAGGCAGTGTTTCTGGAGTTTATTGAGAGCAGTGCTTTCCTTCACTATGACTACTGCTAATCAGATCAAGTGTACACAATGGATAATTGCATGAAGAGCTGCTGCATCATGGCATCAGATAAATGGCTTCTTAGTTTGTTGCCATCAATCGACGAAGAGAGAGCCAAGCAGATCAATTCACATCCTCATACTGTGGTTAGAATGTGCCTCTACATTTTCAGTAGCAGTGAGTGATGGTTGTACATCAACATGAGCCCAGCAATGGGCACACTGAAAATGTTGTCACATTTGTATCCCAAAATATGTATTGATAACTTCATCTAATGTTATTGTAGCGTGATCAAACATATAGGTGCCAAGACTATTCTCTTTATACTCTCTTTTTACACTGTTTTATGAACGGTAATAGGAGGTCATTCTCACCAATACTGTGTGAGTGAGTTCGAGCAAATCGCCATCAACATTTGAAATGCCAAAAAAAAGGTATTAAATGTTTTTGTCAATTTTTCAAACAGAATACGAAGAAGACTTCTGGATTATGACAAGACCTTTAAGATTTGATTCACAGGGATGTGGTTGCAAATAAACCACGCAGGCAATATTATTTGCAACAGTCTCACACCACGTGCTACCAGGCTTTTAGCTAGGATTTAGAAACGGAGCACCCAAAGCCCTGCCACCAGCACATGAACCCGCCCCCAGCCCCTCCCCTCCCGACACACCAGGTCATCGACTGCTCTGTAAAAAACTTGTAAAATAACTTTTTTTCCTGTCTCCTGGGCAGCTGTTTTACTTGACTGACCCTGATTAATTAAAATATATATTTTCAAAATATTAGTATAATGATTCTTTCACCTTACTAAATGTTTAGTTGGTAGTAAGCATGGTCAAGACAAGCATCCAGTAGTATCAGCTGTGTATCTGTGATGGTTTCCTAAACTTTCACACCTTTAAGCAATCATAATGATAATTCATTCAAACAGTAACCGCAAGATTACGCCGGTAAATACATATGGAGGCCAGAGCTACGGCTGCACAAGGGTTGAGAATGTGCGATTTTCAATCATATTTGGCAAAAGTACCGGGCGGAAATACTTTTTTTAAGGAAACCAGTCTGATGACAATAGAAGTAGGGCATTATACAGGCACTAGCGATCAGACATTTAGGCGCCCCCACAGCTTAAAGTCTGCCTGCAGCTCAACCAACATAAAGCCCACTCTCTGTTCCAGAGTAAGCACTACATCTCTTCACCAGGATCTATAGGATCACTAGAATCAAAAAACACATTCAAGTGCGAAAATCTGTCATTGGCCCTGTGTGTCTTCTCAGTGACATCAAGTTTCGCGGTGTGATGCACCTGTCAGGGAAAATGAGACTCCTGCGAGGGGAAGAAAGAAATTCATGGAAGGTTAAATGTTATTAAAATGTCACATTTAGGATGCTGAAGTTGCCCTGGAAGAAAGAACAATCTCAGTGAAAACCTATCACAGCGTGAGAAGCATGCACTCTGAGAGAGCTGGTTCAGCGTCGCTCACTTCATGCATTCAAGTCCCACGTTCGCTGCCCACTATTCTTCATTGGATTCATTGGTGGTCAGCCGTCCCAGCAGTGCAGAAGCAGCCAATTATTCTGACCCACTCATAGAGCCATGACTTCTTGGCTGTTGTCAAAGTTCACCCAGACACTTACCCATTTGTACCTCCTACTATGAATTCACTGAGAGGCACAACAGCACAGGACCTTTCCCTTCCACTCTCATCAGTCGTAATGTTACAGCAGCTTTGCACAAGTAGGTTAATGTAATAAATTTGACAATTTCAGTTTTCAGATCATGTTTCTACTCACAGCCTTCCGTACAAGGTGTCAGACTCGATAAGGTGCAGAGTAAACGCTAAAGGGAATTATCGCATGATAAAAGATGCCGTAGAATGAAGTGTCAACAAACACCTGCGCCGCTCATTTCCACTGTTTAGATTTGATTAAACATCCATACAAACAAATCAAAGTCGCACACTTGTGCCCACACTGGTGTCCAACTGAGCGCTTTAAAGTAATATCATAACGCCGAGAGAGGGTCCAATACATCCCCCTGATGTGGCCAGGAGAGGATCAGGTCGCAGTGGGTAAACATTGCTATTCATTGATATTCAGCTGTACACCTGCGCAAAAGCAGCTGGAAAATAAAGGAGGGAACCGCCTCCAAACTACCCGCGGTTCACGTCACAGCTGAACATTTAAGACAATTCCAGGCTCCAAAATATTTACTCTAATTGCTGAAAAGAATATATTGGGGTGAAGATATTTCATAATCCTGTGCCATTGAATATCACAGCCTCTCGAGCAAACTGTCAAACATTTGGAGGTTGACATGACTCATACTGTCCCATTAGCACAGTCTCTCCGTCTGTGTGCATTTTCTCGCAGCACACTCTGTACCTGTAGTAAAAGAGACAATGAGGTCAGACAGCTAGTTCTCCCCAAAGTTAATTTCTGCATTATTCAAAGTCATAAGGACGCACACTCCCAGACCCTGGATTTATTTCCTCCTAAATCATCTGCAAAAGACTTTTTGGAAGTTATACTCATACATATTTTCGCAAACATATTATGCAAAGAGGATATTTAGTGAAATATGTGTAATATTTGCTTAAAAAATACAAACTTCTGAAGTTATTTGCATCAAAATGTCTATTTTTAAATATTTATATAATTTATTCTTAAACATACACATAGACAGTTCAGGGAATGGTTCCAATGGTAAGTAAAGACCATTTATTAACTTATGCACAGGGAAACAAAGTGAAGCTGAGTATCATAAAACCGCAGCCGAAAAAAAGCGACCACAAAAACTATTTAATTTTGAATGAAGCCTTGCAGAAAACTTGTACCCATGATGGAGACTGGAAAAGATCAAGCAAAAAATTAGTAAAATATTCTGAAGAAAAATTCAAAACAATAAAAATGAGTTGGGTAAATTGTCATTTTACCAGGTGACAGTGAAAAGAAAGAAGACCAATGGTTGTGTTACATTCAGCCCAATGCTGTTGCTCATCATTAAGTAACAAATCTCCCTCTGTGGTGGGATTCTAACATTAAACGGTTCAGATCATTTATTAATACACGATCAATAATTTATTATAGATAAGTGAGCGAGAATGAGCCAAAAAAAGGGGCTGCTTCTTTTTACATGATTCATAGAAGAGAGCTTGGGAGCAGTCTCTAACACAGGCTGTTGGTTTAGTTGACTGAGAAAACTTGTGGCTCTCCTCAATTCACTGCCATCTAACCTTCGAAAACTCCGTTTTTCGAAGGTGCACCGACGATGGTTCATTAAATCTAGGGCTCCATCTTTGTCTCCGCCTGTGCCTGTGAACTTCCCACTTCAGACCCCAATACGTGATGATCTGAGGTCAGAGTGTTCCACAGTTGTTTGTCTCTATCTGTCAGCACTGAAGAGATCTGACTAGGTGCTGCCCTCCCTGTCAGAGCCCTGTGACCTGACGGCTATCTATGTTGTGTTCCAACACATGCACTCCTCTGGTCAACAATTACCTGACAAGCTAAAAGACAGGACAAAAGTACCCACGCACAGTTATGGCTCGGATGGTCACTAGCTGGCCACTCTCTACTTTCAGTAACTTTAAGAATAAGTTCATGTTATGCAAATAAACTAACAAAAAAGAAAAGAAAATGTTTTTATGTTATGTTTTCTTTCTCACAAATGAAATGATTTTTTGTCCAAAATAAGTATCTAATGTTGTTGTCAATAGTGCTCTACTTGTTGGTTTTCTCTAGAGATTAAAAAAAGAAGTCCCGACTTCCTTCCAGCAAAAAACCCTCTCGTTCTTGCGGGGGAAGACCAAGACCAAGACCAAGAGTGTTCCCAGGGGCCTCCTCCCAGCTGCCCAGAAACAAAGGAAGCATCAATGTGGCTCCTGACTGGAACCCTCTGCTAGGTTCTTGACTGTAAGCCGGTCCAGTTACAAGAGCCAACACGACTGCATCATCTGCAGAAGACGACGTTCAGATCGACAAACCCGAGGAGCCTTTTCAAGACGACGATGACAAAGAATCCTCTCTAAAAACAGATCACATTGAGTCATCATTTTAAATGTAATTTTTTATAAGAACAGAACACAGATTTCTACTATGATCTAATAACTAATTTTTCCAGAATTATAAGAAGAGTCATCGCCTGAGTTCAGAGGAGATGAAGAAGTAAACAGGACACAAATAATCGTCACATAAATCCCACACGGCTCCACCATCAAAGCGCCATAAAAATAAATACAGCTGAAAATGATCATAACAGGATCCTTGAAATGAAATACTTGATAGTAATTGGATGTGAAACGAGGTATTGCCATCATTAGCCACCTGTACTGTCGAACCTGTGATGGATGTGGTCGCTGCAGAAACAGCTTTTGTCTGTGTTGCAATTGTTTTATTGTGCTAGGGACATAATCCGTCTGAATATTGATGCAGACCGCCAGGGTCCATTTTTGTTTCAGAAGCAGCTGGTTTGTTGGAATTTGAAAGGCCAGGTGCATCTATAACAAAAGCTAATAACACAATCTGACCTGAGGTTTTCTTTAAGGTCTACAGACTGCTGTGAGCTTTGTGCTATTGTCTTTCCTTCAAATAAATAAAGGAGCTTTTTGATTCATAAAACAGCCGGGCTAGAGCTGTATCTTAAATGTTTATCGTCATAGTGACGACTCACAATGACTTGCAAAACTCCCCGTCAATGTCACATGTTAATGATCAGCCTGCCAAGTCTAACAAGTCTTCTCTTTCATGCAACCTCAAGCTCCCGAAGGTTTGTGACATGGCTCTGCCTCCTCGTGTCAACATGAATTAAAACACCAGCAGACTGTGACGTTTCCCCAGGACCCTTCCTCGCCCCCTCCGGCTTCCAAATGTAACATTTGTTCACATGCAAAACAAGTTCGAAAACAAACCACAGAAAAGGGAATCGCCAACAGAGGCGAAGTTGGAGGCGAGAAAATGAAGGAGCTACTACTGTTAACCAAAGACAAATAATTTAAGCTCTCCCAAAGGACATGAATACATAAACTAATTGAAAAAAAAACACGGCATTAACAGCATATGACCGCTCTTGGATTGAAACCTAATTCCAATTACGCGGCAGCTCTTCCCTCATTCATCGCCTTAGAGGAAATCACAAAGCCCCTCAACAATTATTTCTCTTACAGATTCGTATCTTTCTTTTCTTCTTGTCCGTCGCTCTCAAGAGAAGCCATTCATCATGTCGGTGTGACACTTGCTCATTGGTGACTAAGCATAACTAGTCACCCCTGATACAATAATCTTCTCGCGGCCTCCGTCTGAGGGCGAAGATAAGAATTCACCCACGACCATAAGATGTGACTCGTGTGCAGTTAAAAGCAGATGTAACATGTTCACGGTGCTCAAGGTTCAGAAGGAGTTTTGGGGGTAAGCACAGTTCTTATTCTTGGCAGGATAAAAAGCATAAAAAGCTACACCTGATGAATAGTATTTCAGCTCAGCGGAGTAGGTTTCAATGTGAGTATATATAGTATATATATATCGTAATAGTTTACTGTCCAATTCATGGAGACATCAATGGAGTATCCAGTACGTGGTAACATTCACTCCATAAACCTCCCCTTGCTCTCTTTGGGGAATAGTGATGAGTTCCCCAGTCAACTGTGAGATGTAATCCCACAGCGAGTCCTGGTTCACCTCACAAGGGAGGCGACCTCTTGATACAGAGGAGCAGTGATTCAACTTGAAATCCCTCCTGAATGACCAAGCTTCCCACCCCATCTCAGAATGGACACCGACAGTTTTGGTCGGTCATGTTTGTGCTGCCTTGTCATGATCCAAAACTCGTAACCAATGACCATAAATCAAGACACTTGCTTTGTGGCACAGTTCTAGGGGGTGACATTCCCCTTCCCTGTTACTTGGAACAGGGAAGGGGAATGTCACCCCCAATATATTGACATTGGGAAGTGAACTTTAGCATCCTCTGCTGACACCAAAGTGAGCCTTCAGTGGCAAAGTAGGTTTTCAATTGAAGCACATTCTGCCTTCTGTGCCTTTTTCATTCCACATGTAGCAACATAAGGCGTGATATACAGCGAGTGTCAGCCAATGTAATTCAGTGAAGAGAGCTTCTGAACGAGGAGTTCCACTATGGTGCCAAGCTCAAAATGATGATCTCATCCGCATAAAGTTGACCAGAAGGCCACCAAACCAAGAACTGTCCTCACAATGACTGTTCCAAAAATGTATGTCCCTACTGGCTCTGGAAAGAACAGATAGGTTGGTAATGCTGTGGGTATGCAACAAACATTCCGTGGATGAATAAATAATAAATGTTTTTTTATGTACGTGCCTTCAGCGATGATGGTACAGACTGGGCGGCTCGCTGACAGAACAGGAGCGGGTCAATTCAAGTCGAAATGATTTCTACTTTCCAACCCAAGGATCACACATTTCCCCTTTATTTGATCATTTCTTTGCTGTCCATGGTGTCACATATCTTTCATCTAGAGCCTACTGTTTAATTAATAGCCAATTATATAATGGAAAATGGTGGTGGGGGGTTGTTTATTTTTCATATTCTGAAAAGCAAAGTATGAAATATTAAAAGCAAAAAACATAAATTAACTTTCTTTGATAGACATGTATAGAAATCTTTTCTCAACTATTTATGCAATATTAAAAAAAAGAATCACATTGGATATCAAATACAGTGGTACCTCGGTTTTCGAACGTCCCAGACTTCGAACAAATCGCAGTTCGAACAAAAAATGTAAGATTTTGCTTCTGATTTCGAACAAAAATCCAGAACTCACACGCCCCCGAAAAAAGCCGCTAAAAACATAACGTGCGCGCTTTGTTATTGTGTATAACGCAGCCTCTGTATGCAGACGTGTCCCGTTAGCTACATTTACTGACGGTTTTCTCTTCATATTGAGGTGTAAAAACTTTCCTGTCTCCGCACTGGACCGTGGTAGAGTGTCACAGGGGAGGTGCTCACTCTCCACACCTCCGAGGCTGGAGCACTCACTCCAGGGTTTGATGTCTTGTTGTGGGCTGGAGCTGGGACAGGGATGAGGCGAGTCTGGGACAGAGCGTGACTTGGTTTATGACTTTGTCACAGCCAAACTGCACAGAAGCGCACATTCAGAGCTGGACACGCACCGGGCACCTCTTCCCTTCTGGAGAGACGTCACTCACTCGGCAACCCCTCCCACATGCAGCGGCCACACACATAGAGGAACAGCGCACCTGCAGCAGACACTCTACATTCACTCCTACAAAAGCCTATTTTAAGGCTTGGAACGCATTCTTTCTTTTTCCATTCATTGTAATGGGAAAAATCGATTCAGATTTCGAACAAATCGCTTCTCGAACGGCCGTCTGGACCAATTGTGGTCAAGAACCGAGGTACCCCTGTATTCTATATTATTCACTATTCAGTAAAGTATTTAGAATTTTCTTTTTCAATTCAGTGTATCCCTAGTTTGTAATAATCAAAGTGTTATTTTATTTCATGAAACCAATTCAATCGGCTGATACCATCCATCTGGTGTTGCAGTATCTGGCCTCGACACTCAGAAATTTACTTGACAGATACAGGGAAGGGCTCAGTCAGCAATCGTGGTGTAGAATAGAAGTATAGCCAGAAATAGAGTTGTGCCACATGTGTCACCAGCAAACCCTTTTTTTGAGGCGCCAGAGTCAAATGAACACAAATACTGAGATCTAGGGATTACAGACGAAGCTGCTCACCCCGTGAACTGGCAACAGATAAGTGATAAGCTCAAGATGAGATGAGATGAAAGTGAGAGAGACTTTCAGGGCAGTAGCGGTATGAGCAGCCTCGACGCCTCCTCCTGACGTATGAGTAGCCTACATACCTTCCTCTCAAGACTCACATTCACGTACAAATATGAGCTCAAGGTGAAGTGTGCTCACATGATTAGGTGAGACAAGTACGGACATCTTAATTTTCATTTACAATCACATTTGTTAGATGGCGTGTGACTTTTAAGTGAGAAGAAATGGCCACCAACTATCAAAATAATTAAAGTGATGCACCTTCTGTCCTCCCACTACATGACTTGTGAATTCCACCCCAGTGACGCCAAAACAAACACCTATTTCTTAAAATGAATTGAAGTACTTGGCGTTCCCTGTTTGATTGTATAGACCCACAGTTAACGTAATTTGGATAAAATTGCTCTGTCGGAAATATACAACTTGCGATCAATAATGACATTCTCGCTCGAAAAAAGTAATAACCTTTGAATGTCACGTTTGTACAGCGTTCCACCAGAGCCATGTTTATTGCTCTTCCGGATCCCACGTGGCTTTTAAAAAGGGAACATTACAGCATGGATTTTTTTCCCCATTGCAATTGTGTGTCAAGAGAAAATATTTGACCATTTCATGGAAGATAGAGGCGATAACAATGCTTTATCTGTTCCAGCTACGGCAATAAGCAGGACAATGTGAATATCAACATTCCCATAACAATCGGTTGTGTGACAGAGACAGTGACAGGAATCATTTCCCTGGAGGTCACGGCTGGTTTCATGTCTAAAAGGCTCTTCCACACACCCCTATAATGACAGGGATGGACATGGCATATAAGCCAGGAATCAAAATCCATTCCGCATATCGAGGACCTGTTAAAGTTGATAAAGATCTCTCTAGTAGGAACCTTTTCCTCAGTGAAATTAAAACATCGGCTCAGATTTGGTGTCATGGCGCTTCTTCACACGTCCACTCAGTGCTAAAGCAGCTAAAGCAGCAGTCCCTACTGGCCTCACGCACCGCATAAAGAAGCAGAGATAAAGCCCTTGATCACAAACGGAACCATCAACGGGTGAGTGAGTCATACGGCGTGTTGTGATCTACAGTTTTAGTTCAACTCTCCACAGAAGGCCATCAATATTGCCCTTTCATCATTCCCCACCTGTAGTTTTTCATTCGGACTGTAATGAAAAACAATGAAACTCCTGCGTGTGTGGTTTTACCTTCCATGACGTACACCAGGGAGCCCACATCTCCTTCCTTGATGATGCAGCTGTCTTTGCCGTACTCTACCGGGTACATGCAGTCTACGATTTCCTGGATCTGCGACAGCTCCAAGTTCTTCATGAAGTCATTGTCGAGGATGGCTTCTTTGATCAAATCCTTGGACCTAAAAGAGGAGAACATTTGATCAACATTGGTAGCTTTTTAAGCAAGGTTTTTCTTGGAAACGTCCCATAATCAAATGCAAGTTTGGCTTCAGGGTTGCACAGTCAAAGTGAGAGTGGCTTTCGGGAGATCATTTTACTCCTTTCGCAGAGGATGTTGATTTCCCTAATGCAGTGGTTCTTAACCTTGTTGGAGGCACCGAACCCCACCAGTTTCATATGCTCATTCACCGAACCCTTCTTTAGTAAAAAATAAAATATTTTTACTTTAATTTTTACTGGTGCACGAAATGAATTGTGCATTAATATCACTTTGTTCAAATAACAAAACCAACACAGCAGACCGGTAGGAAATCACAGAGCAGGACGCTTTCAATGACTGTGCCCACTAACTGCAGACTAGACTGAGGGGTGGACCTCAGCGGCGGAGGCTCCACCGAACCCCTGAGACCGACTCACCGAACCCCTAGGGTTCGATCGAACCCAGGTAAAGAACCACTGCCCTAATGTGAAGTGGCATGACCAGGGTCAGCAAAAGGTTTGGATTTTGTAAACAAAAACCACAACATAAAAGTGACAAATAACTGCGTCTTAGGAAAGAATTTTGGTGGTGGTTTAAAGTCACCAAAATATTGTACACTAAACAATTTGCGGGCCGATCAAAACTGCTCAACAGTCTAAACATTCCATTCTTTGACAGAACTAAAGCTGTAACAATAGTTCCTCACATAAGTGTCACCTTTAATATTTGAAGTGAATTTTAGCAATAACCTTCTCCGTGTTTCACTTCCAAAGTAATGAAGCAGACAGTCCAGTACAGGGGTGGGCAAACTGTACCACAAAGGACCCCAGTGAGGGGGTGTGTTCCAACCAATCATGAGGACTCCTTTTCACCAGTCAGGTGTCTCAATTCAGACAGGTGCTTCATGTTTGGCACCCACTGGCTAAACAGTGCGAGCTTGATCAGCTGGAACAAAAACCTGCCCCACCATGGCCCTTTGAGGAGCGGATTGATACCTATGGGCTAGTCCACACAACCATCCGCTTCCCCATCTGTAAGCAAATTCTTTCACCTCTATCAGTTCTCAGTGCTTTTCCAGATTTACGACTTTAACAATCTCCACCAGCTTACCTGTTTTCAACATGGTTTTTTGGCAATATTCACATTAAAGCAGTTTCCAATTTCATATCAACTGTATGTATTGTTGTATATGTACGTTTTTTGCGGCCCACATAAAAGTTGTATACCATTGGGTCCCAGGGCCTTGAATTTATTTTCCAACGATAGAAAAAATGTGTTTAAATTGATTCAAATCAATAGCCGCGTACGTAAGGAGTCGGATAAGAGCAAAGCTAAAAGTTAAAGCTCCTATTCCTTTCATTCACATCGGACCTGTTGAACAAAATGGACGGACGTCTAAAAAGACTTGACAATTGTATTTTAATAGCCAGGTGCTTGTTGTCATGGCATGGGAATATGTGCTGCATCCTCTGCAGCAGGAAGGTAGCAGGAACAGAAATAGGCCCAAGACTACAGAAAAGCAATTGTGATGCATAGCATCCTTGAATGAATCATTCATTAATGCGACCACAGTGCTTATGATCGAGATCAGAAAGTTAGGTTTTTAGAAAATGCCTCACTTGACAGATGGAATGAATTTGCAAATGCAAACGTGAAGCGTACAATCATGTCAAGGGCGACAGTGGAATGAAAACAAATGGCAATATCTTGGCTATAATGGATCTGGACGGTTTTCATTTAATGCTGAGAGCAGGAGCCGAACGGATGGAGGGCCTTTCACAGGTGAGCATTTTCCTTTTTCCTTAACGCACCATGACGAAGTGGACCGAAATGTTTAATTAACTATAAAGTAAACGTGCAGTCGTCAAGGTGCAGCTGAGGGTGCTAATGAATGAGCCCTTTGTCAGGTAGGCTGAAAGGAAAATGGCATCAGAGCCCATTAAGTCAAATCTTCATTTGAATTACAGAGGACACGCCGCATGCTTTGATCAGAACGGTTTGTTTCTGAAATGCAGATTCAGATAACAGGAGATGCAGAAGGGTGACCAGGCCTAGACTAGAGGAACAATAAATCACTTCCCACCAAGGATGAACTTTGTCGAGTTGTTTTGAATGACAGACTGTATAGAGGTGTGTCTGAGAAGGGGGTCAGATCCTTCACGCTGCCAAACAACATCTCTATCACTACAATTAAACTGGGAGTTCACTAAAGAAACAATTCAAAATCACCATCATACACTTATTTGTTAAAAGGCTTGCTGTTTTTTGCTTTTCAAGCTGAGTGATCTCATGTGTTCCTCAGACTAAGATGAAATACAATCTCACGTTTGTGTGTTCTTCTCAGAGTGTTTTTAATTCATGAGATCATGAGTCGCCGCAAAATTTGTAACAAAAAAAAGAATAGAATAGATGAGGAGGTTTAGGAAAAGCTGGACAGGTGGAGGTATGTTTGAGTGGGAAAGAAGAGGGGTGAGCCAACATAGCCAAGATAGAATACATTTGTGATGCAGGAGAAACAGTAGGGGTCGTGAAATTGAATGAGTGCAAGTATTCAGAGTTATCGCTCAAAGTAATGGTCTGTGCACAAGGGAGGCGAGGAAAAGACGGAGGAGCTGACTGTCAGGGGTGATTGTGAGAGTAAAAGGAACCTCTATAGGGCCAAGACGAGAACCAGAGTTTGAAATGGTTGAGTTGAAGACGCTCATATTTTCAGTGGGAGGGAGAAGAAAGGACATATTTAGAATTATCAGAGGGACGGCTCATGGGGAAAGCTAGGGAGGCTAGACTCAGATGGTTTGGTCACATGGAAATCAATAAGAGACAACCGATGAGGTCGATGGCTGTGATAAAGGAGGATGTGAAGAGGATATGTGTGACTATGGAGGATGATCAAGATTGGTTAATGAGGGGGACTTGCTCTGGGAAATGTAGAAAGGAGAATCATGAACATTAGAGTGGACACGTTCCTTCCACAGAGTCTGAGTCAAAATCTGAGCAAATTTGTAGATGGCCATAATTGAGCCTGTGCACCAGATACTATGGACAGAATGTTTAGGCACAGCCAGGATGGAGAGAGCCTTCAGTGAGGACCCCATCACTGGTTTTCGCAAATGGTGGGATGCAGTAAGATCCTCAAACCAAGAGTCACCATTAAAAGTGACGCAGTCAGGAAGAAAATCAGCTTCTCTAAACCTGAGAATGGGTTCAGTGGAGAGACCCTTCCCCAGGTGCAGAAGGTCACATACTATGGGCTCTTGTTTACGAGTGAGAGAAAAAAGGGAGTTCTTGATTTGCCAGTCGGTTACAAGCATCACAGCGCATTAGAGAGCCAGTTGAGAATGCTTGGGTGTTCTGGGCATAACTGGCAGGGAACAAACCCTGTGGCTGACTGTGTCTCTGCCATTCAGCTTTCCCCAGAAGAGGGTGTCAGAGGAGAAGAAATCTGGATGGATGTGGACCACATGTTGACCATCAGACTGGTTGATGGCTGAGAAAAACAACCAGAAAAAAGATGCAAATGCAAATGGCAGTATTATATAAGAAGCCACATATAACTGAATTATTGAAGTTCCTATGGGTGATCGACAGACACACATTCAAACTCCTGATGCGCTTCACAGTGGCTCATGCTTGAAGATCAAGTCACCGCGTAATGCAGGACAGCAGTTCATATTGACGCCAGTCTTGAGGATATTTAGTATATTGGTAATCACTTCCTGTCTGCAGTATTTCTGAGGCAAACTATGATCAGTCAACTGTTTAAACTGGATTCAACTGGATTTCAATGAACCATTAAAAGGGCCTTTTCTTTTAACGGTTCATTTTCTGTCAATATATCAATATTCACCAGGCTTCTGAATGAATCAGGGCGCGGTAATTACACAGAGGGTTTGGTGGTCGCCTGCTCCTTGAACAGTCTCTTCTCCATTAAGTCTGACTTGTTTGGCAAAGTTCTCAGAGGTCGCTTCTGATGGAGTGTCAGGCTGGTAAATGGGGTTAATAATATGTATCAGGGTCAATCCAACAAGGAGTCCTCTTCATAGTACAAGGCAAATCTTGCAGAAAACCCTCCAACCCCCTGCTGTCGCCTGGCTGACGGAGTCAAACGTGCGTCTTCTCGCGCTTCTTCCTTTGTGCCCTTTTTAGAAATGGATTTTAGAGGTACCAGGCTCCCGCTGATCATCAGAGGAATGTAAAGCCAGAAGGACAAATAACGTGGAAGGCATTTATGAGTCAGCGCTCTGACAGAAGATCCTCTGAGAACCATCAGAGCTGAGCCCACAAACCACCCAACTATCCAAACAAAACTTCAAGCGGCGCCTGGTATTTATCACTTGTTTGGATTTACTTGCCAAGAAGTGGGCAGAGATTTTAAAAACAGGAAAAGTAAACGCCTCTAAAATGGACACGCTGTTTCAACCCCGATCAACAAAACAGAGGGGCATCTATGTGAAGCAACAGAGGAGAAAATAGTCCAAGATAAAGACAATTAAAGATGTTCAGTGTGATATAAAAACCTATTAGTAGTGAAGGTAGTTGTGTCTTTCCCTTACTAGCAAGACAGATTGAAAAAATAAGATTGTAATCTCAATTGCTGTTGTTTTTAATTACTGTGAAACACAGGGTGAAACCGGAACATGAGAAATATCATTGTAAGTTTGTCGTGGATAAATGCAGTGTCTCTCATGAAGTTTCCACACACTGTACCGTCCTCTCGATGCTCTGCTTTTTCTCTCTGTCAAAAACTGACTTAACAGAAGACAGAGCAGATGGAATCTCAATAAGAGAAGGAAGTCAAGATGAGGCCGAACTTCCTAGTTAGAGAGTTCGCTTCATGCTCGTCAAACTCACTGCATGGGGGACCTGACAGAAAAGATGGAGGTGCTTCCTGTATTCGCCATGTTCCAACTGCTCACAGGTCCACATGGGCTTCGGGAACATTTCCTTTTCCTGCACATGGTTTGACTTTAAACAGGTTGAACATGTGGCAGGCCTTATTTCCCCTTGAGTCAGGCAAGCTGAAGACGGGGTCTGGGGGCCGGACAGTGTCTACAATTAAAGAGACAGAACACTAACCTGGGCTCCAGTCCAGGTGGGAGTTTTGAAATACATGCAAGGGTTTTGACTCATTTAAGAGAGATGCTCTTAACTGGGTTTTGTTTTTTTAACACAACCGAACGTACAAATTAATGAATTAAAAGACATCAAATGAAATCAAAGAGCCAGTTTTACAAACAAAAATGCGTTAAATTTGGGCTACAAGGTGATGCCAATTGCTCAATTAATTTGTCTTGTTCAAAATCACTTATAAAATGGATCCTAATAAGCACCTGATCACACATTATTCTGCTGTTTAAAATAAACCTTCTTTCTATTTCCATGCAGTTTTGTGTTAATTATATATCATACACCAGGTGTCCGCCACATGAAAAACAACTGTGGCGCACCACTACAGCTTAAATGAGAGCCGCCATGTCTTCAAAAAAAATAATCAAATCTCACATGATCAAACGTATTAAAACAAAGGCGAAGCATCAAAACAAGCAGGTAACACGTAATGCATCATGGAGATGGTGGTAGTTTTCGGCATGTTTTCAATGGAAAAATCCAGAAAGAAACCTCCTGATGACTGAGGTCTGTTGCCTCTTGAACAGCATTTCGTCTGAAATATCACCAATTCACTATATGTCAAAACCTTCCCATTATTATCCCCTTATTTCTCTATTGCTCTCTCTATCTGTCAACGTATCTGTCAACTTCCGTCAACGTCATGCTACAACACTTTTTCAAAATATAATTTTTGAGTTGTATTCAAGAGTTCGGAAATACATGGTCGCACAAGTGTTCGAGCCTGGGTTCGAACATCAGTATGAGCTAAGCTAGGCTAACCACGATGATGGTTAACTGTTAGCGAGATTTGTCACAGTCGAGTCGGAAACACAACAAACCTTCTAAAGTGCCACAATGATTTAGCATTATGGCTAACGGCTAACATGGACCCATTGGACACAAGACTCGCAAAATTCATAAGACCATTTACACGTTTTATTTAGCTTCAGGATTTTTTTTCTTAAAATAATAGCTCTAGTTCACAAATACATACATTACCATACTTTGCCATACAGTCACTCCTTTATACATATCCTAGATTCCAGATTGCTGCCAATACACAGCCCGACTGATAACAAGGTAGCACTGTCATTACGAGTCTTGCTAGACACCCAACTATACAGGCGGTCAAGACCTCTACACTGCGTTGGCAAGAACCCTGCAATCGCAATTTTGAAAAACGATTTGACTTGTTTTACTTTTGTTCCACATGAAGAAAGGAAAAGTACTTTACGGGAAAGGGAGCACTTCATTTTTAAGCTCCCAAAGAATTCAAGGGAGAACAATAGTCTACTCTTTAGTATGTCAAACACCCCAAATTGAAGACAATTTATTTTTAACTTGGGAAGGAAGTGAAAGAAAAGAGCAGAATCCAAACTCATCGGAAACCCTCTTCATTGGCCTGTTTATGAGCACAGCACCCATGAGGTTAGTCACTAGTGACGGGATCTCCTATCATTGGCTCTCTTAAAGCAACACTGAGCAACCAGACCCTTATAAAAACATCAGCCTTCCTCTCTTTTGTGAGGATGATATATAAGCCTCCATCCATTCACGATGGTTCGGGGCTAAGCAAGTTCAGCTTTCCTTAAAAGGAGAAAATATGCTGGTTTCGCAGGGGAAAAAAGGAGACGGGAGGCCGTCAAAGTGGGAGCGACCGGCGGGAATATAGAAGCAATGTAATGGATGTTTGAGGAATGCTCAACAAAAGCCCTGGTTAAGAAGATGAAGTGAGTGAGAATTTACGAAAAGGATAAACATTCAGTCATATCTAACAGGCGTGATTGCTGCACTTCAAAAGTTAAAAAAAGATGGAAAGCCCTCGCTATTTCCCAGTCGGCTTGAGTGCACGCGCAAGCTGGTGCGTCTAAGTTAGTAAAGCTCAAACATTTTAGTTCAGCAGAAGTTTGGGTGGAGTGAGAGAACAGTGGTGGGGGGCAAACTGGAGGTACTTCATTTTGCTGTGTGGTCTTCAGTGAGCGGCCAAACACTTTTCCAACACAGCTTAAGTGCGGTCACTGCCCATTGAACCAAATGTAATTTGGATTTTAGCTACCTCTCAAGCAACTTTGAACAAAGACAGGCCACATAAAGTTTCTAATCTGCTTTCTTACGGATGAAGATCCAGTAAGTCAGGAGATTTTGCTCTTCTGTCCCAGGATGTCTTTTAAATATGTGAAGTATATTTTAAGCAATACAGTCAGAAGTCTACTTCAACAATGACCAGAAAAACACTCAGAGAGACCGCTTGTTTATGTCAGTATTTCTGGATAATTTGATTAAAATCTGGTCAACCTTTTTTCGTGTATTATAAATGTATCATTAATTTTTATTTTATTTTATTCTCTTACAGTCAGATAAACGCTGACAATCACAATAACCCAAAAACATTAAGTAACAAAGCAATTATTCATTTATTCACAATTTTAATGACATAAATAGAGCATTTTTCAGGTCAAGGACTTTTGAAGCCCAGTTTCTTGTGGGCTAAGTGAACAGAAAGGGGTTGATTTGTGTATTTTGTCTTTCTAAGATATGTGACACATTTGCAACACTTGACAGCTTACAATAGGTGAGTGATTTGTGACCAGATCCTTCGATTTGAAGTATGATAACAAACTATTTTAAGATGCTACCCAGACTCCTAATTATCGAAATAAATAATAATAAACAACCCTTCTATACAGTGGCAGGAGGCCAAAAATGCTGCGAGGATTCTGAGGAGTTCCTTTAAAAGAACAAGGAGCCTCAGAATATAATGTAATTCTCTCCCGGATGAAGGCGCGGTGTGGCAGACACAAGGTAAAAAAATAGAAAAAGTGAGAGACTCATGCTGAAAAGGCTTTGAAGTATTCAAAGTCTCCGAGAGGCTTTTTACTGCTGAGAGACGGAGTACATTTTTTGTATCATCACAAGACTTCTTAAAACCACACAAAGCTGAAGTCAAATTTTTCGTAGCTCTGGAGAGTACTCCGGAATTTGACAAGGAAGTCTTATTTCACCTGAATTCTGGTTCTGCTTTTTTTTTTTTCCAAGAAAACAATGGGCTCTAAAGTGCAAGCATGAGCACCAACCTCAAGCAGAAATAATTACATCCTCTCAAGCTGATAAGTTAACCAGGAAACAGGTTTCAGATATACCTAAACCAAACTTGGAACATAATTTCATGGGCCGCTATCTACTGTACGCTCTAAATTCAGCCGTTGATGCTCGGAGCCACCTCGTTTTGTAAAAGTATTCAGAGACAAAATTTCACCTTATCAAACTTATGACGGTCACAACTGACTGAACATTATAGACGTCAAATCGCAGTGATGGTGAGTCTGGGGGTGTGTGAGCATGTGTTCATTTTTAACCTAAAAGTGGAAACATTTTTCTGAATATTGCAGGATTTCCACCACATATAAACTAATGTGGTGCACCGGCACCGCCACAGCTGCAATGGCATGAGAAAAATGAACTCTTTTTAAAGATGAAATCTTCAGTGATCAAACACATTAAAACGAAGTGGAAACTTCGAAAGAAGTGGATAGCACATAACACATCACGGGTTTCAGCGATTTATTTGCAGAAAAATCCCAAAAGAACCTCATAATGACTGAAGTCCATTGCTCGCAGAACTGTCGTTGTGCATTCCTAAAAAAACGGACCGCATGAGAACGGCTTAGATAGGAAAGCATGTGTGTGCGTGTGTGTATAGCTGGCTTAATCCTTACTTACGGGGGACCAATTTTGACCAAACACCATCTCGTGAGGACCTTATGCCTTTGTGGGGACCATTTGGCTGGACGCCACAAATCCCATCCTCAATTTCAGGATGAAGACATCAAAATAACTGGGTCATCATAGTCAGGTTAAAGTTTGTTTATAGTCCTGGTTAAGGTTAGCCGTTTGAGTTGGGCAGTTAGGTTTAGGGTTAGAGGCTGGGGAAAGCGTTCCAATGACATCCAATGACAAAGATACAAAGGTATATGTGTGTTTTGCGCATCAAAGGACATGATGATATGATCGCCATCTACATCCAATGACCACAAAAAAAAAACCCTGTCATGAAAGACTTGCAGCTAGTGGTGACACATTCCTACTGCACGTGAAACACAATGACATCATTTTCGGTCATGGCACAGCGAGGAGCAGTGGCTCAACCCCTGACCAATCACACCACAGTAGTGAGTCAACATCAAGTGAGCAAGGTAGGACCTTTAAAACACAGATTCGATTCATTCGGCCCATTTATTTTTACAAATTATAATTTATCCATAATGGTTGGTTCCAGATTATTCTGAGTCAGTCGTGTCTTCACTGAATCCATCTTTAGCTTTAATTTCTCATTTGTGTGCCAAGATACTTGTAGACTACACACGTTAAAATATTTTTTTTATGTATTTAAATACATGGACTTGGACCCTTATTCTTCTTCAAACATGGTGGTGTCCAGATATACTACTTGTCTAAGTTGGTCGTCTTCCATATTTCTTTGGACATATTGTTGCTACAGCCCTGAAAGATGATGGCATGACTGATCTTGTTTAGTGCCTTTCTTTATCCTTCTTGACCCCTCCAATGTGTTGTGTTTTGAACAGCAACACCAAACGCACAGAACACATGGACGCAGTGATCAGTGACATTTGAAAGGGGTGGGTACAATTCCATTTGTAAGAGGAGCATGAGAGCGCCTTTAACCCTCACCCCATTTCGCTCATTGCCATAACAGTATCATTGACCATCAAAAAGGAATTGAATTATACAGAGAAAGTAAATGGTGGTCAACAACATCTGAGTCTCAATATGGGACTAAATGAGCAGTTTAAATGGAATTGCTTTGTGGGCTGACTTCTCTAAAGCCCTTCCCAAGTCACCACAAACATAAAACAAGCTGATCGAGGCGCAGTGAAAGTCATTTTGTCTCCTGCTATCCAATTAGATGTTTAATTCTCTCAATAATCAATTATTTAAATCGCCCATACTGCTCTGCAGCACCAAGTGCAAAACAGGACACAAGTGTGGGGGTTTGTTAACTCAGCCACATGGCTCTGACAAGTGTAACAAAGACGAATGACCTGTTGACTGCTCCAATAAATAAGCACCTTCATCTGTAATCTTATTCCCGGAAATCCTTGCCGCTTTGTTGACGCCAATAATGACATTTACACCCGGCACGCCTGACGTGATTTGCCACAGTTTTTTTTGTTGGTTTGTTTGTTTGTTTTCTGTCTTCTAGCACAAGCATGAATACTACATGGCATGAAGCCATTTGTTTTCACCATCTCCACTCTCAACAAGTCACACATGGAAGGTGACACGCTGTAAGCAGAGAGTGAAATTAAAGCACCGCACACGTGTGATGCTGCAGAGAGGAGGGATCTCCACAAATGTAAACACAGGGAGTCTGTTTAGGCTCACAGAATCACAGCTTCCATACACTTAGACGGAGAATCCCTCACAACACATCTTAATGCAGTTAGTTTGAACACATTTCTTTTTTTATATCTCATAACAACAAGTGTGTGGTTTCAATTCCCAGGACTAATCTCGCAGTCTAATTGGAATGGTGTAGATGTTTCTCGCCCCGATGAGGAAAGTTTTTGGCTCTCCGCTGAAACTATTATCCTGAAGTGTTAACGATATGTCGCATTATCACATGAAAAAACGTTATAACTGTGCAAGTGTTCTGCTGCAGTTGATTTGATTTGCCACTAATATATTTATGGAGTGCTATTTGTTATAATTCAGGTGTGTTTTTGGACTTTGAGGGTGAGGTCAGCGTGCCACACAGACCCAGCTTTTTTCTGGAAATAAAAAAAAAAAAACTCCTCAGGAAATAACTTTCTGCGCGAAAAGAATGAATGATGTCACTGATACTAATGAACTCATTATAAGTACTGAAGAGTCAGCTGTCGCTTCACTATAAAGGGCTGCGCACTGATCCACAGGTGAACTACCTGCTCATCGCTACTACCATTCAAATGTGAATGATGGTGAATGACACGACACTTGAGGACAGACAAAGCTGCAGTCGATGTCGGAGTCTGGACACCTACTGTGGGCTTTTGGGGTAGAACGGTAGTGTGACATGGCTGAGATCCTGGATGTCGAAGGCGGTGGGTTCGGCTGAGATCGCCTGCCTCTTGGTCCGCTGCTGTTCGTGCATCTCATTCTGCTTGTGGACCTGCTGGGTCGCCGGCTTGATGACGGATCGGTACTTGTCCAGTTCGTTCTGTAGCCTCTGGATGAGCTCGTCTTTCTGGTCGAGCTCCAGCTCCAGCTCGTCTATGAGCGCGTCTCTCTGCCGGAGCTCCTCGATCTTCTCCTGCAGCGCGTACTGGAGGTCGCGCAAGGTTCCCATGTTTCACTCAACAAGTTTATCCAAAGCGGTCGAATGCTCGTCCTCTCGCCTTTGCCGCGCGGCTGGGAAACTTTGGCGGGCATGAACAGCGTCTCTCCTGAGGGTGGGGAGAGGGGAGGGGGAGGGAATCCTGGACGCAAAGGTATGCTTCGGTAGATCCCGCGAAAGTGATTCCCTCCACAATCGGGCAAAGTTTCCTCTCCTCGCTCGCTCTCGCTCTCGCTCTCTCCCCAGCGTGCGACAGTGCAGACGCGTCTTCGCCGAGTGCGTCAAGCTGCGCACGGCGAGGGGGGCGCCTACAGGAATCTGCGCCACAGTGCAAGTCTGTCACTCCAAACAGAAGCACGTTCAGCTCCCGTGAACAATGGAGTCAGGGAGAAATCACGGTATCGGGGAAGCATGTCATCATTCAGCCCTGAGGCTGCCAGGGAGCGAGCTGGAGACGCGCCGGAGCTTTAATAGGAACTTGATGGAAACTTAATGAACCTCCGAGTGAAAACGGTATTTACATGCAGTCTATAAAACGTGGGAGTTGGGTCGACCCGTCACAACAAAGGCGTTAGAACGTGTTATCATGCATTCAAAAAAAAAAAAAAATCATTAAGGTTCAGAAAATACAGATTGCGGTATTTCTACCACCGGTGTGTGGAACAGTATCACGATGAGTCGATCGAAGAATGAAAACTTAATTTAAATGTATTATTCAACAGGTAACAACAGGTCACATGACACGTAGGTTCAAACATTCAGGATCAGACTCTATGATCAAACAGACTTGATAATCTGTAATCACGTCACGTCGAATGGATTCTTCCTTTGATATATCAATATTATCCTCAAAATGAAGTTGAACAGTGGCATCATAGCGTCCAAGTAGAGATAAACTTGTGTCAGTACTTTATCATATTAATGGATTCTCGGGAGGATATTCCCAAAATGTTCTCCTCCATGACACTGTAGTTTACTGTATCAAATTAAAGGTCGGTGGCAAAAATCATTTTATGGTCAAACTCAATACTAGTCAAAAGAGCACTATAACAGATGTTAATAAAGCCCCCACCAGGTGAACTTACCATTTGGCAGGGTGTTTTCTAGTAAACAGAGCACATAAATGTCATTTTTATTTCTGCAACCATTGGGAAGCCAATGAAAGGCTCTAAAGCAGATGCATGAAAAAACATGAGTCTCTTGTGTTAAGATGAGGAGACAATGTTGAACCACATTGATCTCACATTCTGCTTTATTTGTTTCCAGTTAAAGTGAGTGCCATTTATAGACAGTCCAATAAATAGATATTTGAGTCTGACACCACTGTTTGAGTCCCACACCCCCTTGTGAGCCTCACAACCCTGAGAAAAGCCAATGCCGCTGACTGGCTAGACAGCTACATATTCAAAGGATTACATTTCCAATACCAGACATGGATTATGTTCTTATAGATAGGAGCCAGTAGACTGTAAAACTACATCATATTAGCTGAAATGGATCATGTTTTCAGGTTCTAAATAATCTGAATGCGTTGTGTTCCAACTCCAAACAAATGAAAAACGCTGAAACTAAGCTCTTATTCTCATGTGGTGAATTATCATAGGACAAAATCAGTATTTGAATTTTAGTTCAATTAAAAGAGCTTTAAACAACTTTTTGTATTCCAATTATTGTGGCTGCAAAATTTCCTTTGAGCCCCCAGTGATATGTACTTGTTGCTGGGAAACAGGCTCCAACGCTTTAGATTGCACTTTAGCTTTGTTTTCATTGCATCAGGTCATTACAGCAGCTCTCACATCAGACAGGCGGTTTACAATATGATCCTATTTTCTATGTAAAGCTGTGATCAATATCGTCAGTTCACCGAATCTGCGTCAAGCTAGTTCATTTTTTCACAGCAGATGACAAAGACGGGCATTTACTAAAGGTGCCAAAGGCTTTGCATGGTAATCTTCCAGACTGTCACACACCAGTAGCAGAAAATGTGAAAGCTGCTGAAGATCACGATGGTGCAGCTGATCCACATTCCCAATCTAATCTTGTGTGTGTCGACTCGGAGCGCCGCTGGTGTCCCTCCACATTATTCCAATGAGTCGTCTAAAGCTCAGAGAACAGTGTTTGGGTCTTGTGTGCCCTGGACAAATTCAGGGGAGGATAAACTGCCAAGGACAATCTGATAGGAAGGAGAGTTACTGAGGCTAAAAACAGCAATTATATGCTGGGAGTCAGAAGACTGGGCACGCAGGGGGGCCAAAAACAGCGCGCAGCCAAGCGGATGGGAGCCTTTTTTCTTTTCTTTCATCATGCAAACATCTATTTCCCAGTAAAACCATGGTAATAACTGGAAACGGAGCGAGTGAGAGGCTCATCAAAGACCACAGCTGCCCTCTGGTGGTTGACTAAGGCACGATCGTCGGGCTCAAGAACACTATTACTGACGTCAAACAAAACTAGATTCATTCACGCCCGAAGCAAGAGCAGCTCAATTAAAGGATGTCAGTGCTATACAGGAACATCAAAGTGGTTCCGGAAAGAAAAAAAGCCAAGCAATCCGCGTCTGATCATTAACAATAACAGCTGGACCCTAAAAGCAATTAGAAGTTTTAATCATAAAAAAAAGAGAAATACGATTTTCTTTTAAGAATCTCTGAAAATATAACAAATCAAGCTCTATTCAATGCACACACAGCGCGCATGGATGATCTAAAATCATGATTATTAAAATAGGTTCTGTGGTTAATTCAGACTATATGGCCAAAAAAGAAATTATTTTCTTTCCATTTGTTCAATGCAGAATATTACACAGACTATATAACAGAGGGAATCTTCACATATTTTCCAACAAACTGGAGATGTCTCTTGTCTTTGTTATCTTAGATTTGTCACCAGTTATTCAGCACTTTCTTCCATGGGGTATGTCTCCTTTATTCTTCTACACAAAGGAGTATAATGCGTCTAGAAGCTTTATCTCTCACCTTATGCTAGGATTTTTATCATTATTAACAGTTATTATCCTATTACCCTCTTTACCTCTGGATAATTTTCTCATTTTGCAAAGAGACCGAACAGAAGAATAAATTTCCCAGTTTTAGAAGCCATAAAATCTGAAAAAATTATGCTTTGTGGATGAGGGAGCTCTTTAAATATCAGCACCAAAACTTGCAATACTTCACTGCTAATAAAATAAAGCTAATAAAAACTTCATCTGAACTACTGATTATATGTAATATAAATTAAAAGCTCAAAAATGTCTGTTGAAGTCGGCTCAACTAGTAAAAGTATCAGGGCTCCAGATTCATTTTTCAGTGTCTAAAAAATACACAAATTTGTTTTCAAACCTTCCAAAAGGAGCCACATCATTCCAGTACAACAAGACAAATGGTTGCTCTATGTGACTAACTACACAAACGGACAAGCAACCCCACCAGGTAAACAACATTTACCAGGTCCTGGTCTCAGTCCGATGAAGATTATTAGGAAGAAGCTAACCATGAAAACAGATATGTTCGTCAATATCACTCCAATAACTTCATCAAAGCTACCTTCAAAAACGTGTTGATGGAAACTAATCCAATCGAAAACCATAGTATTTCCTGCTCTCATCGTCAAAAGGACATGACTGTCCTTCAAAGCACCTCTGAGATTTAGATTTCACCTCTCTAACCATCCAGCTCAGCCCTTTTCCTATACAGATCAATAGAAACCAGATCCATTGCTCTATGGTGCGGTAATTCGATGAGCGGGGCGGGACACTGACTGGAGCTGAGTCCTAATGGCTGAGGGTCACCGAGTCTCGGACACTGCTGCGGTCAGGTTGGCAGATGGCAAACACAAAAAAAGCCTTCATACAAAAAGAAGCATGTGTCGAAATATGATCTTTTTCTGTCACGACCTCTGCCAGAACCTTATTTGTATTTTAATTCGCTGTCTCTCAGGGATCAGTGGTGTCTGAAGGTACACCGAACACCAATTAGTGGGTGCAAATGAAGTTCCCCGCTGTCTGGGGTTTATTAATGCAAAGGGAGATTGGAAAATGTCTCCGGATTTTAATAGCGTCAACCCCATTGTCTGCTGCATCTTAATGGGGTAAGCGGCTTGTGTGTCTCTTCACCTCATCTGACATCAGTGCCAAACATTCTTGGTGTTGAAGCACACAAGTGTCGAACATCAGATCGGATAAATGTCCTTTCGCTGCTTATTTGCTGCACTTTAAGAGAATAAGGGAGATGCAAAAGCCCAAGTGCGTGATAGCTGGATGTAATTTATCTTTCATAACAAAGATGAGCCAGACTATAGGGCCGGGAGGAACAAGAAATAATAGACTGTCTGCAAAGTTTTTGCTGAATCCATCAGGCAACAGACAGTAGAATAGCTGTGACAAGCTGTTACCAGTTGAATATGCCTGCTTTTTTTTGCTTGATAAAATGTGTATGTGTTTTGTTGTGCTTTTCCCCAAAATACTGAACACAAACTAATTCCACTCAATCATCATTTATATATATATATATATATATATATATATATATATATATATATATATATATATATATATATATATATATACATTTGCAATGAACTGACTGTGAGTGAGAGCTGGGGTCAGAAACTGTTTTATAAATCACTGAATATGCGTGTATTTCAATGACTGTTTCGCTTTCATCATCACAATGTGCAGCGCCACCTTGCGATTCACACAACCATTACAGATATAACGCCAAACTAGATGCATCAGCCTCAAGGCATGTTTGGTGTTTCACAACAACTTCTAAATAGCTATAAAACAATATTTTGTTCTTCCTTTGATTCTTCCTTTGACTTTCATCAGTTTGTGGCGGCTTCCTGTTTACACTTATTCACGCATGCGCATTGGACTTAATTGATCACGTGATATGATAAAAGTATGAACTATAAAGCCGATGAGGAATCACAGTTGAAAGTTTGACTTATTCTTTTAAACACTGAGAAGTGGTCATTTGATTAAAATGAGAAGACTAAACTTTTTGTACTATATACGAAACAGACATTAGGTTTTGATGGTGGCATTAGGAAGGTGAGGAAGGAAGCATATGGCCGAGACACCGCGTGTTCTAATGGAGTATTAAATATCCTCAGACATGCACTCCGGGTCCTCAGCGTCCAGCTACTAAAAGCCAATAATGCATCGCACTTCCTCCCGGCCGGCTCCTGTGGGAGCTCCGTGATGGATCTGATCAATTAGAAGCCCTTTTCTGAAGCTGCGTCATCGGCCCCAAGAATGAAACTGCTCCTCCATTCATGACGCTCGCGTTCAGAAAGCGCACATGTGGGGAACGGCCAGCAAACTCAGGTGTGAGTTGGCACAGGAAGTTGAAGTTGTAAATCACAGCTGACTGAAACGTTTGCTCCGCGGTAGGAAAACATGAGACGTGTCAGAGATTGTGATCTTACCAGTCAGACTTGGCATATTTCCGAAAAGCCTGCCTTGACAGGTCCTGGTGCGTCTGCGGCTCGGCAGAGATTCCCTGCGCCCGGCGGGTTCTCGGTCCAATAAGTTGCGCGCTGGGCAGAACCGACTGACATTTGTGTAATTTCCTCTTCAGCTCCTGGATCTCGTCCTCTCTATCCGCCAGCCGCCTCTCCAAGTCCCGTATCCTCTCCTCTTTGAGCAGCAGGATCTTGGCGAAGTCGTCCTCCAGGTCACTCATGTTGAAAATCCGCGTGCAAACTTTACACGAAATCGAGCTAATCCCAGTTGGAAAATGATCCCAGATTCCTGCGTGCTGCCCGCCGGAGTGTGTCGTGGAGACCGTCGTTCAACGACGAGAAGCGCACGATTGATGGAGCAGCGCAGATCCAGAGTCCGCCGAGCCTCCGGGGAGCAGCTGATGATCTTTCATTGAGAAACCAATTACAGCAGCTCTTCCTCAAACTGGCCACTAAACTCACGTAGTTCACCGCCTCTCGCGCTGCAAACGCGCCAGCTGTCCACTATTTGTCTGTCCACACAGAGTAACATTCAGTGCCCGACCCACTCAAATCAATCCCAGGAAGTGACCCGGTGCTGACTGGTGCCAGAGATCCACTTTCATATATGTGGCCGAGCACATGAAGCATGAAGTGAAAGTGATTTCCATATAGGGCAAGCAGACCACAGCCCCTATACACACACAGCCCGGGGCTCGCGCACAGCTTTACATTTTCATTTATTCATGATGATCTGAGGAGACACAAGTTTGGTAACACACATACATTGAGAAAAAATGACAAGAGATTAATGCGAAGGCAAAGATAGAAATGAATCTTATTGTCTGAATTCGCATTCTTGCTCTCATTCTTGTTGTCATCATGATTTATTTACTCTTCCATCATAGTAATACTCATTCTAATCACTGTAGAAATCAACTTTGTCTTTGGAATTATTGTTGTCTTGAATCATCAACATTCCTGTCAACATCTAGATCTTCCTCTACATTTTTTATGGTTAAACATCATTATTTTATGTTGTAACACCATAAAATGCTTAGTTTTCATGACATTAGTGTTCAGAAATGTTATTGTTCAATTCCGTTTAAAATGCTGTTTAATTCTGTGTCTTTTCTCAGATGAAGCGAATTGCTGCGCGAGGCATGTATGGGACTAGTGAGACACAGCCGAGGATTGACGGAGGGATTACAGCAGCAGCGAAGCCCCCTTGTTTGCTATGGTAATAGTGTGGAGAAGGTCAGAGAATCTCCAACATCCATGGTGTTTGCTGATGAAATAGTGATTTGTTGTGAGAGTCAAGAGCAGGTATCGGCAAGAGAGTAGAGGGAGAAGGGCTGGTCAATGCAAGACAGCATATGAAATGATAGAGGTTCAAGGATCAGTTATGCAGGGTAATGGACAGAAATCAAGGGAGGTGCAGGCGAGGTGGAACTGGTGGAGAGTGAAAAGGGAAGCCTTAATGGACAGTAGTGACGTTGGTTTAGATCCCATACGGAGACAAAGTCGTTTGAATCCCCACAAGTTCTCAACCCATCCTGCCATTGGTTAATATATTGACGAAGGAAAGTTGACTTTTGGGTCCTAAACTGACAACAAAGGCAACACACTCATGCGTCGTACACGTGAGATGAATATGCTTTTCAGTAAATAAAAGAAAATAAAAGCTAAATCACATCGTCAGCCCACACTGTCTTTTCAAGGCTAAATGGTAGCACATAAGATTCATGGGTGCATGCACCATCTTACTTCGATGCATCAATACAATGTCTTCATTTTCAGTGAATCCCTGTGGACTGCTGAAACGGCTTCGTCGCTCAGGAGCACTTTTTAAAATCTGGCTCGGAAAATGATCACATATAGAAGATCTTGAACATTAAACGTCAGTCGTTACTTTTCAAATTCTGAATTATTTTATACATAATATCCAATATATTCACGATCTTCCAACAGGTATGATTTATATTGAGAATCTTTTATAAAATGTATATAAAATCAAAGTTTCTATACAATTAAATTACATATTTTAAGAATATAATGTCAATGTTTACAATACTGAAGTAATATAAGTGATAGTTAATATCTTTTTTTCTTCTTCTGTTTTGGCTCTTGGCTTCACAGCCCCTCACTTCAGTGTATAATGTGGACCCTCATAGGTTAAAGTGAAGGAGATAACCCTTACGGCAATGCAGAAAAAAGAGGACTAATACTAATATACTCCAAAAATACATATCTATCTTCAAAATGGTTTTATGTACCTTTTGTATTCATTACTTAGACATCAAACTCCGTTTATCGATTGAAGTGACCACAGATGCCAGCTATATTCTCCCATTACTGCAGAAGGTTTGAGATATTTAGATTTATGAATTCATGAATTGGTACTTGATTCTACGTATTTATATGCATTTTTCGGACCAAAAAGCATTCCAAACAGTGGCGTTGTATTCACACCATGTCTGCGTATGAGAAGAAAAGATTAGTGTAAACTACAAATATGCCCCCGACACAGGTTCTCACTTTCATTTTCAACAGTGAGGTAATGGATCATGGTTTCGTAGGCAGTTCAATTAATCTCAAAAACCAGCTTCAATTTTTCATTCTACCGCTGAAGTCAAGTCAATGAATTCATTCGGAGCTGTGTGTTGTGTGTGTGTGTGTGCACGTGCTGCGAGAGTTTCCTTATGCCAAGTTAAAAATAGCGTGAGTGACGAGATCTTCTTGGTGCTGGTGTCGTGCGCAGAACCTCAACCTTTTCTGTCACTTCTCATTATTCCAGCCATCTTTCAGCGGTTGCTGGACAGACAAGGTTTTGATGGTGTGATTGCACTTTCATTCGCGTCTTTTTAAGGATCCCACAGACAAACGTTGAGGTCATCTTCATGACCAACACATCCTCTCTCCCACGGCGTAATATACTGACAAGTGGACTTCTTTGCCCTAGTGGCTTTTCACACTGTGGGGTTCTGTCCCGGGAGGCCTGAGTCCGATTCGCCCCCTGCTGTGCAGCATCACACCTCTGCGCCTCAGGCGATGTCCTGTTTTTCCTCCTCAGCTGGCAGCTCTCTGCGCAAAATAGCTGGTTTGTGAAGCACGTCTCAAGGAAGTCGTACTGAGCCGCGCAACAAACTATTTACCTCCACCGGCTTAACCTCCTTATTTCTCTGTCACTTCTTAACATTATGAGTCGTCCTCACCTCAGAACTGAACTGATGACGGAGCTCCGCCACGGCTGTAACAGAATATGGCATTTCACAGCCAAAACTAAACATGAAAGAGTCGTGTCATGTTTGTTTTACAAGGAAATAGCGGAAACAAGCTGCGTAATACGGAGCGTCTTAAACACGTTGAACACAATGAGAGAGATTACAGACAGCGATCAGATCGGCCTTTATCATGTTTGTTTGAGTCGCACTGTACGCATAGTTTCCGGCGTCTAGCACCAAGTCGCCTGAGGCGAGAAGCTCACCACCTGCTGAGAGTATCCCGAGACAAAGTGCAGGTCTGGAGCCGGGACCAAGTCTGCGGCCAAAACTCGACTCGCTTGTGTTCACATCTCGGACTTGTGAGCCAAAAGAGCTTTGTCTCGAGACAGAACCCCTAGTGTGAAAGAGCCCCCATACTGATGACAAAGGCAGCCTTCTGCGTTGCATGTTGACGCATTAGATTGTCGATTAAAGTGCATGTTCCGCATTCTACCGAAGCTCAACACACACAAAAAAAATAAATAAACAGCAGAAGGAGTTTGGGGTAAGGTGAACCATGGGATGATGCACCATTCGTTCTACGCACAGCAACATGTCAATTGCTATTCAAAGTTTTTACCAATGCCTTTGGTACCTTTGGGACCTTCGGTACCATCACTAAGGAGGAGAGCCGCGCAACAGGCTATGTGTGCGCTCCACACACCCCCTGCCTCGAGCAATACACGGGAAGGAAAACATTTCAATTCGTCAACATGCAACACAGAAGGCTGCCTTTTTCATCAGCATGGGACGAAAAAGTTCCTTTTCCAATGTCAATATATGGCGCCATGGGAGTGAGGATGGGTTGACACATGCACTTCTTGGAATGAATGCTGCATCTTTGCTTGCTAGTACTCATCCGTCCAAGACAATGATGCTGCCATTCAAGGGAACAGTGAGTGATTAATTATGCATACAGCAGACTCCATCCGGTTAATGACAGTGTTGAATGGAGTGTCACCTTCAGTGACCCTTGTGTGTCCCATAAGGATATATTCGAACACTCCATTGAAGAACATCCCATTAAAATAAAAAGCAGAAAACATCATCCATGTGCATTTAGAAAGCCTTTGATCTGGCCACATTAGCACGACCAACACTCCCCCGGAGTTTGTTTACCCACTATTTACGTCACCGCTGCGACAGGCTTGACATGACCCCCACGCTGGACGGCTTTCATGTTGACACAGAGCATGAAATGCTGCACTACTAGTTTAGACCTCAGCTCGCCACGGTTCAGCTCCTGTGGAGGGTTTGTGGAGTGGACGCCGAGTTCATCTTGAGATTCACACTTGAGCCGTGCGCAAATCACGAGCGGGAATGAGCTCATGCTCCTTGCAGAATAAAAGGAATGACTTCCAGACAGTCGAGTCAAACTGAGCCATAACATTATATATTACAGCCCCACGGGTAATGATTTAAGGTTCAATAATTGACCTTTTTATAATCTCAGATCTCTCATATTTATTGTTTACATAAAAAAGCTTGAGGTCACAAATATATTTCCTTTATAATGTTACATATTTATATATTTCAGATCATATTAAATAATAATTGGATGTTTTTCTTATTATGCTTTTTATTATTATTTCCTCATTATTTATTTAATTTCCTTAAAAATATTGTCTTCCCCAACTATTTGATAGTATTGATATATGAATGCATTTCTCATTTCACCTTTTTAATAAATAATTTTGACAATAATGTACAAGTGCTAATAATGTGTAGGCCCCTCCTGACAGTTGCCTGAAAGTCAAAGTCGCGTTCCGTTTGTAGTCTTTTACAAGTGTCTAATTCTCACGATACAGATTTAAGACTCTATCTATATGGTGAGCATGTCAGGACCCCTCAGTTGTGGCTGGACGAGGAGGCAGTCGGTGAGAGCATCCCCCCTGCAACAGCAGCAGATAAGCAGTTAAAGATAAGTGATGTGCGAGTGAACTCAAGGCCTGGACCACTTTGTCTTTTCTGTGTTTCAGCTCCAGCCTGGTGCCCTCCCGGCTGCCTGAGGGACAGATCAGCTTACAAGGGAGGATGAGGGCAGACATTAGTCACTGGTTTCCTGTAATACACTCACTCACACATGCGTATGCACAAGCTAGGAAGAATTAGAGGCCGGTGTCATGGGTATAGCCAGACATAAGCTTGCACATCATTATCACCCACGCTCACATACATAGATGGATGTAACCATTCACAAAGTTGCAGTCCCAGCAGGCGTGTGAGCGTCATCATGTGAGGAGGTATTATTGAAAGTGCAGCGCTTGGAGAAGATTTGAGTCTCCTGAGTAGCGCCCCCTAGGGCCTGGGTTGTGTTTGATACATCTGCTGATGTTGTCTCCACTGTGGCTCCCAGTGATGAAGGCTTGTTTACGCATCTCAGATCGAGTCAATGGCCTCGGGTGCACAGCTGACGGCAACCCCTCCAAAATCTAACCATCTGTCAGGCTATATCAATATAACAAGATCGTAATTGGTCCTCACGGCTGCAAGGTCACTGAAGGGATTGGAGCGAGCGAGAGCGTTCCAGCAATGAAAATGTACATCTGGCTCTCAGACATCTTGGACCAGACGATGATCGGGAAATAAAGACAATCTTGAGAGTGAAAGTGCCGACACAGATGTCACGGTTGACAATCTCAAGAACATCTGTTCCTGTTTACCATTACCAGCAGCTACAAAAAGTTTTTTTCTTCATTCATGCAGAACATTTGCAGGTTCACTCAGAGGAAGGAAATAACCAACCAAACGTGGCCTTTAAGTGAGCCCCATAAAAAGGTCAGGTTAGGCAAAGACTGCACTTGGGCCATTGTAGTTTGATGCCACTCGAATTCCCTTGAGCCCAAAGTTCTTTACCTGTGGGACTCATGTTGGGAAGAGGAGTACGTCATGGAGCTGCTCTTAGTTCTGTGTTGTGGTTTTGGACAGTCTGACAAATCATATCATGGAGAAGTCTCCAAGGACTACGATGGAGGTGTTGGAGAGGAAGCTGGGGAGATGGAGGTATGTAGAGGAGAAGAGGAAAAGAAGCTCAGTAGAGCCAGGAGAGAATACATGCGTGTGAATGAGAGACAGCAGGACTGATGTTGCAGGGAGTAGAGGTAGTGAAAACAGAAGCACCAATTGGGATCAGCCATATAGAGTAATGGAAAGAGAGGTGAAGAGAAGATCATAGGTGAGGTCAATATCATCCAACTGAGGCCACTAATGGGTTCCCATTTTCGGACACTGGAATGCCACCCATCCAGGTTACGCTCACATCCAGGTGAGGCTAAACACTACGCCTACTTACTGCTGTGATCACTGACCACTTTTTTGCCCGCAAGAGGGAATTATACCCGGTACGCCTTGTGAAACCCCTGGGGATTGGTCAAGTAAACAATACAGAAACCCCCAAGTGGGCGTACTGGTGTCGTGACAGAAATGCTCAAGCTGTAGCTGGACCCTCCTCAGTGAGGTGTGGAGAGTCGATACAGCTGTTTGGTGGAGCTAGAGTGATTGTGGTGGTCATGATGTATGATTTAGAGACAGTAGCTCTGACGCAACCACAGGAAGCAGAGCTAGAACCGGTCGAGTAGAATGCACTCTGGTTTTCACTGGGAGTGACAAGAACTGAGTGTATGAATAAATATGAGGCTAATGGGGAGATGTTTGGAGACAGAGCTAGGAAGGACAAATGGTTTGGACTCGTGGAGAGGAGAGACACTGGACGTGTCAGAGATGGAGATACCAGGTAGAAGACAAAGAGAAACGCAACCAATGAGGCTCATGGAGGACATGAAGAGGATCGATGTCACTAGCAGGACAGTCAGGATAGGTCCAGGTGACAGGAAATGCAGAGTGACCGAGAAAAAGAATGTTTCCAAAGAGCCTTCAGCCCTCTTGAACAACTGAGAAGAACTAGATGTTCTGCGTCTGCACTGAGTTCTCCCTCTGGTTGGACCAGAGGTATGAGCACCAGCTCTTGATGAAGAGAAGCACCAAAAACCTGTTTCCTGTGGATACATTAGAGGTTATAGATTGAATGCTTCTGATTGAACTGTTAGTGAGTGTGTTCCCTGTCAGGAGGGGTCTCACATCTACTGCCAATTATGAGAGGATTATTGAAAGCTTCTCCCCTGAGACGTGTCCCCTTGAGTGGATGATACATACTTTGATACATATGCTGTTGCTGTCTTCACCGCTGCTCCCAGCGCGACTCCACCAGCTGCCGGCCCACCTTAGAGACAGGCACTGCGAGACATCAGAGGACTTACCAAGGAGCTTCAGCTCTCTGCAGAGGAATACTGAATCCTGATCTCCTTGGCATCACGTAGATGCGGACTCCTATTGTAACATGATACGATGCACAGAGCACAGCCATTGATCACTCGCCTCACGCTGGAGATGGATAGAACCAGAGCTCAGGAAATTGACTTAGCAATAATGATACTTCCTTCCCGCTTACCCGCATTAGTATGTCAGAATCAGACCGGCGAGGGGAAAGTATAGACTCTGCATTTATTGTTGCGGGGCTCAGTGACAACAGGTGCCATTATTGATCGGATCATAGAGCCTGAGAAAATGTCTGTCATGAAAGTGTGACATAAAAGGCGACAGGATGTTGATATCCTCTTATCTGCTCGCTTCCACACACGCTGAGGCTGCATTCGCTTCATATCCCAGAGCAGAAAATGTCAGTGTGCTTTTTAATTGCTCCAGGGCCAGATATTTCCCACACCACTCAAATATTACTTTGCACAAGTCAGGGTAGAGATGACTCAGAATAAACCACCTGACTGATGGAACCAATAGACTTGGTGAAGCATGCGGATGTTGAAAATTATTTTTCAGGCGCTGATTCCACTAGCATGAATGAAATTTGTTGAATGAGACTGGGATTTCTTAAATGGTTCATTGGCTCTAGCTATCATTCTTACAGTACACTTATATTTGTTTATCTAACTGTTGGGTTGGGCAAAATACATCAAAGGTATAGCCAAAGAGCCGAACATCAGAGATTCATGGCAAATAATAACACATTTCGCATCTGTTCTAAATGTAACTTAAAGGAAGATGTTATCAACACAAGACTGGCCAATAATGCTTTCTTCATGCAGGCATTTGTTTACTCCGTCAACCCCACATAACAGATACTGCCAAGAACATTCTTTAGAAAAACCTGAAGAGGCTCAACAACGTGCTAACAGCATAACATTGTACGCATCCATGGCCGCTCTTCAGTAACTCAGCTTTAGCTTTTAGCAGATTAAAATTCTATTGAATGTTCAATGAGCATTAGAACTATATAATTAAAAAGTTCATTTGATTATTTATCAAATTAATCAGAATAAATCTCATGACATTGACACATTGGTTTGTTGTTTCTTGATCCTGTCTGAGTGGTGAAGCTTCAGAGGCAGATTGTGAGTCTGGTCCAGCCACGAAAGGTGAGCGGGAGGTCAGGGGTCCCGACTGGAATGTCTCTTTCCCGTCATCTTCCAGGTGTGCGGGCCAAATAACGCTGTTCAAAATTCTCTAACACTGAAGTCAAAACAAGCTCACGCACGAAGTTCCTTCAGCATTGAGGCGCTCTGGCCCATGACGTAACGCAACAAAATAATTTATCACATAAAGCACTGCTGAAACTTTTAACAGCTTCAACATGCTGGTATATTTCATAAGAGAGAATTGTCGCGAATAGTCTAGAAGCACACCCCTCTCCCACACACACACACACTCACTGTGGGTGTTAACAATATTCACATCCTCTTCTGGCTTCGAATGAGGTGAGAAAATTACTCAACACGATTCGTTTATGTCAAGCTTTTTTTAGTCCGGAGCTTAAAATAACCTGCAGGCGAGTCTGGATTAACAAGTGTGTCGCTATTCAAGATTCTAATCATAAAACAGAACCGCCCGCAGCTCGCTGATGGACGACGTGTCAAACGTCCGCCTCAGAGGCGGTTACAAAGTGCAATAAACAGTTTTTCCGATCATAAACCACTTACAACGCTAATTTAAAAGGCCGGCGTGGGGAGGATTTAAGCTACAGAGCAACTTTTCTACTTTTCTCTTACATGCTCAGTAGTCCCAAATCATGGTCTGTTAAAGGGTTCTCAATTTTTAGTCTTTGCTGGTCTTGTTGCTGAGGGACAGGATCAAAAATATGTCATCATGCTGTACACATGAAACACATACATACATACATCTTCATTTAACCAGCACGATTTAACATTACTTAGTTCCTGTCTACGCCGCCAGCTATTTCAAACAGGATCGCAGTAAAATGCATATATTTAAAAACCAAATGCCCAAGAGACATATGCCAGACACGTGGGGATGTGCTTTAACCGTTATACTGCCGCAAAGTCACGCGACTAGCTGTCCAGGTGAGCCTCACAGCTTCGGCCACACCGACATATTTGTCGGATGTGGCTCTTTGCAGCAACACAGTAAAACAACGCGGCTCTTAGCCTCTGACCGGTTGGCCACCCCGACTCTAGGATCTCAGTTGAAACCCCTCTTAATAGATTTGAGACCTATATGAGTAATATATTCATTTATTCAACTTTTGTTGTCATCTTCTTTGCAGGTCTGCAGCATTCTCAGCAGCTGGATCGTGGAAGCACAACTGTTTGCATCACTCTGACAAATTTAGCCTTGAAGATATTTACATGTTTTCGTGCTGTTGTTACTGTCAGTCTGTGAGCCTGCAGGGCTCCTGCACATATGGCTGCCAGAGTGGATTCACACTGCAGCGGCGTCGCCAGAGAAGAGCACACTCCGTGATATTTTACGTCCCAGGATGAGTAAAAAAATGGTCTCATCAATGCAAAATGATTTCTAAAATTACAATCTAATCATGAGATTTTCGTTTGAAGTCGCAGCTTCCATTTATAAGTAACTTTTATGTCTAGGATTTCCCTTGAAACTTTCAATAATGCATTTAATTCAAATGTGTTTGAAATTGTACATTAGGGTTCTCTTAGTGTACGAGAACTTTTTAAATAGAATTTTGAATGTGTTGATGTGATTATATTGCACTAAACCTTTTCTGTATGTCAACAGAATATGCTTTCCTCACGCTAGTGATTTCTTTCTCAGTAACACCTGAATATCAGAAGCATATATATTGTTAAGTGATGTGGACAATAATTCACCATGTAAGCTCAATTTGATGCTGTGTGATTCACATGAGGCTATTTATGCATTAACCAAGAAAGATATTTTGCACCATCCAACCAAAGAAACTAACTTCGATGAGGAGGACGATGAGGATGAAGAAGCATGGATGGATTGTCTTCCTCCTTTACATCATATGCTATATTTTATTTTTATTTATAGGTTTTTTTGGTGGGAATATAAAACACTAACGCTGAATTATCTGCTGCACTTTAATCCCCTGAGGTGATGACAGAGTCTGTGTTAATAAAATAAATAAATATCGATAGCAATACATTGAGGAAAAGGTGTAGAGCTGTGATCTGCCGAGGCACGTCACGCGTACTGACCTGAGGTGTAATAAGGATCAGAAAGTGCCATTATGCATGACGTCATGTATTTGAAAGAAAAAGGAGCCCATGAATGCATCACATGGAAATCGAAGCTTCTGACCCCTGATGATAGACAGTTGGATCAGGATGCAGAACAGACGTGCAGAGAAGATTACACTCTCACGTCTAACCAGAGCAGACAGACGGACCAGAGGAAAATGAGCAGAGAGAAGGAATCAGCTGTTATTCGCCTGCCTGTTCCGCCGACATGCTCAGCTGGAATTTTGGAAATCATATTTTCTTCTAAAAATGGTGGCTGGCTCTGCTGGCTTGATTTGCTCACTCCCACCAATTCCAGGGTGTCAGCGACGTCTGCTTTCACACCGTCCCCGCCGCTGTGCCACCGCGCCGCCAAGGCAAGACAGATGTGATATTGTCATTACAGAAGAATTTACTGTTTACCCCTCTCTCTTCTTTGTGTTTATTTTTGAACAAACTAAACAGCCCTTTGTGGATTTTGGGGGAAGGCAGCGCTGATTGTGTCCATGTGAGGAGATGACCTCAAGTGTAGCGAAGACACGGTGATCAGATTGTATTTACAGATCTGTGTAAACAAAGAGGAGAAGCTTGAGGGGCCAATGTATTCTTCCTAATACACAGAAGCAAAGACTGGTTGGTCGGGGAGTTGCTTTCAGCTTAAAAGCCCATTTACTTCTGTACAAAATTGTGCGTTACCATCACTGATCACATGCTTCCATGTGTTCTTTGCATTGGTGTTGCTGTTCCCCAATGTATCCACCAGGGGGAGCAGCCCAGAGTCAAAAGTTTATGACAACAACAAACAACAAAGTATTGATAACCTCCTCCAAAGAGGAAAATGGAGAGTGTGTTGTAGGAGATGGTGGTCGGTGAGGCTTGTTAAATATATCGCGGCTGGAGGACGCAGAATTTCCACCATTGTTATGGCTTCTTTGTGTTTCATTGGAGCCACGTATTGGCTAGTAGCAGCAACACTGCCCCCCATGGTTTCCAGTGGTACTGCTCCATTTCGCCCGTATCTGTAAGCTTTGTGGAAACATGCAGAAATATGGACAACATTATCGTGATGATGATGATACGCAAGATCCATGCGTAGCATTGAGCATAAATGGGACTTTAATGTGGAAAAATGTTTTATTTTATTAAATTAAATGAGAACAACAGATGAGTTATGTTGTGTTTCCAGTGAGGTTTCAACAGCTGGCGACCTTATCTCAGGTGCAGGAGCTGATCTCACCTACACAGGGTACAGAGAGGTACTGTAGGGGACACCTGGGGCAGATCACTTGTCCTTCACAGACGTAACAAAAGTACATTAAATGTATTGAACAATGTATAGAGTGACATCATCGACATGCGGCAGCGCAGACTCACTTTCCTGGGTTCATGCTCAAGTTTTATGTTTTTGTATATGTAAATGTTTTGAGTGTCTTAACAACTGTTTTTAAATGTCATTTACTCATGAGAAATCCCAGTGCGAATGGCATAGCATAGCACCATCCTGTTGTTGCCTAGCTACCCATTTTGAGCGCATGAGCAATTTATTTTTTGTAAATTAAAAAACAGCATACAAACAAGAATGAAAAACCTGGGGATGACCTTCGAACTTTGGTTGTCGGGATCATCCCACACTGTGTTGTTTGTGTACCTTGTATCACTGCCATCCTGACTTCATGCTTCACTTGATTTCCCTTGTTTTTGTGAGAAGGGTTGTCGGACAGGAGTAGAACCTGAAGCAGGACTGCTCTGTGACCACCTTCTTTCATACAAACTCGCACCAACTGTTGCTTAGAAGTAAGGGTGACGTCATGAATCAGGGGGCAGGGAGGAGAGACTCTGATCTTCATTACTTGGCTTGGACTGACCTGCAGAGAATGTACGTATTGTATTAGTGTTATGTAAGCAGTGAAGAATCCTCATCTGACAACAAACAGGCATCTTCCCTCCAGCTGGCCTCTTCTATTCAAGCAGCCAAGCTAATATGTCGGAGATGAAGTGTAATTGATGCTTGTGAGTGAAATGGAATGACCTTGGCCATGTCTCCACGCACCAAACAGCGCCGTGGCTCTCAGCACCTCTGCCAGCGTGTCTGGGTCAGCCGAGCGGGTGTTTAAAAAGGTCTTCACCCGTCGCAGATTTAAGCTGAAAGGGCCACGCAGTGGAGGATAAAACATGCGCCGGTCATTTCTTGCATAAAAAGCCACCTGAGTGATGAGTCACGCCGCTGTCTTCGTGAGACACACAAGCTGTTATCAGGCTGTTTGCAAGGAATGTGTTTAATGGAAGCCGGCGTGAGCGAGTGTGATCTCCCCCACCCCCGGTGTAAACCGTACCATATGGATGGAGGCTGTATAGCAAACTTTTCTAAGGAAATGTAGGACATGAATCTGGCCTGCTGACTTCTGGTGAAATGATCAGCATTGAGACGTTCTCGTTCTGTAAGTGGCTCTTAAAAATACGATAAGATTCTTGTAAAGATTTTACAAGACAGCTTGCTCCGTTATTTACGTTCAGCACACTCACAAGGAAAGATGTTTAATCTGAGAAGAGGCTGTATACAAGATAGGATGACGCTAATGGTGAAACCATTCAGAGGAGTGGAGAAATAAAACTCAGTTTCAGGCTCACTTGGTTCCTTTCTTTCTTCTGAGTTTATTTTCTCCTTGTGCATGATTTCGTTAAGTACTATGGTATCCTCCCACATTCCAAAATACAGGGTTCATCTGTGACTATCAACCGTCTCTGAGTGTGTATTATTCAAAATCCTTTCCTTTCTGAGGAATATCAGGATGCTCAGAAGTAATAACCATGTAATAATGAGTAATAACTAGAGCTCTGTTGGTAATATACAGTGTGTTGATTCTGTACAACGGTCCACCATAGAAATACGATTCAGTCAATACAAACCATGTAATGTTTAGCATTTAGCTATGTAGTTTTTTTTTTTTTTATGTTGTTTAGTGCAGCAGCACTGTCCGCTATAAATGAATCCCAAGTCATGACCAATGACGCTACTAAGACCTAATGTCCTTTTTTGTCCATTTCAGTAAAGGTGTTTAAGCCACATGCGAGTTTTAGCTTGCTAACTGAAATGCTAAAGATCATGTTGCATGTCTGAATCATTGAAAAAGTGAGTCATAAATGTACATAAATGGGTTTCATTATGTTGCTCTGAGTGGAACGCTAAAGGCAAAACTATGCTAACAAGCTAGCGTCAAATGACCGTTGATTATTAATGGTGAATAATTAGTTTAATAATGAATATATGCTAACCCAGCAAATGTTGATAATCTGATACATTCTGGTACAAGACAGGAAGAGGCGTGATAGAATCCTGGCCGACAGCAGTGACCAGAGGGGTTTACTGCCTCGACAAGGAGAAGGCTGTCCTCTGCAAGCTGCTTACATAGTTCTGAATATATCTCAAATATCTCCAAACATATTAACACAAACTCTCTTATGGCCACAAGAGCGCCAGTGTCTCACCGACCTCAGACGATGCCTGAGCTCATCCAAAGTGGGGATGTTACGGGTGCACCTCTGGTAGCTTTGAAAAACAACCGCTGAACCCCTGAATTCCTCCTGCGCATGCCTTTCTCTGTGGGGGTCCCACAAGGTTTGCACAGCCCCGTGCAAGGGAGTAATGTGAAGTCACGGTCCGTCCAAATGTCTGCAGCCTGCTCAGAGAGCGGCTCCACAGCTCCCCCTTCACTTCCACCGGCTCATAAATGACAGCGGAGCTAAAGATAGACGCAGGCAGACATAGGGACAGCTATAAATCAGCTGCTGACCCCAAGGGTCCGGAGTAGAAAGGGGGTACTCAGATGCAGCAGTTGATCCATCCCTGCCATTATCTTGAGCCTCTGTCTGAAACCAAACTCCCATCATCGAGTGGCGCTAAAACCAGGATGATCTAAGGTTTAGTGGCTCTTCTGTTGCCGTCTAATCGATGACCAAACATTTGTCGCACCTTCACGCGCTCTTCTGAGGAAGCCCCGCCCACCGGTGATGCATTGTGGCCAAAGGGTGTCCACATTCCAGGCTCAGCTGGACGTGCAACAGGCCGCCACCTGCACCAAACGCCACGGGGGTTAATAATTCCACCACTCACTTACTGTCACTCGGACTGGACGATGGCGTAAAAATAGCGCTGCAGACGGCGCACGGGACCAGTTAGTGAACCCTGGCATGCCACCATTGGGCAGCTGAGACAAGCGCAGCAAGACGAATGACCTCATTGTTGTTTCTGGAATCTCCATGACCAAAAGAAAATATTCAAATTCAGGAGTGAAAAAAAGAGTTCCAAGGCTTAGAAAGCCTCATATCTGGGAATTCCCAGGCTGAACACCGGTGCTAGGCTTTGACAGATTAAAATTCTGCCCAACCTAGGTGACAAGGAAACAAACCCCGTTTTACAACCAAAAAGTGATAAAGAAGTTGCACGTGAACTCATCTGTTTGAGACCTGGCATCTGTAAGATTTTGGGTGATGTCATCTGCTGTCTTCAATGTCACTTAAAAACCAACCATTGAAGTAAATTAAATTTAAAACGATTTTTAAAAAATGCATATAACCATATAGTACTGAGACAAAGTCTTTAATATGTCTTTTTTTTGGTTTAAAAGAGAGGATTTTGAATTAATATTTTTGCATTTTTGAGACTCAGCACTATAAATACAGTGACAATGTGTCCAACGAATGAGGTGACGTTTCTGTTTCTCTGACTGATGTCCACAGAGAGACGCACCAGAATGCTCAGTTTTCTGCCTGAAACTCCTCCCTTGTTGCCACTAAGACGAGTTTGTGATTGTTGCTGTCTGCTATTTCCCCACTCTGTGGCCGTAATTACCTCAAGGATCTTGTCTTTTGTCGCTTTCTGTGCTTGATCATCTCTCATTTTCCTTTTCAGAACCTTGCATCTGTGCTCAGAATCTGTGCTCGCCGCCTATTTGTGCAGCTAGATCAACTAGTCGTGCTCACAAACACAGCCTGTCAAGTATCGGTGCTGGAGTATCTGGGTACCACCTTAATCTGCTTGGTAATCTCACACAGGCTATTTTCAGGTGACTGCCGAGGAGACTGTTACATAAGGAGCGTCGAGGTTGTGCGTAATCTAATTAGAATGGATCTCCAGACAAAAGGCTGTGATTGACACGTGCTTGTGTTTGCATGGAGAGAGGGGAATGAGGGGGGGTGGAGGGGTTGAAATGCTTGTCTCAGCTGTCAAGTTTGGGCCTCTAGTGGGAGACGTGAGGAAAAAAAAAAAGCCCACACTTCCGCGCCTTCTGTCACATTTTCAAGCTGCAGGATCTCACGCTCACCTGGATAACGCAACAAATGAGCTTTTTGTCTTCACGCGCCGTCGTCCAGTGAGAGTCGCCGCGCATCGGCGTTTCCTGGAGTCGGCTTTGATGTTTGATGCCGCCGTCATTCGGTTGATTCACATCATTTCTGTGTTTGACGAGTGCGAGTCCTTGTCTTTTTGTAAGTTGCTAATTTGTGTTTTGCATTCACAGCCACCGTTGCCAAGTCACCGAGCGTGTCCTTTCTTATTATCAGGAAAGTTCACCTTCATCAGAGGCACCATTAGGTTTCAAAACACGAGTCACAGTGCTCCCTGCTTTGCAACAGAAGCTGGTCTTTGTGGGTTAAACAGCGGGCCGATGACTCAGGCGCGGTCAGACGATGCTGCTGGAAAACACTCCCAAGTCTCCGTGCTGCAGGCGTGATCACCTCCAGTAAATCAAGCATGTAGGGCTCCATTACCAGCTCCCTTTGGCCAAAAACAAATACTGAGTGGACACGCAGGTCTTGATGATGCACTGAGGCCAGACAAAAATACCACCGTGTCCCATCTATTTTTGGGACGTCAGGCTGAAACTGTGCAGACAGAACTCGTGAATACGAGGAAGTAGATAGTGGGAGAATGTAACTACAATATGAAAACTTCTGTAGACTCTAAACCAGAGGTCAGGAGCCTATGGGGCTCTGGCTGAGGAGTCTGGCTCTCTGAAAGACTCGATGACATCAGAAATCAAAATACCATCAGAACGAACCCCTGTATCCCTGCTTTCATTCCAATTCAGGTGCAGCCACTTTAGCAGTGACTTCCCATGATGCTGTGTAGCCCAGTCAACCAATCACAGTCGTTGATCACTTTAATATGGAATTTTGTTCGCAAACAAACTTCGAGCTGTCAAGATTGAGTCTTGTCACATCAGACCAACGAAATTACAGGTGTTTTATTGACATTAATGTACAGTGGAACCTCGGTTCTCGACCACAATCCATTCCAGACGGCCGTTCGAGAGGTGATTTGTTTGAAATCTGAATCGATTTTTCACATTACAATGAATGGAAAAAGAAATAATGCGTTCCAAGCCTTAAAATAGGCTTTTGTAGGAGTGAATGTAGAGTGTCTGCTGCAGGTGCGCTGTTCCTCTATGTGTGTGGCCGCTGCATGTGGGAGGGGTTGCCGAGTGAGTGACGTCTCTCCAGAAGTGAAGAGGTGCCCGGTGCGTGTCCAGCTCTGAATGTGCGCTTCTGTGCAGTTTGGCTGTGACAAAGTCATAAACCAAGTAACGCTCTGTCCGAAACTCGCCTCATCCCTGTCCCAGCTCCAGCCAACAACAGGACATCAAACCCTGGAGTGAGCGCTCCAGCCTCGGAGGTGTGGAGAGCGAGCACCTCCCCTGTGACACTCTACCACGGTCCAGTGCAAAGACAGGAAAGGTTTTACACCTCAATATGAAGAACAAACAGTCAGTAAATGTAGCTAACGGAACACGTCTGCATACAGAGGCTGCGTCATACACAATAACAAAGCGCGCCGTGGGTCAGCTGATCGGTCCACGCACGTTTTTTCCGGCTTTTTTCAGAGGCGTTCGAGTTCTGGATTTTCGTTCGAAATCCGAAGCAAAAAAATCTCGAGATTTTTGTTCGAACTCGATTTGTTCAAAGTCTGAGACGTTCGAACACCGAGGTACCACTGTACTAAAATGTGCTGTTTTCGCAAATATGTATTCCTACTTCTTCTGCCCACTTTTCCTTTGTTCGCCGCAACGAGGTAACTGCTCAGCTGACCGGCTGTAGAGGCGAAACCATGTTGTAATGATCAATCACTGTGATTGGTTGAATGAACTGCAAAGCATCATGGGAAGCGTAACTGAGTTTGTTATTGATAGTGATGGGACCAATACTGCTCTGCTGTCTGTCCGTTTTCATTTTCTAATTTGTATTCAGTATATAAAAAAATATATATATATATATATATATATATATATATAAATGGCTCATAGAATTACATTTTAGATTACGTATGTTATTCAGCTCTCTTAGTCAAAAAGGTTTCAAAGCAGGGCTCTAAACCATAATACGAAAGATTAACATCAAATCTTCGCAATCTTAAGTCAGAATCTGTCTACAGCAAAGAAACCCACGATGTCAAAGGCTCATTTAGAGGTTTTTTTTTTTTTGCACTTTTTTGAAATGGTAGGCAAAATGTTTACGCATTTAAAACCTTCTGTCTGTGACATTACCACGTCCACCTCGGCCCCAGCTTTGTTCTTCTGTGGCAGCGTCCAAATGTCATGCGGCAGTTAAAAAGCCACCATGAGACCTCGGTTCAAAAGTCGCCTCTTTTCTGCAGTCATCCAAGGTCTTTCAGAATTGAATCGACGATGAGAGCATTTTTCACACTGCGTGGAGTACGGCTGCACCCACTGAGCTCATCGCGCCCGTCCACGGTGATGATGTATTGACTGACAAGATTTCATCAATGCTTTCAACCAGCGCTGTGTGGATTCTCGTGCAGACAGGAGGAGATTGCAACATGCATGCTTTGGTAGTCAAACGTTTTTGTTGTTATTTTGCATGTGAGTAAGAAGAATTTTATTCCCCTAATTCATGAAGCAGGTAACTCTTGGAGGTAAAGGTAAGAATGGAGAACAGGCCAGTCAGTGGGGTGCAAGTCCACAATCTCATCACCAGGTGTCATTAAAACGTGAGTGCATTTAGCTTCTTAAAATACTTCTTTTTTTAAAAGGTCTTAAATCGTTCTCATGTCTTTTGTAGTCTGAAGCTCTTAAGTTGGTCGGATGATCCATTTACTGTAAGTAGCCAGGGATGCCATGATGGAGGGACGACCAAGAGATCTTTTAAATGTTTATTATTATTATTATTATTGTCTATGTATCACAGAAAATAATTCCAATGAATGGCACAACACTGAAACACATTTAGTTCATTTAACACAAAGATGCACCTGAACTCAAAACTATGAGACATAAAAGGCTTTTACTAAACGCGCTGAGCTACCTTTGATCTTCTGGTTGACCTATTGGGCACCTCTGGCCTGCAGCCTTTGAGTTTTTGTTGGTCAAAACCCTCAATGTCTCCATTAATGGTCACTTTAAAATTCACTATACATAACAATTAAATAGTGAGTCCATGGCACCAAAACTTATTGGTGTGAGACTCCCTAAATCTCTCCCTGAGCCCCTAAACCTTTGAGGACACAATTGAAGACCTCTCCCCTAAAATGAGTCTTTCGTATATGTCCCAACCCCAATAAGAGACGGATCTTGGTTTTCAACTGTAGAACAAAAGCAATCTGTTTTTGTTCAGGATTGTTTTTCGCTACACAACGGCCAGGGTTTCTCTACTCTGAATGTATTTGAAAATCTTATAAAATTGAAATTCACATACAAATGCTTTCAAGACATTAAAAGAGCTTTAGTTTAAATAATATTTTGTTGTTGAAATGTATGTGTGGCTCCATCATTTGATTCAGTAACATACCAAATTCATTCGAATTGAAAAATGTGGCTTCTTGTGGCAAATATTCTTATACCATTAAACTGCAATTGAGATTAATTAATCACAAATTCTCTAATTAATTAGATTAATATTTTAATAGAATCCCACCACGAGCAGCAACACACTAAACAAATGCTGCCAGAGATTGCTCTGTTGACATTGCTTGGTGGATGACTTTTTAAATTCTTGTCTCTGGTCCCCCTCAAAACCTCCTCAAGCCTTTGGTGGTTCCACCCCATGACTCCGCTCTCTGGACCTTAACTTTCAAATCTTGGCATAAAAAAAAAAGCTCCTTTCAAGTCTAAACTAAAAAAAAAAAAGGAGCACATTGACAACCACCCACTGACCAGTTCCATTTACCAGTAGGGACCGACAGCCCAAGTTTGGATGTGAGGTGAAAGACCGCCGAGTCTGTTTGTCAACTCATGAATCAAGTCATTGTTCGCCTCCCTTCCCCGAAGAAACATCAACAGCAGCAGTCATCACTCCACGATTTTCATACCGAGGCTGACGTGTTCCTGTTTGGATAATAACGCCGAAGCGACAGCCGGGGGAGAGTGGCCAGATTGGGAAACAGGTTGCACCGAGGGCGAAACCAGATCAGAGAGGCTGTTCCAAGTGCCTGCTTCAGAAGCCTTTCATTTAGCTCGGGACGGTGTCAGAGTTGGGGCGTCGAGGAAATCAGAAAATTCAATTAACTTTTTTTAGCCGGTCCGTTATCAGTCTTCTGCACACCTTCGTCATTAGAACAGACGCGGTGAGGAGCGAACGGTGTGCAGAGGAGTCTATCTGGAGTCTGCTGAGTACAGTAGGACAGTGTGGGAGTTTGGCTCGACCAGCAGGAAGGCGGCCTCTCTAGGGTGCCCAAGAGTCCTCCAGAGGGGCGAGAGGAGTCGGCCCAAAATAAATTCACCCGTGGAACCAAGCGCACGGTCTTTCGGAGCAGAGTGAGAAAAGTCGATGTGCAGACGAAAATCCCTGACCCCAATAAACACTGCTGTAAAAAACAGTCCGGATGACAATCGATTCCCTTACATTTTTGAACACATAGCTCGATCAGATGCGAGTGAATCATGACGCACAAGCAGGGGTACACGGAGGCTCCATCAAGGAGCATGAGATTGGAATTCTGGAGCCCTGCAGAGAGCCAGGTGGTTCACCTCAATGTCGTCACAAGACGGCACATCCCAGACTTCCGCAAGGAAATTGCCAACCTGACGGCAGCAGACTGTCTGGAGTGCTGGGGAAGGGCCACGAACAGGCTGGACACCACGACGCAACCCTCAGACAGTCTCCATGATGAACTGCAGACAGAGGGGCCCGTGCAAAAGTTTGAAATATGAATTGACGCCGACCAACAGGATGTCGACATTTGAATGACAGGAAGTGGAATGAATTCAATACAATCCAGAGATACTGCTTTTTGACATGTCACAGGAAGAAGTTGAACAAATGTTTTGGCTTATTCTAAAAATACTTCACAAGCACCGAAATTAAACATAGATCTAGATTATCCAGTGAACAAAACGAAAATACACCCAAAAAAAAAACCACATTATGACAAGGAAAAGGGTAAAAAATACTTAAATGTTTGGGTTTTTTTTCTTCACAAGACAAATAACTACTATAATAAAAGCCAAAAACAAGCACTTTTTTCAGACGACATCAGAAAAACAACGAATTACTGTAAATAATTACAGAATGCTGCCGTAAACTGACTCACTGCCTCCATCTGCTGGCACCTACCTGCCATGTAATGACGTCATCTTTGTTGCTCAATGACAACACAGTGAAAGCGGATTACTTTATAGTAAAATATTTTTATTCAAAAGAACCCCACATAGCATCCTTTATCATATCTTACAAACATCGGGAACAAACTTAGGTAGGAGGTTACTACACACATACATACATACATACAAACATGAGAACCATAAAAAAGAATAACAATAAATTACAACGTGATTGGCAAACCAAAACTCATACCTTCATAGCCCCACATCACGGTCAGTAAATGGAATTAGATATTCAAATATGGCCGACTGTGAGGATTCCTTTGTGCTCTTCCGTCTGTGAAATGACTGGACGACTGAAGCGTTTCTCACTTTGAAATTAGACCTGGAGTAAACTCACATTGGTGCTCTTCAGTCCAAGTCACGGTGCGGGGATCGCTCTCCAAGAACATTCTATTTGCATTGTGCACCGACTGCTTCTCCTCATTTATGTGAAAGTAATCCGAGAAAAAATATATATGTATATACTGTATATTACACCATGAAAAGTAGCAGCTTGATTTGGTACGTATCTGAAACTTTGGCCCGGATACCTGCGCTCACATCCGAGGACATTCCCTAACTTTTTTTCTGACTCAGCTCGCTTGATCACCGGGACACAAGTGAAATGTCTGGGACTTCAGTCTTCCCAAACACTGGGAGAGTTGGTGAGGACTTTGAACGTGGCTGGTAGTTTTCGAGACTGGCTGGTAAAATGAAGTCATTTGAAACAAAAACGAAAAAAAAAAAAAAAAATAGAAACAACGACAACAGTTCTTTAGTGCCATTGAACACTGAGAAATGACGGGTGGCAAATGGATCATTTCTGAGAGTAAAACTGAAATTTAATGCAAATATTTATGATTAAACACAATTTCTGTTATTTTTTTGTATCTTAAAAATGAGGCGTTTAAAGTCAGCAATTCTGTTCAGAACCTTGCAACCGGCCTTGCCGGTCAAATATTAAATGGAGAGGCAATGAAAACACACATTTCATGATTCAACCATCTTCAATGAATAACAAATTTATGAAAGGGGAAACTTGAAAATTGTGACCAAGATGCAGTTCTTTGAATGTAAGGCATTTGAGGTCAAAAAACATCTTCAGTGTGGTTGCTGAAAAGGCACCCAGACACTTGTGTACTCCTATACTGACATCTTGAGGTCAGCGCTTCAATTTTAGACCTAAAAATCCAGTTTTAAACTTGAACAACGACCCACTTGCCACCCTTTTCTTCAATGTCTCTAGTGTGCCGTCGTAAATAACAGTCCGAAAGTTGTAAACCGACCACGACAGGATGACATCATCGAGCTTCAGAAACTGTGATGATTTTCGGGAAGACCAATCTTCTAGGTAAGGCTGGCATTTTGTTTGTACATTCATGGGAACGAGACACAACTAAGCGACACCAGGCGGCGCGCTGTGATGGCAGCCGCGGCGCCGGTGACGGGCAGGAGACCAGACTGTTTTACAATCAAGCTAAGTAAAGGCACTATCAGACGATTATGCTCTCAAGTTATCCATCTTGGAAAGGTAAAAATCTAAAAATATTTTTTTCCCCATTGGACATCATTTAATTTTGAAAAATAAAGTTTTGCGTAAAAATCCTATTTTATTTTTGTCTTTTATTTTCTCCCTTTGCAAGGAAAAATTTACAAAAATGCAATCTTTTATACAAAAAGAGAAAGAAAATGCTTATGGCATTTTGGTTATTAAATATGATTGACATGAGTCAGTGGGAAATTAACTCTGACATGGAGACGTTTTGTGCAGAGAGGAGTTTAAATGCTTGACACTCTGCTCCAACAGCAGAAACCCTCGAGCCCACAGAGAGAGAAAATACACACAAGCAAAGAGTATTAACTGCTCTGCGCTGACAGTGAAGGGAAACGGATCTACCTGGGTCACAGTGTTACCCAACTGGAGAGATAGAAATCTGTCACTACAGGAGACAGGACAGCGCTACATTGAATGGTGCCTTTTCCCCCCCCGACCCGTGGTATAAAAACAGCACTTTTGGAAGTCCGGGTCCGACTGACACCAGGGTCACAGACTGTCCAACACTCTGTACCTCCAGCAGCGGTTCCACAGCAATTGCAAGGACAGTGGCAGCTGATACCTGCGAGGGACTACGCCACTGACATTCTCCTCGAAATACTCAAACAGTCTGTACCACCACACACGCGAGAAGAGGTTACTCTCTGACTTCTTTTTCAGCGACTGCAAAAAAAAGAAGAGGAACGTGGCATTATTGACCCAAAAGATGTCAACCGTGTATTAAAATAAACAACAAATAATCATCTCATTTTTCAACTTCATACATTCATAAAAATGAACTTGCTAACCACCAGGAAAATTGTTCAAATTCATACTCTGTTTGTTTATTTATGTCGTTTCAGAGTCCCTATTGTGTTGTGTTGTGAGGTGAAAATGTGTTAGTAAAAGGTGGAAAATACCAGTTGAGTAAAAAAAAACACAATTTGACTTACATTATTTAACAACTCCAGCCATGAAAATCAATACAGGTGACTTCTATATTGTAGTACACTTAGCTTTGAAGCTCAATTTAATAAGAAACTTAGCATGCAAAGGTTTAATGATCAAATCCTTTTGTAAAAGAGAAAAAAGTGCCTGCTCTTCATCCATCTTTTGACATACCACTGCAGAACACAGCTGGCTGGCTGCTACACTCTTCACCTAACCTCCAATTCAACTGCTGGCAGGCTCCATGTTGGGTCATCTATGTTTACTTCCTGGATTTGACCAATGTTCACCTCCGTGTTGAGGTTCGACTCTACAGTGTGCGAGTACCACCCAGTAAGTGAAATTTTTATTATTAATGACTTATAGGGCTGTCAATAGATTAAAACTTTAATCTCAATCAATCACCCTAAAGATGAGTGAACTCACCATTAATGGCAAATTCTTCACACAGTTTGTATCCGTTCAAAATGTAGCCTCAAGGGAGATGTTCTCAGCACCATGCTTTGCTCGTGCAAACATGTGTTTGCTCCAACAACCCAAACATCAGATAGTGTCATGAACATTCTTTAGAATAAATAATAATCATAATAAACAGCATGGCATTGTAAACATTATTGGCCCCTCTGGTGTTCATCAAATTTTCCTTTAAGTTACAGAACATGTACAAAGTGAGTGATTAATTTGTCATTAATCGCAAGTTAACTCAGATTAAAAATTGTAATCTATTATCAGCCCTATTCATACACTTATCCTCATGTAAGTTTTGTGCCGGTGAACAAGAGACACTTCCATCCAAAAGATTTGTTTTAGTTCTTTAATTTAGTAACTAAAAATGTGATGATCAACCATTCCATTTAAAGACACGTTCTGTCATGAAACAGAGTCATGCGACACAGTGCTTTACGGAACCAAGACAGTGGGTAACTCACCTCCTGGTTGGCCATGGTGTGGTACCACCAGAAGAGGCGTGTTGTTATGAAATAAGCCACAGCCACGTCCACGGTGTAGTGGTCGTGAGCCAGGAGGACGCAGAAGATTCCAACCGCACTCAAGGTCCAGCAAATCCAGTGGTAGACCCAGAACCGGCGGGGGGAGTCTGAGACACAAAGGAGCTCACATTGATATGATGAGGGGGAGGGATGGGGCGCAGAGCCCTTAAAAAACGAGGTTTTAAAAGCTATACTAATGTACTTCTTTGTTGTGGAATCTGTACACCAGTGTTGCTAGCACTACCTTCCACCACTTGAGGTCGCTGTTCTACCAACCAGTACAACAGGCGCTCACAGCGCCGTCGTCACCAGTGGTTTGAAGAGCAAGCAAACCAAACGGACCGCAGAGGAACAGAAAGCGCAGTTTCGAAACAGGCGTGTCATAAAATGTTGAAATGTCAGCATGCAGCATGCTTCAGCTCAGCTTTCTAACCAGCCCTAATTTCCTGTCACGCGGTGCAGAGTGGTGAAGCCGAGCATCAGATGAAAAGCCACTTTCTATTCACTTCTAAGTTTCCGAGTCATGGGGGGAAAAACAGACTTACACTCCTTGATGAAGAGGTATGTCAGGGTTAGCATGACCGTGTGGCCACTGTACAGATAATCTCCACACATGGTGTGAGACCCGGTGATGGACAGACCTCCGCCGGCAATCATCTTCATCACTCTGCTCACGTGACCTTCCCAGTTCCCCTGAAGCTGGAATAAGAAAAGGCAATTTTACAGACACATTCTCACTTATTTCACTGTGAAATGAGATCAACTGGAACTCGTCTTAACCGGGACTTTTTTTTTTTGTCTGGCTTTTGACTTTGGTAATACTGGATTTGAATTCTACACTTCACACTCTGGTCCATGAGCGGATGTTGGTCTGAGCTAAAGCAAGGTTGTGTTTGCTTCAGTAGGTGTTAGTGGTCTGCTGTCTTCCTGTCACTTCCCTCTCTCACTCCCCATCTAGCTGACCTCTGCCTCTGCCCCTCTCAGCCCCTCCTGAAAAAGAGTAGAATGAAATAATAAATGAACAGATTTGAAATTTAACTTTTCTTCCTTTGAAGCAGAAAATTAATACATCGTTGATTTATATTTTTATTTTTTAGATATTTCAAATGAGGTTTATCGAACAATTATTTATATACATATAAAAATAACTTGTTTTTGACAAGAATTAATTGATAAAAAATAACTTTTCATATATCAGCTTTCACATTGGACAATACGATTCTTGCTCCTTTGATTTCAGTCAGTTGAGAGTTGAAATACATCAACGTGTTGGGGAGCTGTTTGTGATCGATAGACAGACCGAGGTCGCAATACATATATTAAATAAATGAACAAATGATAAGTATTTTCTTTTAAATTACAGGAAAAGCAGACTTTTGCTAAACGATCGCAGACATTCAACCGTTATCTCCAAAGACCTACAGTCATTAAAACACAACTGGACACAAGCATAGTAAACACTTCACACATACATGAGTTAGAACTGCCTTTTCTCTGTCAGCGGGAGGACGATTTGCAGCTCTCAGTTATTGAACAATAACATAAGAAACACACCACATAAGAAATCCATCTGCTTCTCAAAGCTGTAAGCACTTAGTCATTACAAGCACAGGAAATCATGATCGTACATATAATATGTGAATTATGTAGGACTTTTTAACAGCAATTCTAAATGAAATTACAGAAAATGGAAGTGAAACAGCTAAATAAATAATCCAGATGGCATCCATAAAGATTAATATAACCTGACCGCCTATAGTTAGTAGTTGCAGATTGTGCATCTGAAACTTTAAGGACATTAGAGACCAAATATCATTTCAGTCAGTTGATTGATGTATCCAACACAGACTTAAAAATAAATAAAGACACAGGGAAAATTAGATTACACAGACAAAAGACTTCAATCACACTTTAACAGACTTCTGTAGAACATCTTGACTTCATTACTTTGCCCTGACAGTGAACGCTCTTCTCCACTTCAGATAATGGCCTGTTATTGTGACCATGCCATTGAGGATTCTTCTTCCCACATGATATACATTAAATGAAACTATAATAACATGTCTGACTGCCACGTGTCCTCTCCACAAAAAAATGTGTTCAGACACACACATATCTGTCCTCGGTCTTGTTATAGGCCGTATGCAAAACTTGGATCTCGTATCATGTTGTTTGAATTTGCAACTGGCAGCTAAGTAAACAGCCAACGACTTCAACCTCTGCAGCTGCTTCCCCTCAGGGAGGCGATATGAAAGACATGCAACATTACAAAGCAAGGTCTCAGCAGTGGCTGTTGATACCCTTAAAATGCATTCTTAAGCAAATGTCCAGGACTGAAAAAGGCACTGAATTCATTTTAGCACAGCCGGCGTTACCAAATGGCTGCTCATGATATGAAATAGGAATGTGAGGACTGTACCTTTGGAGAGCATTTGAAGTGCATCCCAGGAACAGGCAGAGTGGTGATGTACATTGTAATACAGCGGTACAGGTAGAGTGTGCCCACGATAAAAAAGAAGCGCCTGCCCACTATGGACCTGCAACAGAAGGAATGAATGAAGATTCACCAAAGACACACCACTGGGCATTAAACGGACTTTACCTGTGTTTGAGGAGGAGCCACTGAACCAGCCACAGTCCCACCAGCACAATTCCGTTGACCTCACAGATGGAGAAGGCCCACTCTATCCTGTTGAAGAGGTCAAAGAACTTGTCTGGCAGAGGTGGGGTGTGTTCTTTCGGGGGTACTCTCTCGTGGACCACTGAAATTACAATGGTGGTGGATACGAAACACACCACCGCATAGAGGAACGCTATGCTAGTTTTGCCACACTCTGAAGGGAAAGGGGAGCGCGGAGTTTCACTTGATGGGATAGGAATCTGGACCATCTCCGTGGTGCCGTTCCTGTAGGGCTTAACAGTTCCATTGGGCAGGCCACCGGCATGTCCGTTCGCGTGGCCGTTTTTATGGGCCTCCATGTGGTTCTCCATCCGCAGGGTCTCCAGCTGCGACAGCAACTGCTGCCCGCCATCCGACGACAACAAGGAGAGGGGCGGCTGCTGGAAATCTGCTTCGGTGAGTCTGAGCAAAGCGGGGCCGTCCGTCTGACGCAGGGCTTCCAGATACTCAGGCATCCCTTCTTTGACCAACCAGTCGGTGACTTCCTTCACTGACCATGCTGACACTTTCATCTTTGAAGCGACGAGGAAACCAGGGTTAAATATCCAGGAAACAGACAAGAGGCCTGGCAGCCTGGGGGGCGGGGAGCAGTCCGTGCCAGCTTTAGTGTTTGTCGAGCAGTGAACGGGGCGCCCAAGGGGACCCCAGCCACCTTCTAGAAAGAGCTCAACTCTGTAAAACGAAAGAGAGAGATCGCCTGTTAAATTGATTTTAATGTTTCTGTATTATTGCATTGCTCAACTAAACCTTAACCGAACTGAATACTACTCTAGTGTCAGAGCAAATGGGTGATAGATGGCTCAGCATCGACACTATGTGTCTGGGCTTCCACCTCCTGATGATTTTATCAATGAATTACGCTCACAATGAACCTATTTGAAGCCTCAACCTAATGAGTAATCTGGCCAAGATAATGTTGAAGCGATTAGTTGGAGATGACATCACTGTTTGGTCCATATTAACACATACACCAAAAAAAGGTTATACACTCTGATATTTCGTTGGAGCGCCTTTAGCTTTGATTAGCACGCGTTTGCTGTGGCATTGTTTCGATAAGCTTCTGCAATGTCACAGGATTTATTTCCATCCAGTGTTGCATTCATTTTTCACCCAGATCTTGCATTGATGATGCTAGAGTCTGAGCGCTGTGCAAAGCCTTCTCCAGCACATCCCAAAGATTCTCAATGGGGTTCAGGTCTGGACTGGTGGTGGCCAATCCATGTGTGAACATGATGTCTCATGCTCCCTGAACCAGTCTTTCACAATATGAGCCCAATGAATCCTGGCACTGTCATCTTGGAATATGCCCTGGTGGAATATAACCTGGTCATTCAGTATATTCAGGTAGTCAGCTTACCCCGTTCTTTGAGCACATAATGTTGCTGAACCTAGACCTGACCAACTGCAGCAACCCCAGATCCAGGAGGCGACTTTTTTTTTGGCCAGGCAGTGTATTAACACTACACAACTCAATACAGTGCAGACAACATTCAGTGTTGGATTCATGCAGCTAAGTTTAACTCAGTTGTACGGACTGATACCAAAAGTAAATTATGAAAATTATAAGTCCTGGAAATAGGGCTCTAAGAAAATATCAATACTTGATTCAGCAACGTATTGAAATTTTTGATGAAATATCGCAGAATTGGATTGTGCGATATTGTCTTGATATTTTAAGTTGTCTATCAATATTTAATACAAAATTACTTGGATATACTGCTGCATCTTAACATGTTTAATACATGTTTAACGTTTTCTTTCTGCACACCAAGTTATTATGTTGATTAATGGAGAGATTCAGTCCTCTGGTGGTTACTGAAAGTCTAGCTGGAGTACTAGTGCATTATTTGATTTCCCCAACAATATACCGCTGAATTTACATTTTCGCAATATATCGCAATGCATCATCTCACCACTCATATACGGGAATACGCATCGTATTGCAAGATACCTGCCAATACACAGACCTACCTGAAAGTGTACCATTCTTGAATGGTTTGCTTTATTTACTACGCCAATAAGACATTCACTGTCAATAAAAATCCATTCTTTAACACCATTACATTAGCAAGAAATCAAACACTACAAGAATCAAAGACCACACAAGTAAAATGTGTCATGAGCCACACTGGAGTAGTGCAACTAAACAGTGATATTAAAGTATGAGCTGCTCAACTCATGTCCCAGAGGCAGGATGCCAACTAAATACGTTCCATTTCAGGCAGTCTGATTTGTCCAAAGAAAGTGGTCAGTCTCTTATTTACATGGGCCAAGGAATAATAAATTGAAGAACAGAAACCAAAGTTTTTGCTATTTTGCACTAAATCACTGCCGTTGTGGTAAAATAAAGGAGGAAGTGAAAACTGTACGTTGAGCAGATGTGCATTTCTTGTCATAGGTTACCACAGACAAATGTAACCCCCTTGAAAAATGGTTTGTTAGTTCCTAATTGCAGACGTTTTACCTTTGCATCTCTTCATTATTTGCACACAATGCAACACACTTCCTTATTGTACCAGATAAGAAAACATTTTACTAACATTGTAACTTCACAATGAATCGATCATTTGTTGGAGAGTAGTTTTGCCTGTGGGAATTAAACCTGCTTTCGCTGCTACTTGACAATCCAGATTCAGCGTGAGCCCAAGTTTAAATAGACAAGTGTCTTGTGCAAATACCCCTCTGTGCCTTCAAAGCCTCTTCTTCGTTTGCTTTTCAGCTTCAACAAACTCAAGTCATCTCGGCTTCAGGCACCAGTGGACTCTAAGGAGAATTCACATCTGCTTTGTATCAAGAGTTTGTTTTCAGACGTCTAAAGTGTATACAGGGTGGTCCCACTTCGGCGTGGGGGAATGTGAGGTAAGATAGGGGCCGGGTTGAGCTACACTGCGGATGGGGGGGGACCAAGAGGAAAGCGAGAGAGGAACTATGAGGAGGAACCTATAAATCAAGAGGGAAGGTCAGCACTGAGCATGGAGCTTGCCGCACCCCTGTAAAGAGGGCAATCAGCCAGCAGCAGGGCCACAGCAAATCTGCTCTCGAAGCTGCTATGAACACCGGACCGGCCCGCTGGCAGAGCAGCAAATGCCTCACCAGTACCTCATCTCATGCCTCTGTTGATTTGGGCCAGAGAATTGAAGCCAAGATCCCAGAACTTCAAGCCAAACTATCTGAAACCCTGAGACCACTTGGCAGCAGATGCGTTTCCCGCTGAGCTTCACAGAACAATTTAACCTGATAACCCCATGACTATAAAGTCGGACCAAGAGTGCAACATAAACACTCGAACTCCCATGACGACGCAGCTGTGTGCCAGCTCAGGAAGCTGAAAGGAAACAACACTTACAGCAATTTGTCAACAGAGTTCAAGACAGAGCCAAGATTAGCAGTTACTGAGTCAGCTGTGTACGGAAGACCTTTGTTCCTTCAATCGGCTTACAGCATGACCCGTAAAGAAATAATCTTATTTCACTGATTTGGCAAGGAGACGAATTCTAATCTACCGCAAAAAACGTTCTTGCAGGTACCTACACCTTGTTTGGCTCTTAAACAGCAAGCAAACTGCAGAGGCATCATTTTAACCCCCTGCAATATTTGCTATAGAGTACATGATTTACGCAGGTCCAGTGGACTTGAGATGTCACACTATGAATCACATTTACAGTTCAGGGTTATAAATACGTTTCCCAACGGCAGCTCTAATAATTAAAAAAAATAGCTCATGAGTCAATAACTGTTTGCTCACCACCATTAGCCTTTAATAACAGCAACAGTGAGAAAAGCATCTTACGCACTGACAACATGGTGGAGACTTTCACTGTAGGTTTGGTTGCTGTGACCTTCCTGTGCAGTCTTTTTCAGGCTCAGAGGCTCTACGGAAGGTCGACATCAAAAGATCACAATGAACGCAGACGAGTGATTCATCAAATCACTCGCGCAACTGAGTCATCGTTCCTACAGAACGCTGACATGGAAATAACCACTGTGATGACTAATATGGTTCGGGTGAGTGGAATCACTATTTTAATTCCAGACAATTGAGCTTACATTTACAACAACGCTTTACACACGCACGAGCCACGGCATGAAGCGGGGAGCCAAGATATAACGCTCAATAATGGTCAATATTTTAATGCAAAGATGTCAAACTCACGTGAAGAGTTCAAAACAGTCTAGAAGAGGAAGCAATATAAATCTCTGTTTAAACTCCAGGAAAATGCTGACCAGTGACTCCACCTCATGCCTTTACATCAACAGACGTGGAATAACAGCAACACCTCGATCACATTCGGAGCGGTAGTAACAATAGTGAGCAACTAGGCGCAGCACCACGAGGATGTAGGAAGCTTTCATTTTTGGTGTTGACATCCGAGTGTTTACTGAACAAGCCCATCTATTGTCACACACTTCACAGACTCACAGACACAGCTCCCAATTTCAGCACCCGCGCCATTATTCAGCTGAAGATTAAAGCCTTGTGGGTTATAGATCCTTTTCAGGGACCGAAGAACACAAGAGAGAACACATGTACAATTACGTAACAGTACACTGACTCCTTGAAAATGATGCAACCTTTGAAACATGCTGTTGCTTGTCTACCTGTAGGTAATCATTGCTAAATGTGATAAATGAATCCATAGATTAGCAAAGAAGGGGCGTTTAAGCTAATATCATGAGTTAATAAACCTATGCAACGACCTGCAGTGACTTCAGAATCGACAATATACCTTTGTTATTTTCTACACTGCGCAAAGACTGAGCTTAATTTTTTTGCTCTCTGGTTATACGGTCGAATTTCTTACCCACCATTTCCATGGTAAGTACATCCAAACATTACAACAGACAATGCAAAACTATCAAAATAAGCACATAGAAATGTTCTTGCATTGTAGTGACAGTCTCAAACATGGATTACATACACCTGATTGCCTTCATTCCTAACCTCAGTTTTGGACTGCCAAGTCATTTATGATGCAAGAGTTTGTAATGCAAATAGTAAAAAATGACATTAAATAGAAACTTACAAGCACCAAAAAAAGCGGTTCACGCACAAACAATGTCAAACACAACAAGGCTGCATAGCTTTGACAGGCTGTCTTCTGGAGGCGCTTATAAAAGTCAAACCTTAATCCGGAATCTTGTAGGAAATGTGATGACAGATTGATAAGCACAAGTATGTTTGTGCTTTAAGGAAAAGTCGGTTCAAAGTGTTACAAAGTACAAAGTAAAAAAAAAAAAAAAAAAAAAACCCTCAATTTAGTTTTCTGGAATCGGAGAAGCGATACTGCAGTGAACTCATTTCCTGTTAAAATAGTCCCAGTGATCGCCTGTTCAATGAAGATATTTTTTCACACCACAACGTACTAAACACATGTTCAAGTCTTTATTTCAATGATTAATTCTTCAATTATTACAGTTTATTTAATTTCTCTGCTTGAAATGACCTTCAAGTAAGTGTGAGAACTCAACCTATGGATCAGTGGATGTATTTATGGATCATTATCATATCAATATTAACCTTCAACATATTCACAAAATCAACAGTATGTTGTTTCAGGATGAACATCTGATTCAGTGGCCAAATAGTGAAAAGAAAGCAACATTTGGCTTCGGTGGCCAAGAGTCACAGTGGTAACAGCACGGACTCCGCAGCTCGTTGCCCGGTCAGGAGCGATTCACCTCAACTTTCCAACCCATGGATGACACATTTCCTCTAGTGTTTCTCGGTGTCAAAGTATTAAGCGCGGCCAGCTCAGACTGTGGTCATGGCAACGCTTCAGTGCAATGTGAACCACAGTCTGCATGCACTGTTGAAGTTTTCGTTTCTGTTTGAGAGTGAGAATAGAATTCCAGTTTGCAATGAGCGTCCAACCAAAGTATCTAGAGCCCTGTGTTCATCAGCCTATTATATAATGGGAAATTGTGTTATGCTTTTTAAATTATTATGATTAATATTATTGATATTATTATTACAAAAGCAACATTTTTAAAAAAAAATATAAAAACCCAAAAAATTAACCACTTTGGATATTCGTATTGTTTAGTATTCGACCAAGCATTTAAAACTTTTTTTTCAATTCAGTGCATCCCTAATGTTGTTATTGTGACCATATCAAGATATGAACATTCTAAATAATTGACCTCGGTTTCCCCTGCTGGTCCAGCATGTAAGGATATGGCAGTGGCAAACATCAATTTATCACTAGGTCTTCAATTTACAACATTATTTCCTGCTTGCGCCATTGGCAGACATCCAACTTCCTACATCCTTTTGCATCATGTTTTACATTAAATAAAAGTAAATAAATAAAAGTGAAAAAAATATGTGGCCCATAGCCATATAATTTCACATTGATAAGAAATACCAAAATCTGAATAACAAGATACAAAATTTTAGGTCCAGATCCAACATGTGTAGTTACAGAAACACCTATCCTTTGTATCAATATCTAGACCACAAAGCCTGAAAGCAGGTTGCCTTTACTTTCATTCTAAATGTTTCATTAGAGGAGCACAAAGCAGCCTCGCTGACATCATCAGCTAAGATGCCACCCAGGAGGAACAATTTGTCACACTGACACAAACATAAACACAACATCCTCAGCTCATTCCCCAAGCACTAAGATTAGACTTGAGAAGATAACGCCCAACACAGTTGCACTTTAAAATGTGGAGTCACTTTTCATTACTGCAGCAAAAGACAGGAAAGGATACCTTGTGTTTTATTACAAAGTAAGCAAGTCAACGGACTGGTGTTCGGCATTTAAACCGACCCGTTTCTAAATTTCCACACCAAACTAGGTCAGCCTTGTTCTTTCAACTCGGAGAAAGCCATGTGTGGGGTTGAGATTTCCCTAATTGGCTCTCAACAAGATTGGCCTCATAGGGAATTAAACTGTTTTCCTAACCTGTCACCAACCCTCCTGACAGTTTAGCCAACCACCTAGCTCCGAGCAGAATCATTAGACGGCAGATCTGATAAAAACAACGTCCTATTTCACTCCCACTTCATGTAATTTATTTAGATCTATTGAATGGTATGTTGAAAGCAGAAAACCACCATGAAAAATGTGAAGTTGAAATATGTTATTGTCTGTCTAAACTACAGCTGGAAGTACACTTCTTTTGAATTGATGGTAAGCCAACACGGTTGCTCCTTCACAGTATAATTCCCTTTCCTTCATCCAAATGTTCTGCTTGGAGCAGTAGGCAAACGTTCATATGTGATCTTCGAAGAAAGCCATGCAACCAAGATGGTATTGAACACAATAGTTACGAAAAAGCATTAAGGAAAAAGCCTATATAATTGATGAAAAAGCATAATATTTCGGACAAAGTGGGAGACAAAATTGAGGCACAGTGCATCGGGGTGGCAACTGAAGGCCAATATGACAGTCAACAAGTGACAGACTATCTTAAAAATTTGTAGTCAAGTCGGGATATGCCAGGAACAATTGTAAACACTTGTCTACAGCAGCGTTTTTCAACTGGTGTGCCATGGAAGCCTGCCAGGTATGCCACGGGAAATTATCCAGTTTCACTTCATATGCCTGGAGATACAGGTGGGTGATATGGTGACATTAAACATGAACAATTACAACGTGTTGACGATCTACCAACGAGGAGATGACATCTTTCTATACACTATAGATCTATGCTGATGTGCCGACCCTTCCATCACTCACTGCAGTGCTCCTCTTCCCCTGTGAAATCCACAACTCCAAGTTGTTTTTAAACCTTTTGCACCTCTAACTTGACCACAAACCAAGTGTTCCTTGTCGGACCCGCAACACCAAAGACTGTCTGAACTATATGCTAGCAGTTAACGTGACCTCTCACTTCTAAACATTGACACTCGTAGACTATCAAAGTTTGCACCGTGATTTAAAAGTTGGCTAAAAACTGCAGAACCAAATAAATGCGCTCCAAAGTGTAATGAGAGAGTAGTTGGAGTCATAATGTTGAGGCAAAGAATGTACAAGATGTCTGGGAATTCCTCGAACGAGAAAAAAATCATGAAAAAAGAGCGTGTTATAAAATCAAAACAGTAGAAAATAAATATTTATTTCCATATTGCTCACCCCTTCCTGGACACATTTAAAAAAATATGTTTTCTGCTATGTTTCTGCAAATAGCATGCCAAAATAGCAGAGTCTCAGCAGTTAAAGATTTTCACAAATTAAAAGGGATTCTACTTGGCTTTCGACGAAGAACAATTGTGCTTTGGCCGGGGTTCCTTTGGTGGTGAGCCTTGGGATTTTTTTCACTGAATGAAGTGTGCCGTGGCTTAAAAAAAAGGTTGAAAAACATTGGTCTAGAGTTCAGCATTGTTCTGAAACTTTGAATTGCAAGTATTGCATCTCACTTCTTGACATTGCAGACTCCATTGTGAGATGTTTTCATACTTTTTGGGTCGTGATTGTTCCAGAGCACCAGCCGTTTCTCCTCTTACATCATGACTCATTGATGCATAAAGCTGTTGGCAACTAATACAATTGTCGATCTAGGGCGACAAGTTATTGCTGCCCTAATTTGTTGCAGTAATATTTGAAGACAAGGCAGTAAAACTAGATTGCCATTCAATTACGTATTACTTTTATCTGCATACGACAATGGAAAATTTGTGAACCACAAGCCTTCATCAAGAGACCACTCCTCTGACGGTTTCAGTCAAACACCTCCTCACAGTCAGCGGCTCATGTTGCACATAAACTAGACTAGGAAACTTTTTTTTTAAATGCCCTGACCTCAGCTCCTACTGTTACTCATTGAGCGGTCGACAGGCTGGGGAGTACATCACCACACAATGTCCACCTCCAATAGTAGCCAAACAATAGCAAACCGTTCTAAACTGAAGCCATTGTTCCCTACACCTCCCACTTCGATATCCTCTGGGTCACATCCTATTGTTTTTCAAAAAGTGGTGTTGCTTTTCAGATAATTCATCTTGAGAAACCAGCCAACAATGACACAAGAACATGCTCCCACCTGTATCACTTTACACCAGCCACACAAATACTTGACAGGTTGAGGGCAATATTTGCACAGCATGGCCAGCTCAGTTAAAGAGGCAGATTACAAATTAACCAAGATACTTTAACAGATAAGACACTTCCTAATTCATCACATTTTCTGCATAATGATTAAATTAAATAATGAGCCGTGGTTTGACAAAGCGGTTCTGAATACGATAAGCAGCATTCCAAGTTTTCAGACTTAGGAAATATGGACTACTAAGCCAAGGACTGTTTCATCTGAAAGAGGGAGGATGAATAACACGCTTGGAATGCTTCGGTTTTCTGCAGATGTCTGGCTTCTTTTGTAAAAGATACCACTAACAACATACAAGTGGGAGAGTAGACATTATTTCGGACTTAAGAAATATCATATACAACTTTACACAAGGACTTTTCCCCACACTGTAAATGAACAGTGTGTGGTGTGAAATAAAAATATAGAAAATATAAAAATAAATATTGCTTGTTGATATTTAAATCTTATTTTTACATTGTAGTCTCATGTGGTTACTAGCTGAGCTAATTTCCATGTGGCAGCACGATGAAATAAAACAATGGTCTGACATGCACTCTTGCAAGCAAACACCACAGGAGAAACCAAAGAGAAACACACTCTGTAAGTAGCCAATTCAACCTGGAACATGATTGCTACAGCACAAGCCAAACCTGCACTGGAATGAGTTGCATGTACAGTTGATCTGAAGCCCAGCGGCCATGAGGCTTGTATGAGTGTGTGTGGATCATCACTTTGTTCGCCCCAACAGCTGACCACAGCAGCTCTCAAACATGCACAATATTACGGCCTCGAACAAGTGCAGCTGACATTTCGTGGGACAATAAGAAAGATTCAGCAGATGTGGTGTTTTTTTTAGGGGCCCAATTACATAATCATACATCACATTCCTCCAAATATAAAGTAGAAGCATGGTAAGCAAAACAGTGAGTAATAAAAGCTAGTTAAATCATGACTTGAGGCAACGGGCCACGAATCGTGTGATCATGGAGATCCACAACAACTAGATTTACACAACAAATTTGTGGGTTCAAGGGCAAGCACGATGAGTGACCCATGAATATAGTCACTGGAGAACCCGGCTTAATGGCACAACAACTGAGATCTGCTAATGAGAAAACCACCTGTGGCTTCATGAGTCACTGATTAGAACGTCGGGACCTAACAGTCTCAGAGGACGAGGCAGAACTGGCCTAGTCTCTTTGAACTGCATGTGGTGCAGACACATTCGGAATATCTGAAAGAGTGCACAGAGACTTGCTGTCAACAGAGAGTAATCAGTGTGCTAGTCAGCTTTCAAGCGTGTCTTTATGAGCCGTTCACCAAAGTGATCAACAGCGTCAATGAAAGTGAAGCGTGTTTGAATTCCACAAGTCCTCATTTTGTTTAGAAATAGTAGCGGATGAAAGGATGCATTAAACAAGAGTGTTATACTCTTATTTGGTTTGGCCCTTTTCTTTGAAATGTACTTCAAAAGGAAAAAAAAAGTCAGAGAAGAAAATAATGTTTGGACTTGGTGGCGCAGTTTTTTGTCTCAAGAATGGGACACTTTTTAGACTTTAACCTTCACCATCATGTTATTGTGCACCTTGGTAAGTACGGACTTAAGTGGTAAAAGTGCAAATAGTGCATTGACTAAGCTATTACAGGACAAGAGTATTGACAATCAACAATGCAGAGTGATGCCATCCTTTAAAAACCAACTTTGAAGTGTGTTTTAGATTCTGACTAAAAACCACACGGTGTCACACATAGCTGTTGCCTAGCTACACACACTTGACTGCAGATGCCAAAAACACATATCCTAATACAGGAGTGACGATACAATATTAGATTTACTGCAATACTATAAGGACTGCGATACGTTACGTTACGAACTAAGTCCTTTGTTGGACTGAATTTCACAGTCCTCAAGAGAAACCTTGATCAATGAAATAAAAAGAAGGACAACGTTAGCAGTATTTAAAAAGAGTCACAAAATACACAAACATGACAGTACAAGATGATCCTCTCTTCTTCACACTTACCAGACTACAGAATGATGTGGTGTATTAATTATCCAACCATTAAAATTCCCTGAGCAAGAGTCAACAACATGAAACTCCAGCCAACTGACAGCGCTTATTTATTTTATCCTATTGCTTGACTCTAAAAAAAGCACCCATGTAATAGAACATTAAAAGAAATACATATTTAAAACTGCTTGAGAGAGGCTAAAATATGCATTTTATTATTTTGATAGAATTTCATTTCAACAAAGAACAGGGATTTATGTTGGCGGAAAGCCAAACAAAGTGTGCCATGTGATGTTTACTGAACAAAACTAATTTGTTTGATCATTTGGATAGAGTTTCATGTCGGCTGACCATGAACGACAACACCCGAGAGGATTTACTCAAAAAAAGCCAACGAAGCACCTCATTTGTTTTCCTGTTTTCTCTTTCACTATGTAATTTAACACACGACATCCTGGCTCAAGTCGCTGTTTCCAGTCGTCCTCCGTTACAGCAGTGTCATTCAAACTGCCAGTACACGGTGACTTTCTTCAACCACGATAACTTGAGACGGGTTTGACAAATGGAGCTAGAAAGTCACTGCAACATCAGTGAAAGTCATTACATAATGTACGATGTTGCTCCTGCACGCTACATGCTCCATTCAGACATGAAATTGAATCGCTCTCTGTACCCTCCATTATCAGCATTTTCACTGACACTGCACATTATATATCACAAAAATAGCCATAAAGGGGACGACTTACAAGAAAAATACATTTATACTGATTGCCTGTTAGATGTAATTGAGGCTTGCTGATAGTCAACTCATCTCACATGCACAACAGTTAACTCTACTAGTAGTTGCAAAATTGCACCAAACAACGTTGCAATAGTGAAACAAACCCAGCTGCAAAATCGGAGCCTGACGCAGTTACTACTGGACACCTGTAACTTTAAGATGAGCAAATTTTGGGTGTTTCCATCAATGTTTTTGGGGGGAGAGGGGTGGTTTTCACTTTCTATTTAGTAGACAAGGGAGGAGCCCCCATCATCACCATTGTTGTGATAGAGATAAATGAGGAAGTGTCACCAGTGGATCAGATAAATATCTGTAAAACTTATGTAATTCCCTATGGCCAGCGTCAGGTGACGTCATAATATGGAAATTAGATGAGTGAATTTCCTTCCACCCCAAACTTTGGTCCACGCTGTAGATTTATCATTTGCCGTGGGTGCCTCTATCTCTATAATTGCCAAGCTGTAGCCTTTTGAAATAATGATATCAAGTTGAATAATAATTTGAAAAAAAGACTCGCGCACACATGAAAATGTTATCTCATAATCACATCTGCAAATATGTTCTCAAATAATATTAATTGGAAAAAAGTCCTCTTTCACTGTGTTATTCGATCGACTTATAGCCGCACTAAACCCATCCTTCCATGTTTTAATAATTCTTTTCCATTTTGACATGCATTTGTATTCTTTATGAGGCTGTTGTGTTTTAATAATGATGCGCCACGAAAGCTGTCCTAAATTATTCATGCTATTTTAGACAGCAGCCAGGAAATTATGAACCGAGGAAGTATCAAAAAGACCTCTAATTCTGGAGAATAAGTCAGGACAAAAATCACAGCTATAATCAAAATGATATATATGAAAATCTCTGTGGCAAATGTAATACACAAAATTATTGACTGAAAACAAAGGGTTAAGGTTAGAGTTAAGGGGTAAGGGTTAAGAGTTTAAAATATAAACACAGGAGAACAACATCAGCATTTTTGCTGCTTTTGTTGTATTGTGTTAGCACATTGTATCACATGACACATTGGTTTAAATGTTAACTTTTTCTCAAGGACATTGTGGGTGGTAAAATACACGACAAACAACCACAGAGCAGCATCACAACCATCACGAGTACCAGAGAATGCAGGCTGAAAGTTAAGATGTATACATTTTTATCTTTTCCCCCATCATTCGGACTACAAAATTCCAGAGATTACATTAGCATGAATGGAATGCTGGTAAAAAGGCAAAGCACGTCCGAACCAGGGGGATGTCAGCCCAGGTAAACACATGTCACACACAGGAACAAAACACAAAGACCACTTGAAGAGTGCTTGTTCAAAAATTCCTGACTGAATGTCCCTCCCCTGCACCTGTGTTTAGAGAGCAAAACAATAGCGGCCACATCTCACTTTCATCCCAATTTATTCTAAACAATCCTCTTTTTATGAGCCAATACTTTTTACTAGTTGTCTAGAAAGCAACATCCTCACTGGCCTCTGCTTTCAAAATTGCAGTATTAGGCCACAGGAAACTGGGACATCATGTGAGTGCCAGTAAAACTTCATGTGTTTCCAATTATGGCCTAAACCTGATTAAAGCCATGACATATTGCTTCTCTGGAGGCAGAGCTCAGACGGAAATCAAATGATCGATGCTTATAGACCGGAGCTGAAATTTTCATACCATATTTGAGATAAAGAAAAAGGCCAGTCCGGGATAGCGTTCTACACCAGCTGTGGTCACAACAGCATCTTTGATGCCTTCAAGACAGAATAGTGTTAACCTGAACTACAAATTGTAGAGTAATACAACAACTGCCCTTAAGACCAGATTGACATTCAAATGTTTCTCAACTCGGGTAAGAAACTTAGAAGCTGATGAGTAAAAAAAGTAGTAATTTTAATTTCAATTATCAACTCCACATATGTTCCAAGTCTGAGTTTTCAAAATGGATGTAGAACAACTGAACGACTTAAATATTAATTGGTAAAAAAATATTTTTAATAATGGAACAATAATGGAAATAGCAAAAGAACATCATCGACACCTCTGATACACACACACTCTGATACAGATGTCACAAACATCTGGGAGCACTCCATTCCACACACACCACCACAACTTGACCCTAAAATAAAACCGACAGAACAGTTTGTGATGCTACAATTTTTTTTTCATTTTACATTTCTACAGATTTTGTTGGCTTGGAATTTAAGTTAGTAATTTGTTGTGGTGTGACGCTTTGCCACATGCATTTGAAACTCTCACAATATGATATTCAGCTATCAACATGATGTGATGCAATGTGACACACCTACATCATTTTCTGAAGGAAAACACAAGACGACACTGATGTTGGGAACTTGTGTTAACAAGTTCCACAGCTGTCCAACACGTGCCATAACTTCTCAACTCACTGAGTCCCAGGAGTTGCGTGTTCCGAGCGGTGACATTTGAAATGTGTTCGGAGGTTCATCGTATTTCCACTGTGCTTGACATTTGTGTGACAGAGCTTTCAAACTGCCACAATTTTATCAATCTTCCATCTTTTTACAACCGGAGTGGTGCCATACATCTGATTTGATGCCTGAAGGTGCTACACAATGGTGCAAAGAAAGTTGATTTGAAAGAGATACATGTATCGATACCCGTGGCTCAAATATCAGTTTCAAAATAACCAAAATAGTCATCAAGGGGAAGACTTAAAAGGAAAATGCATTGATACTGACTGACTTGCTGATAGTAGACTCCTCTCACACGCAGAGTAACAGAGTAACCCTTTAGGCGCCATAGTTGCAAAATTGCGACAGAAGATATCAATTGTGAAACAAGTCTCGCTGCAAAACTGGAGCCAGATGCATTAATACAGGACACCTGTAACTTAAAAGAAAAGCAACATTTGTGGGTGTTTCCATCAATGTTTTAGTGGTGAGGGGAGTGGTTTTCAAAAACAAAATTGGCACTGTGCCCTAGTAAACTGTTGAAATATTGCAATAAACCCCATTTTAGTTTGCACAGAGGAATCAGACCATTTCTTTCCTCCGGTAATACTCATACCTGTATATTAGACTCCCAAACCACAAAATCAATTGCAACATAAATGTTTCAAAATAATTCTAGTTGGATATTGTGAGTTCTGTGATGCAAATGAATGATTCTGGACCTCACCACCAACACAAAAGCAGCATCTGCTTCTGTAGCAATCATGCAATCTCATAAGCACCCACTCATGTGAGTCAGTGCCATACGCAGATACCACACTCCTTCCTTTGCAGATTAGTATGGTATGTGGCATCTCCTGTGGGTAGCATCCTTGCATCTCACCACGTTTACGTTACTCACACGCTTTGAGAAACCTCCTTCATGAGCAAAATCTGAGCAAAACAGACGAACTTTCCCTCCCTGTTCTGCACTCCTGCTTCCATCACCACCCCCGAAACTATTTCCCCTTATCTCCTGGATGCATTCCACATCTGCTTTCAATCAACATGTTTAGGTGATCTGTGTGTTTCCAGTACTGCCCCACCTTATACAGCAAGTATATAAAAAAAAGTTGTTCACCATAAAATAATTGTGGACAAAGATATGAATGGCATCATTAGTCACTGGTAAAAAAAAAAAAAAGACCAACTACAACAGGAAATAGGAGCCAGTCAGGCTTATAGGGAGCACTGTCTGGCAAGTCTCAGATTTCCTGAAAAGACAGTGAACTATATAGTAAAATGAAGCCAAGTCATTCTTCCACGATGACATTTAGGTCTCGGATAAATCGTTACAGTGAATGACTTGAAAACGCCTTTCCGGAGAAACAGGAAGTAGATGACCTCAGCCAGTGTTGGTCAATACATTGGGACGTTGGATGAGACTTTTCCATGGCTGACTCAATCACAGCCAACCTAACAGAAAATTCTTTGTTTCCACTTACAACCATAACCACATTGCCTCCCTTGTCAACTGTACCAGTCGATGGTCTGACATGTTTTGCTTTTGGTCCGAACAATTGCGCAGGACGTGGTGCTGACAATAAACCCCATTGATTCACTTCAACAATCTGTCTCTGTAACACTCAGCCATTTGTTTATGTCTGTGAAAAGTTGCTTTCTCACCACTTCAGTGACAGAAATGTCCCTGTTCCCTCATCTGTGTGTCTGCGAAAGTCATTAAGACAATGTTTTGCAGTCTGCATTTCTGACAGGAAGTAAATTTAGAATCTCTTGAGTCAATGTTTGAACAACAGATCGTGTCTGGAGTGAGGGGAGATGATCAGACAGAATACGTGCTGATTTTTAAAATGGCATACATTTCACTGTTCACCTTGGCCGAGCCAGAGACCTCATTTAAATATCAAAGTCAATGTTGAATATTAACACTGGCCCCACCTGCAGCAGCAAACACTGACTCACAGATGCCTCAGAATTAGTAAGCCAATGATCCACATGGCATACAGACAGCCAACTACTTTCCTTATTGCAAAACCAAACCTACCACCATGACCACAATTATGACAGCTACCTTAAGGTTCCAGTAGGATAGGCCTTCCATAAAATTTCCTGACTGGAAAAAAACTCAAGTGAGACCCTCTAACCGCTGGTAGACAAGAAAGATTACCACATCTAAAATTTAATAAGTTGATAGTGCTGTCACATTTAGCATCCGATTTGTAATCATAATAACATGTATGAATATTGAAGCTGTAAGCTTAAAAAAAAAAACGATTAATCAACATTTAAAACTGAGTTGTTTTGGAAAACAGGCTCTGACATCAGTCAGTTTTAGATAAGACCAGTAAAATATATTGTGCAATGCTTCAGTTTAACCCATCAACTTTTGAAACGGTTTAACTGTGTTCCATGTAAAGCCTTTGTGATGCCAAACCGGAAACATTAGTATCTAGTTGCCCCAAAGTCAGAGCATCACTACAATAAAAGTATATTCTCTCTTACACAAACTAGTGAATGACAATCTCTTTTTTAACTACAGCCGCAATATTCTCTGTTCAGCACCATTACCGATTTCAAATAAATGTCGCATCATTCACAAAAATATGAGGATTGAAGAATAACTTTGTCGAGCCTTTTACGGTGCTTAACGCAACTCCCACCACAACATAAATTATGAGTAGCTGTAATGTTCCTCTCAGAACCACGTGATTTCCACATCTGTCAAAGCGTGGCACCTTATGCTACAAGTTCTCTTCACTGAATTTGAATATAAACGACTTCCAAATGAATCGCCCTCGTTAATATTGACACAGAAAGAAGGGCTCAGCTGCTGATGTGGATCCTTCACTGAAACGTTACTTGACACACCTTCGGAACGGCAATACATCAAAACCAACGGGCGTCACGGGTGGCTTTAAAGCACTGCTTCTAGCCACATTCACGTCCCCGACAGCCGCTTCATTGTGTGGCTTAACAGCTTATATATCCTGGCTACCTAAATATAGAAGAGCAAGCTGGCGTCTTCAGTGTTTTAGCGAGCTAGCTGGTGGGTTAGCTTCAATTCAGCTACACTGGGCTGTTGTGTTCGTAGCGCGGGATTTGGGAACTATTAGCCCGAATAACCCACGATTTGTGTTCGCTAAATGCTACATAAACGGTTACTGTCAATGCAGTCGAGCTTCCAAATACGCCTTCTGGGTTAAGCAAGATTTAGTCCGCAATGATTCACAGAGATTCATGTCGGCAGCAAACCTATCTTAAGGTGAATAACATCTCAAGACTTTTCAGCAGTTGACCACATCGACACATGATGGGAGACAAGAGCTTGTTTCTGGGTTTTGACTAAACCTATAAAATATAGATGAAGGTAGAACAACTTACAGCGTCCACGATCCCCCTCCGATTATAGTGGTTGTGACCTCGATGTGCTATGAGTCCGGTGTTTTCATGGGGAGGCGGTTTGTGGCTGTCGACGCGGGGAGTACCCTTCATACCGTCATCCGTGCGGCCTTTAGGGGTCATCGGGAATATTTTAAGACGATACCGTTTCACCAGTCTGGTGATGGATTAAAAAACTGTAGGACAGAAACGAATAACGAAACAGCGACTATACACTCACTTCGAATTATATTCATCTATTAGCCACGACGAAATGTAGACAAGTGCACATTTTATTGCATGTTGGTAAAACAATGAGCGGGTCAGTGAACGCAGCACATACGCAGAAACTGTAGCGTTGGAAGGACAGAGCCTTTCACCAGAATACCGTTTTATTTATTTATTTTTTAATGGTAAATTTGGTAAAATTCAGATTTTCTCGTGTGACAAGTAAGACACTAATGTTTTGTACCCTGTGTCACGATCAAAGCAAAGCTGTGTTTTATGTACACATATGAACGCATTTCTGGCAATGGAAAGACAACATGACAACTTGGATCAACAATAGCGAATTCATTCATGCTACCATCATCGTGCTTCACATTTCTGGAGCGTGATAAGATTAAAAAAAGTAATTGACCTGTTGATATTATTTAAAATTGCTATCTTGCTGTCTATCTCAGATCAGGTGATAGCAAGTCACTCTTCTAATCAGGTAGACCTGATAGGTTGGCCTTGTCATTCTTTTCAGTACATCCATACGATTTTAAATTATCAGGCTTGATGCTTTGAAAACGACATGCCAAACAGTCTAGGTTTTTGAAACAGAAGTTAAAGTTATTAGGTTGTAATAACCTACAACCTAACAATTTCACTTAAATTCGTTGACTGCTTAGGTAAAAACATGTCTTTAAAAATAGGCACTATTAATATTAATAAAGAAAGAGAGTAGCTCTGATTACAATTACATTAATATTCAGTAAGAGAGGTATTAGTGTTTAGTTAACTTGTGTCACGGAAGTATAAAAGAGTTAGAATACTGCCCCCTGCTGATCGAACTCCCAAGTAAAACTCATATCACGCTCATCTTTCACAAATAATTCAGCATGCCAAAGCCTCTTCGAACTTTTGGTTGGTCATTGATTATTGGAGATATAAATAACTATATAATACAATCATAATGTTGAATATGACAGCGAATAAAATCACATACCCGCCACGTATGTCGCAATGTAACCTAAGCCTAACTGTCAGAAAATGGGACAAACAATAGATAAATTGGAATGAATGTAGATTAAATTACAATAATGTACAATTCTCAATCATCTTAAGAGAATGTTTTGGCACTATACTGTTGGGAAATTTAGGTCAACAAAGACTGGACTCTGCTCAGCCTGTATTTGGTTGACAAACCAGGGTTTCACATTTTTCTAACTTAGTCTGCTTGTTAGCTCTTTCCCTGTTTCAGCTATGCTTTCATTCCCTTCCAAACTGTTTCACTTTCTCTTTGGCACCTGCTGGTTACTATGTTCTGTGAATCCTGAGGAGACTCCAATCATTGCGGGACACTTGAACACAAAACGCCGGTATGAAGACGTAAATCTCCATCTCATACAGGACATTCTGGCAGTCAACAGATCAGCTTTACCGCTGGCTTCGGAAACATGTCAGGAAATACATTTAACAGCTATCATAAGACATGGAACAAGATATCCAACGACCAAAGATGTCCGGAAGATGCAGAGGATCTACGATCAGGTCAAATCTAGTGTCCCCAGCGAGGAGTGCTGGTTACGTGAGATCCAGACTGAGTGGAAAATGTGGTACACTGAAGACATGGATGGCCGTCTTGTCCAAAAAGGAGTGGAGGATAACAAACATCTGGCGGTCAGACTGTCTAAGTGGTTCCCCACACTGCTTACAGAGAAGAACCTTCACGCTGGGCTCATTAAGTTCATCACCAGCTCCAAACACAGATGCATCAACAGCACGTTGTCCCTCCAAGCAGGACTGATCGAGCTTTGGGATCTTAAAGGTACAATCTATGTGATGATGATTTGACAACGTAGTAACTGACTTTCTAAATGCAGATAGAGAGCTGGGATACACAGTGAATGATGGCCTGATGAGGTTTTTTGACAAGTGCCCCAAGTTTCGACAGCAAGTTCTCAACAACCAGTCAGCTATTGCAGAGGTGGACAAGTTCAAACACGGTCCAGAGATGAGGAGGGTCCGGGAAAAGATAGCAGGTCTCCTCGGAATCCCCAGCCACAATATCTCATACGGTCAGTCTTCGAAGGCAGCCTCTTTCAAAGCAGTACAACTGCTGGATAGGTGACAACCACTTTTTAAGATTTTAATTTCAAATAAGGAACTAATGGAAAGTGTTTCCCTCCAACAGATATGGCTGATGCTGCATTTTCCCTGTGTGCCTATGAGCTAGCTATCAAGGGTTTGAACTCACCATGGTGTAAACTTTTTGACAGTTCTGATGCCCAGGTATTGGTTTCATTATTTTTAAATTTGTGTGTATTAATCATCAACTCAATCAATGACAGAAAGCATGTCTAAATCGACGTGACTCAAAACTCCTTCTGTGGAAATTGTGTGTGGGAGAGTCAAGGGTACGAAACCTAAATTCAAGACAAACATTACTAAGTCAACAAAAGCTGATGCAATCTCTCAGAAGCTCTGAGCATGGCGCACAGCACAGTCAGTGTGCTATGACAGAAAATTAATCAAAGAAGCACTTGTGCTGAAAGAAACCCAAATAGCCTGCAATGTCTTCTTCTCAACCAGTCACTATTTTATCCTCGAACTTGCTGTTCCACAGGTCATGGAGTACGCCATTGACCTGCAGGAATACTGGAAAAGAAGCTATGGGTTTGATATCAACAGCAAGTCCAGTTGCATTCTCTTCCATGACATGTTTAATCGGCTGAGTGACGCAGCAACAAAGAACCTGTGAGTGAACTTAAATGAACCTGACAGACATTGTATCAGCACCCTATCATGCTTTCAAACATGGTGGGGGTTTTTCATGTTAATGTTTGCAGTGGTGATAAGATTACATGGCGTGAGATCGCAGCTGAAAGTGATTGAACTGTATCTTTGATGGAGAACAAATGTGGAGGTCAGAGGACAAGTAGAATGGTTACACTGTTCTCTAATGAAAGTGAGTGTGTTCAAGACAACCCTCTGATGTGTAATAATCTGTGTCCGCACAGAGAATGGACCTCTATTAAAATAGAGCCAGTTTCTGAAATTAAATAGCTTGTTAAGTAACTCAACTCTAAGTCTAGACTTTAGACTCTTAATATGGAAAAACATTTATTGTTTTTTTTCCCCCCCAAATATTTTGAAGCATTCAATTGCCTGAGCAAATTATGTAATTGGGAAAGTTGTTGACTTTAAAGTAGAAAAAGTTATGAGTAGAAATTATGAGGAAGAAAGTAAAAAAACAAATAAAAATAGGGGAAAAAAACACAACCGTACATTAAAAAAGCTTTGAAAATCTACTTTTGGTGGGAAAGAATGAATAGCAAATGAGGGAAGTTCAGGGGCACTCTTCCATGTAGGTTGGTGCATTGAGCAATACCTTGTCACTTTACTCCACTCACTATGAGGACATCTTAACTTGCAACCTTCAAACTATTGCAGATCTGGTCAGCCTTTGACTGCGGTGGTGACAATCCAAGTGGGACATGCAGACACGTTGCTGCCTCTGCTCACCCTACTGGGCTTCTTCAAAGACCAGGAAGCACTGACTTCTGCTAACTACTTTCATCACAGTCAACGCAACTTCCGCACCAGCATCTTTTTACCGTATGCTGCCAACTTCCTCATTGTTCTCTACAAATGTGCGGATGGAAACATCAGATTGCAAGCTCTTCTCAATGAGAAACCAGTGAATCTTCCAGGACTGAGTGGTCCACATGCATCAATGCCCCTCCTCCAAGATGTCATGGACCTCTATAGGGAATTGTTGCAGACCTGTGATTTTGAGAAGGAGTGTCAGCTGACCAGTTGAAGTACACAGAAAACAAAACATCATAAACATTTAACACAGGACAAGTTGTTAGTTGTGGTCATATGGTCCATACTGGCCAATGGAACGTTTAAAACAATAAAGGTATAGCTTAGGAGACTTTATGCAACTTGATGTACCTGTATGATTGTAACGTATGATTGACACTAAATGTATTTGAATTCTCTGTTATTTCTAGCAGAAGGTTTTGCGCGAGTTAAACAAGAGGTTTAGAAATTAAACATAAATGTTACGTACTTACCATTGTTTTGTGCATTGTCACTGAGGCTGACAGTCCACTTCTCTTTACTCATTGTGCTCATTTGACTCTCAACCAAGATTTACAGTCTCCTCCTATATGGCAACATGGGCCTCTCTCCTCTTCCACTTTCTTTTTGACAAATACCTCCAACTTCATATAGATGTTTCTTGTCCCATTTATCATATAATTCCATTGGTTTTGGAAAACGGTCCCTTCCTTCATGGCACAAATCCATGAAGCTGTTCAGCTATTGGACCTGTCTTGATACGGCTGGCCAGAGAAAAGAACTTCGTTGGTCAAGAGCACTGACAGAAATGTTTGGCTTTGTTTTGCCATTGTAAAGTTAATAGTAACTTGTGAGGCTTATATCTAAACTTTTGAACTTTGTGATGACAGGTGCCCTTTGACTATAATTCGACATTTCAGAGATTATTTATTCGAGTCAGACAACATGTATTTTTAAGATTAATATTGCCACACACTGGTCACAATTTGACAACTAATTGTACTATTTGGAATTGTTATAGACCTTTGTATTTTTTGTAATGATTTCGCAGGCCCCCGCTTCCAGTTTTAAGAACTCGTAGACAACAGACATCCAACATCCATGCATCATATACGCACTGGAATTACAATTAAAACGTGGTAATTTGGGGTTTGGCTCACTTTGAACGTTAGATAATTGTTATCGATCTTAGACTGTTTATATTCATCTTCGTAAATTATATCGTTTTACAACTTTTTTGCAATCAATAGCATGAATTTATTTTCAATCTTGCTGGACTGGTAACTGACAGTAGGCGTTGTCTCTCCGAAGTTCCGTCGATTACTGATGACGTAACATATCAGGACGCGACGCTTCCCGAAAGCAAAACAATGACCACCTTTTTACGGACTCTGCTTTTTGTTTATTTTACTGCGGCAGTTTATTCCTTTTTTTGTTTTCGTCACGAAGCGTGTCACTTCGATGATTTCAACATTCCCAAAATCGCTGCCCACTTCAGCACGAAAGGCAGATACGAGGAAGTGAATGCGTATCTTTTAAAGGACATCCTCGCGGTAAATAGATCCGTCTTGCAGCCGCCATTCGCGCAATGCCGAGAAATATATATGGCTGCCGTCATAAGACATGGAACAAGATACCCGACGACCAAAAACGTCCAGAAAATTCAGAAGATCTATGAGCTGGTTAAATCGAGTGCCACGGGTAAGGAGAGTTGGCTCCGTGAGATCCAAACACAGTGGAAGATGTGGTACACCGAGGACATGGACGGTCGCCTGGTTCAGAAAGGTGTGGACGATCACAAACATCTGGCTGTCAGACTGTCGAAGTGGTTCCCCTCGCTGCTTTCAGAGGAGAATCTTCGAGCCGGACGCGTCAAATTCATCACAAGCTCCAAGCACAGATGTGTCAACAGCACGCTGTCCTTCCAAGCAGGACTGGTGGAGCTGTGGGATGTCAAAGGTATCATCTCACTTAATATATCAAGCGTATTTTGCACAGCGGATCTTGTCTATAACATTTAAACTGCGCTACGAATGATAGCACTCGCTCTGTCATCCCATTTTCCTTCAGGTGTTTCTCATCATTTCCATGCTCTCTTGGGGTTTTGGACTTCTTTTTACCCAAGAAATCTGTTTTTGTTTTTTGTTTTTTACAGATATGACGCTTGACTACACTTTGAATGATGCACTGATGAGGTTTTTTGACAAGTGCCCAAGGTTTGTGGAGGAAGTTGACAACAACCCCGAAGCTGTTGCTGAAGTTGAGAAGTTCAAGAATGGCCCCGAGATGAGGAGGGTGATGGAGAAGATTGCAGACCGCCTTAATGTACCATACAACAACATAACCGATGGTTAGTTATAGTTTAACCAATTGCATTTTTATCACGCAGGTGAGTTATAATCCTGTAGTACGGTGCCTGTGAAACTCGACTGTCTTTGCATAGGTTATCCAGCAGAGTGCGCCATGACTCAATCTTAAACGATGACCTCATCCTGAAGCCCGGTAGTGTCTATATACTTATGGGACGTCTGAGTTCAGCTTCTGTCAACATGAAGTCAACAGTGAAGCCAACATTAGCATTAGATTTCACTTTTGTAATTCATACTTTTCAAGTGTTCATGACTGAGTGCACCTCTTACCAGTCCTCACAAGAAAGACGAATCTCTTTGGCTTTCATCCCCCTCTTCTTCCAATCACTCACAATTCTGTCAAAGGAAATTAGGATTGTAGTTTTAACCTAGGTTGTGCATGGACACCGCAGATTTAAATTGAGGAAAGAAACATTTGCATAATAGCTGTCATTATCTGAGCAACCATTGCTATGCACAGATGGCAGATCAGTCTCAGGGGGGGGAATCGGAGGAGTATGACTTTGCCTTAAGTGGGGCTGTTCCAGTTTTATTTTTGAGTGACAACACGACGGAATGATCTTTGATCCTTGTCAGGACTTTTCTCCCTGCATGTGAGAGAAATGAGTTTCACGTTTCTGTAATTGTCCTTAAATATATGGGACGATGTTCTGTCATAAACGAATTGTGCTTTGTCAGACTCAACTCCTTTACAAAGCTGTCACATCAAAGCATGTTTGTAACTGTGGTCTTTCCCTGCAGATATGGCTGAAGCTGCGTTTTACATCTGCGCTTACGAGCTGGCCATCAAGAACTTGAACTCTCCATGGTGTGCACTCATCGATGAGGTTGATGCTGAGGTATTTACCCATATTTTATTATTATTATTTAGAGGCTAAAATATGCAGCCATTTAAAAGATCCTTCATGTACCATTGCATAGACAGCATTTTTACCAAATAGCTGTGCTTGCTGTTGGGAGGCTGAAGGTTAGATATAAAACAAAAGCATCATGAGCAAAACACGGTTAGCTCTTTATCTGGGACAGGGAGAATATACATGAGCTTATTGTCATTGCTCTAACAAAGGGTGTTCAATGACCCAACTCCCAGGAACCCTGAAACTTGATACTTCACCGTGAAAGTTTGCTTTTCTCAAAAATAACTGTTTTGTTCAACAGGTAATAGAGTATGCAAATGACCTGAAACACTTTTGGAAACGAGGTTATGGTCATGAGATCAACAGCAAGTCAAGTTGCATCCTGTTCCACGATATATTCTCTCGGTTGGATAAGGCAGTCAATGACAGCAAGTGAGTAAAGGCACCTATTGCAGAACATTTGTGACGATGAGTTCAAACTCAGAACGTGGCCATGTTGAGCATGACAAATATGTTGCTTGTGCTTTAATTTAATGAGCCTGCTGCTATGTACCACTTGTTCTGCTGGTATGGGCCGAACTCAATCGCATATTCCTCATGGTTGACTGTCTCGGGGGTGTTTCCTGTGTTTTCCTGCTCCAACTTAACATTGAGTACCTCTCATGTTTATGGGCTACATGGTGCTTCTTTGGGTTACCATCTAAAGCTACAATTCTAGAGCAACATGTATCATTGAGAAAAGTTCTGTCAATTGTGAAATGATTTTTTTTTGTGGAATGAAGCGTGATATATGGTATTGTGTGTTTTTGCTGTTGATCTAAGAAACAAGTCACCCACATTCCTATCCCTGGAGAATCTTCGCATTTCAGTTCACTTTCAGACTTGAAAGCCCACAGTTCAAAGTTGTCTACTCCATGTTCTGATTCTGCCAACCATGCAAACACTTCCTATTAGTTATTCAACCTGTGTATCATGGTTTAAAATGAGCTGAGAGGCCGGCTCAACTTGCAAAAACGTTCAACTAAGATTCCCCAAACCCAAGGGAAAGTTTGATACATTTAGGGACACACTACATTGACTGAATTATGATTTTGTTGCACTATTGAATTATTATATTATTATACTATTGCATTATTGAACAACTGGGTCACATTGTTTTGATGTCAGGTGACATTTGGCATATTTCCTTCTCTAGATTTTTGGGCTCAATCGAATTGAGACATCACTCTTTTAAGCTCATTCTGTTCTGCACTCGGGTCAGGATGCTGAAGGGCACTCCAGTGCTTGTTTACTTTCTTGTGTAAATTTTAGATTCATTATATCTCACAGCGCTCTGTTCCTTAACTTATGATGATGTCCTCATGTATTTCAGGTTGAGTGGGCACACCACTGAGGCTGTGACCATTCAGGTTGGTCACGCAGAGACCGTGCTGCCCCTCCTCACCCTTCTCGGCTTCTTCAAGGATAAAAACATTCTAAAGTCCACCAACTATGCCACGGAGCGAGAGAGAACCTTTCGCACCAGTTTCATGCTTCCATACGCTGCCAACTTAGTGTTTGTCCTGTATGACTGTGGAGGCAGAGACTTAAGGATGCAGGCCATGCTCAACGAGAGACCCATCCCCTTCCCTGGCATGGCTGACAGTCAGACATCCATGCCTCGCTACCAGGATGTGAAAGAACATTATAGTGCACTCATCCAGGGCTGTGACTTTGACAAGGAGTGCATGCTTTAAAATAAATGTGACCTTAAAATTCATTAAATACTGTTCCTCCAACTGAAAAAAGATATAACAAAGATACGTATCAATTTCCTTAACCAAAGAAAATCTATTTTTCATGATGGCTTTATTGCACTCACCATTGAACCAGTAAATATTTTTTGTATTTTAAGCCTTAAATTTATATTTTCAAGTGCTGATTATAGCTTACATCTTGCTATTAAAGAACTTTGAAGAATGCTTCTCTTTTTTGCTCCTCATTTTTTCAGATTGTTTATTTTTGGGTTACATTTTGATGTGCCACGTGGGGCTCACGAGGGGGAATGAAACTGAAAGTGTGAAGCTTCACTGCTCAGCTTCAATACAAGACTCTATCAAACTGTCAATTGGTCTTGGAAAAAAGAACAAAACAGTTGCTTTTCTTATGTTTGACTTCTGACTATCCCATTTCTTTTCTTGTTGACAAACAAAAAGTCAACAGTGTAATCATGTGCACAGAACCTTCATTTCCCTGAACTTATTGTGTTAGCAGGAAGTGAGAAAAGGAAGAATCATTTGAGTTTTTCAATATTTTATTAGTAAACGTTGTGACATGCCAACTTTTAGACATGGTACCCAAGTACCTGTGCAACTTTAGATTGACTGAAAAGACTTGTTTAAGAGGTTAAACAGCAAGAACTCTGCAAAACATATTTATTAAATCTGAGGGACAAGGTTCAATACCACACATAATCATATCATGTAACTTAAACATCAAATATAAATGTTAATAATGAATAACAAACAAATGGAAATAATAGGGTACATATAATATGAAGTCCACAAATAAAATTAAGTGTAATTATAATGAAGAAAAATGGGGTGGCTAAACATTAGAGCATACACTTAAAGTGGTGAGAAATATTTCTTCTTGATCAGTCTCACTCTGGCCTCATATGGGCCGCAGAAAAGGACAGCATGTGGCCCTTGGGACACACAGTCCAGGTCTGATTGTCTGCACTGCTGCACTGGTGGTAAAAGTAACTAGAACACATATATGGGATGGAGACACTTCAAAATGTTTCTATTATTTTGAACTGGGAGTAACTCGGGACGAGAGTACCAAGGGGAATAAATGTTTTCACTCAAGCCAGGGAACATGCCTGGAATCAAGGCATTCCTATAAAGGTGAGTAAAGGTTCCAGGGCTTAGAGCAACCACCAGGAATGCCAATAGAGATGCCAGAGAAGATACCAGAGGATACTTCGGAGGCTCCTCACAAGATGTCGCCCAGAATCTGAGGCACCTCCCGACATGCCAGTTAAGGTGCCAGGAATCAGAGGCATCTACCAAAATGCCAGTAAAGATTCCAGGAATGGGGGAACCCCCAAGGTGCCAGGAATTTGAGGCACCTCCTGAGATGCCAATGAAGGTGTCAGGGATCAGGCACATCTCCATTAAAGACAACAAGATTCAGAGGAGCCCCCATGATGCCCGGAGTCGGGGACATCTCCTGACATGGAGGCTGGTGAATGTGTCAGGATTTAGAGGCATCACCCCAATACCAGTAAAGACACTAGGCATCAGTAGGACCCTTGGGATGCCAGTAAAGAGGTCAGCAGGTACATTAACCCACCCGAATCACTCTAGTTTTTATTCCATTTTCTAAGAGGCATTGGTTAAGCACAAATAAAGAGGGTTTTTTTTTAAATCAGAAGCTAAAGTTAGAAGTAAAATACCGCTCACGATTCACGACAATCCCAAACAATATTGGGAAAAGCAAAAATAACCCCTGAAATACGTCGTACAGCGACATTTCTACCCGCATCGCATCCCAGAGAAAGGCGTCTGGGATTAGCGGCAACTTTCACTGGCGTTTCCCGAGTTACTGCCCTCAGAGTTGCCCCGGTAGCTGATGCCAGTGACTGGGCTCGGCCTCGCTGCTAACTCGTCTTGAGAGGTTAACGGCGACCGAGAAAGCATTCCGGAAGTGTTGATAGCGGAAAATATCGAGTTGCGAAACTCTCTCCAAGCGTCGGATCATGTCTCCTCCTTCGAGCGAGTGCTGCCGGTTACGGTGCTCGGCCCAGCCGTGTCGTGATGCTCCAGTATTGGCTGGAGAAATATGCAGATGACTGGGTGTCGGGGGAGGACGGGGGCAGGCTCATAGGAATGCTACGTGTCTTGGAAGTCCCTTTTAAACCCCCCTACTCTAGTACGCTTTAACCCGAAAGTTTTTCCTTCCATTAAGCGGTGGAGTCCTCCATCCAGACCGGCAGTTGCAGCAGTCCGAGTCCGGGAAACCAGCGGTGCAACCGGCGTAGCCTTCGAAAGAATGTCCGGATTGAAAAAGCTTCGCACGGTAAGTAGATGAGGAGATAAGAAAAAGTCCAGTTGTCATCAGATTGAACACAAATGTTCGTCTGAAAAATCGGGGAGTGGTAAAACTTTGTCAAAGTTTTCACAAGGCTTCACCAATATTCAGTCCAACACAGAGCAGGAGTCACGTCTGATCGTAATTATTAGTGAATAACATAATGTAAAAGTCTTGTCACTTGTTTTCTTTGAAATGACTTGCCGTGATGAATAAAACCCCTGTTTAATTGTACGTTGAGTTACTGTTGAAAGTAGCGAGTGAAGTTTCATATAAACTTAGACAAAGAATGTGGTTCAATGATAAACAAATTGACCATGCAGCAATATTTATCATCTGTTGTGATAGTGATTTTTTTTCCTTATAAAATTTGGTGTTTCATTCAGTGCATGTAAATGTCTACATGATTATGAATGTACTCAGTGCCCTGATCCATATAAGAGAAACCTGTGTCCTTATCCAGGTGTGATGGTTGAAAACTCTGAATAGGTTGGTTGTTGTCGTAACTCAGTCCTGTCAGTCTGCCTCATTCATTACTTTTCTGCCCCAAGAAGAGAAAGAAGTCACTGTTGGAGACCCGGCTGAAGTGCTGCCCAACAACTTTGGTGGAATAAACTTTTATGGCTGCACTGCTTTCTTAATTGTGTGCAGAGGTGAAGAGAGCATTTTTGAAGAGTCACTCATCGACCAAACTTGGAGTGATTCATTCAGCAGACACCACACTCTAATATCTAAGACCTGTGCATTAAACAATCATAAGTGAGGCTGGTTAAACTCAATAAAAAGACACGGCAGGAAATTAATCATCTGCTGATGATAAGTGACGTGTGAACACACTTTATTTGAATGAAATGAGAGGTGAAAAACAGCTGCTATCGTTCGGCAAAATGAAGGACGTTCATGTTTGGCTATTGATTTTGGACTATTGATTGATGAAATTATGTCTCATGAGATGGATGAGGTGTTATGATAAATCAAAAAATCATTGTAATTCCATTCTTTCTTACTACCTCAAAATTTCATGCAAAATGACATGACTTGTCTGTGTGTTATTCATAGTTATTGTGAATAGATATCGTTATTATAAAATAGTCATTTTGGCGCAGAGGTTTAGCAGAAATCACCACAAAACAGCTTTTAACTAAGAAAAAAATGAAGCAAAAAGCAGATGGAGAAGTGGTGATATTTGACCATACAAAGCACTCAGTGTAAAGAACACATCTGATGATCACAGAAGGTGTTAATGATTGTGTGAATGATGCACTCAAAACTTCACCAGAAGTCAGATCTTGTTATCTTGTGTCTTGAAGTGGAAAAGTTTTGTGGTGTTTGCTGAGGGGCAACATGATTAGAAAGCTGCTCTAGGTGGTTGATGTGCACGGCTGAAGCAAGGTCATCCATGAGAGGAGCGGAGCTGCAGTTTCCTTCTTTTCCTTCTCGGAATTCACTGGAACACACGTAAAGTGTGAAGGATTTCTGAAGGTTGCAGATCGTGAGTGAGCCAAGGAAAAGCATGACTTTAATAAAACCAACCATGCAGTCACGTAGGTTCAAGACTGTGAGTGAAATGTCGTTGGGTGAAGGTTTGATGTCGTAAAAGACAAGGGAGTGGATTATCAAATCCTGATTGGTACAATCTAGTTATCATTCATGTGGATAGGTCGCTATAATCCATAAACCTGTATCAAGTCAGCCAAGGTTTTGCTTATTCATTGTTGTTCAGTGGATGAAAACTCTTTGGATCGTCTGCCTTTAAAGACATAAATGGAATGCATGTAGAGGAATATGAGGATGAGGGGAGACTGGGTGCAACAGGAGACGCCAGCAGCAGCAGTGCCACATCATCTCTGGTCTGCACACTGGGCACATTGTCCAGTCAGTCCAGTCCTTTGCTTCACTCCTTCCTCAGCCTCCCACTCCCGCCTGCCCTTCCACAAGTGAACACAGGCCAGTCACACACGCCTCGCTCTGCTATCCCAAACCACACTCTATGTTCTGACCAAGAGTTTGCTGAATGAATGAATGAAAAAGTTGTTTTAAGTTGTTAAGGAGTTGAAAGTTCACTCCAAGTGGTGAAGTACACAATGTCTGGAGTCATAAACTAATTGCAGAAAAAAAAAAACATTTTATAAAGTGATGAAGGTAGGTGCTCAGCCTCGGTTTGAATAAAGGTTAAGCTTTTGAAAGGTCACATGTACAATTGCCCTCTGCTCATGTTTCCCATTGTCTTTGTACAAAGCCCTTCATTTCAAGCCTCTTGTGTTTCAGGATCTCAACAGGTCCACTAATGTGGTCTACCAGGCTCACCATGTGAGCAGAAGCAAAAGAGGACAGGTCGTCGGCACGAGAGGAGGATTCAGAGGCTGCACCATCTGGCTCACCGGTAACTTCTCATCATCTCCATGTTTGCAACGAAAGTGACCGTAAATCTGGTTTTAAGATCAGATAAAGTTCAGTCGTTGATTGTCAAAAGTCACTATTATAAACAAGAACAATGAACACCAGATCCGCTTCCAGTGGAGAAAGATAGACAGATACATTTATTGAATACGTGAATATGCTCTAGCTCTGGAACGTCTATGAATTCCCTCATAAAGACTGCCTGAAGCAGCTCAGGATTAATCAATGAATGAATACATGCAGAAATACAGAAATAACCTTAATAACCATTTTCTAGCCTTCAAAACACAATCCTTGTAGAAAATCAACACTTTTTGAGGAAATTTCAATTTCCTCAAAAATTTCAAATATTCTAATTGTTCTATGGCATTGCACTGAAATCCTTGCTTCATCAATATAGTCATTCTCGCCTACTGTCAAAACAGCTGCAAGAGGAAATATATACATTGGACAGTTTGTTGTTATTTTCTGTTCCCATTGTATGTTGTATAGGCAAAACTCCAAAAGATAACTTACACCTTGGTCTGCAAATCTGACATTCTTTATTGGTTTCCTTGTTCTTACCTCAGTGCCAATGTACTCATTAAAAGATGACAGGTGAAAATGATAGAATTGTTTGTATGGACGTGAGTGATGGCAGATGAATACATTGAGTTATGAAGACTCAGTCAGCTTTCTCACCCACCCTCAGGCCTGTCTGGAGCTGGTAAGACCACCATCAGCTTTGCCCTGGAGGAGTTCCTGGTTTCTCACGCCATTCCATGCTACTCACTGGATGGAGACAACATCCGGCATGGCCTGAATAAGAATCTGGGCTTTTCCGCTGAAGATCGAGAGGAAAACATTCGCCGTATTGCAGAGGTGGCCAAGCTCTTCGCAGATGCCGGTCTGGTTTGCGTCACAAGTTTCATCTCGCCTTTTGCCAAGGTGAGTGACAAAATAAATATCATTCAAGTCTTATCATCATTTTAATTTGGTTTTATTTAGCTCTATATTTTTATTTTTCGTTTTACTCTTGTATTTTCCATGAGAGTTTTTATATTTATGTTTAATGCATGATTAAATTATAAAATATTAAATTAAATGTAATTATTATTTTTTTCAATTTAATTTTTATTACCCACATTTCTTTTGTAAAATGTTTTTGTAAAAAGTATTGTCTCCATTTATAGTTGTAGACTTAGTCACATTTCCTTTATTGCCCTCCAATCTAAGGTTCATTACAACATTAGATTATCTACAACTAAAGACTGTTGAACGACATTGTTTAATGGTGGGCAAACAGAAAGAAATGACAAACACAGATCTTCATACAACTTCCAAAAGCAAATATGCACAGACAGAGAGGGAGATCTTAGTTAAATATTAAACCTTGCAGACCAGTCACTCAGCTAACTACTGTGTTGTTCTTTCACCTCAGGACCGAATTGAAGCTAGAAAAATCCATGCAAGTGCAGGACTTCCATTTTTTGAGGTCTTTGTTCATGCTCCATTGGAGGTGTGCGAGAGCAGAGACGTTAAAGGTCTTTACAAGAAGGCCCGTGCTGGAGAGATCAAAGGTCTGCACCTTCTTTTATACGTATACCAAGTTGTGCAGGTGGTGCCAAGCCCTTCACAGTCTTCACCCTACTTCTGTGAACCGACAATAATACACCCCAGCAAAGAAAATAATGTGTTTGTTGTTATTGTTGCAGGGTTCACTGGGATTGACTCAGATTACGAGCGCCCAGAGGTCCCTGATCTGGTGCTCAAAACCGGGGAGCTCACAGTGAACGAATGTCTTCAGCAAGTGTTGGAGCTGCTTCAGGAAAAGGTAACCGTTGCCACCCAAGCCCTGCACACACACAGATGACAGTTGGCTCTCCATGATCCACAATAAACAGTTGGAAGATTAGAAAGTTACCGTCATACCATTTTAGTAATCCCTTTTTAAACAAGGTGTTCAGGATAAAATAGCAATTTAGTATATTCAGGGTGGAAACCTCTTGCTGCTACATTAGCAGTGATGAATGCACAGCCTGGTGGACAGCTCTTATGTGGCGTGTTGCCTCTGATAACTGGCATGTGCAGCTGTGACTTCTCTTTGTGCTCATGGCTCAGTTTTCTGTTTGGTTTTGTGGCCCAAAAAGTGTACACAAAGTTCATTTCACTTGTATAGTGATCATGTCTGTTATAAAGATTTATTAGCATGTTGTGTCAAGTAGGGATGGGCGATATGGACAGAAAAAGTTATCGCGATAAATTTTGGCGATAAAGATAATTATCACGATAAATCCATGTTCATTCTATTCCATGTGTTGGACACTCTAGTCTCTCTTGAAACTGTTTTGTGATGAAACTTATGAGTGGAGTTTGCCTCCAACATCATTATTTGTTTATGTTTAAATATAATAGTTAACTAAGTGTAGAGATGAGAAATTCAATGTTTCACGTCTCTGGTAGAACCTGCTAATGTCTGACAGCCTGCTCTGCCAGCTTTATTTAGGGGTTAAATTGAACCGTCTGTCTGCTGTGTCTCATGTCTCTTCACAGTTGACTTTAACTATGGTACTGAACAAATATTAGAAATAATGTGAATAAATGATCATGTAGTCAAATTCTATTCTGGAAATCATTATACAAACTGTCACTCCTTTCTCTTGTGTGATGAAAGAGCTTTTCACACTTCTCTTCTAAGATGTTTGTTTTCCATTGCCTTATTGCAGATGTCACTAATAATTTGACCGCCTTAGAATTTGTTGATGGTCCCTAACTGTTGCTGGGTCGTAGCATTAGTGCTGCCTGTGAGAGTGTGTCCGCAATCAGTGAACCCTAATGGGGACGCAGCAGAGGACACCGCCACCAATACCGGAGCAGATGTCTGTCCAAAATCCAACCATTTTCACCACGGTGTTTCGCTGAGGCGCTGCGGGAGACTGCATGTGTTCATATGAACCAAGGCAGACAACCTATGAGGATCACTCCATTTGATAAAATAAACACAGATCTAGAGACGCAGAGTCGACTAATGGCATTATCAAAGGTTCCCTGTACTAAAAATAAGTTTAAAACTGTGATCGTGAACCAAAGTCCACCACACCACGTGGAGCTGAAGAGCATGGCGCGCCATCACGGTCTCGTCATGTTCATGAATGCAGGTCCAATGCAGCGAGTGTGTCACGTGTTATATGGAGATTGTGTTTGCCCGTACATCGTGTGCGATAAGTTATCGCCCATCCCTAGTGTCAAGCATAAAATAATATTTCGAAAAAACGGATAAAATTCCAAAAGTTGTATTTTTCACTGGTACAAGATTAAATCAAAATGCAGTTTTGTTCTGACTCCCTCCTGTGCTGACTGGAAACCGATCAAGATTCAAGTATAGACTCGTTATTAAGATCACAAAGCGGCTGTAAGACAAGTCGAAACAAGTTGAATTGTAACGTCTAGATTGGCAAAAGTACCTGGAACGGTAAGAGCGACGTCACAACGAGCTATCAGACAGCTTCACCTTCACCTTCACCTTCTTCTACCGCTTATCCGGGGTCGGGTCGCGGAGGCAGCATTCGGAGCAGGGAAGCCCAAACTTCCCGGTCCGCACAAACCTCCTCCAGCTCCTCCCGGGGGATCCCGAGGCGTTCCCAGGCCAGACCGGAGACATAATCTCTCCAGCGAGTCCTGGGTCTTCCCTGGGGTCTCCTCCAGGTAGGACATGCCTGGAACACCTCCCCAGGGAGGCGTCCAGGGGGCATCCGGATCAGATGCGACCACCTCCGAACTCCTCCCAGACCCGAGTTTTTGCCTCCAAGACTGCACGGGAAGCGGCACGCTTGGCCTACCGGTACAGGTCTGCTGCCTCAGGAGTCCCACAGGCCATCAAGACCCGATAGGACTCCTTCTTCAGCCTGACGGCATCCCTTACTTTCGGTGTCCACCACCGGGTTCGGGGATTGCCGCCACGACAGGCACCGGAGACCTTGCGACCGCAACTACGTGCAGTCGCACTGACAATGGAGGAGGAGAACATGGCCCACTCAGACTCCATGTCACCTACCTCCGTCGGGATCTGGGAGAAACTCTCCCGGAGGTGGGAGTTAAAGACGCCACTGACAGCAGGTTCCGCCAGGCGTTCCCAGCAGACCCTCACAATACGTTTGGGCCTGCCCGGTCTGACTGGCTTCCTCCCCTGCCAGCGGATCACACTCACCACCAGGTGGTGATCAGTTGACAGCTCTGCCCCTCTTTTCACCCGAGTGTCCGAGACACGTGGCCGCAGGTCAGATGACACGATCACAAAGTCTATCATAGACCTCCGGCCAAGGGTGTCCTGGTGCCATGAGCACTTATGACACCCTTGTGCTCAAACATGGTGTTCGTCATGGACAAACTGTGGGTGGCACAGAAATCCAGTAGTAGAACACCGCTCAGGTTCAGATCGGGTTAGTTCTTCCCAATCACGCCCCTCCAAGTCTTGCTGTCATTGCCTACGGGCGTTGAAGTCTCCCAGTAGAACAATGGAGTCCCCGGTTGGGGCACTGTCAAGTACCCCTCCCAGTGACTCCAAGAAAGCCGGGTTGTCTGCACTGCTGTTCGGCCCGTAAGCCGCGACCGCCGTGAGACACCTGTCCCCAACCCGTAGGCGTAGGGACGCGACCCTCTCGTTCACCGGGGTAAACCCCAACACGAAGCTGCAGAGCTGCAGGGCTATGAGCAAGCCTACGCCAGCCCGCCGCCTCTCCCCACGGACAACTCCAGAAAAGTAGAGGGTCCAGCCTTTCTCGAGGAACCCTTGTATGGGTTCCAGAGCCCAGGCTGTGCGTGGAGGAGAGACCGACTATATCTAGCCGGTACCTCTCAACCTCCTGCACAAGCTCAGGCTCTTTCCCCCCCAGCGAAGTGACATTCCATGTTCCAAGAGCCAGAGAATGTCCACACGAACCAGGTCGTCAGGTCCCCCGCCCTCGACTGCCACCTAGTTCTCTTTGCACCTGACCCCTATGACTCCTCTGTGGGTGGAGGGTCCGCAGGAGGGACGGCCCATGTCGTTCATTCGGGCTTGGCCCATCATTCAAGGAACACAAACTCCCCCACCACGATAAGGTTGCAGTTCCAAGGGGAGCTATCAGACAGCTGCATATGCAAAATGCTTATTGTTCCATAGAGCCCTCAAGCGAGGCATGCTGCTCTTTGTCGCGGCAGGTTCAGCTGCGTTAATGTGTTGGTTTTGTTTAATTGTCTAAATTGTTTGTGCTTTCGATTTACTTTTATAGCAGATTAGTTGAGTCTCGTGCACGACAAATATTTGTTGATCTATTTATTTGTACAGTAAGGTGTTTTTGTCAGTCTCCTTCAACTCTCGATGATATTCAAAACAATGTTGCAGCCACTGTAGTTAATGTTCTAGTTAAGATAACGAGAGGAGGTTCGTTTAATGCAAGCGTGACATAAAATGTATAATATTCCTCCATTCATCAAGTGTTAAGTGGTAAGTTTAAGTATTCGACAGCGACAGAGGCATTGACATTCACCTCCTCTTTGCATCAGTTGTGAGTCGATCATCTGCGTGCCTTTCTTAGCAGTGCTGTCCACGTCATTGAGCACCCTACAGGCTTATTGTATGCCTTACAAGTATGTTTTGATGTACAGAACTGGTGAGGTCACTCGACAAATTATTTTGTTTTGTAAACCTGCTGTACTTGCAAATAGACAAGCACATTGGTCACTATGTCTCTTCATTGACAACTTGTTTTTCTTCCTCCGTCCAGAGCATTGTGCCGAGCGAGATCATGGAGGAGCTGAATGAACTGTTGGTTCCTGAGAACAAACTGAGTCTGGCTTTGGCTGATGCTAATACACTGCGCACCATCAGCATCAACAAGGTGGTAACAAAACACTTCAAGAGAGAAGCAGCGTATGGATTTATGTCTGATCACACAGCAATATAATATATATATATTTTGTCATAGTTGTAGAAATCTCCCCCAAATTGTCTGTTTCCTCATATTATTTCAACCATATCACATTATATATCTTCTTTTTCATTCAGGCTATTTAATAAATTAGCATATGTTGTCCCACAGCTGGATCTCCAGTGGGTTCAGGTGCTGTCCGAGGGCTGGGCCAGTCCTCTGAAGGGCTTCATGCGGGAGCGAGAGTACCTCCAAGTCCTGCACTTCAACAACCTATTGGATGGTGAGAAACAATGCACTTCTCCTCTGGGCTGCAGAATACTGCATGGGAATTATATAAATCCATTTGCTTGTGACAATTGTTCCTTGAAGTGACTGCGTACGTTTAAATCATCATGGATGGCTACAATTCTAAAATGCCCACCAATAGTTATAGTTCTGTTTTCAGACACAAAAATAATGTAATTCTTTTGTGTAGTAAACGGGACATGTTCGCTTAATGACATGGGCTCAACACATATCAAGTGGGATTAACATCTCTGTTTGTCGAAGATGGAGCCATCAACTTGTCTGTCCCCATCGTCCTGCCCGTGAGTGCTGAGGTGAAGCAGGAGCTGGACGGCTGCGCTGCCGTTGCTCTGGAGTACCAAGGTTCACGTGTGGCCATTCTTAGAAACCCAGAGTTCTTCCCACATCGCAAAGAGGAACGTTGTGCCAGGCAGTGGGGCACCAACTGTCCTCAACATCCATATATAAAGGTACAGGGCTATAACAAGTCATCACTCTGCAAAAATGGGATTTATAAATGTGACAAACAAATGTTTTGTATTAGTGGGTTAAATGACCTTGTACTTACCACAGATGGTTATGGAAGGAGGCGACTGGCTTGTTGGTGGTGACTTGGAAGTCCTTGAGCGAATCAAGTGGAATGATGGTCTGGATCAGTACCGTCTAACTCCGAATGAGCTCAAGCAGAAGTTTGATGAGATGAAAGCAGGTAGGAAAAAATAAATCATCTAATTATCTCCTGCTTTAGCAGCATGGTCACGTTAAACAAAGTCGTCTTCCTAAAATGATTTCTGCAAGTTTAATGACTACCAGATACGCTAACACTGTGTACACAATGCAGCCGCATTTGCTTTGTGTTACTGAGATAATATTTGATGAACTGGCTATTGTGCGTGTTCAGTGACTTTTTTTTTTTCCCACAGACGCAGTGTTTGCTTTTCAGCTGCGTAACCCTGTGCACAATGGCCACGCTCTGCTGATGAAAGACACCAAGCGGCGCCTCCTGGAGCGAGGATACAAGAACCCCGTTCTCCTTCTGCACCCGCTCGGTGGTTGGACGAAAGATGACGACGTTCCCCTGGATTGGAGAATGAAGCAACACGCTGCTGTGCTGGAGGATGGCGTCCTGGACCCAAAAAGCACCATAGTAGCCATCTTCCCCTCACCTATGATGTATGCGGGACCCACAGAGGCAAGTGAGACTCATGTGTTAACATACTAGCAATTTGTCAAAAGTGGTTCTGGATCAAGGTGAGCAGAAATAAAAGTTTTATCAGTTCATCAGTTAAAGTAAAGTTGATTTGATGGTCTCGAGGTCTGCTTTCGACCAACGAATAATGTCTTCCTTCAAAAGAAGCTTGAAGGTAGAACTATTTTATTGAGCCGCTGAGGTGCAGCTGAGGACCCTTCATCTAAATGCAATAATCCAATGTCATCATGGATTCAGGTTCAGTGGCACTGCAGGGCGAGAATGGTCGCAGGAGCCAACTTCTACATCGTCGGTCGAGACCCCGCTGGCATGCCACATCCAGAGACCAAACAAGATCTGTATGATCCAACGCATGGCAGCAAGGTCCTCACCATGGCCCCCGGGCTGACCTCTGTGGAGATCATCCCCTTCAGGGTCGCTGCCTACAACAAGTCCAAGCAGGCGATGGACTTCTACGACAAAGAAAAGTGAGCCATTTATTCATGAAGTGAAGTTAAATGTGCCTTATGTCTTGTTTGCTTGTTATCCCTGCAGACATTCTGAGTTCGAGTTCATATCTGGTACCAAAATGCGAAACTTGGCACGCAATGGTGAGAACCCCCCGGATGGTTTCATGGCTCCCAAGGCCTGGAAGGTGCTGGTGGAGTACTACAACTCTCTGCAGAAGGACAACTGATCAGCACAAGAAAACATCGAGACTGCCTGCAGGATGATTTTATTTAGTGTCCTGATTTTTACCTTAAATTTATTTACATTATTCCTTTTCTCATCATGAAAAACTATAACACTGCTTTTTAAACATGTCTTAAGCAATATAATCATTCCACACAAATACATTGTATAATATCATACTTATTAACTTAATGTAATATTTCTAAAATTAAACATGAGATTTTTTCTACAGATCATTTTAAAGGTCTACCACATCCCATGAAAGGGAAATCATCTTTTATATTTATTTGTAAGATCTGAAGGAGCTATAAATATATATGTATAGATTCAACTTTTTACTTGCTTTTTTTATGACAGCACAGCTAATGTAGTTCCTATATTAATGAGATACTGCAATATGATGATGACCTACAGTAATCTGCCTGTTGGTATCACCGAATAATTGTGACTTTCTCCATGTAGACAAAGGAAGTGCATTCTTTTAAAATGTGAAAATTCTTTATCAAATTAAAAAGGATAAAGTCTGAATGTCTTTGTGACACATGGTCAAGTGGCAAACTGCGGCAATAAATTTGTATCATGGTTAATCGTTGGTGATTGATTGATTCACGATTATTTAATGCTTTGACCTTTATATTGTGATATAAATGCCTGTCTTGTTTTTACCAGTGTTGCCCGATTGTGCAACGACTCATGTTATCGTTGGTGTGTGTAAGGTTCATTCTCATCCGCAGGAAGTTGACGGACGCGGACGGCTTCAAAGTTAATGCGACGCTTCCATCTGCTGGTTGAAATTATAGAACAGTTCGACAAAGTTGAACTATTGTAAAGCGTTCCCTGCTGAAGTCCACTAACTGTAGCGTAAATACAGACGTTGTACTAAACTAAATATTGCGATACTTTTTTTTACTACCTGTGCAGTGCATATATATATATATATATATATATATATATATATATATATATATATATATATATATATATATATATATATATATATATATATATATATATATATATATACATATATATTTGGCTGTTAAATATTTTTTAGCACCAAATATTGAATTACAACATTGAAATTGCGAAAACAAATGTAATTACTTTAATATTTAGGTTCCAGTCGGACTTTTATTTAAATCTAATTCATTTTACCTAAATAATAATAATAATAATAATAATAATAATAATAATAATAATAATTCGGTAACCAGATAAATAAAAACTCATAAGACTTCGCAGATACTTTTGCTGTCAATTTCAAATGTATGGCAACCAGCGACCTCTTGTGGTGCGCTGAGAGGTAAGTTGAATAAACGGTAGCCAATGTTGGGGTCTTTCTTGGCAGGAGGAAAACATACGGCGTGGTCCTACAGAAATAAAAGGATCTCAAACAAGTCCAATCTGTCCAGTTATATTGCCACAATATTACTAGTTCAAATTATTGCTTTTAATGGTTTGTTCAAGGTACAACAGCGAAATCTTAATCGATGTCTAAACATTCCCAGAAACATTTCTTAACAATGGGAACTAATATGATCAAGGATGTATTATATGAATACTTAACAAATAACAAATCCTCATAGAACAGTCAATATTGTGTTGGGGGAAAAGGATCAATATAATTTATAATATTTAGGTGCACCTTTGTCATATGTACAACATATTAATCATTCATTTCCCTTGATACATTCAATATAATCTTAGCATAAATTCATTGACGGTGAAATGATGTGTCATTGATTTGAGAACGATATACAGTATTGTAAGTTTTGTGTGTGACGTATTTGTATATATCAAGTGCTTCACGTGTTCACCCATATTTTGCATGACTGTAGCTTCAAGTGTAACATCACGTTCTGTGGGTTGTAAGTCATGAACTCTTAAGGCTCGAGCGCCAGTTAACTAATGACGTCATTTCAGTGTGAATGAACGGCGACATGATGGAGAAAAAAAATGCCGTTTACACATTTATCACATTCTCTTTGATTTTTTATGAACGACAGGGTTTTTTCAAGCAAAAAGCCCCACATTTCTTTTTGGATTTTATTTCAAGTTCAGACCGCGTAAAGTGACATGATGTCAGAAACTTCCCTAATTACAGTCACACGTGATCACTTTGACAGAAAGGAGCGACGCGTGTAGACTCGCAGTATCCTTCCGCCAGAAGCAAGAAATAACACCAGTTTGCGTATTTACACGGCCCAAACAGAGGCCGAGCTAACTTAATGGTAATGTGGAGCTTAAGTAAAAAAATCGGTCGATAATTAGCGATTCCGACACACGTCGCTTTTAATAAAAGTGTGGGACTATATTGCAATGGCGGCGGGATATTTGTTCTCAAATCCTAGCCTGCTCTACCTTCTTTTTTCCTTCGGTGGAGGCCATGATGGGAGCCTGAGAGTTCAGCTGGAGCGACGGCAGCAAGAAAAGATGATTCCCCGGGACGGAGCTGTCAAACGAATCCTTACATTCCTTTTGTTTGTATAGATCATATACATATTGGTGGAGCCTGTCACTCTTCAAATGTGTTCTTGGCAATCACTGGATGACGATGTTAAATCGTTAATAGGCTTTTGGGTCGAAAACGGAGCTAGCATTAGCTAGCCAGCTAGCGGGCTAGACTGGATACGGGTTCGGGAACCGGTGAGTTCTCTTTCCTTTCGGCTGCGACTGAACCATCCTCTTTGGACCGAATTTGACATCGGGAGTTTTTCTTTTTTTAGGGCTACTGCATGAGTCATTTTTTGCAGCTTTTGGCAAGACCCGAATTGCTGGAATTGGCAAGTGGGGCCTGCACGGAGGAGCCAAGCAAGGCCCGTCTTTATGATCCAGAATCTAATCCGACCGACAGCCCGTCTGTGAGGACCCGCCGACTGCGACACTCAGCACCGGACACTCACGATAGACTTACAAATCTTTTTTTTTTTCACCTTAAAGACTCCTGTCACCTGCTGCAATGGCTGCGATTATAAAAGAAATGGTCAGCCGGAACAAAAGGAGATACCAGGAGGATGGCTTCGACCTGGACTTAACATGTATCCTTCCATCGTTCAACTTCACACTTTGAATGTCGTGATGTAATGTGATCGAATGCATCAATCCGTGGATGTAGGAGACGTACATGTCAACGGAGTTCCAGGCAGAGCGTGTATGAAAGATGCTGGATCTGTCAAATCACTACGCTGTAATGTCAGTGGTCGAATTACAGCGTCCCAAATGCAAACTAAATTAACCATCCATTGTTGCATAATCTTCTAAAGTCAATTTATTGATGACATATTTACCATCAAGTGATGACATTTTAGAGCTCTTGAAAGGACCCTGTCCTGTATTTGAATGGCTTTCATTTGCTTTTGTCGGTGTCCTTTGAGTACGTTGAATGGCCTAATTGTGTTACAATAGTTAGGTGCTGTCTTACAAGGTTAAGGGGGCAGACAACCTGATTCGTACCAATATGTCAAACATTCCTCCAAATTGCCCTGCAAAGGAAGTGTTATGCACTATATATGTGCATGTTGCTTAATAATTTGTCTAAGGTCGTGCAAATATGTTCACTTCCCTGAGGTAAGCTTGTGTAAGTGTCCTATGTATGTAAATAGGTATGGTAGTAATACTTATTAAATATGCATGACCCCCCCCCATGCCAAATATCAATGCAAATGTTCAATTGTTTCTAATTCCCGGATGTATTTTCCATTCTTTCTGAATGATTTTTAAGTTGATCCATCTTTCGGTATCAAAAGGTTGCTTACAGACAGGTTACTAAGTGGCGGGAGAAAAAGAAACTGTTAAATGTGTGACATCACAGTGTCGACATGTTGCATCAGGATGTGAAACTTCCCTTCCCAGATGTGTCGTTTTGATATTACAATCATAAATGGTGAGTTAGAACTGTGAGTAGAAACTGACAATGCACTCAAGTTCTTGTGTTCTTTTTAGTTATCTCTCGAAAACGCTATTGTAGACACTTTACCATGCGTGTCTTTAACATTTACAGGCCATTTGGATTACAGTTATATTGCAAGATTAAATGGGCGCTGGCTGATTGTATACAAGTTGAACTTGACTACAATTTGGTTATCATTAATCACCGTGTTATCGACTTGCGAAAGGTTTTGGCTGCTCCTTGATGTGTTGGTTATGAGTGTGAAATTCATTGACTCTTTCTTAAGTTGCCCCCCCAATTTTTGGTTGTGCGTGGCGAAGGTAGCCGAATATGCCGTTGGTTTGAGGATGCTGAATGGCATCACTGACCAAATGGTTCTTTCACCTGGTTCAGTCTGGATAACAAAACTCCTCAGATGTCAGAGCTCTTCATTAGCCTCCCTTTTTAATCATTTTGGCAAGATGTTTAGAAACAATATGGGCTCTCTACAGTTATGTAATGCGGTATCACAGTTCTGGGAATTGCCCTTAAAATAGAGTTGCCCGTGATCTGGTATCAGCGTTGGTGTCTGTCTGAGGGCTCCCTCTCCTTCCCTGTCAACCAACTACCTCTCGTTTGCTATTTTTCTTGACGACTCCCACTCTTAATTCTGCCTCCTTTGGCTTGCCCCCTTTCCTCGGCTCCTTTCCTGTCCTCCCCACCCCCTCCTTGCTAGGCACTCGCAGGTTCCCACTCACCCACTTTCCCCCGCTCTTGCACTCAGTTGTGGATTTGGCGTATGCATAGAGCTGAGGCAGGACTGGGTTTAAAGAAAAAGGCGTTCCTGAAATGGCTTTTTTTTTTTTGTTTTCCCTCCTACTTGGACTTCCGTCTGGAGTCTTGCATGTGCATTTCCTCCCAGCTGCAGAGACCAAGCCCCCTTGCCCTGGACTCAGTCTCTGCTGGGAGCTGTGGAGCTTATAAAAATGCGTGGGCCATGTTTGCAGCACTCGAGTCTAAATTTCTTTTTAATTATTACACACTTATGTTGTTGAGATTACAACAGCAAAGACTTTGCATTCTCATCTGACTGCTGCTTATTTAGCTTGCTAGCATTTTGTGCTTGATTTGCTGCATGTTAATGTTTGCGTAACTTAATTTCAGCATTCCCCAGAGATACCTGTCTACCTCCTCTAGCAGTCAAAACTCTGGTGTTTGCATTTCTCTGAGTTAGCATCCATTTCTAATCACCACACTGCCCACTCTTCTACTTGTAGATCCTCGTCTTAGATCACTGCCTCCTCAAGTTATTGTGAATAACAACAATGCTGAGTTGGATGCTATTTTCATAAATGAAATTTTAACAGGAGAGGCAGCTTTAATGTCTAATCCAATGTAAAAGCTGTCTGATGGATGTGTAGGTCCTATTGTGATGCTAAGTTGTTAATTTTTATGCAGTAAGGTCAAGTTCACCACATAGAGCAAATGCAGTGGCTAGGTGAAATCATTTTTGGCCAACATAGACGGACGCAGACCTAGCAGCCTTATAATAACTAAACTAAATGATTCAAATTGATGACCACCACAAGACATTTAAGATGATGAGCTATTAAAGATTTCGCCTGTGCAATTAGGTGAAAATCAATCTCACTTTGTAATGATGGTAAATATCACTCAAACTGGTCTTTCTGATTAACCAAATTTGGTAATGGTCAACATCAAACTTAAACTTCACCTTTTAGGAGTTGATGAATGATGACTTTTTTTAATAATGACATGTATATAGGTTGAATTAGACATGGATCAGCGTGGGTGTCACTCCATTCCGCGCAGGTCTTGGCACTGCCGAAAGCTGGTTTTGTTCCATTGGTCCTTGGTTGCCTCTGACTGAAGTGTAAAACTGTGATGTGCTTCTAAACAATAAGATGAGCACAGTCGTTGTCAGGCGAATACATTTGATAAATTTGATTTGATAAATGCCTGCTGTGGAGTGAACGCCTAATTTAGTCATTCGGTTATTGGCACTGTTGTAGCTGCATTGTAAGGAAACTTGCCCTTTAGTCTGTGGTTAAAGTGTGAAATCCTGCTGCTTGTGGCTGACGGCAGGCCAGGTATTGTTAGGCGTTTTCAGGCGACGTGATGGTTATTTGTGCCTTCGAAGTTATGACAGTGTAATTAGCTGCAGCAATCTGTTTTGAAACTGGAAAGTAATGCTGAGACGACCATGTCAGGCGTGCTCATGTGGATCAAGCAACAGTTGCATCGAATGAGTGAGTGTCAATTTAACTCCTCATTGACGCGCCTTGCTTTGGTGGTTCTGTATAGAATGTGTCTCCGCCAGAATGGGATATGATCAGAACATTTGTTATCTTCCTGATATAACTTTTTGCTCTAAAAATACACACAGGTCAGGGTGCAGCGACTCGCCTCGCACAGCCACATGTGGGCTGGCTCAAGCAGGAGCACAGTTACTCTCGTCCTTTCTTCTCACTGTCAAGGCCATCTGTCACAACAACCAAAAGCACACACATAAATCAGTCCCCTCTTCTGCACTCTCGTCCACCCACGACTACAGCGACACCCTCATATTGACATTGGCAGAATCACATTCACCATCCTCTGCACTGCATTGTGTCTTTTCTCTTGTAGTAGGTTCCAGAATTTAAAAAATGCACCTCATTTTCTGACTTGTAGACACACAACTTGCATGCTTTTTCTCTGTGCGAATCCTTGACCCCAGTCTTAAAAGATATATACCCGAACATCATAGCTATGGGCTTTCCAGCAGAGAGACTTGAGGGAGTGTACAGAAACAATATAGACGATGTAGTACGGTGAGTGTCTCTACTTTGCGTGTATTTAAATCTTTCGTCAAGATTTTAATGACAAATTCTTCCTTCTAATATGCATTTTCTTTTTCAGGTTTTTGGATTCAAAACATAAAAACCATTACAAAATCTACAACCTGTAAGTGCTTTCTGTCACGTCAGCCCGTCAAACTTCCTCTGCTCCATCACTGACAGCACTTTGTTCTTCCCATTTCAGCTGTGCAGAAAGACACTACGATGCTGCCAAATTTAACTGCAGAGGTATGCCACTTCACACACTCGCAAGTTCCTCTTTGGTGAAAAGTTTCGTCTGAGCCAAACACCTGATGACTCACTGTGTCGTTAAAAATCTGACCAAATGTCCACTCTGTCCTTCTCCCTCCCGCCCCCCACCCTATCTGTCTGCTGACCCGCTGCTGGCGCCATCTTCCTGTTGTTGTCTCCTTCCATCTTTTTGCGTGTCTGCATCGTGTCACACATCAGTTGCACAGTACCCCTTCGAAGACCACAACCCTCCTCAGCTGGAGCTAATTAAACCCTTTTGTGAAGACCTGGACCAGTGGCTCAGTGAGGACGACAATCACGTGGCGGCTATCCACTGCAAGGCGGGGAAGGGCCGCACTGGAGTCATGATCTGCGCTTATCTGCTGCATCGCGGCAAATTCCTGGAGGCCCAAGAAGCACTTGACTTTTATGGCGAAGTCAGGACAAGGGACAAGAAGGTGAGATGCAGGAAATTTAAAACCTTAATACTTAAAATACTAAAATACTTAAATACTAAATTTAATACTGTGGATATTACGATGAAACGCATTCTGTTTAAAGTCGATACAAACCTGTTGGTATTGATAGAGGCACGAAAACGCCTTTTTGTTTGAGTAATTGTGTATTGCAGTCACGGATGTATCATTTGGTTGAAGTAGACCGCACAGTGCTTTTTGAAAGAACAAAGAATATGCTCAAATGCACTGAACCACAAGACAAGAAAAGCTATTGAAGCAACTTCAAGCTGTAGTTTAACCTCTGAGACTTCAAATAACTTTTAAGTGAGGAATCTACATTGTGGGACTGTAGTTGTGAAAGTATATTAAATTAAAAGTCTGTTCTCAAGGGGAATATTGGTTAGTGATGCTGGTTCTGTGTTGCTGTGTCATTGATTTCCCCTTATAGCTGCTGACAATGACGTTCTGATGCCAGAGTAGCGATCAACTTGTATTTAGTCTTCTGTTTTGCCTCCTCTTGATCACATTTGTTAGTTCTTGACATAAGTGTAGCCAGCAACAGGACTGACCTGTGCGTGAATCAAGCACTCCCTGATCACAAACTTAAATCTGCTTTGTTTTTCAGGGAGTAACAATCCCGAGCCAGCGCCGCTACGTCTACTACTACAGCTACCTACTGAAGAACCAGCTTGAGTACAAGCCAGTGGCGCTCCTCTTCCACAAAATGGTGTTTGAGACTCTCCCAATGTTCAGCGGGGGCACCTGCAGTGAGTCACGCTCCTGTTCAACTTCAACTCTAGTTTTGGGCGTAGGCATGTGCAGGAGCTCAGTTCCAGCAAAGAGCATAGGATGTGATGTGATGTGCAGTGCGGTTGCTCTCCCACGCTACAGATTTGCTCTGTAGAACACAGAAGGTCAATCTGGTGGAGCTGAATCGTCCTCGGTGAAAACCCATGAATCTTGCTGCATTGTTGTAGGATTTTTAATTAATTCAGCTGCTTTCCGTTTAGTCATTTTCACTGTTTCTTTCAGAGATAGTTGACCATGCTGTACAAACTGAATTATATCTGCAATGTACCACCAGAACATGATTTTCAATTAAGGAAGTTGCCTCATGCTGATGAAAAGCACAAGACTACTGCGATTCTTAAAGAGAATTTTCTAATCTCATGAGGTTACAGACGCTGCAAAGTCAAGGAGAGGTTATTTGAGTATTTCTTATGATTATTAGCTTCCGCAGGAGTGTTGGTAGAGCTGACTCACACTAAAGAGTAACTACGTGCTGTTCAGACGGTAGAGGACTATGAACCCTGCGTGAGGAAAGTGAACTTTACAGGAAACTGCCATCTCTTTTTTGTGTTCTATTTCCACATCAGGACAAAAGAAGCAAGTATAAGTTATGACTAAAAGGCTATCGTCACATCTGCTTTGTTTTGGAAATGTGTGTGCACTGTAGCGTTTCAAGGTGCAATAATGTTTAAACATATTATTGTGGTCCCGTTTTTGGTTTTAGTTAAATTGTGCCATAAACTCACTTCTGGTTTCTATTATTTCTGTGGCTTGTTTCACCTCTAACCCCTAACTTTGCTGAATGGCCTTTACTCTATTGATTCTTCCTTCTAACTTTCCCAAAAATGGCCCTATTCTGAGTTTGACACACACACGCACAAACACTCATACAAGACCCATGATACTCATGACTAGGGCTGCACAAGATCACGGAAAAAATTATAAACTTTGTGTTTTGCGATTGAGTCTTCTTTCATCTCTGATCATCCAAATGTTTTTAAATGACATACTGTCCTTCACCTTGGCAGGCAAAGCAAGACGTGCTGACATTAAGTTTCCGGCTCTACCGTGACAAATCGTCCTTAATTATTTTATTGGGCAATATCACAGAGGCCTTATTGATAAATGGAAGTTTTATTTGTGCGTTTCTGTCCACTCTAAAGGTCAAGTGCATTCAAGCTGGATTTTCAAATTCACTCCGAGTACTAGCTCAATTTCACCCGCATTTTAAAGAAATGAAAAATTTCTATTGAACCTTGCGTTTGCCCTTAAAATGTGCCAACGCTTATCGTTGTTATTGTATTTTGTCTTGGATTGCTGCTGTTGATAGAAAAAAATTCCCCTGGAAAATGAAATCTACTTTAAAGTCAGACATATTTCATCATTAAGCAAAAAAGATTTATGAGTCAAGAAAAAGTGCTGCAGTGTCATTTTGTCTCATGTTTTATAATAGGCCTTCAGATTTTAATTTATATCAATCAGTCAGAAATAAAATATCTAAGTTTGGCAATGGACTATATACCCAGGAAACAAGGTATCACTGTACTCTCTTTCTTTGGGTGGTTATCAGTCATACGCCAAACCAAGTTCATCAAAACAGTGGTGATGATTTACCCTACTAAACAGTATTGAATAGGACTCAAAGGAAATGCACCATTAGATTAAAAGGCAGCTAAACAAAATGCGCTCAAATGAAAAACAATAATGTTGCTGCAGCCCTACAAACACCTCAAACATCACCATTCGGTCTTACATTTTTCACCAAGTTAATGTGAAAATGTTTTCCATAGATACTAAAACCTGTTTGTGTCGCGATCATGTGTTTGCCTGCTGTGCTGTCAACCCATAGACAGGCCAGCGAAAGACCGTGTTTGTGATCATCTGCTTCTTTCTCTCTAAGGGGACAGTACCGTTAAAAACAGGAGCGAGCCGACCCCTCAGGGCTTCAAGAAAGGGAATTGGCATTGGGGTAAATGAGCCTTTTAATCCATTATTATTATTTCACTCATTGTTTTTGTACATGGCCCCAGAGATCCAGTGGGCAGGAGCTGTCACAGGTAGCTCCATGGCAGGGTAGGACTAGTCACCACCATCACCGCCCACCCTGACAGGAAGAACGAGAAAATGCTAAAAGAAAAAGCTTTGGAATGTTGCGCTGGTTCAAGACCATACCAAGACTGTCTATCAGAATAGGGTCCTGTGTCTCTGGTTCTGGGTGTCTTTGGGTGTATTAATTGTGTGGCCTGCTACTCCCCCCACCACCCCTTCTCTAATTCTCAGTTTTAATATCAAATGTCTCATTTTTAGATTTCTGATGCTGCAATGGAATGTAGTGCTGATCCTTTGTGTAATAACACTGGTGTTCTTTCTTTCTTTCTTTGTACTTACTCCCTGCTCTTCTTTTCACACACTCATTTCCTCATGTTGCCCCACCCACCTCCTTCCACATTTCATGACACCACCTTACCTCCCCGCCCTGTACCTCTTCCCCTCTTTCGTGCGACGTCATGACCTTTTTTTTGAACAGATCCCCAGTTTGTCGTGTACCAACTGAAAGTCAAGATTCACACATCGAACCCCACTCACACCCGGCGCGAGGACAAGCACATGTTTTTTGAATTCCCTCAGCCGCTGCCGGTTTGTGGAGACATCAAAGTGGAGTTCTTCCATAAACAGAATAAGATGATGAAGAAGGTCAGTTCATTTGGGTCTTTTTCCACACTGCTGTTGTCCATTTCCTGTCGAAATCCAAACACTTAGCAGTTATTTACAATTATTTATCCTTCAGCTAGAACATTCAGTTATTTTGGAGCACTGCTCGGCGGCAAAGCACTCAGGTTCTCAAACATATTGGAGCACATGTAATAATATTCCGTGTTTAATGTTCTACTAATTTATTCTGCTTCACCGATGCTCCGAGGTCTGCTCTCTGAACTGCCACAGACGAGTCGCCATGTTATTGGATTATCACCTGCAATATAAACCAACAAGGTTGATCGAGCTGGCAGCCTTGCGGTTTCAATTTTGTGACAAATCATGACAGTTAAAGGAACCGATTGAAGAGCTGTTTCAATTCTGCAAAGGAGTGTGCTAAAATAATATTACCACAGTGTCACATGTTCCTCTTATTGGCTTTCTTCTTTTCTCACATCACACAACACAGTTTCTGATTAAACAAGTTGCAGCTAACCGTGGTAACAATGTGGTACTAAGATGTGCTTTTTGAAATGTCAGTCATAGAGAGTTGCCCAGACAAAAAATGCCAACTCAGAGCACTCACATTTGATTTAAACATTAGGCTCTCAAAATGGGCTTCAGTTGTTGCCGTGCTGTATGGGGCCTGTGGGATGAGTTGTTTTAACTAGTTTGCTGATGTTAATGTACAATATAAATTGAGCCTTGGTTTAACACAACTTCCCTAAGTGTTTGGCTTTGCTAGCATTGTCCTTTTTATGCTTCTGCCACTTAAAAATGAGTTTCTCTGGTTTATTTGTCTTGACACTGAAGTGTTTGTTGTAACTATTTTGCATGCAGTGGTCCACAGTTCGGCACTGGGTCCACAGATTGGTTGATGCTGAACAAAAAAAGTGTGTGGGTGTGTTCAAGCGGGGGAGTCCAAACCCAGTTAGGGCCTGGTTAGGGTGGTCCAGGTCTCTCTTCCAACCAATCGAGCACACAAAGTTCAACCAGTTAAGTGTCAGATGAAACAAGAACACCAGTCCAGCGACTTCACTCTTCAGAGACCGGATTGGTGTACGTACAACAACAAGAACCTGCACCATCCCGACCCTTTGAGGTAGCAGCTTGGACACCCCTGATGTAAAGGCTGCGAGACAGTGGAAATACTGTACACCAACAGCTGCAACATTTAAGCAGCCCTTTGCAGGAGTGCAAACAAGCTAAAGCTATTGCAAAAGCTATTGGTGTGCAGGGCTTCCTGCTCTACAAGTCAGCAGCTCGCTGTTGACTGCTGCAGACATGGTGGCATACTCAGTCGTGCTTCACAAGGTGTTCAAATTATGCTTACGCCTCATGCTGGCTTAAGCCACGTTATGAAATGCCGTCACACACCCACTTCAGTGAGATGATTGGGCCTCAGTGAGGATGAATTGTTTTCTGTAGCGCACTTGACCGACTTCCAAGGCAACTATGACAAGTCATTACTTCACTGTGGAATGTAAGATGGGATGTCCCTTGCCATGGAAGTCACACTGGGACAAATGTGACTGGTGCTGACAGCTGAGTGGACTATTATGCCTTATTTTATGCTTTAAGTTGTTTTCATGTCATTTAAATTGGTTTTATTACATGAGCAACTTGGTTCTGAACGGTTTATTTGTCTTGTGCTTCTCGAATTCTCTTGCTGATCTGGAAATTGATGAGACCTGTGCGTCCAAACTGAGCTGAGTTGATCATCACATACATAGACATTTGAACAATTGATGTGTATTCGAGACTACAGAAGACGTGAATGGCTATCTTGTAATTCAAAAGTCAGAAGGCAGCCTGACTTTGTTTCCTTCCATTCTTGAAGCATGATGGTGTTTCGGCTCTGATTTTTGCCTGCTTCTCTGAACAGGACAAGATGTTCCACTTCTGGGTCAACACCTTCTTCATCCCTGGACCAGAGGAGAGTGCGGACAAGCTGGAGAACGGTGCAGTCAACAATGTAGAGAGCCAGCAGGGGGGGCCGGGCCAGCAGGGGGGTCCGGGCCAGGGCCAGCTGCAGAGCGCCGAGTGTCGGGACAGCTGCAGGGAGAGCGGCAGGGAAAGCGACAGGGACTACCTCATCCTGACGCTCACTAAGAACGACCTGGACAAGGCCAACAAAGATAAAGCTAACCGCTACTTCTCGCCAAACTTCAAGGTAAACGTGCGCTTGCTCAAACCGTGCAATAAGCTTGGACTGAGCACTGACCAGTCATTCTCCATTTCAGGTGAAGTTGTATTTTACGAAAACGGTGGAGGAGCCTTCGAATTCAGAGGCAAGCACTTCGACATCCGTCACCCCGGACGTTAGCGACAATGAGCCAGACCATTACAGATACTCTGACACCACTGACTCTGATCCGGAAAATGAACCTTTTGATGAAGAGCAGCACACACAAATTACAAAGGTGTGAACTCTTTTTAAAGCGGAAGAGAAGAAAATATTCACAAGAAAGAAAAAAGGAGAAAACTTGAATAAAACTCAAAAGAAGAACCTTGTCCCTTCCCTCCCCCAGACGGCAATAGAATATCATCATGTCAAATGCCAATTTTAGGGAAAAAAAAGATAAATATCCTGACCAATATATTGTTTTGTTTTCTTTTTTCTGTTTTTTTTTTTTTTCTTCTTCCTTTGGCACGGCCATTTACCATGCGCAAAGTATTGACACTCTTGCCCCATGGGAAAAGGTGCTGTAGCTATAAAATGTGTTTACCGTATTTTCCGGACTACAGAGCGCACCGGAATATTAGCCGCACCCACCAAATCTAAGAAGGAAAATGGATCTTTTTCATACATAAGCCGCACCAGTCTATAAGCCGCGGGTGCACTGTTGCTGTCTGTGCCACAGAAAATGCATGAGGATCACTTCTAGCGATCCTCTAGTACTAGTTTTGAAAACGGGGTCCAGTGTCGAGACTGACTCATGAAACAATCTTGCCAATGTTCTGAACTGCAGTCATGAACTCCTCACATCTTATTTACATTTAAAGTGTTCAAAAAGCGCTGTTTTCACCCTCCAGTAGCTCTTCTCTGTTAGAAGAGCTGCGGACACACGGACGAAAACAGTGCAATTTGAGCGCTTTAAAGGTAAATAAAACGCCTGTGATGTCATCGGTTTGATGTGACGAGGCTCAATATATTTGCCAGCAAAGAGCATGCTCATTAGACTGTAAAGATTAGGGATGCTCCGAGAGACAGGGAGAGCACTCAGCTGAAGCAGCTGTCTTCAACCTCTTTCTTGAAAGTTCTCACTCTGGACGTTTCAGATTCAGGGGATGGACCGCAAACGCTGCATCTGACACACACAAAACTGCAGCGGATTCAGTCGCGGTTGATTCTGTCTTTAAACGGCACCTGAGAAAGGCTGCTCATCTGGCGCGGTGAAATTAATGATTATTTCTTGGGCAATATGTTTCGCGTTCCGAATGTCACGCTCAGATCGCCGAGTGACCCCTGGTTCCTGCAGTTTCACTTCCATGAGCACCAGAAAACTCACTGTGCTCCGTCAAGTGCTGGTGTTTTAAATATCGTATTGAATTCGTGGCGTTGACGCCTTTTAACGTGCATGTGCTGCAGGATGCAAATTTGAAAAAAGCTTCCGCATTAGACATGCCGTTGCCAAGCAAGTGGCGAGTCGGGAGGGAGGAGCAGACGCACCATAAACCGCGGGCGGTGCCTCATCAGAACGGCTGCTGTCACATGTGATCGGATTTTGTGACCGGCAATGACAGATCACAACGAGTTCAGCCTTTCATAATCGGTGGCCGATTGATTGGAATATCCCTGTAAAAATCCATATATTAGCCGTATTGTTTAATAAGCCGCTGGGTTCAGACCGTGAGAAAAAAGTTGCGGCTTATAGTCCGGAAAATACGGTATATATATATATATGTATACATATGTATATGTATATACATATATACATATATACATCCATATATAAACAACTTTGTGTCAAAGACAATGGAAAGAGTACCACAATCAGGAGACGGGAGTTGAAGTGTGGGAGAAGTTAGAATGATATACTAGGACTATGCTGCTCCTTCTCCTGTCTAAACCAAGGCCAGTGCTGCAGTCACTTTGTTTCACTCCCTCTCTCCTCTTCCTCCCCCTCTTTTCTCTCATCTTTTACTCTCCTTCCCCTCCATCCTCTCCTCCTTTTACTGTGAATGCTTCTTGTGCTCTTTGCAGGCTGTCTCACGTGACTTTTGGCCTTTGTGCAGTGCAAACTGCATGCGGGCAGTGGGTTGGGGGTGGGCGGGGTTATGAAGAGGCTGTGATGATGTCTAAAACATTGCCATTCCTGTTCCCACTGTGTATACGTTAAATTATGCAGAACAAGACACCCCATGTAATTGTTAATGTTTTTTTTATCCTAAGATAATAAAAATATAATACACAAAACAGCAGGGAGACAAGTGTTTGCAATAATGTCAACACTACATTTAAAGGACAATGGTGATTTGCATGTATTGGAATTGGCATCCATCCCTAATAAATGTATGCAATGTTGTCTTTTCTTAAAGAAACCAGCTTTGCAATTTGTCTCATGCGTGGGGGGTTCCCTAGTACATTGAGTCATGCTCACAAATTACATCAGAGTATTATGTAATATAAGCACAGCAAAAAATATAAATGCTCACATTTTCCCTCTGGCCTGGGATTTGTGCAGGTGTTTCTAGGTGGTCAATTGAGGCTGCTTTCCGGCGACCTCTTTCTCTTTGCTTTGGCTCTCAGGGTTGCATCTTCTGACCAGCCTTGTTTTTGAGTTTTTAAATAGCTTGGTTTTAGGGTGGTGTCGCCACTTGCATCAGTTTTTCCACATGTGACGCAGTGCAGTATTTGACCACACGCTTGTTACTCATTCTGAAGAATGTTGACACCTCTGAGAACAGGATCTCTGAACTGCCTTCACCGAGCATCGGTGATCGGAGGGAAGTGGTTCAGTTAGTTGTCCGATGGTTCTTGTACTGTCTTGGCTGATGTGTTTGGACAAACGGCTTATGAGCAAGAGCTGCAAGACGTCTGCTGCACTTCAGCTGGTTTGAGCCACACGTGATGCTTGCAAATGTTAATAAGCCGAAAATGATGTCTGTTTTCGTCTGCAGGTTTTGATTTAACGCAGAAAAACGAAGGTCATTGCTGGAAAGTATTAGCTGTTACACCTCAGTTGAAGGTGTTACTTTCTAACGGACAATTCCCGTCAGCTGTATTTAGAAACGCATGTTTTTGTGAAAACTTGTGCTTCCATTCTGTGAAAGGGTCCGTCTCTGTCCCTTTCCTGCTCTGGTGCCTCAAGGGAGAGGATAATGTCCCAGCAATAATTATTGGGGATTGAAGAGGTTCAAACTTCCCTGATGCTAACAGAAGTGACAACGTCGGGGTCGACAAGACGGTCAGACTCCCTGTGTTGTTGGTGTCCGTATATTCAAGATAATCGCACGGATCGGTGCATAATTACTCTGAGATCTGTCATGGCAATGGCTGACTGGACGTTCAAACTAAGTGTATTTTAAGCAACTGATTTATATGACAATGTACTGGGATTTCATGGGCTCGCACCTTCAGTGCACTTCAACGCGTTTCCAGCGCTGAAGTTGAGAAATCTGGAACTGCAGGACGGTAAACTTTCAGGGCCCAGATTGTAAGATTGATGTAGGCAGTGAGGAAAAATTCATCAAGAAAGTGAAGCTTACTTTAGACTTCCACATGATGGGAAGATAATCATATTCCCACAAAAAAAGATAATATAAAGAACTATGAATCTGCCTCTCCGATTTACCATGTTGATATTCTCCTACCTTCCCACCTTTCGAGGCGGGTGAAGTCGCTTGGTTGGCTGGACACTGGTGACTATTGGACTCAGGTGTTGCGATGTACCTCCATAGTGAGCTCATTACTACTCCTCGAACCCAATCTACCTACTGAGCTATGGTATCAACCTTGAGGTCTGTGGGCCAAATCTGGCCCCCTGAGTCATACATACTAATTGCCCACGAAAACAATATTATCTACAGTGCATGATGCGTTTAAAGCTACCTGTGGCTCATTGCTATCGGGCAAAGTTTGTAAACATCCTTCCATCTCCCCGCCCCAAGAAAATGTCAGTTGGATGACGGTGAATAAGATGGGAAGGTTTGCCTGTGCGTCAAGTAAGGTGGAAATATTTTTATAGCTCTAAAGTCTAATTTTATACAAAGATTAACTACCAAGAATTAAAAGGGACGTTGCACCTCTTGTGACTGAGTTGGACACAACTTTAGTTAGAGGATTTTGGGAGTTATCAAAGGGAAATGCAAAGGTTTTGGTTGGCAAAAAAACCCCCAAAACAAACCAACCTTGAAACACTGCATTAGCTTTGTGCGACATTAGCTTTGTACTCTTGGTTTACAAATGTACTTCATGACTTAAATGTCATGTTGAAATATGCTTAATGTCAGCATTTATGCAGTTTAGAAAATAAAATCACGTACTCCCCGCCCCTCCCGGAATGGCCTCAGGTATCCCGCAGGCACCCCCATTTCCTCAGGGATACTAGTATTGGAAAAGTATTCTTCTGAAGCAACCTTTCTAACTTCCATTGAGCGTTTTCGCAGTTTACCAAAAACCTCCAGGAGCCCAAAAGTCACGAAACGGCGTGTCACTCAGCACAAAGTGTCGTTTGATGAGGAGGGTAAAAATGCTGTAAAGCAGGTTGTCCTTGCAGCTGCAGGAGTCGCGTTGAACAGAACTTCCTGCTCTAAAGGTCAGACCTCGGAATAGCAGGTGGGTCCTGAGGTGGGGGAAATGGATTATTATTAAAAGTTCAGCCGAGGGCCCTGAGCTGACTTCAAACAAATGGCACTGACTCAGCCGGGGCTACATTGCAGCAGCCGACGGGGAGCCCACATATCTGTCGAGTATCCAGCACTTTGAGACATAAACGGGCTGGAAATCCTGCAGGTTAATGAAGTAGTCCTCAGGATGAAGCGCTACAGTTCTACTTGTGCCGGAGTAACAGGATTAACCAGCGTGTCGCTGTGATAGAGGCGAGGCCCCGGCTGCAGCGTATGCCAGAGTCTCCTGATAAAGTATGAATCCGTTTTTATGTGAACGTACATATTTTTTTTAAAAGCAGTTCCACCCCCAGTGGCAGCCCATCACATAATCCCCTTCTGCTCTATTAAGAGCGTTGCCGTCTCTCTGGTGTTGATAGAGACATCAAAGCGGCGACGAATGAGACGGGCAGCAGTCGCTGGGGCCCGGCTGTAATTGGCTGAGCTGGAGGAGGAGGGGAGAGAGTGCCGCATGAATAATGAATGTAGCGAGCAGCCAGCGAGACTGGAGAGATGCTGGAGCTCTCCCAGGCCTTCGCTGGTGCTCCAGCCGTCCACGTCCTCGCCTCAGATCGCCCGCTCCATCCCATCTGATCTAGAATATTGAATATAAATACACAGATTGGAGTCTGGCACCGACTCTCACAGAGGTTTGAGAAAGCTTTATGCCTCAATGGTCGGATTATTTTAAAAGTCAGTGATGTATTATAAATACAGTCCACCCACTTCTCTGTTAAGTACGGAATCATAACTTTCGCCTTTGATATAGTGAGAAACTTCACAGTGTGGAGGTCCTCTAAGACGTGTCGGCTTCGTTCCAGGCTCAGGGGTTCACCGGTGTTTTGGGAGATCGCGAGGAGAGATCAATAAGGGTGGGCTCATGAAGCTTCATGAAACAGTGGCCTCACTTTCATAGGTGGGGCTCATAGTTTATCAATGGTGTGAGGTTTCATTAAAATAGTTGTTGGAAGCCAAAGATTATAGAGCAGAGAGTGACATCTAGTGGGCACACCGTTTCATGAAGCTTCACAGACGGCATGGCGCCCCCTACAGGCCCTCCTCCAGGGGTGGTTTTTGGAGGGGGACACACGAGTAACAATAGTTATTTCGGGAGGCCATACAAAAGTAACAAAAAAGTAGGGGGAAAAAAGCTTTGTACAGTGAACCTAGTTCTGTTAAGTAAACCGTTTTAAACCCCACTTAAATTCTTACTGTGTAAGAGTATAGTACTACAAATATAAATATGCCAGTGTTACGTGCAGTTTCAGTTTTAATAAGCAAGAACACAAAATGGATGCTAATGTTACAGAAATAGTGGAGAGGTGTGTTAACGTATATTACCATGGTACACTAACTAAAGCAAAACAGACCTGTTGAGTTGTTTAAGAGCAGATTTCTTCCAAATTTAATAGAAGTTGGGAAAACCCTTTGTACAACAGACAATGTCAACCGTCAACTTTCCTTATTCTTGCTGAGTGACTTCATACAGTATGTGTTAGAAGTACTCTGTGATGTAATAAAATGTGTTTTTCAAATACAATAATGAGCTGCGAGTCTGAAGCGAGCGCCGTGAGACCACTGTGGAAATTCAGGCGATCTACTCCCTCATTCACAGTTACCTGTCTTCCCCACTGCAGCAGTGACAGCACCCAACTCACTGCACAGTCATACGGTCTGCCGATGACCAAACATGAGCAACCCATCGCTGATCGAAATTACTGTTTTTGGACTTTCCGACTCATGTCTCACACCTTTGGGCTGTAGTTCATTGTGTTTGCGAGTCTTACTCATTCAGTCACTTGAGCAGCATCCTTTCAAAAAGATCTGTTCCACAGAACTTTTAGAAGACTCTGGAGGTTCCCCAGCGCCCCCTATTGCCAGCCGCCATTGTCATTCAGTACGACTGGTGATATCATGTCAACGTTGCCCTGTGTCGCTCGGCACTCAAGCTTTTAATGCATGTGCACCATGTCGTCTTCTTGGTTTGTCACCTGCCATGGACAGGACTAGCTTGTGTATTACTACGTACGTCACCTCAAACGCCTCCTTTCTTACAGTTTTTGAAAGGGGCAGGGCAAACAATTGGATCTGAAATCTGAATCTGACTCCGGTGTTTCATAAACCAGAAATCAAATTCCTAAAACCCCTGTTGTCTTCTGCACTGCTGTTGGCTGTCTACTAAAAAAAAACAAAAGTCCAAAACGAGGCGATTTAAGATCAGTATTATGACCAAAAGCGTGTGGGGGCTTGAGCAGGGGGGTCAGTCTGGCCTACAAAGAGAAGATAAACCCAAGCTGGTAACCCCATTTCCCTTCCATCTGTTGGTAGCAGTTGTAGAGCACGACTGCACTCACCAGGACCTGGCAACCCATCCCCCCCCCCATGAGCCCTGGTTCTCTGGCTGACTGCACAGCTGTGTTGCGTTTGGATTAGGCCAAGAATAAAACAGGAAGTAGAAATTAAACAAAAGCTGAAGCACACATACATACACACTCTCCCAGGCACTGTAAGGTTCTGAAGCGGCTTCGACGCAGACACACACACCAGCATGCATGTACAAAGTCATGGCCTGCCTCCCACAGACTCACAAAAAAGCCAGCAAAGACCACAGGCGTATCATTTCTGTGTGCCCACACTCGCTCGCTCGCACATATGGTTGTTTTACACGCCTCTCTGGTGGTCCGGTGTGGTGGCTGATTTGGGAGAACCAGCAAATATTCCCGATCTGTTGAACAGCCGGATCCCTTGTGTCAACATGGAAGTGTTATGATCGTGAAACATGGAATTAGGTTGTGTGTTTTTATAAAACCTGCCACTTCCCTGGTTGTTTTCTGTCTAGCTGGCAAGCTATCCATAGTAGTTTTTAAATGTCTTCTCTCCCTAGTTCTCATAATGCTTTATTTTGCTTAAAATAATGCACCTTTTCTTGTCGCTCTTATTTTCAACTATTTTACCACTTTCTCATACATGAATTCTTATCAGAATTTTTACTTCAATTGTCTCCCTGATTTTTTAAGATTCCATTTATGTTTTTTTATGTTATTTTGTCATGTTTAATTTTTAAATATTTTTTGAAAATATTTATAATAAAATGTTTATTATAATACTAATTCATTTAAGTTTATTGCAATATATTATTATCAGTTCTTTCTTAAAATATTTTGATCACAATTATTTAATTTATTGCAGTATAAGATGCAAGCTTTTTCCTATTATAATGCACTTTTTTGTCAAAAATTCTGTATTTACATGGTAAGACCAGAGTTTTTGGCAACTGGATTCTTCCATTTTATTTTCTAACCTGCACAAAAATGCACCTTTCTCAATCCAGAGTGAACAAAATGAAGGAGGTTCTATGTCGAAAAGAAACATGGATTTCGGGGAACACATCAGCACACGTGTGTCTCCGTGGAGCGACCGTTAGCGAACATTCGGTAAATGTTTTCAGATGTTTACTGTCAGAACTTGAGTCACCTAATGAGTCACACACACACACTCCAGGTCTGTGTGTTTTTGTTGACATGGGGCATGCGCTGCAGTCTGGTGTGTTTATGTGTGTCCTCGTGAACACGATGCACACATGGAAACAGTTACTGTTATGCTGTCACCGCCGGGCCTCCCCTTCTCTCTCTCTCTCCCTCTGTCACACACTCTCTCTCTCTCTCTCTCACACACACACACGCACATTGATCAATGCTACATCTTGTATTGGACAGCTGTCAAAATGGCTGGAAGCTATGAAAACAAAAGCATGAATTCATGACTCTCACCTCCTCTGTCCTGCCTCCACCCCCTGCAGGGCGTTGCTATACGTTACGCGTGGATCAATGTGTATATGCAAATCGTACAAGAATGTTAATGAGCGACAAAAAATGTGCAACACATGTGTTATGGAAATATGCTGCAGGTTATTTGGTCAGGTGCAGAAAACCTAAATGGATTTCAACCATCTGTAGAGAACGTCATGCTGTCTTCACATGAAAGCTGAAAATATAAGTCCGATTTTTCATGAATTGACGACCTTGCTACAAATAACACCAGTCTTGACAAACAATGCTGTAATGTCGAGTTAAATCAAGTCATGTCTGACACACAAATATTTGTGAATACACCAGCTGTTGCTCTCTTCCCTCATTAACCCGACTGTCGGTGAGGCAGACGGAGGCGATGACCAGGATGGTGTCCTTCGTTCAGGAAAGCACATCATGTTAAGAGGCACTTCCTCTTGAGAAACTCTAGACCTGCAGTCTCTGAGTGTATGTGCAAGGTACCTGAGGTGGAACCTTCTACTGCACCATCAACATTCTCTGAAGAAACCTGAAGTTGAATTCGGGGCCGGTTTCCATATTTTTGTGTTTTAGTTTATATAATTGTGTGTTACACAATAAAAGCCCGGCCTTTACATAATGCATAATAAGATAAGCGTAATCGGATAGATCATGATTCATACCTTTTGGATCAATGCCGATAACATAAGGACACGGCAGATAAAAATAAATAGCCTGACCTACAGAGTCATGCTTGCAAATGGAGTCTGGAGAGTATGGTAAAGATGAGACAGCCCACCTCTGGCTTACAGAGTCTGTCCAGCGCCCCATCGTTTCAGAGGGTTTCATACATGAAACTGATATAGGGAAAAGATGCCATTGTGTTTCAAAAATGTATCTCTATGGGTATTGATCGAGTCAAAGTTTGTACCAAACAGATTAGTTCATTTTTTTTATCGAATTACCTCTCCATAAAGAGCTGATCCAAAATTACTAAAGCACCAAATTAGGGAGCTTCTTTGTTGAAAACCATGTCGCTGTGAGACATTGCCTCTTAGTTTAGCGTGTGTGTTGTGCGGGCTCATTTGCCATGCTAGTTAAAGGACTAGCTTGCTGGAGGTGTGCGCTCTCTGAGTGCTTTTCCTATTTAAACACAATTTCCAATGAAATGTTACTCATGATGCTGGAGTTGCAGCATCTCTGGCAGTAGATTAACAACCTGGCAGCAATATATTTTCTGCTTGAAAACATTTATTTTATTTGTTGCAAACTCAAAAATGATTCAATTTCGGCACCTTAATATGATGGCGAGCCTTTCCCCAGCTCAAGTTAGCGATAGGTTTAAAGCAAAGGGCAGCGTGTTAGTATGGATGTGTCAGGGCGTGTCACAGATAATTCAGGGTGGAGAACGTGTTCCTGAAAGATTCGGTACCACAGCCACAGTGTGTGACGCGTCTGAGGACAGAAACGTGCCTGAATATTTGTGACAGCTTGAGCCCAGTATCTGTGCCCAGGTTTACGGCCCCTATATCCTGCAGGAGCCTGAATGGAGTGTGCAGTCTTATCAGACTTTACTTTGACAGGCTTTGTTCACTACCTGACTTTTACTGTGAAATCTTGAAGCAGGCGTAATCCTCCCCCTGAGCCGCCTCCTTGCTCGCTCCTCATAGTGTCATCAGGAGGCTAATGTGCGGCATACGGCGGCTGATGACAGTCCCTAATCCTGGCACTGATAACTGATACCCGTGCACTCCTCACCCCCATCTCCCCTCGTGCACGCAGAGAACATGTAAGGATAGAAGCCGCCGCACTCAGCTGAGAGTCATTATCTGAAATGACTGATGTGAAAATGGCTGATGGACGGGTTTGATTTCAGTGTTGTGCTGGAAAGTTGGGGATGACTTTTAGAGGAGGAAAATGACTCCGGGGATCTGCAGTTGAGGAGAACGGACGGAAATCAGACTGATTTCGAACGTTAAGTAAATCACTCGTATCAAAGTCGAGGCCTGGGGGCCAGAACTTGCCCAAAATATATATGTTTTATGGTCATTGAGAGTTTGAAAAGCTAGAAAAGCTCATTGATCAAACGTCAACATTGTCATTCAAGAAGGCGAACGTTTTATCTCAGATTTATCGCAAGAGGAATTTACGTTTTGCTGATATACAGAAAAAGCTGAACTTGGCTGCCCAAAACAAACAAACAAAAAAAAACCAGATTATGAGTCTATGCTAAATTACCATGAACTATTGACGAATTCTAACCAGGGACCCTTTTGGTGCCAGGCCAGTTCACCACTATGGCAATAGAAAGTAAACAAAGACTCACTCATAAATCAAGCGCCATTAACCCATGAGTCATGAGTCTTCTCTTCCTCCTTCACTCAATGAGCCACAAAACAAGCTCCTCACTAGAAAGGTGTTTTTGACAGGGAACTCTTGAGGTATGTCCACACCAATAGCGTCTTGCTAATGTTATAAAAAGTGGGGCAATATGCTGGGTTATTATAAGTTATTTAGAATTATTTGTCTTTATTTCACGCCACCCTGGGGACGCAAAATCCCACTTCACGATGGTTAATATTTGATGCACTAAGAGTGTGAATGTGTTGGTTAATGCGTCACAGATTCGGCGTTTGATACTGTTGAACTGAAACCCTGTCGCCCCAAACGTGTGGCGCCGCCTGCTATATGCCTGTACTGCTGAAGAAACAGCTCATCATCTATGCTGTCACATAAGGGGTGGACCCACCATCACGATGATGATGTGAGTGAGCGGGTCGTAACAAAAAGTAGGTGTGGCTTTAACCTGAGTCATTTTTTTGTGTCACCCTATGCAGGCGCTGACTCAGCCGCTCGTCCCCAGAGGTGGGAATTCTGGCACGTCCGTAGTGTAACTTTGGCATCTCAGAACACAAATGAAAGAAAAAGCTCTGAGGTGGACCACAATGTTTCAGAATTTGATATCTGACAAGTAAATGAAAGTTTGTGTGGGAGAAAAGTGTGTTTTCAGTGACCAGCACATAAAATATGAATCGCCTTCTGATACAGAGAATACATTCCATTTGAGCCGGAAAGTCAAATTTGAAAGGTTTTTTTTTTTTTTTGGTGAAGAAAAACAGCTGCAGGGATCCACAGGATGCTTCAAAAGAGTGAATAGAAAGTTGAAAACATTGAGGAGTTTTGGCTCCAGAATTTCATCTTAGGGGAGCGTCACACAGAAATACCTCGGCTCTCTGAAAGCTCTGTGAATCCAATCACTAAAACATGTTGTGGTGCTCTTTTTGGAACTGACATCAGAACGGGACAATACACCGGGCTGCTGTATCGTGTAATGTGGCCACACTCATGCTGGGAAATTAAGAAGAGAGTTTGCAAGATCAACAAAATCAATGCATTACTGTTCAATCCACAATGTTGTGCTAATCCACAGCGGGAAGTGAAAACATGTTGGTTCTCCTTCTTTGAGGAACAAAGAGTGTAAAGAAATTCCCATCGCTCAGATCCATGAGATTAACGTGAGAAGAGCTCAGAGAATTTCAAACGACATGTCAAGCGCCCCACTTCAGAGTGGAGCGATTGTTTGGCATGAGTCCAATAATACATGCTGAATTATTCCCATATTCTCCTCCGTGCTTTCTACTTGCTACTGTGCCAGCAGTTATTATCTTGGCTACCTGAGTCCATGAGCCTTGAATGTGACGCCTGTTTGGACTCTCCCCAGCGGACTCAAATATCCTGGGATTCCGAACTTTCTTTGACGTAGTGATCGACCGTCAAAGATCCTCTATGAGGGTATTGCGTGTTCGGGGCTCATGGAAAGTGTTGAGGGGGAAAGAATTCCTAACACATCTCCATATACTTTATACTCCATCTAGTAATATCGTCACTGATACTCCTGATTTTTTTGAATCATCACATGATAATTCAGCGTCTTTCGTTGATGACCAGCGCCCATTATTCTTTGCTGATATTATACGCATGCAGGATTCCATCCCAGACACCACTCCATGTTGAAGAAGTGTAAAATGTCTGTGAAAGAAAACTGTGGCTATACCAGTCGGTTGAACTGTTGGTTACCACTTGGTCACTTGTTCTCTGAACTTGTATCACCAATTATTTTACGAAGAGCTACACTTTTTGGGAAGAAAAACTGAAGGCCTACACTTGAGAATATACAGCCACAATGCAGCGTTTAGGCATTTTGTCGCTGATATTGAAGCGGAAGAGCTTGTTTCGAGTCCTCAGGGATCAGCCGATTGGATAGTCCTTTTGTGAGGCGTGTCCAAGGATCTCGCTTAGTGCAACACTTCGCCAAAATTTGAATTGACTTATTTCTACACTTATTACTCTATTCTACACAACCAACTTTGTTCACAATATAAGACAATTTCAGACTGCATATTCATGTATAGTTACAGAACTGTGTCATGGACCCTTCAAAGCTTCCTATGGGGACCAGTGAAGTGATGGAGGAATTCAAGGTGGCAGTACGTCAGCTCCTTTTTGTTAGTGATAGTGATTCACAGGATGAGGTTGGGAAGGAGTCACTGTAGACAATGATGTTTGCTGATGATGTAGTGATTTAACGTGAGGATAAGGAGGAGAAGCTGGAGGTATGGGCTGGAGAGAACAGGAATCTGTGGGAATGAGAAAGAGGCAGGAGGAAGAGTGAAGATGAAGGGAGTAAGGTGTTTTTGAAGTAGTAAGGCAGTTTAAATGGCAGAATTCAAAAGAAAGCAAAGAAGAGAATGGAGGCAGGGTGGAAGGGGTCTAATGGACTGCTCTACAGGGAAACGGAAGGGAGACAGGCGCATGTGAGACACATTCCCCTTACAAAAATTGACAAGCAACTGCCTTAGAACATCATAAAACTCACACTAATGCATTCAATTACTCATAATTTAAGATATGTTTTTTTCCTCATGATTCATTTCCACTATTAAATGTGACTCCTGGGTATCCAGAAAAATAACATGATGAAGACACAGATTTCCATTGGCAGTGTTCATGTACTGTAGGGTTTTTTTTTTGTTTAAGGAAATGGCTGCCGGGGTTTATCAGCGACCATTAGGTAAAAGAAAAAAGACACATCACATTCAAAAGTAATAAAGCTGACCCGACCCTCTCAGGTTTAATCTGTCAATATTTGTCACCAGAGACTTCATAGTGCAGCGCAGAAAAACCCTCTGATTGAATTGAATCGCGCAATGGTCCGTTTTATTGCCTTCCAGTTCAACTTTTCATTTGCAAGAGGAAGTTCTTTCGCTTTATTTCTCCTTTCACAAGGGTGCAGTTGAGCTTTTGAAATGTCACGGAGCTCAGAGTGCTGCGATTTACGTGTACATCCTCAAAGCAGCCGTTATATTCTAATTAAAGGGGTGATCACGTGCTCTTTATTCTGCTTATTTAACACGAGGTGAACATGATCACGTGGGGCGGTTGCGGTGATGTAGATGAGGGAAGCAACGCGTCTTCTGATGCTTCCTACACCGGTGCCACACACAGACTCGGTCTTTGGTCATGCTGTCAACAGGACGAGACAGAGATTTTATTGCAGACACTTTAAACCCTCTCATCGCTCACATGCAAACCCAAACATTCTACATCTATTTCCTTCTCAGCACATGTTCCTTTCTTTCTTGCCTTCATTCGTCTTTATTCATTCCGTTGCTGTTGATCCAACATTATTATACACAAGCAAGTAAGGAGCGGTAACAAACTCCAACATGCCAGAGACCAAAATTTCAAACCCAGACTGAAAATTTGTTTTTACTGAACTGACCTCAGTGCCGCTTCAATTATTGAAGTCTGCTTTTATCGTGAGGCTTCAGAATTGACCCTTCAACGCTGACCCACAATGCAGTGTGCTTTTCTTCTTAAAACATTCAACCACTTTCCAGCTCATTCATCATTTTTACCCTTTTACTAAACACTTGGCGGGCCAGATCTTTGAGATATATATATATATATATATATATATATATATATATATATATATATATATATATATATATATATATATATGCACACACACCATGGTCAAAGTGGTGACCGTGGTTGTATTTGTGTATTTATAAAGAGTATTATTCACTCTTTAAAATACACAAAGCAATATAAGGTGGCGGAACAGATTTTGACAGTAATATTTGTGGGTTAAATTGTCTCAGTGATTGAGCGCCTGCATTATCAGAAGCAGAGAGATATTGTGGGAGCTGGATTATTTAGCCAATATCACTGCAGAATCACAACCTACAATGACAATCCTGCAGAGCTATTCTGGGCAGTGGTTAGCAGAGAGCGCTAACATGTTAGCACAGGGCTGCCAAGTCTCTCGTAACCAGTGTTAAACACTTGCAAAAGAAGCTTTTTTTCAGGCCACATTTCCCATTTGTCTTGCCTTTCTAGCCAAGATACTTAATATGTACGTATATACTGTATAATGAATAGAGTCTGTGCTGCGCTTGCGAGATGCCACTTCGGAGCGACAGTTGGCTGCTGATACAAGTATCAGCTGCGTGAATCCAGCAATGGGTACTGGGTCTACTTTAACAATAGTTGGTGTTTGAAAATAAAGGTTTGTCACGAGTATTAATCTTGTTTGTTTTATCGGCAACTCTGTTGAGGGCAAGAAATCATTAAAAAATCAATATCTAAAAATGTCATGAAAAAAACGCAATATATATATAGATATATATGAATTATTTTTCCCAGCCCTAGTTCAGAGCAGTCGCACCTTATTTCAGACCAATGGAAAGCACTCCTGGGGCACGCGTACCCCCATTGCAGAGCCACTGTTTTTGTTGTGATAGCGAAGTCCTCTCGTGATGACAAACTGAAATCCACATTTGTGAGTTCTTGTTGCGAAGGAGGCATGTTTATTCAGGCGGTGTGGATTTCAGCCACAGAGGCGACGGGTTAGGATGGTCCATCCTCTCATTTAGAGCCTGCCAGTCAACCAGCCACTCAACCAGCCCCCGAAACCAGCCGGCTAGAGCGTTTTAAAGGGCCTGTGATTTGACAGACTCCCGTGAGGGGAGATGGGGGGGATTAGGATTAGCAGCTGTTTCCCCTCAAACACTGGAGAAGATTCGCTCTAGCTCCTCCATGCTGATGGCAAATTAATAGATGAATAGAACATGCGTGCGTCGTCTCAGATAATGTGCTAAAGCTCCCACTTTCATAAATAGCAAGGAAGGTGTCCTTTTCCTGAACCCGGCAGAGTGGATCTCCTGTCACACACATACTGAGTAGCAGCCAAGGGAAATCGGCGGCATATTGTGGCTGTGAGAAAGGTTTAAAACATCATCACTTTAATCTGGGAGCACAAAGCCAGCCACAGATTATGCTGCTGCCTCTCAAGCGACTCTGATGCAGATCCGGTTTAGATGACCCCTGCTAACACCCTCAGAGACAGGGGCTTTTAACCCCAAACAAACACTGATAGCAAGCAGTCACCAAATGACAACACACGTCCAGCTCATGAACGCACACACCGGCCTCACGGCAGCAGACAATGGCGGCTGAGCGCACAGGTTTGTGTCAGTTCCACTCCACTCCCTTTCAGCCTATTGAGCCAGAAACCTATTGCCCAAACTGTTGCGTGGCTAACAGGTTTTAGGGCAGAAGTGACAGTTGCTGGTGTGAGAAGACAGCAGTCAAAGTAGCTGCGCCTGAGACTGTCACATGTGCGACCTGGAGCGAGGATGATGGAATAAAGTCCGTTTGTAAATCTGACAGGTTCATTCACTCCGGTGATATACTTCTCAGGCATTCAATAATTTTATTACAACAAGATGGGTGTTATATTGCTTTCGTTCGTGTCAATAATATGACATCTGTTTAGTTTTGTTATATCTCATTATGATTTCTGCTCACTTACATTCACGTTCTTATATGTGGCTTTCAGACATTTTAAAAAAATACACCCATTGTTTCTGAATCAGTTTGAGGTCCTGACTAAATAGATATGAGAGATTATCTTGGATGTGAATTTATTAGTGTCACACTCAATTACAGATTGGCCAAAATAAAAAGTAGGTCAGGTCAAACAGGATTAGCATTCATTGTATTTTCTCAAGCTAACCCAGTGTAATCAAGTGTATGAGCTGATTCAATCGTGTTTCAGTGGTCCCCGCCCCCCCCGCGCCCTTCACTCGCAGGTGCTCCTGACTTCAAGTTGCGGACCGCATTTAACTCACATCATGAGCCAGATGTGGCCCACGGGCCTTAAGTGGGGAGACTACACTTCGAACTGAATTGACAAGAGTCGCGATTGATCGCATTTTGATTTTTGACACCAGAATGATCAAAGCTCTAACATCAGGTTGGAAGTGCTTCTGTGATGAACTCTTAGTCTCCTTGGTTCTCCTGGATGTCATTTGGTTTTGACATCACATAGTTTAATGTGGTGCACAAGGAATGGTCGAAAGAAAGTATACAATACAGCTGCGTTATTTGCACCATTGTTTTTAACCCATAACCCGCAACTAACTCAACCCATTAATAAAGATGCATGTCTTGATTTCTCTGATGATGTCAGCCATTTTAAGAGTGAGTGCAAAACGTACGGCCTGGGGCCCAAACACCAGCCCTATAACTCATCTCATGCGGCCCACCAGCAACTGAACTGCACACTGTTGCGTAAGTAGGTAAGAACCTACTTACGTGTAGTATACAGTAATATGCACCATGACTTCAATGAAGATCAGAAGCTCTGAATAGTACAATAAAAAACTTTTAATGGAAACGTAACAGAGCAAGTTCAGTTTTGTTTCAATGGATCTCTGCACACACACTGGTGAAACTGAGAATCAAAGTTGATGTGTCCTCCCGATGAATTTGTCTTTTGCCCTTTTCGTGCGCCTCATGGAGCCCAAAACTCAACATCGATTCCTAATGAGTGAAGCCGCCACCTTAAATGCTAACTACTTGTGCCTGGTCTGAATTCAGCTATTTAGAGCCAGCAGTGGGCGTATTCTTATATAATTTACATTCCGTTTGATATATTTTTAATTAGAGACGCTAGATTATTTAACGCCATCGACGCTGAACTTGAACTTAACCTTTGCTAAAGTGAGAAGCTGAGAGGACGAGAATAGAAGGAGGGGAGGAATGCGGGGAGAAAAGGGATGTAAAAGAAGAGCGAGTTGGACAGTGGTTGGCCACAATACACTTGAGACCAGGGGGATGAGTCAGAGAGGAGACGGTCACAGCGACAAAAAAAAAAAGGTTGAAAGCAGAAGAGAAACTTAGGTGAAGACCTCAGAACGGGCTTGTTGGACCCGTTCTCATCTGGAAACTCACTCTTCTCGCCAGTTTTTCGCTCAAATGTTTTACAGAGCCACAAGCTAATTGGTCACACCCCCACTTCACTTAAATCATTTGCGTCTTTACGCGTCAGGCAGATCTTGCAGATTTTTTCTCTAAGCGCTTTACAATGGAAACCGCCGAAACCGCACGGAAAATGTCCCCACACCCTTAAATAACGGTATAAAAGTGTGTTTGAATGTGCGAGTCAGTGAAAGGTGAAGAGAGCGAGAGAGGGAGTGAGCACACCCTGATGTTTCCTGTCTCCAAATGCTTGGTGTGTGTGAGTGTTTGTGCCTTCAGAAATCACTTGGTAAATCAAATCAAACCTTTAAAATGATAGATGGCACACTATATCTCCATCAGAGAACTGTGAAATTAAAATAAATAGATGCAGTAAAAAAAAAGCCAGATATTGACTTCTGTCTTTCAACTCGTACGGGTTGAAATTTCAACAAGAGAAGGCAACAGTTTATTCTTGCAACACGCAAGTGTCACACTTGAAGCTAATTTTATATTCTGCGTGACATTTTTTTTTTTTTCAATTTTCATAACTTCCTCTACACGTTGTACCACGTTGACTGTGTTCTGCAATACAAAACCAGCCAAAGACAAAAGTGAATCATCATTTCCTTCCTTTAAGCGTGCGATTGCAGCGTCTGTGAACCATCGTTTGTACTTTGCAGGTCATGTGTGCATATGTGTGTGTGTTAAAAAAAAAAAAAAAAAAAAGCTGAGCTCTCGACCTTTGGTGCCATCTGCCCGTGACAAGGCAGAAATGCAAATCAGATGCAGTCAGATAATATGCCACGCTCGCTCTCTCCATTAGAGCAGCCTACAGAAATAAACTAGGTCAGACAGACCAGCAGCCAGCTGTGTGTGTGTGTGTGTGTATGTGTGTAATAAGGCACATGCGCTTCTCTTTGTGTGGGGAGACAGCTATACATGCAAGTGAGCGGGGGGATGGGTTAGCGTGGAGGGTTCCTAATATCCGTACTTGCGATGCTGCACACTCACTAGTAACATCCGTAGAGAAGAACTCCCTCAGTCAGAGATTGGGCCTGGTGAGCGGCCGGTGACAAAGAAAGGCTCTTATGTGAGGCAGAAATGAGACCACAGCCGGAGCTCCACCGATGGGGAGCGTATTCAACTCTGGAAAACCAACCACCTGGGAGGGTGATGCAACGCAAAGGCAACACTGGCATAATGCAGACAGATGCGTCTTCCTCGCTCATATCGCTGCGACGCCTCTGAATTATGAATGAAGCCTCTCGCACCTCTTCAATGAGAAAAAGAATTCCTTCTCTTCATGTTCACAATTAAACATTTGTTTCCTCAACGCCTCGGACCAGATGCGCGGTGCTACCTCGGCAGTTGGTGCGGTACCGGCATATAAAATCGGACAAAGGGAAGAGTCTACGTCTCTGATGTCTGCGTTTGGCTTTGTTTTAGTTGAGATGTGATGTAGAAAACAAGCACGGCTTTATATGTAGGTTGAAGAATACAGTAGTTGAATGCTATGTAATGCCTGGGGGCCTCACTCCCTCCACATGGCCCACAGGAGCTTGAAACACCAATTCGGTATAGCATGAGGGGCTACACTTGAAGCATATATTACCGTAAACTACTTATTTGTATGTGTATTAGCCGGCTACTATCCAGTGATAACGCTGTGTTCCACTTACCCCCAAAGTGGGAGGTCGGAGATGGTCCATGAAAGATATTCTCACGCAACTTCTACACCAAAACACATTCCGTTCGTGACTAGAAAACCTGTAGGATGAAGACAAACTCGCAGACTGGTTTTGTTTCTTTTGGCGTATTTCTGATTTAAAATGTCTCCTTCCTGTTTACGTTCAGGGAAGCCATCGTGGATTGCCTTCTACGCTCACCAGGTTCCGAGCGCAACTGAAACACACCTTTAATCATTATGAAGTACTGAGCAGTGTCTAGTCAAGTCAGACTATATTCCACAATGGAATGGTCACTGTAAGTTCACTCTGAACAACACCATAATTGCTGATTATAAACAGTAAAGAAGCAAATCATTTATCTATTCATGGTTAACATGAGCTCCCATTCTAGAGTGGAACTGTATTAAATCCTAACATACCAACGGAGAAGGCTTCTGACCCACAAAAACACATTGTGAATGTCAACAATAATGTAGAAATGGAAAAATAGACTTCCTGGAAGCAAGTGTATGTTCATGCATCATGAAAAATAAGGTGTTCCGCCTGTTTCACTTTACTGTATGCTAAAATTAGCCTCAGACTCTTAAAACTGAGAGTGATGTTTTCACTCTTAGTTCCTGTCATAGACTGTGATCAGGCCGTGACCAAGAAGCTTTGGCACCTTGTGTAGTCGAGTATGACACCCGTGTGCTAACCATGATCTCAGTTTCGAGTAATTGTAGCACTTTTTTTTCTACGGTTGAAGTCAAAATTGGCTCATCCACATCAGACAAAGGACCTGAACCTAAAGATTTCAGTGCTGGAGGGAAGTTCTTTTTCATGTAGAATTTGTTTTAAGGTCTTAAATTGTTGCAGTGCATTATGAGACTTGGGGTAAGGATGGTGGGAGTGTGCTTTACTATTAATGGCTCCACCTTAATAGATATAGATATCATTATACAGCCTTGAGTTCTACAAGGTCTAAGAGCTCTTTCAACGATGAAGGCTTACAGTTGCACACACACTTCACATCTGCCAGAACCAGGCAATAGACATGGCATCCTGCAGTCTTACCTGTGTCTACCATGCCACACTCGATTGTTCTCTGACCCATTTTACCCCTTACAGCAGGTAGCCTTCCTAGTAGGTAACAATCTCAGAAATTGGATTCCAGACCCAAGTAAACTGTAGTAAACGGTAGGACATGCGAAATAAAGCACAGCTCCATGTTCCAGCCAGTGGCTCTCAGACCAGAGTTCTGCTCCGTGGAGACCCTTGTTACACAATCCCAGGTCGAAGAGTCCGCCTTAATTGTTGGGGTTGCTCAAGCTCATGGGAAGGAAGAACCTTTGTTGCTTCCTTTGCTGGGCTTCTGATTTTTCCCCTGGTGAACACCATCTGGCAGGTCAAACACTCAAGGACCAATGATTTTTTTTAACTTGAGTAGTCTCAAAATCCACTGCAACAGTTCTAACAACATGGGCTAGTGTTCCTGCGACCATCCATTATCATAACCAGTTGATTGAAATGCATATCAAAGTCTTTGATATGGTTCTGTAACTCTGACTTTCAGTGTATTCGCTTTGATAAAAGGCGTGCAGATGACGCTGAATAATATATCACAGCGCATTCTATTTATAACGTTCAAAAGCTCCCATCTGCAGCGAAGAGTTTATTTACTCTGCTGACTTATATCAGGCCCAGATCGTGGCTCCAGTCACAAGGGACGGTCAATGGTTCTCATTTCCTGCTCCTCTTTAGCTGGATGCCTCCACTCCTGGGACACTCTCTCCTCTGAGATATCTGGTGAGGCTGGATGTTCTTCTGTTGTTTTGAGTCCATGTGTACCAACAGACCAGACCAGAGTGTGTGTGTGTGCAGTGCGGTGTGCATTCGCGGGCATGCAAGCGTGAGGCATGAGGTTGGCTGGAACGGGGACCTGAAAGAAAAGGTTAATATTTTCCAGACTGGTGCGTCGGAGATGATCAGTGGGTGGGAGATGATCGCTGTGTGAGTGCAAGTGTGAGTTCTCGTGGTTTATTTTAGGCGTGAAAGTTTCATTCCTACTCTAGCAGTCCGATGACTGACGTGTTCTGTGTCAAAACGCGCCTTGTCCTCATTCACCACCCACTCATAACCCATGCAGACATGTATTCATGACTGATTGATCTCCGCTGGTTGGACGACAGCCTGTTAGCGGTGCAATCGTGTGGCTCCAGGCCATTGATTTCAGATCTTTAAACCAATATGGAATGTGGTAGATGTCGCTATCGGTCAAGGATAGAACACAAAAAGTCATTTGTTTAAAGTCTGACAGAGACAATAACTATGACACATAGTCGAGTTCAGCTCGAGTTGTGGTGGGGGACAACTCTCACTCTGCTTCTCCAGAGGTCTACAAGCATCACGTTTGCTTCGCTCCACTCACGCACATTCGTTTTCTTCTGGACCAAACCAACCCAAGTGCACCCAAGTATACCAAAAATAGTTCCGAGATCAAGTGCCAAATGCTGCTACTCCTTGTGTCACATTCTCACTCCCAGGCCGACACCCATTACAAGGACTTTTTCTTTCCAGAGTGGTGCAGTAGCGGGAGCATTCCGCGTTGCATGTTGACGCATAATGCTGTTGGCAATTCTTCTCTGCACGGTCCAACACATGGAAAAAAAAAGCTGTCGAGGGTAACTCAAATTCATACGGAGGAGTGTGAGGTCAGAGTTAGGCCACGGGGTGGCGCTCCATAAGGTTCCAGCCTTAAGTCTTGATGACTTAGAGGCGAGACCATGTTGCTAGTGCAGTGTTTTGTGGATCTTGTCAGGATACATCCTGCACACTGACTTCAGGTGATAGAACCAGGATGGCAGCAGGCCCAAGGCTGACCTCAAATCAAAGGGTCGAATTTCTGGGCTGCTGCTGATGAGCAGATTGATGAATTTTCAAATGCTAAAATTGTCAAATCCACTTTCCTTCAACACTCATGTTGTCTACTTTTGAGGGATTTATGCTCTTCCCTCACTTTATTAAATGAACTACCTTGGCCAATGTTCACACTCTAGCGTGTACAAGTCAAATGTGAATGGCAGTAACAGTTTTATGAGAGTTGGGCGGATGACAATCGTACTCGTGTGGGAAAAAAAAAACAGTGTCACACCATGCAGAACTTCGGCCGCAGAAAGCGGAGTGCTGATGTCACTGAGTGAGGATGAGATGGTTTCAAAACACAGTGGATTCATTGGACAGGTAGAGGACAAGACAAGGAGTATTTTTGTCTCTCGTGGAACTTAAAGAAGACGCTTTTTAACCACAACTATTGATGTTATAGATAACTTTTTGTTCAAATGTTTTACATCAATTCAAGACTCAGAGTAGAGGCATCTGGCTGCCTTCTTGTGTCATTTGGAAGATGCCATCCTCTTGCTGAAACATCACCTCAGTAGCAGCGGGGTGATGCGACAGAAGAAAGCGGCTGTGTTCCAGTCCCAAACTGCAGCAACCTCAACTCCAAAGTCATTTCCTGTTTTCAGTTCATTTCAGTTTTCAGTGTACAGGGGTTAGGTGAGGTAAACCTTCTGACACTGTCAGAAGTGGATAAATCAATCTTGTATAAATAAAAACTTTTTTCTCTTCCTTTGAGCATTTCAACTCGACACGTCAGCATTTGGAGATTTTCACTTTCTTTAGCGAAACTTGTCACAGCGCTTGCATTGAAACGTCTACGCTGCAGCAGTGAAGCGATTTCTGACTTGAAAGAGCAAAGCCAATCGCTTTAGTAAAGCACTTTTCGCCGCTACTCTGATGCATGGTCCATGATTATGGCCCGCGGGCCGTAAGGCTTTAGTTCTGTACAGTAAAGCAGAGGCGCAGAGGATGACACATTCTCAACACACTAAGACGTGACTTTGACCTCATTTTGGTGAACAATGCATAGTAATGGGAACTAATGAGGTTATTGAAGAAAATAGAATGTTGAAAATATATTTTTATGTACTTTGCTTTTCATTCATCAATTTAATGTCACCTGGAGACGTTTTTGAACAGGGATTTTTAAAAAATGTTTTGTTTATTTATTTTGAGGGACAAGAAATAATGCTAAAATTACTGACTGATATGAAGATATAAGCTTTTTTAATGTAACTACTAACAGCTATGAGGGAAGAAAAAATATAACACCTAAAATGAGGAAGAATATAACAACCTTATAAATAAATCAATAAATAAAAGTTAAATTTGTCAAATGTTGAAAATAATGATGAAATGCTATTTTTTGTTGTACTTTTTCGCTGACATTTCTAGGGCCAAATAAATGAGGGGCAAAAGGTGCCAAGATTGTTTTAGAGTCACTACACATTGGTCCCAGAAAGGACTCAGGTCCACACCAAACCTACTCGACCCTGACATGAATCAGAACAGCGACCTCCATGTGGAAAGGCTGTAAATAATATTTCTCTGTGTGTCTAGATATTAAATCGGCAATGACAAAGAAAGTAATAACTACATAATAATCATTGAAGTAACTGGGTTGTATTAAAAACTTCAACCGATTGCGGTATTAATTTGACTAAATGCATTGACAATATTTCTAAGTTGTTAACTTAATGCATGTTTAAAAATAATAATTTTATTTGTTTTGTTTTTTTTGTTGTAATTTCATTATTAGGAAGATTGGATACCTTGTGACTATGATATAATATTCGCATGATACCTTGGAACTTTTTGGTATTTATATGATAAATGGTATGCGACCAGAAAGATATATTATTGAAGACAAAAGTAAAACAAATTGTGTTCAAATTAAATAACCGAACTATGCAACAGCTAAGCATTTGACATCGCAGGATAATTACATTACTAGATGCGAGGAGCTTCATGAACATGTTTTAAATGGCTAACATTGTCTATTCCGAATATTAAAAACTTAAATACGCTCTGAGTTAAGTGAGAGAACAACTTAGGACAACGGCGCCACCTGCAGGCTCTACTGTGCAGGAGCAGCGTGATACCATCGTACACGCATCAAATATACCCTTTGGTTGATTTGATGCGTGTACGATGGTACACGAATCAACCACCAATCAATTGGTGGTTGATTCGTATTAATGGATCTGTATTCAACAATCTTGTATATATATATATATATATATATATATATATATATATATATATATATTTTTTTTTTTTTTTTTTTTTGTCTAATAATTTCGTGCAAATGTGTATTTTTGTTCATTTGGTAGAAAAACACGTTACCTGTTATTTTATTTTGACCGTCCATAATTATTGAAGAAATATTCCGAACAAAAGTTTTGGACTTAAAAAATGATTTGGTTTTCAGAAGAATGCAAACATGTGATGTTTGTTTCATCATGTTTGTTTGAGCAAAACATCCCTCCCAGCCGGAAAAGATTGCACGCATGCGCAGAAGGCTGAGAAGTTGTCGGCGCTGTATGGTGAAACTCACTATGTAGACGACCTGTTTTGGAAAGCTCTCGAAAACAGAAGACGTCGAAGGCGTTTGAGTGGGAGAAATCGCAAATGTATTTGTCGGGTTTTGTTTTGTGCTGCCTCCTAACTGCATCGTAAGTGAACTTCAAACTTTGGTTTCACTTCTGAAATAAGCGAAACCTTCGGTCCTGTCGAAGTCACTTTGGTAAAACTGTGTGTCTGCGATACAGTGAGGAGTGGTCTATTGGTCGGTCGGTTGGTATTGATCTGAAGGCTTTTCCTTTCCTCAGGAGCAGTTTGGCTTCAGTTGATGGTCAAGAATGTTCGGATGGGTCTTACGAGATTGATGGCAAGACTTGTTGCCATTGTGCTGCAGGTGAGACGGAATGAGCGATGGAAGATTGTTGATGTGCAGAACAGGTAGAGAGATAAAGGTTTGATATACCACTCTCTCTCTCTCTCTCTTTATGTATCTATCTGTCTATCTATCTATCTATATATATCTATATATATATAGATATATATATATACAGTATCTTCTCCTGGTCTTCTGGGTTATTCCCAATGTGTTCCCATGGCATGTTGATGTGGGGGATTTGGGCTTCCTCTCTGAACACCGTTCTTTCTACGTGGTGCCTTCTAGCCACCTCCTGTTCTCTTGGTCGACACCTGAAACTACCACATGAACATACATCAACAGAGCTTTGCCTTTTGGCTAAGCTCAGTCTTCCCCTCTGCGGAGAAGACCTCAAGACACCTTAACTCAGGCGACGGATCTTTTGGATTCAAATCTAATGGTCGGTCCTCCTTGGTTGTGAATGTAGGTCAACGGCTGATATCTCACTGCACCAAAACCCCGACTGATGGCAAGTGTGAATTCTGTCCAAGGGGTCAATTCAACCCTCACCCGAATAACGATCCAAACTGCCGGCGCTGCACGTCCTGCTCCCACGACAACGGTATCAGAACTAAAGTCGCTATTGACCCTCGCTGTGTTTCTGTTCGTCATTCCTTGATTTATATTTTCAGACAACCTGGAGGTAGACATTTCCTGCACCATCGCTAGAGATGCCACGTGCCGCTGTAAGCAGGGTTACTTCTGCCGCACCCAAAAAGAAGAGACATGTTCGCTGTGTCACCCCTGCACCGAGTAGGTGGTCTAGTTTGCTGATAGTTACAGAACAAGTGGTGGTTTTATCTCCTCTCTTTTCAAGGTGTGGATCTGAGGGGATCAAACATCAGTGCTCTGGCAGTAATAACACAGTTTGCAATGATAAAACCGAAGGTATGGAAAGTCAGTTTTCTGGATGGTGTACTGGAAACATGACCTGTGATTTGTTTCAGTGGAAAGCAACACACCAGTGGTTATTGTGGCTGTACTAGTACCTTTGCTTTCTGTCGCTGTCGCTGTCGCTGTTGGCATCTGGTTCTGGATGAGAAGACAGGGTACGTTTTTTTGTGTTCTCATTATTACAGTGGAGCAGTGTTTGATTTGCAATAAAGGTGTGCTTGGAATTAAAGCTGTCTTCTTCTCCAACTTTATTCTAAATTCTAATCGGATGAGGCAGAACAGTGTTGTATTGAGTAGTTGCTGGTTGTTTGCTATCGTTGTTCTACATGTTCCATTTTTTTGTTCATATGGTGATTTTCTCTTTCAAGGAGGGCGTGTCCCCGGCTCACCTAAATCCCAAAGTGGCAGCCCCCATGAAATGGTACATTTTTTTGCATAGACAATTTGCTATAATGGTGCTGACAATGGTTAAAAAAATGTTCTCCTTTTGTTTTTGTAGGAGATGCAGCTGATGAGAGGTGAGTAATATTGAATCATTTTTTGGTTAATAATATTTTTTATTGATTTTTCACATACACATACATTTTTCACATACATACAAGTATAAATGAAAAATTCAATGACTGCGTCCACACCTTCCCTCTAAAGAACAGTTCGCTGCTTTCCTCATTTACACTGAAAGGTCATATAAAAATTAATAAATGAATATATTGGGAAAAAAAGTTGAAAAAGTTTTTGTTGATCGCGCTTCAGAGGTTGCCACACCTTGTGGAATTTCTCTGATTTGTGGTCATTGTCAACTTCTCAAGAGGAATATGGCAGAAAGAGCCACATGTCAATAGTAGTAATCTGTTGTGTAGATCATCGCAGCAGGATACACTTCTTAGCTAAAAACAAAAGTATGGTTGATAATGAATTGATGTCTGCGTCAAATAAAATTCCACAAGCATTGTTTGGTAAATAAAAAGCGGGTGTCATTGGAAAGTGCCTGACAACAATATCCTGTACAATTGTATAAATGTCTTTTCACAATCTTTGAACAAAACTACAGGACCAAAATGAAAGAGTGTATGTCTGTTATATGCTGTATTTACTATGTACTTTCTTCAAATGGTTTCACTGTCCATTTCTGTTTCATATGTGATGTATATGGCAGTGTGGTGGTAAGTGCTGCAGCATCTTGAAGGTAGACAGAAATGTTTGGTGGCCGACTTCCTGTCCAGGGTGTCCCCTACTTCTTGGGATAGACCCCACCCCCCCTTATTTGCGGGGGGCTTTGTCTCTGTCGGCTCTTCCTACGACCTTCCAGTCTCCTTAGTTCTGTTTGATAACAGAATGAATGACCTCAGCTGGTTCACAAACCTCTCTTCTCTCTTCCAGACAAAGACCTCAGAAAATACATCCCAGACCTTGTGGAGGTGCTGGGGTGGACTGACATGAAAGAAATAGCAATCAGGTCTGGTCTACCTCAAAGCTCAATCGACTTTTGTTTCGATAACCACAAAGGCAACGGTCGGGAGCAGACCCACGAGCTTCTGCAGGAGTGGTTGGAGAATATGGGCAGATCAGCTTCACAGAAATTGATCCAAACCCTGGAAAAGATGAACAAAAAGGCCAAAGTACAGAAAATTAAAGAGCTATTGTCAAGTCTGGATTAAATTTGAACTTTACGACAGTGAGATGGTTGCTGGCCGAACTTAAATAGATATAAAGCACACGTTTGTACATTTATATATCAAAATGATTCATGTTTTTTAAAAGTGGCTGCCTAGTATTGGGAATAATTCGTTTGCATGTTGATTTATTTATGTGATGCCTGAAGTGTTTTGAAAGAAAGCGTAGCGTTTTCTTCTTTGCTGGGTTTTACGCGTTTAATTCTAGTTTTTGTGGGAAGTGATATTCAGTTTTTTTGTTGCGACAGAAGATGAATGTTGTAGCTGAGCCAATCAATCAAACATACTATTTATCGTTGAGTGAAAGCATTGTAGTATGATTTATAAAAATATAGGCAGTTTTAAGTTCAGTGTATTGTTGACTCTTGTCCGGGGCGACTGTGTACAATGTTTCGTACACAATCTTTTGTCCCCAGCTGGTGAAATTTCCTCATCATTTTTCATCATCTTCGTCATTTTCTTGACAAATGTGTCTTGTTTTTTTAATTCTCCCTTCCTACATTGGAGAATAATAAAGATGGCTTGTAAAAATATGTTTTTATCTGTGTCTTTTATCCCAATCTGTCGATCCACCCCTGCGTCCTGCAGTTTGTTTCGAGTTACAAGGACCTGCATGTCAAGCAGGGCGAGGCGGGACGGCGAAGGGTCTGCATCAGTGGGCGGGGCTAAGAAGCAGGAAACGAGGACGGCAGTGACGCCTTACTTTTCCTTGATGTCCCCTCGAGTTTGGCGGACCAATGTTCGACCAGAGATCGACTACATGGCTTTTAGAACATGCTCAGGGCTGCAAATTCACAGCAAGGTATGTTTTCCGACTCGTTCTAAAGCGTCTCCTCCTTATAGTGTTGAGTTCCCGCGCGCGTCACGCAGATGAAGAAGATGCTCGCGTGTTGTCGACTCCATCTCGGTGACTTTTATGAAACTACTTGTGGAACTTTTACTGCTGGATAATGTGGCTTCGCCGCAAACATGCGTGCGAGTGCGGATTTATGTTTGTCGAGGAGCACTTTTCCACCAAAACTATTTTGTTGCCAGGGCAACTAAGATGGTGACACACGGCTGCATCATCTTACACCGCCGTGTGGTGGTTTGTTTTCCTCTTGCTGCAACACTTCTGCTTGTCGTGTAAATCGACAAATTCAAGTGTACATTTTGTCTTTGCTGTAAAGATTCATATACATAGATATTCACATCCACGTTACCTTACTTTGACGTTAATTCAGTGTATTCTTTTAATGTATCTGTATATTTCCAACTGAGGATTTTAGCTTTTTATTGACTTTTTTTTTATAATAATAATGATAATAAATAATAATAATAATGGTCTGCATTAAATACATTCGTTCTTTATAAACATTATTACTGTTAATTTTAGACTGAAAAATGTTCATTATTGATGATTGACATTCATTATTTATTATTTTGTGATTTTACATTTTTTGTGTATATTCAGTAATAGTGCTGTTTTTAGTGTTTGTATTGGTTTTCATTCTTCATATTATTAATTCTGTTTAACCCCTCCCTCTTCTTCATTTTAATATACTGTCCCTATAAACATCTTTGCGATCCATTCATCGATTTGAATCTGTATCAATAAATTAAGTAAAGTAAAAAAAAAAATAGAATTGTAACATTTCAGATTTTTGGTTTAAATTTGGTTAAAGAGTGAAGCAGATTTTATTTTATATTTATATTTATTTTTAAATGTTTTAGGTTGTCTAAAAATAGCAAGTCATTTACCGCACGGCCACCGGTCTTTTTTTAATGTTATATTTTCAGCTATGTGTTTGCCTGAGTCCAAAGCACGCTGGAGACAGTCCAGCTGAGTAACGCATGGGAAACTTTCCTGGCTCCTGCTGTAACACTGTGATCCTGACACGTGCAGTTTTGGTCATTTATTCCCCTGGAGACATTCTACACTCCACACCAGAGCTTTCCACTGCCACCACAGTCTTACGTGATTTCCTGTTACAGAGCTCATGTGAAATGACAGCCACCTCTGTTGGTAGCAATACTGGTATAAAAACTTTGTTTTCTTCATTGTCTCAAGCTATTACAATTTATTTTCCAACTGCAAGAAAAGTCAAAGCTAATTCGTGGGTGTTTGCTTCCTTCCTGACATGTTGCAGAGCCCGATACAGAGCGCGTGCGTCACTGAGCCAAGCACCAAATATAGACGAATACCCTGCTTCCTCTGATGGGTGGAGTAGTAAGAACAAGAGGTTACATACATGCTATATTTCCATAGTAACTGGAGGTTTGTGTTTCAGCCTTCACTGAGCTCTCGTGTTGTACATAAAGCGATGTTCTGTGGTTTCTCGACACACCTATGTACACACCAGTATCCACATCGGCAGCAGAAGTGAAAGTTAGCTTGGGTTTCAAGTTTATTGTTCTCAAGGTGCTGCCATGGTTCTGTGAAAGGAAGACGCCTTGTTTTCCCTCCCAAGTGACAGAGGAAATATAACTCAATTTGTTGTTTGTGTTATCCTTTTAAACAAAGACAGCTTGTGTTTCTTGTTAGATAAAGAAAGTGCTGATGGAGCTGATAAACCTGCTTTTATGGGCTAGGGTGAGGAGGGTTTTCAGTTTAGTGCCTGCTAGATCTCAATGTGGCTTTTTGTCGATGAAATGCTCCTGTTTCCAATCTCATGATCATTCCAAAAGGTTAAGACCTACACTTCGACTGTGGTCACTGGAAGGGTTTGCAGCCTTGTGTGAAAGAGTCAGGATGAGTCTCAACAGCTCAAAGTCCAAGGCTCTTGTTTCAGTCGTGATGCTGTAACGTCCTACCCAGTTTGGAAACAATATCCCCCCCTTAACCGTATCTACAGTCCCACCCACAGGTTTGGCCTATTCAGAGGAGCCTGGCGATCCAGGAGAGGGCGCTCCTCTTCCACATTAAGAGAGGCCTAGTGGCTCTGGCATCGTTCTAGATGCCTCCCAGATGAGCTGTAACAACTAGGAGGAGATCATTGGGTCCCATCCTAGTTGATTGACCGATCAGGCAAAATCACCCACAGTTTGGCTGAGAGCAGCTTGTCTTAAATACTGTGATCATATGTAGCATATACCAGTGGCCAAGTATGGGACTAAATTGAATGCAGTCTTTCAGTCATATGGGCTCACACATTTATAACAGCAAACGAAATGGTTGTGGTCTTGACTACAACACTAGACTGTCTGTACAGCAGTAGACAGCAATAAAAAAAAAATATTTTGAAGGTTTAGGCCTTTATCTCGAGGTACCCCCCTCCTCCACTGTGGTGCCCATGGGCACGTGCCCATTCAGTCTATGGTTATCAGGCCCTGGTGGCAGGCAGCTTGTGGCTGATAAGAAGTGGCAGTGTTGGACAATGTCTCCACTCTGTCACAAAGGAGTGACAGAGCCTTTTTTCCTTAAAGAGACAACTTTTTTTGTTGTCTTGAACAGTTCAATCAGTTTTAGAAATATATTCCCTTTTTTTTAAAAAAAAAGGATGAATTGGAATTCACTCACTGCAACCCTGTGATCACTCGGATTACAAATTTTAATTGTTAGGAAAAACAGTAGTGTTCCTAATGTCAGAGTTTTTGATGACACCTCTATGTTTGTTTTTCTTTGGCAGGTTCTGCTCTGTCATGCTTATCAAAGTTCCTGAGTGTAAAGACCTGAAATCCTACGATGCAGGGGGCCATTGCTCGGGTGGGCATGGTCATGGTTGCCGCCATACTGAACCACCCGCTTCTCTTTCCGAATGAGAACACCACACTCCCGGACCAGGATGAGGAGCTGATCTCTCGCATGCAGGAGTACGAGGAGCGGCTGGAGCGTGAGCATGCCAGATTGGAGTTGGAATTTTCTTTGATAGAATCCAAACAAGAGGAGGTTACTGAAGACTACAGTTGGTACCTGTGGAGCGCCTTGTCTTTCTTCATGTTTTTCATAATTGAAATGCTCCGGGTGCAGGTTGGAGACGCTGAAATCAGAGCGACTGAGGATGAGGACTTGTTTACAGTTTGTGGAAGTGGCGGCGCTGACACCGTGGTGCTGGATAAGAATGACCTGAGCACCTTCTGCGACAAATGCTCGTACAGCTCGGCCCAGAGAGCTCGGGAGTTTGTGGAAGGGTTTGCAGATGATCTGCTGGAGTCTCTGAGGAGTGTGTGTGACAGAGACACAGACATGGAGGTCGGGGATTTTGTGGGCGTTGGGAGCGTATTCGAGTCGTGGACTGTGTCCAAGTCGCAGACTTTTGACCTCATTGTGCCTTTCTGGCCTCCGGATCGCTTTTGCTTTCAGTTCAGTCTGTGGTGCGATCGTTCCCGGGACATTCCTCCCGACCTTCCTGCCTGCGGCGTCATAGAGGTGACCAGTGAAGAGGACTGCCTGTGTGGCACTGCCAACATGGGAGATGACATGCTTTGTCTTCTGCACAAGGAGAGAACGTGCAGCCCCTTGGTGGACCCCAGTCCTGAGAAACTGCTCTGCTCCAAGAACTCTGTGCGCTTGTCCAAAGACCAGGCCATGAAGTGGTTCCAGATCTCTGTAACCAAAGCGTGGGGCCAGATCTCGCACAAATACGATTTTGAGGTTTCCTTTCGGAACCTGGACGCAGCCGGTGCTTTAAAGATCCGGTTCCCGTCAGGGAAGGTGATCCTGATGAACGTCATTCCTGCTGTGCAGTTGGACGATACCTGCGCCTACTTCGTCTGCCATTTTCCCTCAGAATGTCACACGGTGCCAGACCCTTACTGGCCCATCTCCTTCGCCGTCTACGAGCGGAATTTGCTGAAGCATTTTGCGAAACATCTGCCCCAACATTCCTGCCACCTGCACTGTCTGCAGATTGTTACATTCCTGCATAGGAAACAAACAGGACTGACGGGTGAATGCGCTTTGACCAACTACCACTGGAAAACTGCAGTCATGCACCTTTTGCTGGGTCATCAGCCATCAAAGTGGGGCCTTAAGAATACAGAACGACAGCTGCGCGACGTTCTCTCCTTTATGTGGTGGAGTCTTCACGAGAAAAGACTAAATCATGTCCTGATTGGGAATCCGAAAGTGCCAGAGGAGCTCCAGGTTCCTGATGTGGTTCAAAAAGCAGAGCCAGTAAATCTGTTCCGGTCTCTGGTGCTGCATGGTGACCTCCATGCTGCGGCACTGAGGCACTTCCAGGAGATGGTGAGGAACTCGGCTGTGCTCCTTCAAGAGTACGCTCCTCTGTACTCTGGTTGAATTTCTTCCTTGAGCAAAACGCCACTTCCGTTCTGACTAGCTCAGAACGCTCGGCTGGTGGAGAAACAAAATGACTGAATGACTTCCTCATGTCAAGTTCTGAACTGTTAAAAATCTAAATCTAAATGTATTTATCCATTCGAAAATATAAGGCCATTCAAATTCATTTTTGAAGTTCAGATGCACCACCATGACAAAGTTGAGCACATCATAAGTCATAAGTCATTTAAGTTCCAGTTTAGAAGTTAGTTTAAATAGAACTGTTTGTATTAAGTAAAGACTATAGGGTCAACGTCTTTCAACTGTTTCACCAGCAGATTAAAAAAATGAATTGGTGGTTGCTAAAGGTGTCAAGGGTGTTTACAAAAAAAGTTGGATCATATTACATCAGGGGTCACCACGGTGCCCACCTTGTTTCAGAATTGTGTAGCAAACCGATGGTAGCCTTTCGGGTCACACAGTGCCCTCGGATTACACCTCACAGTTGCAAAAAGGTTGGTGATTCCTGCATTACATCAACGATCTATGTCTGTTGTTTAAGAAAAAAACTATTTCAAGTGTTACTTATATTTTTTTCTACAAATTTAGTGTATACTACCTTGTTTATTTTGCTTACATTCCCTTTTTTTTAGAATCATCTCTGAAGAGTGTTTCACATGCTGCTACAGATATGGCAGCTACACTTGTCTATGTAAAATCTCCTTAAAGTTTCATACAAGATGGAAAGCTCACGGGTTAAGATTTTTAAATGTTTTATTTTTATATTTATGATTCTTACAGTATTTTTTGGTTAGAAAATACATAACAACCAATGCACTGATTTCTACATGCATCCAATGGCATCCTTGCATAATTCCCTTTATTTAAAAATATTTGTATTTGTATCTTAAAAGTGTATGGAAGAAATGAAGGACAGAATCAGGTTATAGATATTCATGTTTTATTCTTAAAAGTGCCGCGTTTTGACAGTGAACCACAAGTTCACATTCCAATTTCCTTAACTGTTTGTTCTATTTCCTTGTGTATATATAAAAAAATCCCAACCATTTCAGTGAAAATGTCTCTAAAGGCCATAGTCGTAGTTAGCATTTCCACTGAGCCAGCTGTTGACAAACCCCTCCAGGTAGTCGTCGGGGTGCATGACTTCTTTGACAGCAGGGTCTTTCTTCATGCACTCAATCCACTTCCTTAGCCCAGGAGTGTCCTCCAGGTATCTGGCACGACAAAGGGACTCAATCACACTGCTCAGCAAATGTGTTCCCTGCAGTGTGTTGTTCAGCTGTATGGATTATTTCCCACCACAGTGGACGATTAATAAAGACGTTGGTGACTCACGGTGTCAGTCCGAAGGCCTTTTCTCTCTCCAGCCACGGCCATATCAGGTAATCGATCATGCCGATGGTGTCTCCGGCAAAGAAGTCAGTCTTCTTTACCTGTAAGATCTGATGATCAAGCAATAGTCATTTCATGCAGTGTTAGCTTTGATAAGCTAAAACCTTTTCATACTTCCCTATTGCTGTACGACAAATCTACATTGCATAAAAAGCATTTTCTCTCGCCCATAGGACGTCAAATTCAAGTCAAAGCTTACAGAGGAAAATGACCGTTTGAGATCTTATGTTCTTAAATCAATATAACACGCCATAAGCCCACAACATCTGCTGTAGTTCCCAATAAAGTTAATAATTACCAGCCTCATAAAAAGTTGCCTAATGATCATGAGATTAATATTTAGCTCAGAAGTTTCACTCCAGACCAAGTTTTAAAGTGGAGCTAGTTTTCATCACACACTGCCCTGAATGGCTCAGGTACTCTTTTCCTCCGAGTCATGAATGTGTCGACGAAAGATGTGGGCCTAGCACCACTTGAAAAAACCAACCTCCTCAAGCTCCTTCAACTTGTTCTTGACTTGCTCCTGCGTTTCACTGATGTTCTCGCCCTTTTTTCTGCCCGTAGCGGTCTTGTAGAAGAGCGTGACAATCTGTTTTAAACAGTGAAATATCAGTTACACCTTTCCAAATGAGAATTTGAGTGAAGCAAAACCTTGATGTACCTCAGAGTAACGTTCCAGCAGCATCTTCTGCTTCGCTTTGCCCAGAGGACAGGAGGGAAGCAGCTTCTTGCCTTCGTACTGCTCATCCAGGAACTCACAGGTAACAGTGGATTCACATATGATGTCACCAGTGCACGTCTCCAGAACTGGGACCTTTCCCTGAGGATTCTTCTTCATAAACCAGTCGGGTTTATCGCTCAGGTTGATGTTGACGACCTCATGGCTGCATTAAAGAGATCAGAACAATGAGTGGACAACATTCAATAAACTCAGCGCCAGGAGATGTGACAACAACAATGCTACCGTACTTGATTCCCTTAGCTTTCAGCACCAGCCTGGTTCTTTCAGCATATGGACAGAACCTCATGCTGTAGACTCGGATGAGGCCTTCGGGAACTGGACCTGGTTCAAGACTCCCTAAAACAACAATGAAATAGTTTTTAAGCAGCGTCATATGAATGTATCAGTGATTCAAAGACAGTCAAAGAATTTAATAATGAAAACCACCACACCCATTAATATGATATTAAATATATGTCTTTAAATCTTCCTCATTTATGTGATTTATTTATCAGATAAAATGCTTATTTTTGTCCGAAAAAAACCCCCAAACAGATCGAAATTGAACTGAAATTAAATTCAGCTTAATTAAAGTAAGTTGACATTTGCAACTTTTATTGGTGCAATTGTTGACATTTTCTAATTATTTAAGGCAAGCATTCATTCTTCAGTGTAAACCCCCACTTTTCGTCGTCATCGCAATGTGGACTACCTGCTCTGCGATACCAACAATATATAAGCTAAACACGACGATTCAAATAAATTACACTTCAATGATAACACGGCTGCCACAGAAGGCCAAATCAATTGATTTACAAAAAAATAATAAGTGCGACAGAAATCCTATTTGATCAGAAATGTAAGTTCCGTATACAATATAAAGAATGAAAAGAAGAATAAAAGACGATCTCGCGCGAGCTCAGACAACCTCGTGGCTTCCGGTTTCACAGCTGCAGCGAGGCAGGTCAGGTAAAGGTTAAACGTTACTCACAAGCTCAGCCTAATAATGCACAACTGCCTCACAAAAACAAGTGTAAAACGAATGTTAAGCTCTCCCAATTCGTGATAACCACAAATACCGCCACGTTTATCTTGAGAAAGAAAGTGCTTTACCGTTGCGCAGGCACTTTTCTGACGCCATCTCCGGATTGAAGTCTGCCACCAGTAGCTTAAAAAAGGAACAGTCGAAGTGACTTTTCAAACCCCTTTTAGCTGTTCTTAAATATCTTTTTCACTTCCGGATTCAACGTTCGCTTCAAGACGACCAATGCAATTCCAACAGGCGGAGTCTGAAGAGTTTGTCGTAACCAAGGAGACGTAGCTCCCGCCTCCATTGCTTCTTCCCGACTGCATTTACGGACAAAAACATCCCCTAATGTAAATGTTCTAATGAAAACAATGGGGAAAACGAGAGGTTTAGAATTAAGGTATGACCCTTTCTTGATACTGACACCTATTTTAGGAACGTGTTTATATTCTTTCTAACCATTTCCAGGTGGATTCAGGGCTCTACGAATCAAAACATTGAGTTTGTGGGTGAAAAAACTGTATGTTACTTGTGTGGAAGTCACATTTGCTTCCTGAATTTGGAGACCAAGGATCAGAGGGTGTTGGAGAGTCCTGGCCGAGGTGCTGGTGCTTTGACTGCGAGTGGCATCAGTGGCATCTTCGCTTTTTCTGAGCGAAAACTTGAACCCACCGTATTCATCTACTCATTCCCAGATCTGAAACTGAAACAGCAACTGAAAGGTAAGACTTTGTTTATGACCAGCGAAAAAAATGCCATCAGATAAAGTTTTATTTGTTTCTCTTTCTCCAATTTTCCAATAACATGTACAAATCACAAGAAACACATTTAACTTTATTACACAGAAGGATCAGTTTTTATTAAACTTTCTTATTAGTGCTTTCTTACTTAATATATTTACAGCAAAAAATCGTATTCATCCATATTGAACTATTGTTATTATAGTTGAAGTTGGAAATTTTAAAGACAATAATTCATGAAAAAAAAATAGAATTGAAAAAAAAAAAGAAAAATGGACAGTGACAGTGAATGTTTGGCTTTTAGTGTAATATTTCTTATCCTTTGAGGTTTTGCAGTTTTTCTTTCAGATCTAAGTGAGTGTTTTCTGTATTATTATTATTATTATTATTATTTTATCTATTAAACCACTTGTTCTTCCGAGGTGGTGCCTTGTTGGACTACACATTGTTGGCTCTAAGTGATGGGGGACCTTATTTGGCTGGATGCTCCTCCGTGCCTGCCTTTACCATCACTATATGGTAAGAAGCTGCATGTATTAATACTAAATAGCCATTTCTATCATCTCACGTCGTCTAAACTCATCATGACTTTGCATTTCAGGAACTGGGAAAGTGCTGAGTCACTGTGCAGCCTCGTGCAACGTGGGTGCGACGTTGTGTCGCTGGCATTCAACCCTTTGAACTGGCTTCAGTTTTCTGTTCTGGGGACGTCGTTTATCACCGTCTGGAATATTGAAAAGAGTGTGAGCACTCACGTTCTCAAACCGAGGTAAAACAAACAGAAAAAACAAAAGCATTTATTGTTGTTCAAGATCATCCACCCATATCTCAAATATATAAAAGAGAAACCAACATTTCCACCGACGCTAGAAAGGACATCCTGCTAAACCAAACATTTATATTAGAACTGCATGAGCTGTTGATAGATAAAGCAGCAGGCGAAACAATGCACAAACAATACTTTAAAAGGTCAGCGAGACAGATTTAGTTTTGCCAGCAGGAGGTTGTGACATCTAAAATGATGTGTTCCATGTAAATGATGTGTGTGTGCTATTTGGATACATTTTCCTGCTGTCAAACTTCATATTGGTCATGCAAACTCCTTCAGAAAATGACATACGATATCCTCATAGGTTAATAAAAAAACAATTAAATCAGGATTTACGGTAGCAATTGCATGAGTTTACATTTCATTTGTCATTACAGTGTTATACAACTTCCTGCAGCTGATGGATCTTTTGTTGAACAAGCGCTTCCTCCCTTGCTCAATGCCAACATGGAATTTACCTATTACGGTCCAGAAATGCCTCCATCGTCCGTCTCAGGGGTTAGTGGAGACGACCTAGAGAGTGTCTGGGTATATTTGAAAACAATATCTTCCGCCATTTTTGTTGGACGCCGTCAGCAAATCTGCCTGTGCGCGCGCTTCCCCAGGCTGACCTTTGCTCCAAACCCAGTCTAACTCCTGTCGCCATCTGCTGGACAACCTCGTCCGAGCTCTACGTGGGCTGCCAGGAAGGCTTCCTGCTGCTCCTTGATGCCGAAACCCACGCTGTGTCAGTCGTCTTTGACCCCACTGGTAAGTTGACATTTGAAAACTATAGGAGTAAATTTTAGGTGGGGACAAATTTGTCTAATTATTTTCTCCATTATTATCATTTAGCTCCAGCTGCAAATCCTGAACTGAAGCAGCGCAGTTTTCAAGGCTTATCTCTTGATCGGAACGGTTTAATTGCTGTGAAAAAGGTATGTTTATACGCCCAGTAAATGTGTCTCATTGTGACTGAACTTAACCTACATTACCCAGAAGAAAGTTACCAGCTAACAGGAGAAGTGACAAGGAAGGATGATCAATGTAGGTGGAGGAGGCTGCTTTGCTGTGGCAGCCCCACCACAGTACAGATTATTTATACTCTGGATTGAGGCTTTTCTTTTGGTACATAAATTTATATCATTCTTAAGGCTTATTAATTGATTTGTGCTAAACCAAATGTGTCTTCCAGGACAGGACTGTGCACCGTCTGATCATCAAAGGGACTCAGGTTACTATCGCACAAACATGGCGATTTGAGACCCCCATCTGTGCTGCGATGTTCTCCCCAGATTACGAAACACTGCTATTCACTTCTAGCACGGTGAGAAAATATTCGTCATCATAAGTCAGATGATCATAAAACTGATTTCCATTTTCCACAGGGACAAATATACAGACCCAGCACTGGCCAATCGGAGGGGATTGTAAAAGTGCTGGATGTTCTCAGCGGAAACTTTTTGGCAGCCACTTTTTGCCAGTCCAGTGAGAATATTTGTGTGGTAAAACTTGTTTTATCTGCTGCCATTTCTAAGTAGGACCAGCCTTTCTCTGCCTCTGAAAGTTATTTCTCATTATAGTCAGTGAGGGAGGGGGGACAACTGCAGCTGTGGTCTGCAGATGGAATGTGCCTCGGTTCTCTGCCACTTCATGTTCAGGTCCTTATCGATGATCTCTGCTCAAAGCTGCATTACCTAACCAAGCATGTTGAAACTCTCCATGTGTCAGGCGACAAGCTTGGCCTGCTGTCCGAGTGCAGCGTACGCAGCCCTGGGAACTGCTTCAGGACAGCTCCTGTTCATTGATCTGACCGAGCCTCGACAGCCACGTTTGGTTCATCACATTCGTCTGTATCACTCTGCAGTGCAGCACATAGTGCAAGTATTCTTCACCTGTACCGTTCAGTTTCACCCCTGCTTTACTTTCCTCATCACATTTACTTCACTGATGCTGCTGGTTCTCGTGTTTTATAAATGTATAAGATTTATCAATCTGTATGAATTGCTTTGTCTTTAAATGTGTGCTCTTTGCTGGCAGGGCTAGAGTAGATATGATGGAATATGTGATGACAGAGATGAGGCCTTCCTTTAGACGTTCTAAGATCAGCTGCCCGTATGACTTGGAAACAGCATATAAATTGCACTTTTGTTGCCTCCAACGTGATAGAAAGTGACAGTTTTCATGCTCTTAGTTGGTTATAAAGTTTGTTTCCCTCCCCTCTTTGCAGCTTTGATCAAACAGGTCACTTCCTGTTGACTGCGGCCACAGACCCAAACATCTACGTGCTCAATGCAAGAGCATCGCTGTCATTTTCCGTTGTCGGTTACACAGGTGAAGTAGAGAAATTGAAAGCACACAATTGAAATTTCCTGAAACTAAAAGGCCACAGAAATCATGCTCTTAATCGCACAACTGTGCTGTTCCAGTTGTCGCAGGACCGGTTCTGTCCTTGTCTGCCCGCTACATTGCTGAGAGCCGGCTGGTCCAAGTTCTCACTCTGTGCCCTGGACATGAAAGACCAACTCTCGAGGGCTGCCTTCTTTCCCTTTTTACACTGTCTGCCGAAAACCTTGCAGGTAACATGAAGCTAAAACACAAGAGCTGGTAGTTTGTGTCACACAATACACAGTTTTGACTTATTCAACGGCGCAAATGAGCATTGAAATGTGTGTGTGTGATGATGATATGTGGGAACATTTGGCTGGACCCCACAAAGTTAAGCCTCAATTTGATGATGAAGACTTCAAAATAACTGGGTCATTCTAACTGGGATTAAGTTTGGTTCAGAGTTCTAGTTAAGTTTAGCCATTTGTTTTGGATGGTTAGGTTTAGGGTGAAAGGCTGGAGAAAGGGTTATGGCAATGAGAGGCAATGGCAATGAAAACCGAAGACGGTTGTGCCGATAGTGGTAGTGAAAGAAAGTGCATGGTCAGCCTTATTTAATGCTATTATTAACTAGTGACTACAGGGTTGTTACTCACTGTGAGCTCCTATTGAAATGGTTTTAACTGCAACAAAAGAAGCAGAAGAAAACTTGTAAAGCCTGAAGGGTTTGCTGTCGCTCAAGCTGTCATTGTTGCAAGTCAAGCATGGCCATAAGGGATGAAGTTGGGTAGCTAAAAAACATGTCTTTACATTTAAAAAAAACACCTGCTATGATAGAAATATGAATAAGAAATCAATGATGAGCTATAAAATGTCATTCAGATTTATAAGCAAAGAAGCAAAATAAAATATCCCCTGAGAATTCAGGGGGGAAAATGCTCGATGCTTAATGCTGTATTATGTTACGTTCATTTTCAGTGATGATGTCGATATCATTGAATGTGTTTTTGCTATTTTCTAGTACACAAATCCAAATATACATTGTGTATTTCAATTGCAGATGATATGATCCATGACTGCTGTCCTTCACCTATGTAAACACTTACGCTCCTCTCTCTCTGATGGCACAGAGCGTCACGGTCGTCTGTCAGACGAAGGCCTGAACATGTTGACCTACGAAGTGCCTCATCCTGTTAGCTCCTGCGTCCTTGGACTCCACTCTGTTTTTGCTTACTGTCACCGCAGGAAAACCCTTCAGCTTTTTCAGCTTCCGCAGGTTTGTTGTTTGGCTTGCATTTCGCTAGAATAAAGATAATGTTTTGGATTTACTGTCTCAGGATGCAGAAGCCAGGCATGAGACGGTTGAGCTGAAACAAACAAAGGAAGTGAAAGGTCACCCTCTGGGCCCAGCCACACTCGTACTTTCTCCAGACCAGAGGTGGTTGGCTTCACTGGGCAGAGATGGCTCGCTGCAAATCAGAGATACTTCCTCAATGGTCCGCTGATTTTAAACATGACTCTGATTCTAAAAAGGTTTGGTTTTCATCCCCTTGGTTTTGCTTCATTTCCCGTCACAGGATCATCACGTGGAGAAACAGAGCCACTCCTCTGGTGTCGGAGGAGTTCAAAGTGTCTCTTTTTCTCCGGACAGTCACTCGCTCCTCACTGCTGGCTTTGAAGATGGTTGTCTGGTCTGCTCCCAGTTCAGGTAGTCTATAGTCATGGCCAGGAGAGGGAGCTCTTACTTTTACAGTCGGTACTTTCCTCCTGTGAAAAGAGAAGGAACTACTTCAACTTCATGCCTTCATCCATCGCTCCTTGTGTGATATGAATCTCTTTCTGTTTGCCCTGATGCAATGATTAGATTTGAAGATGCAGATAGTAACACCGCCACTGACTTGAATGAGATGTTGAGCTCAGAAAACTCTGTGCTCCGTGGCCTGCCTGAGTGGGAGTCACCTGATGAGTTTGTAGACAGAAATAAGGTGAGTGTCATTATATTTTCACGCTCACCCAAAGCCTTATGAAATACACAGCAGACAGTGGTCTTTTTGTGTGATGAGTCAGCCTCACATATTTCACATTTGGAATGATAACAGTTGCGTGTTTGTCATATGTGACTTTGGAAAATAGTTTTGTTTATTTGGAGGATTTATTTTGATCACTCATCTGACCAGCTTTAGCTTGCTTTAGACCGACAGACTTGATTATTTCAATTACTAGGTGCGTTTTTGAGTTTGATGCCCTTGTGCAAAAGATTCCGGACCACTTCTCTGTTCCAAAGATAGTAATGTCACCATGGAAGCTATTATTTGCTGTTGTTACTTGATCTTTGAGGAAATGGGGAATGAGAATCTTGTTTCAAAGTATGTTGTTGACTGATGTTGTTTTCCTTATTTTGTTTTTGTGGTATAAAAATAAAATATGCTTTTTGAAAATGTAAAACGCTCAGGGAAAGAATAAGGCTATTTTCACACTGCATTATTATTATAAAATGTGATGTGTTTGACAGCTTCTAACTCGAATGTGTCGATGCGCTGATTCACTTCTAAACACAGTGATGAAGCAGCAACCTTGTTTCATCATAACTAATAAAGTCACACATGTGCCTGGTGTTTTCTCCGATGACATTTCCTTTCAACTAATTCCAGATGGATGGGGAAGAAGTGAATGTAACGAAACATGAAGACAGTTGTGACTCACCGTCTCGCCTCACCTGGCTGGAAATAAAGCACAACAGGGTCAGTAAATTCTACAAGAGGGTTGGACAAATAGATTTTGAAAATGAGATCACATAAGCTATTCGTTGTTTATGTCTGAAATGTTTTGGAGTATTTGGAGGAAAATGTGGAAATGAAACATTAGACATTAAACATAGTGAATGTTTATAAGAAAATAATTATTAACTAGAAAAAAAAGTAATTAAAAATAAATATGTGTCAGCTGAATTGTATTTACATTAAAAAAAATCTATTTCACTCATGTATCATAACAAAATAACTTAATTTTATGTTGACAATGAAGGTAGAAAGCTGCTCAACTTTGCTGTGACTTTTAAATGATGAAGCTGGTGTTTATACTCGGTACTAAGTGATAAGTAACTCAACTGTTGATATTGGAACTCACTTCTGCAACAGCTTGAACGATTCTTACATTGTTTGTTATTCCACACGAATTTCATGGAGCAAAAAACTATTAACTCTCATTGTTGACCAAAGATTTTGCAGGAAGATGATGAGCAATATTCTGTGAAAAAGGAAAACCTCAGAAAAAGACTCCAAGAGCTGCGTGATGCTGTAAGTGGTATGAATTTTCTTAACCATTTTTTTTAATCCTTCCCAGATACCACAAACTTCCAGAGCAGAAAAAGTGACACGAATAACGTTTAAAGAAACCAGCATCCCCATTTAAATATATGTTTTATAAATGCGGATGACTCATGTAATTACAGTCCATGCACATGCAGGACTCCACTGACATTTTTCAGCTAAAATAAGAAATTGGGATTATAGACGGTTTATTTTGAGCTCATTGGAGATTTGTAAAATCATATTGATGGTGTCCCCTGCTCTCGCAGGTCCAAGATATGGTCAGTGAAAATGAGAATGCTTCGCAAATGGAACAAATGGATCTCCAGCAGTTCAACCTGGATGTCGATGGGCAACGGAGACTGGATGCCATGGTGGCAGAAGAAGTCATGCAGGTCCTTCTCACCTGTTTAAAGTATGAAATGAATATTGTCCGTTTCAGATTATTCAAAAGCATATTTTATGAAATGCAGGTAAAGAGTGAGATTGAGCAGAAAATTCAGGAGAAGGATGCTCTTTGTGCCAAACTGAAGAAAGAACTCTGGGATTCGATGATGGTGAAAGGTCGAGCTGTCAGGGTAAAGTGGTTTCAAAGAGTATTTTGACAGATTTTTTTTTTTTTTACTGATTGCTGAATTACTGATCAAATTTTGCAGGCATTTCACTCTGATCACGAGGTGAAGAACTTTGCTCTGACAGAGCGGACAACGAAACAGTTGGAGGATCTTCGTCGAGTTGAACATATGAGGATGCTAGAAAAGGCAGCTATTAAGGTAATCACCATCCGAGTTGATCCTAGCTTTATTCAGTCATACCAAACACTCAAATGATGTTGAAGTTAATTCATTGATATTTTTATTATTATGGTCATTTAAGACGATAAAAGCCTTTAAATATTTTTTGTTATGACACATACATCGTCGTCAAAGGTTGACTTGTATTGACGTGTATATTCTTGAACTGCCATGCACAACAGTGTAACACAGTGTTGCTCGGCCTTAAAAGGTTGTGTAACACCAAGAGTCTTTGGAGGGAATCATTCACTGACATGAAAAATAAATGTTGTATTCAACCTTTTATTTGTCTTCTTCAGCAGCAGAACAGTGGCCAGGAGAGGCTTCACGACCCGACCAGTGGAAGTGAGGTCAAACAAGGGGAAGGAAGAGAAGTGCTCACGAGTAGTTACTCTGCCCAGCTGGGATGCTCACACCCAGACCTGTATGATCAGTTGACCCTGCAAACCACTGATCAGAGGATCAACCAGATCATTCTGCTGCAGGTGGGATCTTTATCAACTAAGGAAATCAGAGGTGTCCAGTCATTTGCACGTTCGACTTGAACCACATTTTGATATTTGATTCCAGAGTGATCAAATTTAAGTCGAATTTGTGCACATAAGTGTATACATCGCTGTGAATTTGCTCGAGGGATGAGTGAACTCGATGCTGCACAATAGAAGACACTGAACATTTTTTTAACTGCGAGTTTAGGTTTCATTTCTGTCTCATTTAGTCTCCTTCATCATGGATGTTTTGGTTGTGACTTCACATCGTGTAATGTGATGCACCTGGAAAAATCTTCCCCGCTAAAGAAGGTTTGTTCCTGGTTAATCTGTGAAATTTGCATCAACTGATAATATTTTTCTTTTATGAATTCATCGATTCTTGTTTCTGGTGTTTATGGGAAATAAGATGTTGCATTGACCCTTGTCTGTCACTTAAAGGGCACAACAACAGGACAAAGTTTCTCCTAGCTCGCCATAAAAACACTGCCCTGAAGAAACTAATCTTTTCCCTTTCAACTCGCTCTTTTGTTCGCAGGACGTTATCCACAGAGTCAAGACGGCTTTCAACAATGAATTTGATGCCGTGCACAGACAGAAGGTGCAGGAGATCAGCCACGTGAGAGACAGGAACCGGCAAATTAGGGAGATCATGGCGGAACTGGAACTGAAAGAGGACCTCTGGGAGCCTGAAATGACTGTCAGCGAGATGCCGGAGAGACTTTTTAGTGTAGACAACCACGAGGTAACAACCTTAAATAACGCAGACAAAACTGATCATTGATCATTACTGTATGTGTTACAAAAGTTCCGAGGGCTCTTGCACTGACGTTGGATTTTTTGTTACTCACTAGATAGAAACAGAGAAGTTCCTCACCCCTGAGCAAAGACAGGAAGAAGAGCGGAAGAGGCAGGAGGAGCAGAAACGTTTGAACGCAGAGGTTTACAGATAATTACTAGTTTTTTCCCCCATCTCCAAACAAAGTTATATCCTGTGGATACTGTGAGCAAGTCCATGTTACAATGTCTTTTTTTTTTTGCAGCGTGATGAGTCCAGAGATAGGGCGCTGGAAGACATGATGGCCGGAGTTCTAGAAGTCAAAACTCAGGGCTTCCTGAAACTGGTGAGTCACTATATATATATATATATATATATATATATATATATATATATATATATATATATATATATATATATATATATATATATGGTGCTATTTGATAGTTTTGTTCCCTGTTTCGTGTTGTACATTTATTTATTTGGGTCTTTTTTATAATAAAGAATCAATAAGTAGACCTTAAAATGAAATCTATTTTTATTAGATTTTCTTTGCATTTTCTGAAGTTTAATTCAACATGAATGCATCAATTTGATAAAAAAACTGAAATTAATAAAAGAATGTCAAATCCATTCATTTTAATTTAATATGGAATGTATTCCTGATTCTAATTTTAAGACATGAATGATTTTACAAGAATCTGGAAAATCTTTCATAAAAAGTTGGTTGAAAGTTGTTCAAATGTCATGTCAGTACATTTTTATTTCAATATAGAAAATTATGAAATTAGGAGGAAACACAATCCATGAATATAAGATCATATTTACACAATAATGTCTTTTTAATGAAGTTTATTCTAAGTAGCAGAAAGTTTTGTTCCATTATTAAAAAAAAAAAAAATTTTTAGAAAATATATATTTTTAATTTTAATATTCTTCATCAATACAAAAATATTGAAAAATAAGACTAAACTTTGGATAAAATTGAGTTGTAAATCATGAACTAACTATTGTGCATTATTTGCGAAATAATTGCCGAATAGTTGCTTCATTGGTAAATGAGGGTAGAAAACACTCACAACTGGTACAACTCTTCTACATGTATTACATTAAGTGTTGTTCTCCCACTGCAGACAGAGTGAGTGAATCAATTCCTCTACTTCCCTTCAATTTCTTTCCAAGGCGAAATTCTTTCACTCTTCATGCGTCAATTAAATTGGCCTGACTGTTGTGACGGCTCCATAGTTTCTTTTGAATTTACTCCACAGGAAATACCTCCGCCTGAGTTTGTTTTGACCAAACCTGACATCCACTGGACCGACGAGGAGAAAAAGCTGCATCAAGAGTTTGAAAAGAAAAGCAAAGTTCTGTGTGAGGAGAAGGAGAAGTACAGAAAGGTAGAGGAGCATACAGAAATGCTCACCTGTGCTCTCTTGAGAATTTGGATGGAATTAGAAAGACTTGTGTCGTTCCAGTCTCTTGAGACGGAGATGAAAAAACTTCAGGCGTCCACGGCTGAATTCACAGAGAAGTTTGATGGGAGCGTGAGAAGGTTGTTTGAAATGAAAATTCGAAGTCAGATGGCTGTTTATCAGGTGAGATGATCAAATATATCTCTATAGCAGATGAGACATCTTTACATTGATGTTTTTAACTTGGCAGGAGGAGCTGAAAATAATATGTCTCAAGCACTCGATCCATCTGGATGAAGCGATGAGAAACCGTGAAGTGGAGCTCACGCTGAAACTTGAACAAACCCTGGCACTCAAGGTTGAAAACAGCACTTGTCTGATGATCCACTGCATGTTTTCCTTTACCTTAAATAAGATGCCTCAAACAAGAATCGACCTGCTCAGCATCTGTGATGCCTCTCGGTGCTATCAATCCTCTTTAAATGTCAGATGCGCATCTCTTGCAGGAACAATTGGGAAATGAGCTGATGAAGCAAGAACAAGAGGTGGCATTGTTTCGGGAGTCGTATGAAAGCGTCCTGGCGGAGGACAGGGTTGGTACCAAGTTAGAAAATCATCTGTTATCAATCTTTACCTATCTTTCTTTCAAGATCCTCGACAAAGATTTTAGGAAAGAGTTTCTGGATTTG